>NC_071403.1:14012500-14637500 GCF_017976375.1 Cuculus canorus
CAGAGATTAGGCAGTTTCACTTTTTCGGTTTTAAGCCTAAATGCCACAGTAATTTCATCTCCTAAATTAGGCAATTTCAATACACCCTGAGTCAACTGCACAAAGCCAACCTTTCAAAGTCAGGGCAAGTGGCTGTACGAATGTCTCGTTCCTCCTCTCCCCAGCACGCATACAGACACACATGTGACCTTGCATACACACACGTTCCTGCTCCAAAGCCATCAAACCCACCTGAAACTCTTCTGCTTACTTCAGCGGGCTTTGGACCTTACATTTGCATTTATATAACAGTTCTACTGAGCGCTGAAATCTAATAGATCACATTGGTACAAATCCTGAAACAGGCATAGCCAAAACTAAAAAAAAAATAAAATATGTCACCCAGCTCTCTAAGCCACACCACTAAACTGCCAAGCATTTACCTTGTCTGGTTCCAAATTTTGTGCTCAAATGCACAAGATGCAGCGCAGTCCTCTTACAGTCATTGATGGTGGAAGGAACTTCAGCATTTTCAGGAATGTTCAGCAAACGTAGCTCCTTTTAAAAGAAATCACTTTTAGCACGTAGTGACGGAGATCACTCAAGAGATCACTTACCCTGGCCTCTCGCCCATTCCCAGCAGACTGTTCCATAACCTGCTCTTAGAAACTTGAGATGATAGAGATTCCACAGCTCCCTGAGGCAGAAGGATCAAGGTTTTACTGTCCCTACAGCTAGGAAGTTTTTTCTAGTAGCCAGCACTTTTTTTTTACTGTCTCTGGTGGTAAAGAAGAACAGGACAGTCGTTTCTCTTCCCAGTGACTTCTTATATATGAGGAAAACTGTTCTCATGTTTCCTCTCAGGTTTTCTTTTCTCTAAATTAAATATGCCAGTTCTTACAGCCTTTCTCATCGGTCAAGTTTTCTGGATCTTTGATCCTCTTTGCTACTGTCTTCTGTATGCTCTCCAATTGCTATGCTTTTTTTATCAAACATTGTGTGTTAAACTGGATATTGCCCTGATGCCTGGTTTCAGTAGAATGGGAGGACTATACTATCAAAATTCTCTCTAAACACAACTATATTTTTTTTTCATTTGGCTTACACAGGAGGAGAATATTTAATATTTGATATTTCTTAGGATCTACTTAGTAAATTGAAGACACTAAGTGTAAACATTAGATCACAGAGTTTGTCAACCAAATGTCAACTATTTAGCTAGATCTGCTTTGGCATCTTCATCATAAGATCTCCAAAACCCAGTTTAAGCTTTACTTGATTGTCCTTCAACAGATAATTTCTATTACATATCCTTCAACCATACTACCTGTCGGATGTTTGATTTTGCACATTTGTCAGTCAGATGAGTTTGTACTCTGTGTAGTTTGCTAGTTTTCATATTAGTCTTGAATTAAAATACCTACTACCTTGTGACACAGAAGAGAAGATAGGAAGGAAGACATCTTTTCTTAGCATTAAATATTTAAAATTTGTTAAGGGAAGTGAGTGCAAAAATTATCTTGCTTTCATATGTTGCAGGGTTGACTCATAAACTGATGAAGGTGGTTGCAAAATATGATCAAACAATGTTTTAGTGACCTATTAATCTAATGATATTCCAAAGAGGAGCTGCAGAGATGAAAGATTAGCTAGAAAGATGAGCAATTGTGGTTGATAGTGAATACAAAATGAAATACCGTATGCGGCTATAACTTCATAGCTAGAGTCATAAAAATATACACGTTCTGTTTGCATGAACTTTTCGTATAATTCTCTTGGGAGGTAAGAAGGAATTTGTTTTTCTAAATGAAAATTTTGGTAATTGTATATACTGTCTCTTCTTTTATGCAACAACCTCCTTTCATTTACCTAAAAGAAAAAAGGGACGGTTAAAACAGTTATTCTGGATCTCCAGCACACAAATAATGCATATCCATGAACAGACCCGAAACTGGTAAAAATGAAAAACGTGGGAGTCGCAAGATAGCTAGAGGCCTCTTACCTTCATTAATATGATGAGTTACCTGAACGCAGTGTTTACAGTACATTTACATTTACAGCACTGTTTGATAAGTTGCCTCATGGACACAGAGGCAACATATCCAGAAACACTTTCACGAAAATTTAATGTGACCTTTGTAGTTTCTGGCAGCAATTTAATGGGAAGTATGTAAACACAAGTACAGATAAAGAAGCAGACTTGTGTGCTGTGTACATTAACAAATTGTCAGATAAATTTCTGTATGAATTCTATGATGCTATCCAGAGGGGTAACAACTTACAACCAGGTTGCTATCGTTGTTTGCAGTTCAGCTGTCAATACCACAGTTTTATATTATGGTAGCATAGAACCAGATCCTTCAATAACTTACATAGGTAAAGATGGGACTATCTGCATGTATAACATTGTATACACAGCTCTGTGAGTGCCCAGAATCTCATTTGTATGAACAGTAATGTGTCTTGCATATCAAGCTTTCCTTTGTCAGTTTAAGAAACAAAAAAAATCATGTAAACAATTTAATTTCAAGAGGAAAACACAAGATTTAATGGAAAATTAGGTTTTGACACACAGAAGTCTAATGTTGCAGCTGTTTTTTGTCTTTACATTTTTTTACAAAGTTGCTTTAAAATCTGTATCAGTTTAAGTTTAAATCAGTGATTAAGTGTTTTGAGGAAAATATGCTTACCAACACACCTGTTTTCCATAAGTTGAGCTAAAATCCTATTCACATAGTTTTGTTGTTTTTCTAATTAACTTTTAAAAAAAAACTCTTTAAAATTTGTTTTTGTGCTGAAAGAAATCTACTAAATATATATATGGATTCCAGACAAAAAAAATATCTCTGTAACTCATTCTAGAATTTATTTTACCTTGTGGGGAAGGAACTGCTTGCTGTATGTTTTACTTTTACTCTGAGTGAATACTTTTTTTTTTTTTTTTTCTGGTGGAACCAATGCTTTTCTTAATCATTTTAAGGGGAAAAAAACAAATATCCTAAGATGTTGCATTCAGTACTGAAAATGCTAAAATCAGAGGCAGACATAGCGCTTTTAAAAATATTCCATAATGTAGCAGATGAATCAATATGTCTTTCTGCAACAGAAGCTTGGAATGCAGTTACAAGCAAAAACTGGTATTAACACTATTTATTATATTTATCATAAACCCCTAAATATTTATTTTTTTATCTCCAAGAAAATTTTCCCTCGTGCTTATCCCATTCCTCAGTTTTGCCATCACACTTTGCATATACCACAGTTGCTATAGGCTTGACCAAAACATATATTAATATCATGCAGGTGGTGCTTGATTCACTCTTCATTTGTGGAACAGTCTCCCATGCATCATGGTTAAATAAGGGTAAAATATTTGAAAACCTGTTAATTTGCAGTAGGAGGTACATAAACATGCTGAACACAGAAATCGCAAAGATGTTTTGGGAAAGTTTACAGAACCTTTAATTAAAGTACCATCTGCCTTGTACAGACATAAAAGAATTTGTTGGACAGAATATACACATAGGCATTATGCAATAAACGTCCCTTTTTCCTGACAGCCCATTCAAGCGCTACAGTGTTTCTTTTCCTCCTGGCTGCTCCATTATCGTGGCCATGGTCCTTCTTCAGCTGCATCCCCATCCTTCTATCCCCAGCAATGCCCTGTCAATAAGTCCTCCCTTTCATGCCATACTTTTTGCTTTTACACCATGGGTAGCACAAGAGCAGCTTCATCAATAATATTTTCTCTCAAATGTAAGGGTCTATTTTTCTAGTAGCTGCTTGCATGGAATTCCCTTCAGTTGAACAGTTTCATGTGGGCAGTGAAATGTTTCATGAGTTTCACATGGTTTTACTCCTAGAAGAATTACAGTATCCAGGTAGCAAGTATTGCAGCATGATCTTTCTTGCAGTCTGTTGACTTCTACCAGGACTTATGTATACTGGAATTTCTCCCAATGAATATACCTTTCCCAGTGACATTGAACAGTAATGACTGACGACTAAGTGGGACAATGTTAGCATGAACTTTGCTTAACAAAGAAACTTTTTTTGCAACTACTAGCAAATATTTAATTGCCTATTGATGTTGTCAACAAATAAATAAAGGGGAATCTTTTCCTGGATATTCAGCACAAGTTGTACTCATGACCTTGTATAGGTACTCCAGACTACAAGTGACTTCTCATAGGAACTGTAGTGTTTGAGAAGCATCAAGCCAAATATTTCAAGATCATGGAAATGACAAAATGTATTATCGGTCATTTGTCTTTTAGAAATTGGAAAGGAGGGGCTGAGAAGGAAAAATAATTACATGATGTGCAGAGGAGCCTTTAAAACTTGATAGAGAAGCATTTTGAGTGATTATGATTATTATTTGCATTTGAGCTGGAATTGATTCCTACTTCTGCTAAATGTTGCAAAAGGGTATTCAATTAAATACATCTGTTTACAGTTTTTTATTTGATGTAGTATGAGTCTATTAATGAATAATAATTTATATTATTAATACGAATTATACTGATACTATAATAATCAATTATTTGAATGACTAATTAATTCAAGAAGAAAGATCTTCCATAGCCTAATTGACAATATAATATGCATAGTCTTTACATATTTTAAAGATTGTTATGAGTTAAAGGACAGAAGGATCTGCTCTGTTAATTTAATACAGCAGCATAAATTTTTTCCATCTGGAATATGTGATCAGCGATCCTTACTTGCTTCAAAGACCTATTTTGAGGTTTAATTCATTTATAATTTTTGATACTGAGGTGGAAGTGACCGTGCTTTCACAAGAAACTTGAGTATTTAACTACCTCTCAGTACATGATTAAATCTACTGAAATCACTGGCGTGTGAAGTTACAGACATTTTTAAGTATTATGCTGAACCGTGTTATTCCACAACCAGTTATTCCAGAATTAAAATTGCCAAAGCTAAGAACAAACCAAAGAAGTAGTTCAGTAGAAGAAGAATTAATTCTATTTAAAATGTATTAATTTTGATGTTTTTATAGATTTCAGTGAGTTCAAAATTGGGAACTTGTGAAGCTTAGAACTATGGAGCAGTAACATATTTGCAGTTTTAAAAGCAGGTGAACCAATGTTTTTTAACATCTTATCAAAGTAATAGTACTGGTATAAGTCTTTTATAGGAATCTGTAAGAAATTCCAATTTGCATTGTGCTACATAGTAGTATTAATTAACGTATCATTGAAAATGAAGGATGGCTTAATTCAACTAATGCTGCAATCGTTTTAATTAATTTTAATATGAGATGGCCTAAAAGATACAATGACATTAGACATTAAAGCACAATCATATGAAAAGTTGCGGCTAAGGCCATTGCTTTTGTATTTCTGACCTTCAGTGTTTCATTCATCCATTTTTCCACAAGTGCTAACATCTTTGCATGAATTTACATCATATAACCTTTAGAATAAGTGAGGCTCTTTAAAGTATCTACTACTACTACTGTCCTCATCCACATCCACCTGTAAAACTAAATATCTTACTCATTGAGAGCATAGGGCAAAAAAGGAGCAATAAAAACTTTCTAAAGTAAGCTAAAATGGTTTTCTGTTCCTATAAAATAACTCCTCTGTACGTTTTCTTTAAAATGTCATGACTTCAAAGTTTGATAGCTGACAGCCCTGCAGGGTTAGAGACAAGGTCTGTGTGTCCAATTGGAAAGCTGAGAATTTTTCCCTTTACAAGTTATTGCCTCTAGCCCTGCAGGATTGCTTGGTATTGGGCTTAAAAGCAATGACATTTTTAAATACAGAATAGATGTTACTGGTTTGGAATTTAAACTTGACCGTTCTAAGGGTCAAAAGGCATTATTTTATATAGAGAAAAGCAACATTGTGAAGAAAAGAAGCAAATCTTTTTCTAAGTGTTTAATGGTTAGATCACGCACAGAATAAAGTGTGAAGCCATCGTTAGGGTAAACCTAAAAACAGACCTTATGAAGTGTATTAAAATCATATGACCTACAATAACAAGTATCACCATTGCAACAACTATTACCCATGTCTACAATATATATATACACACACATACATATTCTGTCTGTCTTGATAGAATACTATGAAATATTTCAGGGTGTGAGTACACTTAAAACATCCCAATTTTACACTATAAAATGAAGGAAATAAGAACCTTTCTCTCCTATGAGATAAAGCATTAATGAAAAGCAATAAAAATTTAATTCTGTTCAATGTCCACTTATGTGATGCCAAGAAATTCAATTTATAAATGTACGATGTCATAGTACCTCAACACTATATTGAGGCTCAGCTAAGATACTGCTGTCTCAGCACTGTTTTAGGTTTAATATTCATATGCAGTGTGGAACAACCAGCAAACTGAAATGTGATTAATTTAAAAGCAAAACCTTTAAACCAGGAACGATAGGGCTGTACAGGTGAAAGATTAGTCTAGCCTCAGTGTCCTGACAGCCACAGTGGCTGTTAACAGATGCTTAGAAGAATGCTTAGAACGAGGTACATATTTAGTAGATATTCCCCTGGTATGCCTTCCAAATTCCAACATGTCTGTACTATACAGTCAGATTTTTTATCTTTGTGTACTATAGCCATAAAAGATTTATTCTGTCTGTGAATTTCTCTAATCACCCTTTCAGATCACACAGTCCTATGTCATTGATAACCTTCTGTGGTAATGATCCACTGTTTAAATATGCCCTGTGAGAAAAAATGCATCCTATTGTTTGTTTTGAATATACAGCCTAGTAATTTTATTTAATGCCTTAGATCTTATATTACAAAGAATAACAAACAATCATTTCTGATTCATTTTCACCATGGCACTCTTACAGACCTTTATCAGACCTCCCATGACCACCTCTTACCCAGACTGGAGAAACTTACCTTACAGAAGCTGTCCCATATCTTCTGTCACCTTGTCCCCTTTCTCTTTAGCTTTCCTAGTTCCACTAGATCTGTTTGAGCTAGGAAGAGATAAGAACTGCATACTGCATTCAAAATGTGGGCATACTGCAGACTTTTTTAGAGTGGCATAGTCATATTTTCTCTTCTGCTATTTCCAAACCTCTGCTGAAAACTAATATAGTTGAAGAACACATCACACACTTGACATTCTCTAGCATCTTTGAATTAAAATATACACATAAGTTTTCTCCAATGCATGCTCAATAGAAAGATGTTTGCTTATATGTAATTTTAGATATCATTTAGCTGTCTGAAAGATCAAAATATAGTGCCAGGTTCTGATATGAGTTATACTGAGGTTACTCCATTGAAGTTGACAGCTCCAATCAATATACAGTGTGCAGTGACATGAAGGGGATTCATGACATACCCCGAATACTGTATATGCACAGACAATGACTGCAATTGCACTCATTATGTAATTTCTAGGAGATATAGTCTAGCTAATAAGCTTCCTGTACTTAGTAGTCTCTATGTAACTCAGACCAAGTAGTGCAATCTAAATTAATTGTATTCTTTATTTATTACACTTTTAAAACATCAAGTAGCATGAGGAAATAAAAAAATGCAATTTTTTTTCAAAATGTAAGGAGGCGCTGTAGCAGTTTCTACTTGCAACTCCATGTCTGACTGAGGGGAAAGACATTTCAGATTTGGAATTTTCAACTAATGCATGCTGTATCTACGTGACACATCAGAGACAGACAGACAGACAGCTCACGATATGCCTTCCATGCCAATGAGAGTTGAGTTTATCCTGCAAAAACTGCAACATTAACTAAATAATATTAGCATGTATGTTTTAGATGCATATACTTCTAATATTCTGTATGGTATAATGTTGTAAGCATCAAAGGTATTGTATGAGTTTTCCATATATAGGCAGAAGGAAGTAAGTATAGCAAAGTATCTGGTTGCATTTTCTTTTGAGCCTTGACATAATTTACCCTCATATTTATATTTTGGCCTCGAGTTCTAGGGAGGTCTCAGTATTCTTGAGCGTCATGTTGAGATTCATGATTACGCTGCTGGCCTCTGTTTTAAAGCTTTTAACTGAAAGTTGCTATATAATGTGGGTAGATAGAACATTAGTGTATTAGCATTGATTATTTTGAGACAATTTTTCAGTCCTTTTCTACCACACCTGAAGGCTGAAGACTACACCAACTTTGTAAGTTGACAAAAGATAAGCTCATTATTACAACCCCTGTACCTGCAGAGCACTGGGAATTTTTCTTTTGCTGTTCTCCACCAGGAAGCTACACTCAAACAGAAGAGTATTTTCAGGAGATGGAATAAAGTGGATAGGCTACTAAGCTTTCCTCATGTGTTCAAACTGGCTTTTTTTTTGGCATCTTTTTTAATTTTTTTACACATACTCCCTAACACCTCCTCTGTCCCTTTTTAGACTGTGAAATAAAAGCACTCATCAAACCTCTTAAGCGATATATATAGGTTTTAATGCCAGCAGTCACATTTGGCTAAACACACAATCTAGCTGACGTGACTAGCTGAAATGGATTTCCCAGAGGAGTAAAAGGACTTAAATCTTGCATTGCCACTGTTCAGTGCAGTAAATTTTCCTGGGCCTTCCAGATATATGGTTGTTACAAATGCAAATTGTCTGTTGCATTGTGAATGCATCAGACATATTACAGAATCACGGAATCACAGGATTGAATCGTGGAATCACAGGCATTGGAAGGGACTTCTGGAAATCATCTAGTACAACTCCCCTACTAAAGTAGGTTCACCTACAGCAGGTTGCACAGGAATGTGTCCCAGCAGGTTTTGAATATATCCAGAGAAGGAGATGTCACAACACATCTGGGTAGCCTATTCCAGTGCTCAGTCACCCCCACAGTAAAGTAGTTTAAAGATAGTTCCGGTTTTGTGCCTTTGTCCTGCCAGTGGACACCATTGAGAAAAGCCTGGCCCCCATCCCCCTGACACCTGCACTTCAGAAACTTATAAACATTGATAAAATCCACTCTCAGTCTTCTCTTCTCCAAGATTAGCAGACCCAAATCTCACAGCCTTTCCTAATCAGAGAGATGCTCCAATCCCCTGATATGTTCATGGCCTTCTGCTGGACTCTCTCCAGTAGTTCCTAGTCTCTCTCCAGCTTGGAGCTTAGAATTGGACACAGTACTCCAGATGTGGCCCCGCTAGGGCAGAGTAGAGGGGGAAGATAATTTACTTCAGCCTGCTTGCTATGCTTTTCTTGATGCATCCTAGGATACTGTTGGCCTTCTTGGACATGAGGGCACATTGCTGGCTTGTGTAGCATATGCAGATGAAACTCAGAGCATCGTGTGCAGAATCCACTGAACTTTGTGCACCATAGTGGCCTCTCTGAAACATGTGCCCTTATACTATTGATTCAGCACAATTCCTGATAAATAAAGGGATATTACATGGCACAATGCAGAACCTCATCTTTTCCCAGCATTTTCCAGATAAAATATGGGAGCATCTGTTTTCATGTGTTCTCTTGCAGTGTGATGTACACCTCCTTCTCCTGTCCTCTGCACTAGGCACTCCTGGTGCAAACCACAGTGGAACAGTTTAAATGTTAGCTCTGGAGATTATAATTATCAGCTAACTTTGTTTTAGGGAACATGGTATTAATGGTATTACACAGGTATGAAGTTGTATGAAAAAGCATGTTAGTTAGGTGTAGCTCACTTTAGTGCCCGATTGGTCAATAAATACATCCCCTCAAGAAGATTCATATGAGCAGTAGCTCACATAACTGCACTTCAGAGTGGCTAGATTTAAATATTTTGCATGTGGAAGCTGAGCAGAGACATTAACAAAGTTCTAAGGTATGAAATTTTACTGAAAGGCAAGAACATCAAGCTAAGACTGTCCTGGAAGAGCCTGAAGTATACATTAAGGAGGTTAAGGAGGTGTCTCTTACATCTTCTTTTTCTTTGAACAAAAGAGCCTGTATTTCCTGAATCTGTAGTTGATTTTGACTCTGTAGTCACAATGGTTTTCCCACTTCTTAAAAAAAAAAAAAGAAAATTATTGACATACATAAAGATGCATTACTTTTTAATGTCATAGAAGTTAGCTCTGTGAATTCTAGGGTTTTCAATGTACAGCTTACATCTATCAGCTTTAACATCTGTGTTGTTTAGTTTTGATTTTTAATCAGATTGTAAACAACGCTGTAAGAAAGCTTTGTGTTTAGCTGTATTGCTTTTCATTTGCTATCAGAAAGGTACATACAAAGTCATTGCATCTCAACTGCTTGCATAGAGATATTGCATTGCTCCATCTTAATAAAGTCTCAGTCATTGTGTGAGATAGTCGGATTCTTGCCACTTATGTACCTCAATCCTTAATGAACTTTGTTAGACCTCCTTTCCAGTCACCATGCAGTTCTGGAGAATCCTAAATCCAGAGGTTCTTATGAATTAGAAAATTTAGCCAGGACAGGAGAGACTTACCCACGGTGAAGTTTCATCTGTGCTTGCAAAATTCAGAACCTTTTCAGAAGGAATGATCAAATATCCAGGCTCCAGGGCATTTCAGAGTAGGGAAGCTTCTCTAATTCTCTGTGCTCAGCATTACTGATATTCTTTCATATTATAACCAAATATTGACTGTGAGAAAGGGAAAGACTATTCACTTTTACAGTCTGTGGTTAAGGTTTTCACTGAAGAAAAAGTATCTAACTGAAGATGCTAAGCATCAAGTCACTACAAATCCTTGTCATCTCAAACTGGCTAATTGCTATGTGTCTGATCTCAGTCAAGAGGCAATAGAAGCTATGTGCCTTTCTCCTGTTGAGATATTTGTAATAAATGTGTTTTTAATGTGCAGTCTGATAAGCAATAAAAAATTTGGTGCAGGTTCACTCAGGGTGCACTCTGACTCACCAAAGAGAGAATAGGGAGATAAGCATTGCTCAAGCAGTTGTTTATTGGCCAGTCAGGTACACAAGATAACGTCTGATCTAACAAAGAGACATTTCTAGGGAAGAAAAAAAAATAATTCTTTTAATTAAGAGGGATGGTCAGATTATCTCCCAAATAAGAAAGAAAAAAATCAATTTGAGGAAAAACAGATTAGCTCTGTTTAGACTCCTGGGGAGGACTTACAAAAGAAGATTGGTTACAGAAAGCAAATGTCTTGCACAAGAAAAAGAACATAACCTGAGGCCTAACATATACAGAAAATAGAACTCTTTATAAATTGAACGTTTAGGAAATCCTGCAGAATAACAGCTGGATAAAAGAGGAGACGTACTGCTGACATAAGCCCTGTGCCAGTAAAGCAAATGCCAGTTTTATTTATTTATTGTTTTATTTATTTATTTATTTATGTCTTATAAACATTTGTAACTGTGTCCTGGTTCGGTTGTTTGTTTGTATTATTTCAGCCTGGCTTCAGTTAAGTTTGTTTTCAAAGTGTAAGTGGGCAGGAAAAGGTCTTTATTTCTTTCCTTAAAATTGGACACTGAGACAACTTAGCTCCATTTGCCATAGCTCCACAGCACGTTCTTCAGAGAACCCGCAGGTGACGGAGCTGTAGGATACACAGCAGGCTTGTGTAGGAGCAGCAGGTGCTATCACGAGATCCAGGGGAGGAGATGCTGACAAGCAGGAGAGTCCTTATGCAGCTAGGATATTAGGAACCTTCAGAGAACATGCAACACTACTGCATGAATGCTCAGTCTGCTAAATAAATAACACTGAGTGGAGTAGGAAATGAAATGCAAGTCCCAATCCCTGTCTTCCTGCAGTATGGGTGCAAACTCCATGCTTTGTTTCACCTTCTGGCCTAATGCATAGTTCTGTTCACTGAGGACCTGCTTTAATAAGAAGAGGTGAGGTTACTCT
Source organism: Cuculus canorus (assembly GCF_017976375.1). Classification (NCBI taxonomy): domain Eukaryota; kingdom Metazoa; phylum Chordata; class Aves; order Cuculiformes; family Cuculidae; genus Cuculus; species Cuculus canorus. The sequence continues at coordinate 14,024,313 of NC_071403.1, forward strand.
CACGCCAGAATATACTGTAAATTGAGGTTAGGTCATCTGCTGCAAAGTATCTATTCAACACCCTCACGCAGAGAAGGAAAATGAACTCGCCTATCTCACCACTGAGTTACTAGATAAAAGGGGGGTACTCTCCATTGTCTATGTTTGAAGTGAACCTTACTTCAGGTTTTGAAAGGTAGCATGTACACATCTAGCTCCAAAAGAAAACTCAGTCCTCTTTTGCATCACCGGAGCAATAAGCATAATTTCAGTGCCTGACCACTTTACATGTTTGCTTCTAGTTTTCTCATTTTGTGGCTTAGCTTCCTTCCTACCTCATGGTTGGCATCTCTGGAGTCTAATTCAAAGCAGTCTCTGAGGAGACTAGACATGTACTGTTTATAGTTTTATCAGGCCATTCAATCTAGAATAGCATAGATTGTTATAACAATAACCTTGATGGACGTCTAGCCTCTGCTCTTCCCTTTCACAATCATCAATTCCCTTTCACACTTGTTCCTCTCCCTGCTGATCATAGCTGGCCTTGAAACTTGAACTAATGACACTATGCTTTATTGCTAATCTTGTCATTTGGAAGAAACATTAACGACAGCTACAACCCTAATCCAAGCTTTGACACTTAATTTCCAGGGTAAACTTCTAAGCCCCTAATCTTTTCAAGCCCCTGACTACATATAGTTTACAAGGATCTCCTTTTTGCTAGGACTCCCTGTGAATAATAGTGCAGCCTGAAAGATTTCATGAGTTGATCATTGGGAAAAGACTATATGGCGATCTTTCCTTAGTCACCATAAATCTACACAAATATTTATACAGTCTGAACAAATGAATGTGAAAGATTTTACTGATTTCATGAGGAATGAAAATTAATAAAATATTTGTGGAAGTGTATCTCTTTTTTTCCTACAAAATATTTGCTAATGTTATCATATAAAATTAACCTAGTTAAAATTAGCAATTTTATTCATATCCGAGCAATTGCTCGTAAATGAGCAATTTTATGCATATCTGAAATGCAACTCAGCACTGTAAACTTTGAGAAAATACAAAGCAACATAGCAAGTCTTTTTATGACTTTACCCCAAGAAACCAAATGCATGATACAGCAACTTAAATGATGAGTCCAAACTCTAAATGTACCCACAGTTGAGTAATACACGCCAGCAAAATGTAACATGATCCTCTGTTGTTTTGGTCATTCAGCATTATCAGGTGTATCTCCATTTCACAGTGAACAAATTTATCAAAACTGTATTGACATGAAAGACAAAATTAGAGTACAGACTGATAATAAATGAGACCTCATCAGGAAGGAATGGAGACAAGAATTCACTGTAGAATCTGTAGCAGAGTTGACCAATTTGCTTCAACTATTTCTTTTTATGAAAATAAGAAATATGCCTCTGTTGCTTCCTGTAGTTTCTAGGAAATCCTCATCTTGAGACAAGATATCCTGGAGAGGAAGTGCAGCTTCTTGTTTGCTCCATTCATTCTAGATGTCCATGATGAAAGAAGTCATAGCTCTCATAAATCCTCGGCAGATACTTACATCCTTCATCAGTGTGTACATAGCAGGAATGCCCTCTACTTACTCCTATGCTACTTTCTCTGGGAGCATCTACAGGGTCAAGCAGAGATGAAGCTATCTAAAGAGACTGGTTTCCCTCAATTTTCTTGGTGCATCAATACTCATTGTCTTAGGAAATTTTCTGTATAATCTTGGGAAAGGAAGTATAATGCTTTTTTTTTCAAATGTCCATCCATTGGGCTCTTTAGGATACAGTAAAAGAGCACAATGACTGTAGTTTGTAGTTTGGGGGACATTTGTGATGTTTTAGATGTGTAGTCATAAGGCAGTTATTTTTTTTCCATTTTATTTCTTTTAATTGCCACAATTACATACATTAGTTTTTCTAAACTGTGTGAAGGGAGTAAAAAGCCTTAAGTCATAAAGACAGAGTGTTAATCATATTAAGAATTTCAGGGTAAATAATGCGTTGTTAAACTGCAGTGGTATCTGTGACATTATTAAGCAAAGAGTGTTTGCATCCACCTTTCCTTTGTGTTTGTTTGGGTTTTTTTCTTTCTTTCTTTCCTTTGAAGTTTTCTGTACTTTAGTAAAAAATGTGGAGATAAACCAGATGCTGCTATATACTGCTGGTAGGAATAAGATGGATCACGGTAGAAATTATGCATACTAAGAGTTAAGTTATGTCTCAGACATATGGACATGCACAATGGAAAGGAGACTCCTGCAGTTGAGCCTTCCCTATGGCTTCCCTGGGACTTTAGGTCCAGGTGTGAAGAACCAAGCAGGTGTTGGAAGGACTTTATATTCACTAATGTGCCAGCCAGCACATCTGAACAGGCACAATGATGTACATAATCTGCTACTCATAAGGGCCATGAGCTTACTTCCTATCTTTTGCTAAGCTAAAAAATTCTTATGTCTGCATTTTCCCGGTGCTTCTCATCATTATATGTCATTCTTTACCGAGAACAGAGTTGGAATAGCGAAGTCTGTCCTAATGGAAAAATAGCACCTAGTTGAACAGAAAGAACATGTAATAATTCACACACACAAGAAGTGGGGAGAATTAAAATTTTCTCGAGAGAAAAAATATTATAATTTCTTGAATTCTGTGTAGTTTGCTTTCTACAAAGCTGTTTTTAAATACTCAACAGCTTCTTGCTGTTACTTAAGTCATGTAACTTAATGATTGAAAAGGTTTCTCATCCTACTTCAAGAACAGATATCAATCATCAAAGAAAGAACTAAAGGAAGTATATGTATAGCCAAGAGGTTAAGTCTTCATCATGATGATCAAAAACCCAGCAACTACTTGGATTCCTAGTTGCCAGTATGGAAAAAATAGTTAACAATATTGTTAGCTTCCTTTTTCTCTGTCTCACAGCATCTCTCTCGAGGAAAATAATCTTTCACTTGAAAATAACTTATTCAAAATAAACTAATAACGTAGACAGTGTACCTTATGAGGTTAAGCCCTTTACTGGATGGTTTTGACAGCGGCATCATAGCTGATTTTTATTTGTCAATATGTTAAAGCAGACCAAACCATGCAATTAGTAAGACATGTATATTATTAATTTTAACAAAATGTGACAATAGCAAGTGGTAAATCATGTCATGAGGCCAACAAAAATACTGCAAAATAAGGGAAACATAGTTGCTAGCGTATTAAATGTGGCTTGATCATCAGTCTGTGTCACATTTGCTATTGTGTCTGTGAATGAATATTTTATTCTACAAAAATGCTCCTATCCTATAAACTACATTTCCATTTCAATATCTGAGACAGTTATATCATTGTTTTCGGTAGTGAGCATCATATATATCGTGCAATATTACATAATACATTATTAAATAGTAAAAATCACATTATTACTTCTGTATCATACATGATTAAAAGACTCTTCTGTGTATCATTCAACCATCATTTTCATTACACGATTTGTTCCCAAATTCTTGTCTAAAACTAAGAAGTAGTAGTAAGACTACTCTCAGATGGAAACACTCAGAGGGAAATGTTTGAGCTGAGGTTTTTTTGGTGCTTATGCCATATTAACCATACATCTGTCAGCCCAAATTACATCTTACTCAGACTTTTTCCCCTTCCTCAGCTGCATGATGACACAGGATCTGCAGTAGTGAATTTTCACTTCTTGGGAATTCCTTTGCTAATATCATGGGAATTCTGCCAGGTTGATTAAATCAACTGCAGCTCACTGGAACAGTACAAAATTGCCAATAATGGGCATGAACCTGCATCTATATTTGCTCCATATTTTCAGTTTGATAATTTTCCTTGATATAAATAGAACATGTGTTAACAGTACCTGTCACTCCTTTATGGCTTTCTGCATTACAAGAAAGATCCACAGGAAAAATAGGTGCTCTTTTGCACATTCATGTGATAACCCGAAACATTAGACATACAGTTACAAGACAATCACACCAAAAAGGTATGAAACCTGCAAATATGGGAGAGATTCTGATTGGCCCCAGAAAGTTGCATTATAAGAGGGACAGGTCATAGATGAAAGGCTTCATAAAAAGTGTAGTACTGAGATGGACTAAATATAATAACTATTTAACTCCATATTTCTGTTCCTTGTATTCTTTATATCTGATATATCAAATACTGATTTTATTTCAGCAAGTCAAAATGTCCAGCATCTCTGAGTGAGTTAGTAATCATACATTTACTGTTCTGCAGACGTGAGCGTCGTGCAACAAATTGCAGTCACATTTTTCATTTTTCTTTTGGATTCTGCTCATTATTCTGTCTCCTTCATGGACTTAGTAAAACACTCCGCACAGCTTCTGTCAGCCATCATTTCAACAGGCTACGAATATATTTATTAACTGGGCTTTTTTTTTTTTTTTTTTTTTTTTAATCTGCCTTGGTTGGGAAAGAGAGATAGACCATATTTAATCACTGAATTTTCATCTGTTACATATTCAAGTATAATGCTACTAGGGAAGAAATGAAGGTGTATCACTAAAAAAATAAACAATAAAATGTAAAAAGTGTCCATGTCAGACTGACTCTGCTCCTGCTGTGTCAATGCATGTCTTATTTTTAAATTCAATTGAATCAAAGCACTTTCGTAATTTAGAGTGCTTTTGGAAATTCCACTAAAATTTGAGGTAGTATTCAAGAAGTTTTGCAAAATATGTAGTGTATTTGTAATAACTGATGATACAGAACAGCAATGAACTGTTCAGCTAGTGTATGACTGGAATTTTGATTTTATGCAAGTGACTGGAAGAACAGAATAAGCCGCTGTAAATCTGGTGGACTGACCACAATTTATAGTAATTTAAACAATTATAATTGTAACATACATTTTGTTTTAAATCAAGCTGGTCTCTGTGGCTGGCTACCTTTTATAACTAGAACTTGTCTAACTCTGTGCATTGGACAATAATCTGCAAGGATTTAGTGCCAACTGTATGTATTGTGCATCCAGTGCTTTTCAGCATAGGGTAAATTCAATACATTAAATCTTATTCTCAGGATGAATAATACCATCCTTTTGTTTCAAAACATGTCAATTTCTCTTAAGCTATCATGGCTTAATATTTAATCAGCACAGATAAGTGCATTTCATTTGGCCTTAACTATGTGTCGCAATAAGATAAGAGACAGGAAAGCTCATAAAATAAATTGGTTAAGTTATCCAGTAGATAATGCATCAGAATTTGGAATATGTAACTGTATTTTTCAAAGTGGCTGTTGATTTAGGCTGTGGGTCTCTGAAAGACACAATTTGTGAAGAAAAGCTAATGGACAGCTTTAGTCGCTTGAAGAATTGGTGATTTTCCCTTCAATTGTTTCCCACAGTTGCTATTTGTTTTTATTACAGAATACTGTTCTAAAGACGATAGTGTGTAAGGGTTGCATCTGGTGTGCATTCAAAAACTAGTGGTGCAAAATGCTAAGGTGGGCTGGGGTGAACTGCACTCTGAGAGCTGGCTTGGGATAACAAATTGCCTTTGCATGAGGGCACTGGCATATAGAATCACTCATAAAGGTGGGTTGTTGAGGCAGGAGAGGTGAAACAAGGGTGATCATAGGGATGGCAAATTATTATCCCCCCACTTTTTTTCTTCCACCTTCATTTTTCTTTTCTCAAGTCATTTAGTGACCTGAGGTGAAATGGACAGGAATTGACAGTGCACATGCTGCTGCTGGCAGCAGAGTCACTGCAGTTGTTCCCTGAACATGAAAGGAGAGGGAAAAAAGAAGAAAGAAACCCAATCGTTGTTCTCTAAACATAACATATGTAAAGGTAATAGGTTTGCTTTAGTTGAAACCACCCCCTTTTTGCTGTAGAAATTATTTCCCCCCCTCACTGCAGTTCAGGAAAAAAGGAAAGATGATTTTTCATCTCTCCCTCTCCTTTCCCGCACAAAGAAAACGTGGGTTGATACCATTTTTATTGTTCTGCTGGGGTGGGTTTCAGACTTTGCATTAGCATATTGAATGTCTAATTGAATTCGGGGGCTGTGTTAATCATCTTGTTTTGTTTATGGGTGGTTGGTGAAAGGTGCCAGCAAATGATCACTTTGGCTTGGGGTTAGCATGGTGCTGCTCCCCTCAAGAAAAAGAAATAGAGAAGGGGAGGGAGCTAAGGAAAGGCGAGTTGACTGAGTGATGTCTGGAGGGCGAACTCGTGTGTCTCTTTGGTGATGTTGAGTGCTGCTGTACTGAAATCCACCCCTCTGCCGGAGCTAAGGCAGGAGTTGGAGGCATCTGATGCTGCTGTTTCCAGGGTGAAATTTCTAAGGCTGATCACTAAAAACGACAACCAAAAAACCCCAAAAAATCCTCAGCAAAAAAAAATAACCATCAGAAGATCCAGCATCTCCCTGTCCAGACAGACGTTTGAGAACCATCTGCCTTTAAATTAGCCACACACAGACACGGGGTGAGGCGGGAGGTCGGGTGGGGGGGGAAGACACTACGACTGCGACCATCGCACTTTTTACACAGGGGCCAGAAACAGAGCCAGTAGGAAAAAAAAAAGAAAAAGAGAGAGAGAGAGAGAGAGAGAAAGCCTCCCCCTCTCCTCCCGATGAGTTTTTCGCAGTGCTCTGGTGAGGCTCGGAGGTGGCTGGCAGCGCAGGGGGCGGCTGCCGCGCGGCTGGCGGGGCTCCGCGCAGCGCGCCGGGCTTTTCAGCACCACATCGCCGGACAGCTCCGCGCCGCTCCTCCGCGCTGCCTGCCCGGCCGTGCCCCACCACAAGAAGTCCCGCTCGGCTGTCCGGGCAGCGCGCTGCGCCCTGCTCTGCCATCCAACTGCATTGTATCCTCACCGAATTGGCCGTCAGGCGTAATTATCACCGTTCCCCCCTCCCCGTCTCTTTTCCTTTCCCCCACACCCCACATCCCCCCCCGCCCTTTCTGTCTCTCATTTGCAGGAACGACTCTTTGGGAACCTGGTCCACCCAGGGATGTAAAACTGTGCTTACCGATGCATCCCATACGAAATGCTTATGTGATCGCCTCTCTACCTTCGCCATTTTGGCTCAGCAACCTAGAGAAATAGTAAGTAACAAAGGGGGGGTGAAAAATCCAGCTTTAATTCAAAAGGCGATAGTGGGGCGGGGGGGGGGAGGCTGCTGCGGGGAGGGGGAGAGCCGGTCGGGCTTTCCTCTCCAGTCTATTTCAGGCGTTGTGTTGAGGAATCGTTTAATATTGCAGGTAGGCAAATGTTAGTCTCCTGGTGTCTACAGTGTCTCAGGGAAATTAATTCCTGGTTCTGTGATACAACTAAACCCCGGTGAAATGTGCGTGTGCTTGAACTCTGGGTTTTTCAGAGAAAGCCTTCTGATTGTGATGCAAATGCGTTGAAAACTTTTGTATTGAACAATTATCAAGTTAACAAGCTTTTTAAGGGTTGCGAGCCTTTCCAAGAGAATGTACAGGGCTTTATTATTGCTCTTGGTAGGAAAACCCTAGATACTGTAGTTAAAACAGATTGCAGATCTGCATTGGACATTTTCAACACAGATTTTCCATGTAGTCTGTTGATACGATGTAAGGAAAATAATCGAGTTTTCATGAAAGAGAGGACATCAAGTGTATAAGTAGGCACTCCAGTATGACTGAATGCAAAAATATCTAAAAAGCAAATATTAGTGAAGTTATCCTGCTAAGGCATAATTTCATTTTCCTGGTTTTGGAAGCGTGTGATCTGACTCTATATCAAAGTAGATCAGTTCGGAGCAACGTGGTTGAAATAAAATGTTACTTTCTGCCTGAGATGTGGCCTGAAAGTACATCAGTCTTATCTCCTATTTGGGTGGCAAAAGGTATCCTGATAAATGGATTTACAATACACCCCTGAGGCTTTAAAAAGCATTTTGGTAAACCAGACATGGTATCCTTTCAAACTTTTAGATCTAGATTTTTTTCCATTCGTATTAGCAAATACCATGTCTATTTCAGAATGTGAGGACATACACATCTACCTGATATCTGATGATAATAGTTTCTTTTAGAGCGTGGAAATCTAATTTGTTTTCAAGGTCATTTATTTATTTTCATTTTTTATTAACACACATTAAAAATGAAATACTTCTAAATTTGCAGGTTATTTACAAAAGGCTTATGAAATTGTTGCCATAGTTATCTTGCCATTCCTTCTACACAATCAGAGGCCCAAGGAAATTATGTGAGAATAGTGGATTGAAGTCAAAGTTATTAAAAGTCAGAAAGTTTGGTAATTCTGCAACAAGCATGAATCACATTCTGGACAAATTACTGGATGATCTTTAATGTAATAGTGAAAACAAACTGTTTCCTTAATACGCAATTCTAAATATTTTTAACTGTGGTGTAGTTTAAACTTCTGCTAACATCATAGCCTCCTATCAATTGCATGGTAATATTACTATTCTTTTTATTTTTCAAAATGCCATGCACATATTATAAGGCATTTTAAAGCTCAAAGGCCTCTGAGGAATGTATCAATAATTGAACAGATCTCAGAGTTATGATCAGTTTTGGAATTAAGTTGTTTTCTGCTTCAGAAGTAGTATTACCTAAGGTATCTGTGACAGCGTGGCTGCTTTTATCATTTTGCTTTTGGTGCTCTTTTTCTTTTAACTTGTTGTTTCAATTGCTAGAGGATAGTTTTTCTTCATGGATGTCTATTGTAACTTACAGATCATGGAATCATCTGGTACACCCTCAGTGACCTTAATAGTAGGCAGTGGTCTTTCATGCTTGGCCTTGATCACCCTAGCAGTTGTCTATGCAGCACTATGGAGGTATGTAATGGATTGACAAAGCTGAATGTGAATAGATGGCTATATTTAGTTGAATTAAAATTTAAAGAGAGCACTAGATGCAACATTCATTATTTGGAAAAGAAAAAGAAACAAAAAACAGTGCATGTTTTGAAGCCTAGTTTTGTTTATTTGATTGATTAGTTTTGCTTTCTCAGTCTTCTGGTGATGGTATAGCCCATTCTTCTCTTCCCCCTCTCCAGTATGAATGGTATTGCTCTTTCAGTGGGGTATTCATAGTCCTAATTACCATTTTAGAGAATTTTTCTATGTGATATATTTCATGTAAGGATTCTGGCCTATACCGTTGATTGTTTTTCTATTTATATTTTAAAGCAAAACTTCTGTGTCATAAAAATGATGTAATCAAGTGTCACATCAGATACTGCAGACTTAGGGAGTTTCCATCAACTGGTTTTGAGTTTGCCCACTTTGGTTATAAGTTTCAAAATTAAGTAGTCTCAAATAGTGTGGTGGTACATTCTGGTAACAGAGCTTCTTTCGATCTTGAATTTACTGTATTTTATTGACCTAAAAGTGCATTAAATATTTATGAAGTAAATTAACTTGAGAAGTGATGAGAAATAACGTGATGTCTTATTGTAGAAGAAATAGAAAAGTAAGAGGACAAGTAATGCAAAGTAACAAATATTTTTTTAAAAGTGAACAGGTTTTCTCATTTAACTTTTTTTCCATACTAAAAGATAAAATAAGTTCTAACACAAGTAAGAAGAAACAAAGGGAGAAAATAATAATATTTAGAGTAATGTAAAATCAACCAATAGAATTTTTCTTTCAGAAGCAGATTGATAACTTTACACCTTTTTCTCTTACACTCTTTTTTTTGTAGCCACAGAAACTCACAGGATTAGACATATACATAATAAATATAGAATATCAAGTTACATAAGTTATATTAAAAAGAGTATAAAAATTATCAGTTCTTGTCTGTCAAAGCTAGGAATGACAGTATTTCAGGATATAACTCCCATCTGAGGAATTATAGTGTTATTTTTGCACTTCCTGCTATATTTAGCACTTGGATGGAAATACTGTCATGCTCAGTGGAACTGGCCTTCTCCATGACTTAGATTAGATGTAAGGAAGAAATTTGTTATGATGAGGGTAGTGAGGCACTGGAACAGGTTTCCCAGAGAAGCTGGGGGTGCCTCATCACTCAACGTGTTCAAGGTCAGATTAGATGGGACTTTAAACAACCTGATCTGGTGGAAGGTGTCCCTAGCCACTGCAGGAGCATTGGAACTAGATGATCTTTAAAGGTCCCTTCCAATCAAAACCAATCTATGATTCTATGATTCTATAATTATGGTAACTTCCAAGTGGAGATAAAAAATATGTGTGATGTGTTATGGACCTAGTGTGGGTTCTGCCTTCAGCTATTGAAAAGATAACTGATACAGACCTTGGTGTTCTGTCACTAAGATATTTGAAATTATTATGACAATGGACTGGCTTGCCATTTGAATCATTATAATTGGCTTTCAACGTCTTTCTCAGGAGCGCATAGTATCCAACTACAGGGAGAATATAGACACTGAAAATTGTATGTATATAAGGTTGGTTTTTTTTAATAAATCTAGTGGTAGGGAGAAATGTGATATTTTGTCTACATTTATATTTTGGAACACCCACCTTCCCTTTGAATGGCAGGGTCTATTTAGAAGTCATATGAGGTAGAGGTATTCTGGTCTGAAGAAGGCCTGTGTGAGCATTCTTTTATGGTTGATTGATTTGACCCACTCAACTGAAAATTCAAACTGAAAAATAACTTCGATGTCAGTCAAATATTCACCCTTCCCTTCCTTTCCCTTCACTTCCCTTCATCAATAGTGGACTGGCAGGAAAACTAAAACCTTCCTAACTTAAGTCAATGCCATAGGCTCCTGCTTGCACTGTGTTTACTCAACCACTGAGATCCTTTATAGTCCAAAGATAGTCAGTGTTGTGAACCGGCCCAGGTGAGTCAATACTTAACAACTCAGCAGCCTACTGACTGCATTAGACAGAGCACCAGACTTTCTGTATTCATTTGAAAAGACATGGAAAAGGCAATAACAACACTGTTATATTTTAAGGAAAAATGTGGATTGTGCTATTAGGGCTGTACTGTCTTAACTAAAAAAATGAATACTGTGTTACTTAATTGATAGCTGAGCAAAAAGTACTGTAATTCATTTCATGTCCAGAGCTCAGCATGGGTTGAGCATCCTTTGCTATGACCTACTCAATGTCAGCTATGGGTGTATAGCTCAGGAGGAGATAGCAATATTAAATAAACTCCAGTGAGAAGCACATAATATAGGTCATAGAATATACAGACCTATCACATGGTCTTCAGAGGAACCGAGCACTCTTAACTTTCATTTATTTTATAATCCATGTTTACTCTTGTTAGCAGCTCTAAAAGTCAGGTCAGTGAGGTACTTCACTTGAAACAGTAATCATTTTCCTTCTGTCCTGTAGCATATAAAGGGCAGTATATGGAAAAATAGGAGCATGTGTATCTTGTAAAGAAATAGGTAATAAAAGCATTTGACTTTTTCATCCTAAACACACTTGTAAAATGAATATGATAAGTTTGCAAGGGACTCTGTGTGATGCTCGCTGCTATAATTTAATCTTTTTATAAAAACTTGGTTATTTTTTGGCATTAGGTATTACAGTATTATTGCTTCTTCATACAAATTATTTTGTAAGTGTGGTGAAACTTCAAGATTAATGTCATTGTTATACTGGTAATACGTTTCAAAATGCACTGCCATAGTATCATCAACCAACCTGCATCTTAATTGTGCATCGTGGACCAGATCTTCTGTTTATGTAAATCACCGTATTTTTGCTGAAGTTAGTTATTGTGAGTGGTCTATGCCAGCTGTAGATATTGCCAGGGATGAGCAGAGAGCATAAGAAGTTACTTACATGAGTGCATGCAAGCCTGTTATTATCAGTATGGTGTTAGAATAGTGTTGACAGCAGTTTTTAAAAGAAGCATTGATGGATTATTTTTGAAGATATCAAGATACTAACAGGGAATTGCAGAATATCGATCAAAATAACGTAGTACTTATGTTTGTGATGTGGTAAGCCCCTGATACTCTTTTTGAACACTTGAAAGTGAGCACTTACATTACAGAATATCTCCAATATTTAATGCAAGAATTGCATCAAAGCTTTTTATGACGTTTTATGACTAGTTGTTTTCCGTTTAGAAAAGTTGTACTCTCGTTTTGTTTATTTGCGCAGGTACATCAGATCTGAGAGGTCAATAATTCTAATCAATTTCTGCCTGTCTATTATCTCATCAAATATCCTTATCCTGGTTGGACAAACTCAGACACATAATAAGGTATGATGATGGATTATATTAAATTTGCTCTTAAATATTGATACTTCTGTTTTATTTGTGTTCAGCCTTAAATGATTACATCTACTTAGTCCTATACTCGTAGGACTTGGCATTTTTGGTAAAATATTAGCAGACAAGAGAAAATATTTACTGTCTTTCGTAGTCTTTTTTTCTCCTCCAAAAATCCCTTTTGGTATTTGTCCCTCTGGATAAGCTGTGTTCTCTGTGGAAGACTTATATGTTTTATAACTAAATTTCAAAGCAAAAAGTTCAAAGTCTCAACATCAAAAGCACACATTCTAGTTCATTATGATAGTTGTAATAGGATTGTGCTACAGTGTTTTTTGTCTTTTTATTAACACGCTGATACTCGAAAGGGAAGTGGAAATTGCTTAGAAGTTAGAGTACTGCTCTTGAAAATGGGCAGAAGCAGACATCATAACAAGCTATAGAACTGTTAAATCTCTTATGTTGCTATGAGGAAGTAGTAACCCTGCCTACCTTACTTAGTGATGTATTGCTGATTTATTACTAATCTGTTCTCAAGACGCTTTCTGAACATAGTTGTCTTTGTCCCTCTCCTTAGAGCAGGGCTGTGTCAGTGTTTTGAGGCATCAGCCAGTGTTTAGTGATGCTAGGCAACTTTCAGAAGTACAATAAGTGGTTGATTAAAATTAGCTATAGCTACATGGTAGCTTGGGATGGAGTATAAGATGCAATTGGTGAATAGGGCAGTATGTGATAGAACACTGTTAAGTTTTGGAGTAAGCAAGTATCTGTAAAGTAATTCTTTATCCCACTGCGTTAAACTACTTAATCTGCTGGTCATCTTAATTTTTCCAGTCTTTAACGAAATGTATTCATCATCTGCTATGGGATAACTGCATTTCTACAACATATCTGCAATTAATCATTTATTATTTTCAAATAAATGCTTAGAAATTTACCGGCCAGAAGTCTCATAAATTCAATGTGAGTCACATAGCTCTACTTTGTAAAACATACTCAAAACATAGTCATTTCCAACATATAATTTAACAAAATTATTAAAACTAATATGTAAGTATTCTTGAAAGTTTTGAAAGTGTGTAGTGGTATGAACAAAGTATGGATTTGCAGAAGGAACTGGTGTGTCTCTCACATATTTTATTTAGGGGGAAAAAAGTCAGAAATGCACAAGCAACTTCACAGTGCCACAGCACAGAAGGATTAAGCCTCTCAGCACTAATTTCAGCTCTATCATGCACAGTCATATATACTATTTCATTATGTATTTCAAGAAGAAATATTGTTCAGCAACTGAAAGTGCCTGTATATATTGCCACTATGTAATCAGGGTTTGAGGGCATCAGAATGACTGTGTTTCATAACATACTCCCTAGGTACACTGGCAGTCTTTCTTTGATGCTTGACTTAGGGAACTGTGAACCAAAAACATGCCCGTAATCCAGTTCCTTTCTTTTAATCTTAATCTCCTTCAGCTCCCTCACTTCTGCTTCCTGAACTCCTGGAAGTGCAGAGATATTATATTGACTTATTTCTGAGAACAGCAGATCCTAAAAATGGAGACGTTCTGAGGAAATAATTTACAGAAACAACAACACATCACAAACTTTACATTTTTAATATAAGGCCTGAAAAATTACTCTAAAATATCACTTTTTACTACCCTTGTCTTCTTTTTGAGTCCACATCTTGCTTTTGATATATGTACCACCTGGGATCTTGTAGCCAGGGAGCACCTCTAATGGATCAAAGGCAGAATACATTTTTTATACCCAGGAAGATATTCCTTGTTACAGACCAAAAATCTTTTTATCACTATGTTCACTGATATGTGAATATATTGTAGCTCCGAGAAGCCAGCCTGTGAATGCACCATCAACAAAATGGCCAGAAAAAGCTATAGTTTAGCAAAAACTTACTCAAGTTAAGGCAATCAAATCCAGGTATGACTTCAATATATTTGTAAGTAGGGATGTGTTTTGGCATCAGATGTGTTTGAATAAAAGCTCTGTTGTTGGGGTTTTTTCATTATTTTAAAAGTTTACATATGACCAGAAGAAGACAGTGTTTGAGTTTTAGTCCACAGATGAAGACTACAATACAATCTGTAGAGAAAAAAAGTTTATGTTTTGCTGAGCTGGATAATTTGTAAATGGAAATTTCGGAAAAAAATCAGGTCCTTACTTATGGTTTAAGATGAAAACCATTTTGTATTTTGTATATAAGATTTTGTTACTTACTAGAAATACAGCTATCTGGTTTCTTAGTGTTTGTTTGAAAATCTTAGGAGAAATCTTAGGGATATTTTACCTAGACAGTAGTATTCAAAGCAGCAGACATTGTTTCCTAAGTAAAGGCTGAGGTGGTGTTTTATGACAAGAAGGTGATCTCCGTTTTTTTAATGGATTGGAGAAAATTTGAGAACTACAATATGTCAAGTTTGAGAGTTTATTTACTCTGCTCCATGTTCATACTATTCCCATGTTATTGGGGCACCTTGTTAATGTCCATATAATCTCTCTGATATTCAGAAAGCTGAAGGATAACTTTTTCCATGCTTTAGTTTGGCATTGCTTCTAAGTTTAAATTGTCTCCAGCTCTATATTTGTGTATGTTCCCTTTAAGAATAGGTGCTTGTCAAAGCTGACTTCCAGTTTAAAGTTGAACAGTGTGTAAATTAAGCATTCTGAAGATGTATGTAGAACAAACAGCATATTGTCAGTCTGTTTGCAGTTTGGGGTTTTCTCTATCTGGATTAAACACCACACCAGCTACTTTTATTCAGTCTTCAGGAAATTTATGAGGTTCATTTTAGTACATCCATTGACATCTGTGACAAAGAAAAAAAAAAAAAAAAGAGTCTCTTCATCTGGATAAATGCAGGTTTTATGTTACTTTATTTCTGTTTTATGTACTTAGCATGATAGGTTTAGCTTTACTCTTTGAAAGCTGAGTATATCCTTCATGTTTTTATAAAAGCTTCTTTTAGCGAAGACTAAGTGAGTTTGAATATTGCACTCTATTTGGTTCAACCCGGTTCTGCCTTTTTCCAGCAAAAAGGTCGTGGTATCTCCCAGAGGTAGGAATAGACGAAATATTTACATAGGGCATGTATAAATATTTAAAATTCTTTCAAGCTTCCATAGGTTTTCCATTTCTAGTATACCCTGTCTAAAAGTGAATTTTTCTCCTGTTTCAATAATTTGAGTATATTAACATTAGACTATGGAGGTTTTTAAATTGTTTTGGAATAGTTCGTGATGGGAGACATGGAGGGGAGTATGGTTTCTGTTGGAAAATATGGACTGGGATAGCAAGATTGCCTTTTGTCAGCAGAAAAGCCTTATTCCTTCTTAGCCAAATGTGTTGTTCGTTTTATTGAGAAATGTTCTGATTTTTTCAGTGTTTCCCCAAACCTTTCAAAATGCCTTCTTAAAGTTTCAGACTGTGTAAGAGATTTCTGTTTTGTCGAATCCTGTTTCGAAATACAGGTCATTGAAGGCTGAATTTATGATAATATTATGAAATTAATTGTGTAGCTTGTTTAAATATACTCTTTGGTATACTAGGTATGAGAAGCATATTAATCTACTTTGGTATTTCTTTCTGTCTCTCATTTTCTTTTCAGTGTTAAATGTTAGCCACATATTATATTTAAATTTGAGGATGTGCAATTGATGCACTGGTGATAGCCCTTAACAGCTGAATTTAGTTGTAACATTGAAATTAATTCTCCTGAACTAAGAAAGGGTAACACTTTTCATGTGTAACTCAACTGGTCAAATATTTGTTATTTTATAAATACTATGAAATGTCTCTAACATTCACAAAAGCATAATATGTTTATTTTGAAGAGATTGACAGTTTACTTTGAGGAAATATCTATCAGTGATTTGTAGTTTTTGCTATAACTCTTGTTATATTATGTTTCCTAACATTCTTCTTGCCATCAAGAAAAATGGTTGTATTTTTTTCTATATGTAGACCTCTAACCCTTAAGATATCAATCTTTACTCTGTTTCTGATCCCATTTAATGAGTGGATTATCTATCCCCAATAAGTTATCAATTAACATTATGTGGAGTTTTTCATAAATTCTCTTTCCTTTTGCATACATGCGGAAAATACCTTGGGTTTTTCCACAGTTCTGCCTAAACAAAAACACATTAGCTGTTTGATGTAAACAATTGTTGTTTACCTAATTTTTCCTGTGTGGAAAACAAAGACGAATACAATTTAAAATAAGGCATGGAATTCATTATATATATGGGCAAAAGTTAATTATTTTCTATATTACCTGTTTCTGAGTGTACATAAGAGTTTGTTGCTGGAGTTTGCACCACTTCTGAGAAACAAGTGTGTGTTTAGAAGTGTCATAAGACTGCACTTTTTGTTAGGCATAGCCAGGTTTATGTGTGCCTACCAACGGAAGAACAGAGAAAATGTTAAAGCACAAGGCAAGATTTAACCCTGATGTTCTGTGTCGTCCATGTTTAATTGCTATATTTAATTTATTATACTTACTATTAGATTTTGGAATTCGTCTCTTAGACCATACCTGAGAAGATATGAACAGAGCATGTCCTGACCACCTAAAGCACATAACATAAACAATCAGTACTTTTGACAAATGCATTGTAGACAAGCAAAAATCCCATAAAATGTTGTAGATAATAAGATTAGACTGCTCAGTAAATAGGTTGACTGGACAAAAATAATTCCACTTTTGTATTCTGGCTTTTTTAAATAGAGGTTCTAGGCTGAAAGAAGCAAATAGAAATGGAAAAGAGTTGAGAAGCCCCAGCATCCCATTCCCGTAGCACTCTGAAGCAGCTGACTGTGTAACTAGGGCTCCCTCAGGTTTTAAGAAATGGTGAGTGGGGGGATCCCCTGGGAAACCTACAAATGTTCAGGTAGTACAAATGCTGCCTCTGACCATGTGGTTCTTGCCCCGTATCTGCCACTGCCTTACAGATGCAGTCATTGTGGCAATATATCTCCTAGGAAACAGCAGGGAGACCTAACAGCAGATGGAATGAACAGAGAAATGATGCTAACACAGCATTAAGGTTGTGTTAGAAAATCAATGAGAAAGTAGGAAATTTAGTATCTTAGGCTGTACCACTCCTTATTGTAGGTCTTGCCAAGAGAGCTTCAGGGAAATACCCTCCATCTAAACATCTGAAGCTTGGGCAATTATGTCCTTCCAGTTTTACCAATACCCAACTTCCATATTAACACTTACTCTGCTTATTGCCATCTTTTTATTTTTGTAACAGCTTTTTGAACAGCTGAGCCACAGAGTCTCTGGTATGGGTCAGCCATCACAGAAACACCCCAATAAATAGGTCAGCAGTCAGAGTGCAATGCACCACACACCTCTACTTGCTACGTATTCAAGATCTCAGAAACAATTAACTGGAGAAAAGCCCACTTAACTGAATAACTATTACAGGAGTAGGTCTGTTTAAGCATCACTATTTTACCATGCCAAATTCTGACAAAACCCGTTAACATCAGCTGAATTAACTACCTGCTTTTAGATTCTCAAGAGAATCTCTGGGAGCAGATCTGTCTTACCCAAGATCAGCAAACATTGTCATTCATGCTACTGTTACCTGCCTCAGAGGAGAAGGCAACGTTCTTTTCAAAAGTGCCTGCCAGTCTGTTTCTCAAAATACATCAACTTTATCATTCAGTTTGCTATTTCTAAACAAAACAGACATTTTGATTGTAAGCAGGTTACAGGGAAGAAATTGGGTAGGTATTAGCAACGTGCGTTCTTTGCCTCAAATTCCCAGAACCTTAAGAGCCCTGTGAGCTATTTTAGAATCACAGAATTGTTCAGGTTGGAAAATCACCTGGTACAACCTAACTCTCAAGGCAGGGTCAGCTGTAGCATTAGAACAAGTTGCTCAGGACTTTATATAGTCCAGTCAGGAGAATCTGGAGGTGTGGAAACTGCACAGCCTCTTTGCGAGCTTGCTCCACTGCTTGAATATCCTCATGGTTTAAAAGTTTTGTCATATAGCTAGTCTGGACCTTTTGTTTCAGTCAATGTCCGTTTTGCCTTGTCATACCACAATACATCACTGTGAAGAGCCTAGCTTCATCTTCTTGATAACCTCTCTATAGACACTGACATGTTGCTGTTAGGTGCCCCTGAAGCTGTGTCTTCTTCAGGCTGAACAAGGCGACCTTCCTTAACCTCTATTCACAAGGCAAGTGTTCCAGCCCCCAAGCATCTTGGCAGCATCTGCTAAACTCACTCCAGTTTGTCAGTTCTTCCATGCATTAGGCAACTCAATTGTATTGGACACGGTATCCTAGAAATGGTCTAACGAGTTTTGAGCAAAGGAGGAAAATCCATCCCTTAACCTACCAGCTGTGCTTCTCTTAATGAAGCCCAGCTGCTATCAGCAGTCTGTGCTGCCAGGAGATACTACTGACTCATATTCATCTCACTGCACATCCCTGCAACCTATCTAGGTCTCTCTGGGTAGCAGTCATGCCCTTGAGTGTACAGACTGGTTCCACCAGTTTGTTGCTATCTACAACCTATGTGAACAAGCATTCCACTGCCTACCCCAGCTCAGTGACATTAAACATAGGTCCCTGGATAGACTGATGTAGTATTCTGCTTGCTGTCTGCTTCCAGGAAAATTGCCACCCATTATCATTACACTTTAAGCCAACTATCCCACTAGGTTTTGTCCATCTGGTTGTGCAGTCATCTAACTGTAACCACCTAGCGTGGTTACAAAAGTACTGTGAGACACTTCCATAGCACCATAGAGTCAAAGAATCATAGAATGACAGGATCATAGAGTGGTTTGGGTTGGAAAAGACATTAAAGATCATCCAGTTCCAGATCCTTTACCATGGGCAGGGACACCTCCCGCCAGACCAGGCTGCTAAAGCCCCCATCCAACCTGGTGCTGAACACCTCCGGGGTGAGGCAGCCACAGCTTCCTCTGGCAACCTGTGCCAGCACCTCACCACCCTCATGGTGAAGACCTTCTTCCTAATGTCTGGTCTTAATCTTCCCCCTTCCAATTTAAATCCGTTCCCTCTTGTCTTATCACTCCATGCACTTATAAAATATCCCTCTCCTGCTTTCCTGTAACCCCTTCAGGTACTGTAAGGTCTCCTAGGAGCCTTCTCTTCTTCAGGCTGAACGACCCCAACTCTCTCAGCCTGTCCTCATAGCAGAGGTGCTCCAGCCCTTTGATCGTCTTTGTGGCCTCCTCTGGACCCATTCCAACAGTTTCATATCTGTCTTATGTTGAGGATTTCAGAACTGCAGGTTGGGTCTCACAGGAGTGGAGTAAAGGGGCAAAACTGCCTCCCTTGACCTGCTAGCAATACTTCTTTTCATGTAGCTCAGGATGTGGTTAGCCTTCTGGTCTATGAGCATGCATTGCCAGCTCGATTTGAGCTTCTCATGAATGAGCACCGCCAAGTCCTTCTCCTCACGGCTGCTCTCAATCATGTCGTACTCATGCTGCATTGAAACTGCAGAATGCAGTTTGCTTTGTTGGAGCTCATTTTAATGAGCTTTAGTTTGAAAAGCAAAATTGGTGTTGATTTGGAAATCTAAAATTTACGAAGGTGTACCTGTGAAGGACTTAGACTGTGTCTGATCCATGACACACACTGGTGCCACCTCTAATGTCTTTCAACTTGTGAGGATCTTCTCCTGCTCACTCATACAACCACACATTGCACGTGAGAGGAATTTTGCACAGATGTAGTCGACTCCTCCCTGGTTGTGGTGCTGGACTTGGTGCTGGCATGTGTGCCTTTGCTGTCCTGCTTCAGTGCAATAATGAAAAAAAAAAAGATAGCTTTTACTTTCCCAAGGTAACACTCTGCTGTCCTGCTCTTCCCAAAATGGTGGGAGTTTTCCTCTTTGTTCTTTGGCACCTTTTTAGAGTAGGTTTTTTTTTTCTCTCCTAGAATTCACCCCCACAGCCCTGAGAAAAATAGTTCATTCTCTCACAAACACCTGTTTGAATCATTTCAGACAATCTGGTCATGACTCAAGCACTATTTTGGTCTTTACACCTTTTTTTTTTTATATGTCTCTTTTGCTTATTTATTGAATTTCAGTGGAAATAGAAACACAATCAGTGGGAAGTAGATCAACCTACAAACAGTTAAATGTTCATGTCTTTCATTTACATAATCGTAGTTTTAAGAAGAGGAAATCACAAACACTTCTAGGGACAATGGTAACCGGGATTTTTATATTAAGATGCAATAGGAATAGACTTCATAAGAATAAACATTTTAAGTAATAATGATAAAAAGAACAACACCAAAAATCAGCTTTCAGCTACTTGGTTATTTTCATTCTAGCATGAAAGTTCACTTTCCTACATGCATTTTGCTTTGTGGATTACCATTTCTATGAATGTAGGCATAGAATCCATTTGTCACATAAACTAAAACAGATAAAGAAACACGGAATATATTTTGATGTAGATATCTGGTGAAATAACACACTAAAAATACACCTTTGAGATAACCACAATGTAAAGCTTATGCCCTACAACAATAATTATTGCGTGATTATTCTTTCTATATAACAAAAGGAAACGTTAGAAAACCTGAATTCTTTTAAATACAATTGTTTAAGATATAATAGTGTAAATTTTGTGCAAAACATTATCTACCTATTGTACCAGATCTTATTAATACTTCCTTACAATTTCCTGTTGTATCTGTGTATTTTCACGAACATATGGCATGGTTTAACCTTGACATGCACTGTGAGGCTCATTTGTACAAGTTTGTTTCTTCCTAATATTCGCCTAGGGCAGAGGTTTTAGACCCCTATATCTTAGAGTCAAGTCAATAAGAGCATTATAAGGAAAATGGCTATTGGATTGTTTTGTTTATCAGAGTGGTCTAATCAGAAGCTGTAAAATGAGTATTCTTTCATTAAAACTACATACTTCAGTCTGTAAAAGCTGTGGGCTCAGTCCTGTGATCCTAATACATGAAAGTATTCTTAAGACCTATGTTTACTTTTACTTTAGAGTTTTATAAATAGTATCACATAGAAGTTGGGAAAAATCAGGCTTAGAGGTGATTTAAGAGTTAGTAAGAAAAAGAAGTTGTAGTGTTTGTTGCTTATGACTGAGGTGCACTCAGTTCTGAAAACAAAGCAGCTTGCTGGTGGATGAGTTCACTTTTCATGCTGGAGTCCTCTTGCTTTTGCAGCAAAAGGGAAAAAAAAGTGAATGATGTTTTGCTACATTAAATCAAACTCTTCAAGGGTGCTGATTGAACAGTAGCCAAACCCAGCTGCTCCAGAAGTACAAGAGGCTCTGCCTTGGGCTATTGTGAGTTAACACTGTACCTTATTAGATGGTTTACTTTGTGATTGATTTTAAATCATGGTCAAAATAAACTTTGCATAAGATAATAATCATTCTTAGGTGCTAAGATTAAGATCGGGGTTCCAGTGCCTATGTTCAGACTCATTGATTGGTTTTATCACAGAACATCAGAATGGTTTGGCTTGGAAGGGACCTTGGAGAAAATAAAAAAAATATGGGATGAGACTGAATCTCATCTTCCTTCCTTCCTTCCTTCCTTCCTTCCTTCCTTCCTTCCTTCCTTCCTTCCTTCCTTCCTTCCTTCCTTCCTTCCTTCCTTCCTTCCCTTCCTCCTGTTCTATTTCTGTTCCAGAGAGAGACCAATAACTGGATGTAAAGTCCATCCAGTTCACACAAATTCTGATCTTTTTTGCTTTTTCTTTCTGAGAAAAAAAACTGTGGTCACTGTGTGCTGAATTCATTGATGTCAGCATTCACTAAGTATGGTCTGAGCATATCTGTTACATCATGAGTAAAAACAATATTATTAGAAGCTCTGAGTCACAGCAGGATTTTCAATGACAGGGATGCTCAGGCTGTCAAATAAAGTGCCTGCTAGGTAAGTTTAGGGACCCAAAATTATGCACCCAGAGATCCTCTTGGCGCTAGTGTAAAATGCCTGTAGTGCTTTTAATTTTAGAGCACTGCTGAAACATGACCTTTTTTATATTTGTTTTCATGGACATATGCACTTATTATGTTGAGTCTCAATGAGTCACACCAGAGATATCAAACCTGGTACTGAAAAATCTTGACAGTAACTGTATTTTTCTCTATTGGTGGTTTTGTCAAAATTTATATAAAACTGACATGGTGAATGAATGAGTTGATATTTTATGGAATTTAATAGAAAATTACACTCAGAATAACTGTTGGAAGAAAACTGTAAAGGTAAATTTACAAAGTATGCATTTGACTATAATCATGGACATTTTTAATGAATGCAATTGTGAGATTTCCAGAACCCTGCAGGGAAATGTACATGTTTTTAATAAAAAGGCCTCAAGCTGTTAAAACTGATAGATACTATGAAATGTCAAGAAAGCTCAGTTTACACTAGACTTCTGGGTTTAAAAACAGGATGGAAAACATGTTAGTATGTCTCTCTTCTGAAGAAAACTGAAATATATCTGGCACGAGGAGTCCAGCAGTTGGAAGGAAGTATGAATAAGGCTGGCACAAAATGTTGTTCCATTAGTAAGTGATTACATATCTGTCTTTAATTAGGAGCATGGCATATAATTTGTGTTCTGTGCTCTTTATTTTGTTAAAAAGTTGCATCTTCAACCTATCCTGTATTTGTTAAATAATTTCTTTAAACTAAGAAATCTAAAAGGATTTATTATTCCTTAAATACCACTTAAAGTTAGGTAAAGGCTTAGAATGAGAATGGCTTCCTTAACAAGCTTAGCTGAACCATACAGGACAACAAAGCCCAGTGTGTCAGAACCCACAGCTATTGAAACTTGGGGTTTAAAAAGATGGGATTAATTGTAGAGCTGTTGTTATTTGCATTGAGATTTTACACTTCTTAGATTTAAGAGGGCTTTCAAGTCTCTGTCTTTTATTGTATATCCTCTTATGTCAAGTCAATCAGAATTCAGGCTTAAGTTTAGCAGTTTAATTACTGCTATAAAAAACCTTCATTTTGGCACTGTTTATCTTTTAATGTAAATATGGAATAGTAGTAACGTTTCATTGACCTGAGTGATACTATAAGGTATTGAAGCTGTACTGCAATGGAAGAAAAATGGTTTTGCTACAAATCACAGTCACACCTCAGTATCAAGGCAGCAGTAATGATGGACAAAGAACTGCTGCTAAACTCAGTTTCTCTTGTAACTATTCTTAAACCTCACCCTATAAAATCTCCCCAGAAACCAATTTATAAGAGTTTAAACCTGATGAAGTGTCTGTTCCCATTGATTTCTAAAGGATCTTCCTTTTAGAAAGAAGATTCAACAATAGTGTCTAACACCAGTAAAGATATATTCTAGTCAGAGTTTTAAAACTTAGCAAGACTCAACCACATTCCATAAACATCTAAAGAACGTTTCTCCTAGTTAAACATTAGCCACTAAATAGTCAAACATGTATTTTGGAAATTGTCCACCAATTACAGATAGGAAGCTTTCAAAACGTCGAGTTGTGGTATTAATCCTAGTGCACACATTTTGCCAGTAGCAAATGCAAAACCTGAAATGAATCAGAACTAAGCCAAATTGTGTTGCCTTGCAGCTGGCATCACTAGGAGTATGCACACAAGTTATTGATACGGCTCAGCTGACACTTGTTATGCCATGATGACTTGATTGTCTGTTTGAGCCCCTGGAGCTCTCAGTTCCTTGGAGTTTCAGTGCTTCAGTGAATAGGTAGGATAAGCAAAGCAGAGCCAAGAAACATTTGGAGGTTTCTTTGTCAAAGCAGCACATTAAAGGATTTCCATTTAGGTTATGTGTATGCTGCACCCAGAACAACTGGACCTTGGTATCTCTCAGTGTTACACACTATTAGTGTTAAATAACATGAGTTCACATGGGCTTTGCTAATCTCATAGTCCTTCTATTCTCTGTGTTTAAACCTATCATCATGTGTCAGTTAGAATGACTGGATTGGGTCACTTTGATTCACTTGCCTCCCCTAGAAATTGGTGAACAGAAATCTTCTAATGCGCTATGAAAGCTTACACTTCTGGAAAGAATTTTCCTTATTGGTGCTGAGAGAAGGTATAAAAAATGAATTATTATGAACACATAATACGAGTAGCCTTTCCGTGTAGTCCCTAGCTTTTCTTCTCCAAACTTCTTTTTAGATTTATACACACACTCTGGTTCTGTCACCATGGTCTACCAGAAGCTTTTATTTTCAATAGCTTCTAAAAGAATAGATCTATAATAAAACATTACCCAGTCTCTAAATAAAGAAAAAAAAAAAACCCAACCTTGTGCCTTCTGGCATCTGGAAAGGAAGATTTCTACCCCACGTGATCTACACTGTCACCACAATTGGGTTAGAGATACTGCTGCATGTTCAGAGGATGGCACTGATTTCAGTGGTAGGCTCTACAGGCAAAGTTATCTGATCTGTGCAGGTCACAGAGCATCTACTAAGGGAATTCCCAGCAGAGGAACAGAGAGAGAATACAGATAAACTTTCCAAAAGTAATTTGACTATATCATGTCATCCAGGGCGTGATGGATATGGATTTAACCTGAGAGACTTTGTAGGAGGGGACATTCATGCTAAGTATATAATTTAGAACTTAACATTTTATACTTGCTAATTTTAGATTCCAAGATGCATCTGAGAGACACTTATCATTCATTATTAATTAATGTTGTTGTTGATAAAAATAAGCGTATCATTAAGGCTCTAGGAGTATTTCCAACATCAACAAATTTTCAGTTTGAATTCTTAACAAATATATTTTTTTTTTATTATTTCCCCCTCCAGTCAGATCCTTAACTTACTTCATACTTGTCCTTCCCATATGGAAGAGCTTGGTTGAATGTATCAGCCTTGTGCTCTGTTGTCATTGTCAGCACGTTGAGATCTGTCAGGTTTTCTGTAAAAGCTTGGAAGGGAGGGAAAGAGGTGAGGACACCTTTAGCTGTAGTGAGACTCTTCAGCATTTTAACTTAGATATGTTAATTGGTATACAGAGGCAGGGAGTGCTATGAAGAAGGCTGGACGTGAAACTCTGTCAGGTAAAATGGAGCAAAAAAGATGATCTCTTTCCACGCAGTAGCTAAAGTGAGAGTAGAATAGCCTACAGGGAAAAGTTGTACTGGACACAGTAGTGCTGTGAAGGGAACAAACTTTTCTTCTATTGATTACAGTCACACATGAGTGGAACGAAAGAATTAATTTATTTTTTGCATTAACAGAAGCTTCTGACTGGTCTGGAAGGGTCACCCACTGAGCACTCCACATGTTGAGCAGATTAGAGCAGTTAAATATGTAGGACTCAAAAGCTGATTTACTAGTGGAACACATACCAGAAAAGAAAGGTCACCACTTCTACTCCACATACAGACAGGTATAGGTAACAGGATTATGATCAAAGCCAACAGCTGGAAATTCAGAGACTTTGACACAGGTCTCCATTTTCAAGTAGAGAAGACGGCTTACAGGATGCAAGCTTTCCTTTCCAGTCATATAGGTTTTCTTCATTACTTCAATTTCACTGGCAAACAATTTTCTGGTGGTGGCATGGCACTGGAACTCAGAAGACATAAAGGGAACACCTGACTATAGTATTCAAACCTTTAGTGGCTCTGGCCAATCAGACAGGTTTTATTTCAATGTCATTTCTTACCTAGGAGCCCACCATGTTCCTGGTCCATTGGAGAGTTTATCCAATGCTCCAACGTGAAGTCTGACAGAGGCAACTTCCTAGAGGATTTATGGGCTAGAAGTTAAGAGTTAGAAGCTAGAAGGCCACGTGTAGTCACATTGGTTGGGGCACATTTCTTATTTTCCCTAAGGTATCTGCTGCTCTGTCCTAGATGTTCACTGATTTCAGTACATTTCACACAGACAGCTCTATGCTACATAAAAATCCATCTCCTCCCATGAAATACTATTTTTTTATGCAGATAGTCTCTTAGTACATATTATTTTACATGGAAACTGTTTGCATACCATATATGTTGACTTTTTAATAAGAAGACTCAGTGAGACATAGATCCGGGGGTTGATCATGTGGTTAGCCATGTAGTTAATGATTTCAAATAACTGAAGAGATTTTATTTCCTTTAAAATGCTGCTAATGCATTATTTAATAAGTCATAATTTGTATATAATCAAATTCCTAGGCTCATACACTGATAATTATGTTACTTCGGAACAATTTGAAGTCACGCACACTGAAAACAATACAGTAGCATTTGCTTTCAATCTGAAGCTGTATGGTAAACATCTATGTCTCTTTGAGCTTTATGTGCAATGTTGCATTTTGCTTTATATTTTTATGGTTATTTACCTCTCAAAATAACCAAATCTAAATTGGAACAGCGCTCAAAGCACTTCGGCAAAAGAATGTTTAAATATGCTAATGATTTGTAAGTAGGAAGTAAAAAATTGCTAAAACCTAAGTTAATGTCCTACAAGCAATACAGTTAATCTGTCCTTAATTATGTGCACTGCCTTCCAGGCCACAGAGAGTTTGAGTGGAAAAGAGCAGACCAACATGTTTGGTAGGCAGGACAGCTGCCCATTCTTCTCCTCTGAAACACCAGGTCTCGGTGCAAGGAAAATTCTTGTGAAAACAGAGCTGTGGTACTGCTGACTTTATGGAGAAGAGGGTCACAGTAAAATTATTTCACTTCCTAATGACTGTGAAAAATACAAGTTACTTCTTGGGCAGGAGCAAGGTGTTTTTTTGAGCTCCGTAGGCAATATGTCTATCACTGACTGTCAGAAAGGAGGAGAAAGGGAGAATCTTCCAGCAAGGCTGTCTTTAGGTAGGAGCCAAGAACCACTTTACACTGGTGCTAGTTTTGAAGGCTGCATTTTCCTCTGCTATCTACTTCTTGCAAAAATCATTTATGGTGAGTGGAGATTTCCCCTTCAGGTCTTCATCTGGAAAGATTAATCTGTTTTCAAATTAAAGATTCAGAAAGTAAAATTATCATTGCATAGTCTCTTCTTTCATTGGTTCACCTTTCTTCTTCTTTTCTTCCTTTCATATCTTTTATCTTTTATCTTTTCTCTTTTATCTTTTTACTTCATTCATTGCTTGCCTTCCTTTATAATTTCTGATTTTCTGCTTTGCTCTGGTTTTACTCACACATTCCTTTGTTTGGCTTTCCTGATATTGTTTCCTTGTTCCTTTGTTATCCAACATTATGATCAAACCCAACATTTGGGAATCCAGGGACTTTGACTCGGATCTTCTCTATTTTCTAATAGAGAAGTTAACCTATAGGATGCAGACATTACTTTCTGACCATGTAGGTTTCCTTTAATATTTGAATTTCAGTGGAGAACAGTTTTCTCATGAGGGTAAGGCACTGAAAACTTATATGAAAGAGAGGCAGCATCCAACTGCAGTATTTGAATCTTTAGTGGCTCTGACCAGTTGGACAAGTTATTGTTTCCAGATCATTTCTTACATAGGAGCCCACCATGTTTCTAGATTTGTTGGAAGATTCACCCAGTGCTTCAGCCTGGAGTCTGACAGAAACAAATTCTTCAAGTATTTACACGTTAGAAGGATAGGTCCTTCTCTGTTCTACT
This sequence comes from Cuculus canorus, assembly GCF_017976375.1. NCBI lineage: Eukaryota > Metazoa > Chordata > Aves > Cuculiformes > Cuculidae > Cuculus > Cuculus canorus. Next base: position 14,052,133 of record NC_071403.1, read on the forward strand.
TTCCCCCCACTTTCTTCAACCTCTTTTTCATTTCCTGAGAGGCAGAGATCTTCGTGGTTGCTTTGTCTCACTGCACTTCTTGTCCACTTTTTCACTCTGTTGAAGTTCTCTGCTTTGACTGTCAAGCTTCTCAAGAGATAATCTTTTTACAGCAATGGCTATCCTCTCTTCTGTTGTTGCCTTCAAATTATCAAAATCGCTTTCTCAGAGAGGATAAGCTGAACATTTCAAGCTCAATTATAACACTTGAATGCAGTAGCTCTGCCTCATAGATAGAAAAATGAGAAGTAAATAAAAGTGTGGTTATGAGATGTGATAGCTCAGTAAGACTCTCATCATGTACCAGTGGGACATACATTGTGTGCAAACAGTTCTCCGTTGCCATGTTTCTCAATAAGAAATGTCTTGTTTTTCTTTCTGTTATTGAACTATACTTTAAAAGCCAGTGGGGACCAGAAAAAATATTACTATGTATTTATTATAGAATTATACGATGCAATGATGCTGTATGTAGTATTTTTTACATATTGTGGAACAATTATTAAAGACACTTCCACACGAAGTTCAGTAGCCCTAGCTAGGGGATTATATACAAAACAAACAGCAATTTAGTGGGGCATTGACAGCCCCATGGCACAGAGCAGGACCAAGAAACTGCCTTATGCATGGGTGCAGGAAAGCCCAATGATCTAAAGGCTTGTTCTGAAGTCCGTTCAATAAATCACCCATTCTGTCATATGACTGCCCTGTTCCTGTGTAGCTTTATGCTATTATAGGAAATCACACTATGTAGCTTTTTTTTTTTCCTTTAACAAGATGAATATGACTATCTCCTGTGCTATACTCGTATCTTGAGTTACTCTGTCACCCTTTAAAGTAGGCCAGGCATTTTTTGGTTTATTTGTGACTAATATTACCTTTTAACAATCAAATCCAGCTTTATAATACTGTTATTTTTATCCATTAAAATAGAAATACTAAACTTTTTTAAACACAGAAAATCAAATCCAGTAAATAAATAAACAGATTGTTTATTACACACCCACCTTCCAAGCTGATCTTAGGCCTTTTTTTATCTCTGTGCTGTCAGAGATTGAGAACACTAGATTGATGCTCAGAACATCATGTCTCTTCCCCATATCTGACACTGTAGCTATGTTTACTAAAATCTGCCTTTTAAAATCCTTGTTAAACTAGGGGCTGGGTGAAAAATATTACATAGGGCTGGGTTATCAATCAGATATCAGACTGGACATCAGGAAAAAATTTTTCACAGAAAGGGTCATTGGGTGCTTGCAGAGGCTGCCCAGGAAGGTGGTGGAGTCACCATCCCTGGAGGTGTTTAAAAGATGGGTAGACGAGGTGCTCAGGGACATGGTCTAGTGGCAGATAGGAATGGTTGGACTCGATGATCCAAGAGGTCTTTTCCAACCTAGTGATTCTATGATTCCATGAAATGGCAGGTATGGTGTAAGAGCAGAACTGCTCAGCACACACAGTATGAGTCACTTGATAAAGTTAAAAACAGTGAAAATCAAGCCTGAAGTCTAATTCAGCTCCTTTGCATTCCTTTCAAAATACAAACAGTCCATAAAGCATCTGCTGCCTACTTAAGTTTACAATTGCTTTGTATCGAGTGCTCAGCTTGATGCATAGCTTGAATATACTAGCAAATGTACCCGTCTTCATTTATACTAGCGTTTGTCAAAGAGTAATAGTAAGGGTGCTATTCTTTTGGTTTCTTTACTTCCAAATATGGCATTCGTTTCTTCCCAGCTCTCATTTAGGGGCAGATTTTCCGTACAGTGCTTTCTAAGCTGCACAATGACCCCAGATTATAAGAGGGGCTGTGCGGCATAAAATCCTACAGCGCTTTGAAATTAAGCTTAAAACCCTGCAGTGTTTTGGAAAGAATGGATTTTTATTCAGCAGTATGCGTTGGCAACAGAGTGGAGAAAGGCCCAGAGAGTTTCACAGATGTTGCTGGGACAGGCCTAAAGCATTTCATGTAGGACCTGTCCAAGGAAGACTATTCTATATTGACCACGCCTGCAATAAAACCCACGTAAAAAACACTTGACATACCTTTAGCTATCGTTATGAAAGACTAATTCTGGCAGATCCAACGCTGAAGCAAAATTTCTACTTATTATAGCTCCAACCTACTTATTTTTGGATGCCTTTCTTTGTCTTGCACATAGCAATCCCTATCATTTTTTAATTATTATTTTTAAGCCATCTTTTCTGATGAGACCGTTTTTCAGATATTGAGCTGCAGAGTGGATTTGAAGTGAAAAGATCTTACCATTTGTTACACAGGTGTAGTAAACAGGCCATTTAATCAACAGAGTTTGATAGGTGATAATGCCTGCAATTGAATTAGAACCTACTTCTGAAGTAAATTTTTTGGAGACCCACCAAGGCTCTGGCATCTGTGCGACAATTCCCTTTAAGATAGGCCTTTTGTGGTAAAGATCATGGCATTTATAAAAGCTAAAGTAACAATTATTACCCTGCTCTGTGGACCAGTTAGTTTTTAAATTATTGTTTCTGAAAAAGTAATTCATGGTTCACATACTTAACACTCTTATGGAAAGTCCTTTATATTTCATTCACATTGGAAGTGTTCTGTATTTCCATTATTTCTAAATAAAATAGGTACTTTGTTTTAGATTTTTGGAGGATAAGAAGTGCATTTCTTGAAAGTATATAATTCCAGAGCATTTTACAAAAAATTCTAAAGAACTCCATTAAGTCCTATATGAAGTTTTTTTGTGCATGTATGTGTGTGTGCATGCATGCCTCTGGGTGTGTATGCTGATAGGTGCCAGATTTTCCAAACAGAAATCAGTCATATATTAATTTTTGACTTTCAAATACACAACTTCCTTTGATTATGATAGGATCCATGAGTACGAATGAGGGTAGAATACTCCATTAGTGATTAAATCTACTAGCTTCAAACTCCTGAAGTCAAACTGAAACATCTTATTGACATGTATCCAATATGAGTAACCATTGAAAACAAAAGCAATGTGGTAGACATATAGATAATGAAATTCAGAAAAATATCTGATCTCAAAGACATGAGAAACCCACTATGTATGCTACTGAATCAAAAGGTAATATGCTATTTTTGATTATTTTCTTTATTTGAAGGTATGTCTGGAAAAAAATCATTTTTTTAGATTACATTATTCTAATACATATCAATGCGTGATATCATTTATATTTTTATATTCCCCATTTGTGGTAACTTAATATTTATTGTTTTGAACAATTCAATTAATAATAACCCTTTTTTACTTCATAAACATTTCAGAGTTCAAAATAATGTTTAGCCTTTTAACGAGGCTGACAGTGGTCTTTACTGTAAAAGCACATTGGATATTTTTCTGCATATTTGGCATCTTGTTCATATTTGGCATCTTTGTCATGTGATTTCCTGTATCACTTGTCTCACATTTGTGACATTTTAGTTTTTGTTAGAAGTAAGTATCAACAGCTTTTATGGCAGTAAGAAGCTGTGAACGTGTTATGGGTCCATGATCAAGCTGCTTGAATTGGATCTTATTTTGCACAATGATACAGTTACTTTTCAGTGAGTTGAGAATCAAGTCATGTCTTACGTTAAGTAGTCCTGACATTATATCCAGCTGAATTTTTTACTCTTTCTATTAAGTTTCTCTGTGAGCAATTGCAATACTGACAAGGCTGCCATGTTAACATTTTTAAGTAGCTAGTGGGGTTGATTTGCCTACAGGCTCCCAGGGGACAGTGGGTGTTCCAATCATTTTACAAAAAGAAGTGACAGGTTGTGCTTTCTCGAGTGACTGTGCCACTTTCTTTATGCCTCTAGATTCTTCCATCTCAGCAGGAAACTGAATATTTGATCAGAAACATTAGTATAGATTTGCAATGTAATATTAAACTGTTTTAAGTTTAACTTTGCAGCTCTTCAGATCTACTGATCTTGCTGTGTATAAGCACAAGTTCATGTGATGTAGTGGACTTAGCCTGATTTTCGGTATCTTCTCTCCCTTTAGGGTAGAAAGAATTGCTTTGTTTCTTCATCTAACTGTGGAGTTTAGGATGATATGTAACAATTTATCAGTGAATTTTTATTAATAAGGCAGCACTAATAATTTACCCTGTTCTTGAAAACACTAGCATTCAAGCACATTAGTTATCAACTTGGCTTATGTTGTAGCAGCTTAACTTTAAGTAGTTGAAGATAGTACAGATGCGTAGACTATTTTAAAATTGTTTATATTTTAAGCAGTAAGCACGTTTCCATGGGGTATCTCTCTGATGATGTGTGAAATATCATTTAAATTGGAGTATTCTAGACTTAATGAAGTCAATGAGAATTCTGTGCCAACTTTACTAGCTTCATGGTTTTGCTCTTTGTGGAAGGACTCAAGCACTTGCAGTTACTTCAGTGTATTCAGAAATGAAACCCAGATACATTTAGTTTAAAAAAACAAACAAACAAACAAAAAAACCCCTATATTTTAAGTCTTGAGACTTCCAGAATGCAATTTCAAACTTGCTGCAAGATGCGTCTCTCTGGAGCTAAACTGCTCAGCATGTCACTTGCCTTCAAACCTGTATATGATATAGAAACTAGATATCCCCCCAAGTACCAGCTCTGAAGGGTCTAATCTATTCTGTGTTCTGTGAGCACATCTAACCTACAGTGACAGAGCCGGCCTCCTAACAAAAAATACCTAACACTGCATTTTTTTTCCCCTCTGGGAGCCACACTCTGGGTGAAGAAGGGATAAATTCATGAGTTCCCACTGTCAAGTTTTGTACTACAGGTCTTCAGGTTAAAATGTGTTAAGGAGTCTTGTGCTTTTCTGAAACCAATGGGAAGTACAACCCAGAACTAATTTATCCAAAGCAACATCTGTGGAATTCAAATGCTGTCTTGCGATAATTTAAATTTTAAAAAATGTTTTCACTTTCTGATCCTGTGTGAAACCAAACTGCCTGTCAGTAACACCTTCTTAAACAAAGCTTATAACAAACCAAGCATTTGTGCATGAAAGCGTTGATATTGTTTATCATTTCATAACAGGAATGTGCTGTTGATTGTAGTAGGTTGTAATTATATGTTTAGAGAATTTTCAGCCCTTACCTAAAAATCCATCAGCTACATTTCTGCAGCAGTGAGGCTGGTCCTTGGTCAAAGACTTCAGCAGCTGATGGGAGTGGGGTGCTCAAACAGCCCAATCTTCCCAGTGATGGGGTGGCACATCCAGGGATGCCTTGGGATCAGTGCAGAGCACTACTCCGTGCCACAGAGGAACTAACTATAGGTGCATTGTTTTTCCTACTGACTAGTCTACATGCTTATCTTAAGAGGGCTATTTTCTAACATAGATTCCCACTCTATACACATTTTATAACAAAATACAACCTCTGAAATGGTATGTTTAATATAGATGTCAGATTTGCTTGGATTCTTAACCAGAATGTCAAATTTCATTTAAATTAAAAAGAAGAGGTCACACTGATAGAGCTCTCTACATTCAGATGCTTGCTATATTTTTTGTCATTATGCTGTTTCCCTTGTGATGTACTTACAACATACTGAGAGGTGAAGAAATGTACTTAGAAAATGTGAACTTTCAGAGTTGCATTTTAAGCCAGAAGTCTTATAGATTTCCAGTCACTTAAATAGTTGAAAAGTATAATTTAATTCACAGAAAGATAAAGCTTGGCTATAGACTATACAATTAAGCAGATGAAAGCAGTTAGCCTTATTAAGCCTCATCTTCATATATCACATAGCTTGAAAGGCAACATTTTTTCATTTTTGTATGGTCTCACACTTATTCTGAGGTTATGGGCAAGATTATAGCAGATTTTGAAAAGTTTGTGATGGATTTATTACGTTTAATGAGCATGCAATATATGGCTCCTCAGCCTTGGCTGACATTTTGAAATTAGACTTCCAGCAGTGAAATCTTGTCAGGGATGGGTTTTAGATTACTCAAGCTTTCATGATTAGCGCTTTTTGTACATAATGTCAAGTACAATCGTCAGTTAAATGCTAAATGAGCATACCATTGTTAATGCAGTAGCAGCACAGAGAATAGACTCTAGAGAGTTTAATTTTTTGCTGACTTGGAACTTAACTTTTTTATGAACTTTATTCATAGTTCTGTTCTTGAGTGCATGTGGAGATATAGAGAGGAGAGATCTTAGAGCATTTAAAAGTATATTTTAAACTGTTTACAGTTTATATGAACAAGTTATTTGAGTTATCAAGAAAAAATATTATTTATCAAGAAAAAATACTGTATCTTAATTTCTGACGGATTATTCAACATGTGTACATGTGCCTTCTATATGGTATAGAAGTGAATAAGTGGATAGTAACTACTGTAGTCTTTCTAAAAATATCTTTTTTTTTTAATATTTCCGTCTTGCACAGATATATTGAAGTTGAGAATTTACAGTTAAGACCCACCTGAAAAACTATTGTATGTTATAGAGCAACAGACATACACAGACAAATGAAATTACATGTGCTTAGCATGTTTTCTCATGTTATGCACATTAATTTGTACTGAATTAACTCAATGGTTGTCTAAAATTCCAGCTGAATTTTTTATATGGATAAAACAGTAATTTAGGTGCTAACTCTGTAACATGGAAGTTTTTATTCAGAAAGTAAAACATAATGCCATCCATGCCCTTACCTAAGATGGCTAGACTCCACTGTTCAAAGTTTCGGAAAAGTTAAGAAAACTGAAAAACAGTGTGTACAGATGATGAGTGTGCTGAGTCAGCAAGACTACACTGAAAATGAGAAAACACTGAGGAGTGGTTTACAGCTGAGCATTGCAAGCTCAGCACTTCCAACTGCGTGAAAATCATAATCAGAGAGCCCTCTCCAAGTTCAGATCAGTCCTCCCCCTTTTTGACATGGTGTCCAGGAGTTAAAGATGTGTAGAAGGATTCCTCTACTTCCACCTCTCAGTTAGGAGCAAGAAACACATATTCATATCCCAGGGAGTGACCAAACAGTTTAGTTTTGGGTATTTTGCAAGGATTTCTCAGCCATTATCATAGAAGATTCATTTTATGTAAAATAACTCAATATTAGTTGGAATGGAAGCTTGAGATCAGGTCTTATGGGTAAGAATTTTATTAACAAGTTTGGAGTCATTCTCCTTGCCTTCCTTCTCACTATCAAGATAAAAATTTCTTTTTTGTCTCATTGAATGATTATCATTGTCAACAGAGGAAAAGCTTCCATAGGAAAAGGAAGAGAAGTCTCTACTAATTCTGGCTGTTACTCATGTACTAGTACCTCCTCACTGGGATAACAACTTTTCTCAGGCAGTGCTAGGATATTGGGCAAGAAAAGTGTACAATCTATAAGGCTTATTCCAAAATTTTAGGAAAATGAACATCAGATTTCTGAAGTCTTCCATTCAAATTGTAGCCAAGAAAGAAAACTTTAGAACTGTGTTAGCTTTAAGCTAGGTTTGGGGTTTTTTTCACAAGTTTACAAACTTCTTTTTTCTGTCCCTCACTCTCCTCTTGCCTTGCTGTCACTGTAACCAAGGTTTGAGTTCCAATCAGACAAAACATGATTTTTCAACTAAAAGATTGTTCTATATTTTAACTGTTACAACTCCACCATTCCAGCATTAACTAACTGGGTCTGTTTCTTTTTTAATATATTAATTCCTCAGTACAGTACAAACTAATTAACGGCATAAATATTTTTCTACTGTTGACTGTTTCTTATTTTGAAGGCAAATATCCACAGAATTTATGTATCAGTGGGAGACAATTATCCTGTGATAATCCATTGATATTTTCTCTTAATTGCCTTGAATCTTAACATGTAGTTGATTTTAACAACTATTACTGACCAATGTAAATATTTTTTCTCTGTCATGTTTTCTGTGCCATTTGATGACGTGTTTTCAGTAATATTTATTTTCTGTGTTTGTGTATGATCACTGTTCTTTAAAATGCAGCAATTTTTAGTGTTACGAGTACCCCATGTGTCAGGACCACAAGGCACTGAGCCAAGTAGATTACTGGAATAAGCAAGCCAACTTCCATTGACTTTGCCAGGATTGGGACAATTTATACTAGTGTCAGATTTGGTTTATCTCATTTCATCTGACAAAGAGCATCCCATCAGTCTACATACTTTGCTTTGTTTTAACAATTTTAGGTGAGTAACTGACTGTGGCAGCTCATGTTTTTTTTCTGAAATGATGCAGTCCCCTAGTGTCGAGCTGCAGAGCTGAAATGGCCAGAAGGCTATTTCAAGTAGCCCTTGGAGAATCATTTCAATATGATCTTCTCAGTAGCAGTATTGCAATCAAGTAAGACAGATCCCAAAGCCCAAAAGTGGACTGGCTGAGACTATAGAAACAAAAATCCAAAAGGAGACATTGTTCTGCATTCCTCCCTTCCTCCTCCAGTAGTGACCAAGGGGTCTACATGGGACCCATTGCAGCCCTGTTTGACATATGCCAGTTCCCGGGATATTCCAACAGCCATATATAGACCAGCACCAAACTTGATACAGTGAAAAGATTCGTATACGTGCGTGTCTCTTGCATACCACTTCCTGAATTGTTCTCTGTGTACTGTAACCTCACACAAAGACCTGCCCTGGGTCATTTGAGATTTACTAAACTAGATGCATAATAAAGGCCACTAAATATTCACAGGATTCTAGTGACAAGGGGAGTGAAAACATAGCCCGAGTTTCACCCTGTGTGAAATAAACTGATTCCACTGACTTCAAGGCATTTACACAGGCTGAGACCAGGCTTGTGCTTCTTAAAGCGAAGCAGAATAATGAAAAAAAAAGAGAAAACACATTTGTGAAAGAGCGCAGGGAAATGTTTGCAAAGCCTGTAGTTACATAAAGGTGCAGACAGCATGTGTTGTTAGAGCACTGTGTTAGCAAAAATCTTAAACCACCATTCATATTTTGGCAGTATAGTGACAAGCAGAGAAGTGTAAGTGTGCAGGTACAACCAACATGCTATGTGTTAATATGTCAGGGCATTTTCATCATCTTATTTTGAGTTTTGAACAGATTATGTTGTTTTTTAGGGTAGCGAGTGGCTTTATAGTGCCTTTTACTACTGATGGAAACTGCAGAGTTAAAACCTTAGAAAACACAATTACCCTAATTGGAAAATAAAACTTAAATCTTTAAAAATTAAAAGATGTGTTAAAGGTAGTGATAATTTTAGATTCTGAACAAAAGGTCCTCAAAGTGTCAGCATGGGCTGGTCTGGATCGGAATTCATCCATTACTGGAAATTTGTATTAGCAGGAAGTTACACAGAAATGAACAATGAACTCTGGGTCATTCTATCTGCCTTTGGCTACATTCTCAGAATTCCTAGAAAAAAATGCCTTTCCTACTTCTTTTGGAGAAAGCTAACGTTCTTCACCAAGGCAAGCCAGTGAGGCTCAGTTAGTATCTCAGTCCCCCAAGAGTCATAGCAGGATGAAACAGTCATCCTATTGCAAGAGTAATTAATGAGAAAAGTTGTATTAAAATTTTATTTTAAATCATTAAATTTGGTGAGAGAGAAGTAAAACTAGAAATCCATAATCCATCTTGAAGGAAGCACGATATTGTAACTCCTGTTTTATATTTCTAGGTCAATTTCAAGATTCAGTGCACTCTAAGTTGATCAGTAAAAATATCAATCATGATGTTCTCTGAGGTTACCAATATCTCTTCCAGGTATAAAAATAATGAAGATTAAAACATTCTGACATTTAAAGGGCGAGGGGAACCCTTAAAGGGTCTCTTTCTCAACATCAAAATTATTCAGTTACTGCCTGAATATTTTCCATAAACGTCAAGTTTATTCACAATTTATCTTGAAGACAAGTCTGAGCATAAACTACTGAAACTGTAGGAAGAATATTGCTTTTACTGCAAATCTTCCCAGTGATTTATGACTATGTCTGATCAAAAGCACTATGTTCCTCTCAGGACAGTCTCCTGAAGACTCTTCATGTCTTTAAAGCTTTCTTGAGTCTCCAGCATTTAATTGAGATTACACCTTTGCATTTATTTGCATTCATCCCTTCCAACATACAGGCTAACACAGTAATGGACAGAAGTTATGAATGTTTTACCCAACTGAGAAAAATGAAAGACCCAAACATAGCAATGTCAGAAACAGATACTATAACATTTCAGAATGAAATTGTGTAATGACAGTTTTCACTATCCACTTCTGTCCAGACCGAAAGGCTTCTGTCTTTGCGTAGTTCAGTATTACAATGGCAGGAAGTACCTTTCTCTTCCACCCCGTCTAAACACAATTAGAAGATGATGAAACTAGCATGACTTTAGTACATCACTAATTTCTCTTGCCCTGATTTTTTCCTGCCTTCAATCTTTGTCAAGTCAAGCTGAAGAAACTCATTTAGTGACCAGTCCTGATGGGTATAGACACACCATATGCAGATTTTTGAAAATACCTATTTTGGGATTGATTTACAGGTTTATTGCTAGTATATGTCCTACTACTCTGCTGTAGTAGAGTAGATTTAAAGCTACATCTCAAAAATACCACTTTTCAATCTTCCCCATTGAAAGAATACCCAGGTGTGAAATATTCAATGCAGACACATAGCTGTAGGCTGTGGGTAAGGACATATCCCTGACAAAGGAGGAGCAGTGTTTCTTTTAAGGATCTGCCCCATGGAGCCTTCCCAAATCCAAATGCAATCAGATTGCCCAAAGCTATTGGGTAAGCCGACCAGTAAATTACATTTTGAAACTCCTCCCTGTTACGCCTGAACCATTAGCAGTTTCTTGGTTTAAGAGAAGAATACATAGCAAGCTACTGGTAGTCTATCAGCTACGCTCGATTACACTCCATCAGCTGCTGGCAGGTTTTTTTACAGCTGTAGTCTCTTTCTCAATTTTCTCTTTGATCGACTGGCAAAGAAGACTTGTATTAGAAGAGAACTCCCATGCATGTGAGTCTTGCAGAGGAATTCCTCTGTAGCAAATCTCTTTGAACTAACTCCAGGCACTGGCAATTTCTTAAAGAACTAACAGTTTCTTTTTTCAAATCAAAATTATCTTATTGATGCATTATATGCTTTAGGGATGAGAGCCTGCTATCAGATTTGCTGTGTTTCTTTCACGTACCGAAGTCACCCTTTCCAAAGTAGAGGATGACATTTGATCTTTACACGCTTACGGAGTAATGACAACCGCTCAGAGAGAAGCATCTGCCAATACCGAGAATATTGAGTTCTCTCTCATACCTGTAAATCCGTTTATAACACTCTTTGTCTTTATCTTGACAGTAAAGTACCAGATTTTCTATTTGAAGATTCAGACATCCAGTTTTCTCTCTGCTTGCCCACTTATGCTATACAAGTAACATCCCTTGTATCTCTGTCTTTATAAAAAATCACATCCGTAACACAGTTAACATATAAATCAAAACTGATAAACTCAATGCTATAAATATGGACTTTCAGAAATTACAACAGTAGATTTCCCAGGCTGGCCTTCCTAGCTCAGATTACATCTGGTGAGGGAAAAGTAAACCTCATAGCTCATTATTTAAAGGACTAAGCAGTAAATGTAGGTTTTCTTTTGAGGAGGTGGCAATATTTTCGTTCTGTAGACTTCTAAAAGACATAATCAGTTAATACTTTCGTGACTTGATCACACTTGCATCTGAAGTTTTACCATATTAAGTACATTTTCTATAGAGTCATCAGTTGAATGGTAGGAGTAACTGAAAGACCCTACAACACCAAAGCTAAAATTGAACAGATGTGATCAGTGTAAAATTATACATACCTTTTTTGCATAGGTCACTCTCAATGCTATTTGCCCACCTTATTCCGTACAAAGCAAAAGGAGAGTCTGCTGTCTGTCCACATTTGCTTGGTTAAATTACTGTGTACAGAACATAATATGATGAATTACATTTTTTCACTTTTCATTTGCCCATTTATCTTACAGCACCTGTGTTACATCATTTCCTAAAGAGGTCATTACAAAGTGTTATGTAGACACTGTTGTATAAAAAGGACTATTCTGATCAATAAGGAAACTTAAGATTTTTAACTTTTTGAAGACATATGATATAAATATATTTGATTTTTAGACCAAAAACATCTTTTTGCATTCCATTATAATTCTATACCATTAGACGGTTCTACCAGGAGTTCTTTTGGGGGAGAAAAAAAAAAAAAATCTGTTTCTTATATTTGTGTAGATTAACCTGCAGAAATAGAATGAGGAACAACTTAACCTCAGAATGATATCAGTAATGGGTTAGACAGAAGTCCAACTAATCCTGTGCAGTTTTTTAATATCTAATGCAAGTTTTCTGAGATCATGACACCATCACACTTTCTTCCTATTTTTGGAAGCACATTGCTCATACTGCCATTTAAGCAGCAGGGTAAGCCAACACTTAGGAAACAACCAAAACCATATGCAGAAGCAGCCAAAGTTCCTACCTAAGTAGCAACATAATCATCATAATTGAAAGAATGATGACAGCAGTATTCACTGAGAGTGGGAAAGAGAAACTCAAGAGTTTCAAGTGAAAGTGGGGAAGAGGATGTAAAGTATAACAGGTGGTGTATTAAAACAGAAAGAATCCCAACACAGTGACTAGCTGACTTGGCACCTAGTGCAATGCTGTATCATCCATCATTCATGAAACCTGGTTTCTGGAGCAAATACAATAACGTGCATAGAACAAGCAGTAACTGGTAGCAGAATATGCAAGCCTTAGGCTTTTTGAACAGAGTATTAGAGTCACAGGGTATTGCCCTTCTTTAGTGATTACAGGACTGGATTGTCTTATCTCCTGCATGGTAAAAGGTCAGTTCTTTGTCTTTAGATAAATATCCAAATAAACACTTTCTTTGCTATTTCCATCACTGATTAAGGATCTTCAAGTTCCTTGGTGCATGCTAAGGTTGGTTTTGTATCACAGATGCCTGAGGCAAAAGAGGCTAAAAGAATAATACAGAAAAAATGGAGAGTGGCAATACTGATGAATCTATTCAGAATAGATTGATAGCTGTAACAGAAATAAAGGAAAGACTACAATAAAAGTAAAAATAAAACCTAGAAAGATTAAAGATAATTAAACACATAGAAAAAAGCATAAAATTAAATTAAAAAATTAACTTTGATGTAAAGAGCACATAGAATTATATTAGTGCTTTAAATGGTTATTAAACCCCTGAGAACATACAGATATCAAAAGTGCACATAGCCAGACATAATTTTTATTTTCTTCAAGGCAAGCCTATATTTTTCTATATGCAGTGGAGAATGAGGAATATAAAATTCTAGACATGAGACAGAAATGTCAGGTGAAGTAGAAGTGGAGCTGTATTTGCACTAAATAGCTCATAATAATAATAGCCAAGTGCGCCTTTCTTTTAATAAATCACATATGTTTACAGTTACTGGACACAAGACTTTTGCATTAGCAGGCTATAATGTAATTTGAAATGTGAACAGGCAGGTTGGGCAGTAGTCTGTGCAGCTGTCCAGAGGAGAGAACAGCTAGACCAGCATCTGAGTTCAAGAAAAATTAACTAATATACGAGAGGAAGAAACAACATTCCTGGTTTTCTTATGTAATAAAGCCATCTGACACAACTGGTGTCCACCCACTACTATGGAAAAACGAGTTTGTAGCAAAGCTAAAAGTAACACCCACATGCATACACACACCCTCCAGAAAGAAGCAGATTTATATGTGTTTCAGGAGGGACATCAGAATTTTTGAAGTCACCACCAAATTTTTAAAGGTACTTAGGCATGTACGGGTGGAGAGAATCAGTGAGAAGTTCAGCCTGTAGATGAAGACTTGGTCTTCTCGTCTCTACTTTGACATCCATTTCAAATACAGAGAACATCTTTCAAACAAGAATACTGCAGAACTTAAGATGGTTCTACATGCAATTGCATGTATAAAGACTTTAATAATACTACAATTTTTCGTTAGACATCATCTTATCCATCACATTGAACCTGGGATGACTTTATTAGTCCCAAATCATCACCTGTAGAAACAATGTCTGGTTTTGAATACTGATGCTTCAGTAATTGCCCATGGAATGTGTTACATTACAAAAAGCTTTTTCCTATTAGATGACCTAATTTTTTTTCCTACTTTCATATAAGTTTTTTTGTTCTGTCTGCAGTGGATAAAGAGAATAATTGATCCCTGATATTTTAATAGGAAAGGTCAAAGTACATTTGCATAGTATCCTAGTTTAATTGCTTCTGTACCAATATTTTAATATATTTTGTGTAGTATCAACAGTTATGAAGAGTAATAAACTGCAAGAATTCAGACTATAAGGTTTGCTATATTCCCAAGCCCTATTTAATTCTGCAGTAATCTCACACAATGGCGCAAGAGTGAAAAAAAGTCTTGTTAAACTATGGGGACCTGCCAAATACATTGTGGACATTTTAGCTGAAATTACTGCACTGTGAATAATTTGACAAATAGTTATTTGGAAGCCTTAAATTAAAGGCTTGAGTCTCTATTGCCAAAGACTCCACATAACCATTTATTCCTGTGCAAGGAGGGTCTAAGCGCCACAAACCCAGAACAAACCCACTTTGCACTCAAATAAGCAAGTGCAAGAAAACCCAACGTATATACAAAGGCACTTAGTGCTTATTCCTCAAGTGGATGGATGAGTACTACAGCATGCGAAGACCAAAGAGATTCATATAGTAGAAAATATTAAAAGATTCTACCTTTAGTTGAAACTCACGTCAGTAATACAGACTTGACAGTAAGTCCAGTTAAGAGAAGTAGAAATGTTAGTATTGTGCATCTGTAAAACCGAAAGAGAATCTGAATCTTTTACTATGAAAACTATTAAATTATGTAAATGTAAACTATAGATAGATTATTTCATCACAGCTTGTCTGTGGAAGAAGACAAAGCAAGCTGTCTGTTTTTATAACATTTTCCGTGAAGATATTTGTGATAATTAAGAAATGCATTTAATGTGGTCTTTGTCTTCAAATTCCATTTAATCCTCAGACACAATCATAGGTATGTGTGATTCTCATAATTCAGTGTCTGGGAGTTTCACGTTTGCCACTGTATTTGTCCTGGCAGTGCTTCTGGAGGGAAGTACTAGTTTTCCTGCTTCACAAATAGGGCAGGGGGTGATAGGGACCACCAATAATATTTCGTATAATAGGTACTCAGGCATGTTTGATCAAAAAAAAAATTATAGAAGCCTTTCTGCAATTTTTGTTTTCGAAATAAGTTCTGTGTTTTCTTACAAGGATTTCAGAAACTCCATGGCTGCGTCTATACATCTATAATGAATTAAAGGGGGCAGGAAATTTTCTCTGGCCCTGAAGACAGTGGGTGTTGTGCAGCTTATCCATACTAACTCCTGCCTTCCAGAAGAGCCAGGCTGCATCCTTACTGCCTGAAGGCCTATGCTGTCTCATGGAGCATGATGAGTATTACGCGGGGAAGTACTGATCGGCAGAGACCATGTCAGGGGTCATGCTAGCAGTTCAGCAGTATGGCAAGCAACTGCCAGGTGCCCCTCCCCATAAGCCTAGCTCTGCTTATTTATCTAGTACAGACGTTGCCTGCATTTTGCAAATATTGGCTTGGTTTTGGTATAATATAGTGTGATGAGGTCTTGAAACTATAATCAAGTTGATATAGCTAGCAAAGTCACTGCTACAGGAACTTTCATATGTTCTTCTTGGAGAGAAAAAAATCAACACACCCAACCCTCCGCATCCAAGCCCCAGAACAAAGTCTAAAATAACAACATCAAAACCACTACATGCCTCTTGTTAAAGGGTTTTCTAGAATTTCATAAGGTATATGTTTTATTTGCTTACATTCATCACCTTATTCTACCATCTAAACTCGCTTAATCAAAGTAAATCACCAAACAGGTTATTGTTCTTGGTGCATCAACTTTGCTTGTATCCTGGTGTCACTCAAATTTTGGAGGAGATCTCTGCCTGAAGTACAATATGGATGAGACAGTGCTGTCTCTTCAAAATTTGGCCATCAGTTATGTGCAAATCAATTCAGTCCTTCCAATACAATAGTAAGTTTGTTAGATGCTGACTGCACTGATACCTCCCTCTCTGGCACAGTTGGACAGGTTTCTGGCAAGTCTAGTCCATTAGTTATTCATCTCTAATTTGTTGAAATTCACTGTCAGATGCTGGGATTGTTTCCAGGACAAGGTCAATATAGACTTGAAAATCTTTCTTTAAAGCCTTTTATTCTTTTGTTGGTAGCTGCTCAATTTAAGCTGTGGATAGTGGCCATTGCCATATGTGCTTTTGCCTTTGCATTCAGTGCCAAAATATAATAGCCAAAATCTTGAAACCTAATGTAGGATGTCATGCAAGAATTTTGAACACAAGAATTCCACCAATTGCTTAGGGGGTTTCAGTGTTAAAATGCAAGATAAAAAAAAACCCAATCAACTGCTAATTTCTCATTTTCCACTTGAGATTGTCAGTCGATTTCCGTAAAGGCTTTTCATGCAGCTATAACTGTTGCCTGGTCTTCTTCAAATTGTTTGGTGTTTGCCTATAGCATGCTGACCACAAGAAGCTGTGCCCCACATTGCTGTTATGCTGTCGTAGAATGACTCTAAAAATCCATGAATAGTCTCAGAATGATTCTTTTATTTTTTATTTTCCTGTGGCTTTTTAGAGTCATGTATGTGATTCCGAATTAAAATTAATTTACAAGTCTATAAAAAATTCATCATTTATTTGTCATAGCCAGGTATCATCTCAAATTTGAAACACCCTGGATAGTAGAGGTTTGTCTAAATGTGGCTGAATTTCCTGTTCATATCATACTTATGAATTTCCCAGTTCATAATTCTCATTTAGAGAAATACCAGCTTGGTGGACCTCAGAACTGTGTTTATTCATCTATCATATTTGTTAAAATCTCTGCTGTAAATGTACATCCTGGTCATATATTTGGATATTTAGAACTCCAGATGAAACCATCTCTAAGCCACAACCAGTTCTGCTTAAGAAGTGTGGAAAGACGTAGTTTGACAGTCTGAATGACTATTCTGGAGATGGTCAGGTGGTGAAGATCCACAGCCAGCATCCGTTAGATGCACAGTTTCCTGACATGGGCTTTAATGCAGGTGTACAATGAAACAGGTTCTTTAGCTAGATGGATTTGCCAGGAACCTATACTAACATCTGACTGTGACAATGAATTGGCCCGTGGAATTCAAATTAATGCCCAGTGAGCTACAAACAGCACATGTTCTTTTCTGCGTGTCCTTACGAATGCACAGCTTCCCTGATGAGCTTCAGTTAATTCTTTCACAGTTGTGACTTTCTCTTTCCCTCAACATTGCCTGATAAAATCCCTCTCATGCTGCTATCATATAAACTATGTTGCTATTTTTTAAGTCTTCGTGAGACCTCACATTTCCTAGTGTGAGATCTGGGTCTAAATAAAGCTGTGCTGGCAAACTACTATCTCTGATGCTATCAGCTATCTCGTCTTTTATTACTGTCTGCTTTCAGCGTTCTGTATTTGCAGGGTTCAGCAAGACTGAACTGCAGCAACTAAAAGCTACTTTTTTGTTGTTGGTTTTCTTTTCTTCTTCCTCTTGCTCCTGGAACCTTCCAATAAGTTTGGCCTTATCATATCTAACATTCTTTCTGCCTGGTCCATTAATATGAAAAGTCCCATGTATGTTGTATCTTTTTCTTCCATTGTCACTCTGGAAGGAAACACATAGCATCTTCAGCGACGTCACCTGTGGCATATATCAGAATGCTTGCCTGATATTGCTAGCTATATTACAAGCCAATGATGATGCTGAAGTCTCTAGAAGGAGCCAGACCCTGACAGTGGCCTTTAGCAGTCAGCAATTTGTAATCTTGGCTTCATTACTGCAGAGAACTGGAGCCAAGTTTCCTTCAGAAGTTTTTTCTTTCCCTGTTAATTTACTCCTGAAAAAGTGTCACAAGGTTTCCTTTTCTTTATTCCTCCTTTAGACAGCGTCATTCTTTCCACTTGTTTTGTCACTGCGGGCGAACATGTGAGCAAAGATGCTTAATATTTAAGATTCAGCTGAAAAATTCTTTAATGGGGACATTCTTTCTGCTTTTTGTCGTCACTCTTCTGCAACTTAGAGTCCTCTCCTCTGGACAAGTGCACAGACTGCTGCCAAACCCACCCCTTCAGCTATGGCTATAAAGACACAGCTCATTTCTGGTGGTCGGACTGACATTTCCCAGTACCAGAAATATCCATCAAAACAAATCTATTGCCCTGAGTAAATAGGTAAAAACTGCTGATCAGGTGAGCTTTGCCCTCAAAGCCATCTGTGACAAACAGGAAGGTCTAACCCAGGCCCCGTTGCAAGGGCCTTATGGGTCCTACAAACCTAACTTGACCATATCTCAGCACTCCAGAAAAAGAGGATAAAATGTCTGTCTCTTCTATTATAGCTTTAGAATTTCATGCAGCAAACGACTCCCTTGCCAGTACAATACAGGCAGACAGAGAACAAAGATCTGGCCCATTCAGATCCAGTTGCTCTAGGAAGCTCATTTCATTAAAATTTATCACCATGTTTTGGAAGATATAATTCTATTAATTCTAGCTACTTTGCTAACATAACAAAATAAATGTCTCAACTCCCTCACCTCTGGAATAAGTGATATATAAGTATGCTTGTCGTATCAATTTCAAACCAGGGACTAGAAAAATGGGATTAGAACAAGGTGAATCAGTCCAATGGTTAGGATAAACTAAACAACTGTAAGGCTCACATAGTCCTGTTTAATGGGGTTAAGCCGCGAGAAGACTGGGAAGCGGTGCAGCAATTAGTCTCAGTTGTGCCTTTTTATTACAGACATATGTATCTGCACACTTTTTATTTGTATTAGAATCAGTTTTCTGAAGATGTTTATTTTAGTGATTAAAACATTCCTTTCCCAAAAACTTCTTATTTTACAAATTAAGAAAACAGAAATACAGTATTTAAAGTAGATTTCTGAGAAATTTGTTTAGCACATACAAGAAAGGCTGGCAGTGATCTTTGTGAAAAAAATGAATGGAAAACTCAATATATATGTTAAGAGAAAATTAATCCTGAATTAATGTCCTGTTCCTCAATTTCAAAGTCCCATTGCTACATCACCATCCTTCCTGCCCCATCACACCGCACGCACCCCCTCCCCTGCCAAAAAAAAACCACAAAAAACTCCGGATAGCTTTCACTACCTATAACATGTAATATGACTATAAAAGATATGCATATCCAGCCAGCAGTTTCAAGAGTGTTACTTATTTTCTCAACTCACACACAAAAAAATAAATTCATAAGCACACGCACAAAACAAGTTTAAAGCAAGAGCACGGCAACTTTGTCCCTGAAAATTACTCCAGTGTTTAAGAGAGGACAGAAAGGGGATTTTACTGGTTTTCTTTTTCATTTTGAAAGAAGATAATTTATATAATTGTCAGGAAACTGCTACACAAAAACCAGCTGTAAAGAGCCAAACGTCTTGGCCTGGCTTCCAGGAGCTATGTTACTGGATTTTAAATCAAGTAATTTAACGCAAATTTGCGATAGCCAAAATAACCTAGGATATCCTCCATGGACTTGCTACTTCGCTTTTGATGACTCTGGGCATCTTGCTGAGGCTGCCCGCTGCAACCAGGTAGAATACTAGAAAGAAAAAATAATGATATCAACAATACATAGAGCTATTTTTATGGTGTCTGAATCAGTCTCTATGGCAACACTTTTTTAGCCTATTTAGATTTTTTTTCTCAGTCTCTGATTTTCTCTCCCCATCTTGCATTATTCTGTTGAGAGACAGATATTGATAGAAAGATAAAACATAATGTCCACATACAAACATCTATTGAGTTTGGAAGAGGAGGCGGTTGTTTGCTTTATATTTGACCTTTCCCTTTAACAGATATTTCAAAGACATTCCACTAAACTTCTTTCCTTTTCTTTGAGAAAAAGTTACTAAGAAAAAAGATACATTCCACTTGAAATCCAATTATTCGAAATATACATAGAAATATAATTTTTCCTTTTCAAGTCTTAGCGTTTTATGAGAGTGTACTACATGTCATCATTACTGTTTTATACATGGGGAGAGGCAAATACAGACAGGAAAAGAAAAAATATTATCCAGGTCAGCTAGCCAGCTAACAGTTTCACTGACTGTAGTAACAGATTTACAAATTTTTTGTACCTTACAAGTACTTTGTACTTATAGTACGAAGGCTTACACTTTATACCTAAGCTCTCCTTATTTGGAAGGTTTACATTTCTGGCTCCTTATATCCTTTCCCATCTCTTCTGTTGCTGTATGAAAAATGCTTGTAAACAAGCAGAAAAAAAAAAAAAAAAGAACTATACCCTGAGAATTGCAAACCCACCTGCCTAAAATGGCCATTAAATTCACAGAGAAAAAGAAACCTGTATGAAAGCAGAGGAAATTTGTTTTTATAAAATCCTGTTCAGTTATATTAAAGTATTTTATGTAAGAACAGTAGGTCTGAAACTTGTTTTCTTTATTGGAGGGAAAAAAGATAAGACTGATGGCTATAATGAAGTGGGAACGATATTTCTGGGCAGTCTAGAAGCGAAAGCACCTGGTGCTGGTTTGGGCTACCTACCCAGAAGAGTTTTACTGAGGATCTTGGACCTTTGTCTAAACAGACCAGGAGAGGAGGGCCTGTTCTTCTTCACAGATATGTAGAAGAAAGGAATGTTTTTCACACTGGCAGAACTGTTATCCCACGTGATTTGACCTGATTTTTTAAGTTATCTGGTATAATTCTGCTACCTCCCAGCTTCAGAATATAAGAACAGTATTGGATCAACTCAGTTATTCTTACTTACTATGCTGTCTACATTAACCAGATGTATGGGAAAGAGTATAGGAACAGAGGATCATAGAATAGTTAGGATTGGAAGGGACCTTAAACATCATCTAGTTCCAAGCCCCTGCCATGGACAGGGACATCCCACTGAACCAGGCTGCCCAAGGCCCTGTCCTACCTGGCCTTGAACACTTCCAGGAATGGGAAAGCCACAACTTCCTTGGACAACCTGTGCCAGCATCTCACCACTCTCATAGTGAAGAAATTCTTCCTTATGTCCAGTCTAAATCTGCCCCTCTCCAGTTTTTAGCCATTGCCCCTCGTCCTGTCACTACAAGTAAACGGCATTTGTAAACAGCCCCTCCCCAGCTTTCCTGTAGACCCCCTGCAGGTACTCGAAGGCCACTCTAAGGTATCCTCAGAGCCTTGTTGAACCTCATGAGGTTCTCAGAGGCCCACTTCTCCAGTCTGCCCAGGTCCCTCTGGATGACATCCCATCCTTCCAGTGTGGCAACTGCACCACTCAGCTTGATGTCATCTGCAAACTTGCTGAGAGTGCACTCAATCTCGCTGTCAATGTCATTGATGAAGATATTAAACAGCACCAGTCCCAGTATGGACCCCTGAGGGACACCACTTGTCACAGATCTCCATCTGGACTTTGAGCCATTGACCACTACTCTCTGGATATGACCATCCAACCAGTTTCTTACCCACCGTACCATCCACCCATCAAATCCATATCTCTCCAATTTAGAGAGAAGGATGTTGTGGGGGACTGTGTCAAAGGCTTTACAGAAGTCCAGATAGACCACATCCATTGGTTTACCCATGTCCACTGCTGTGGTTACTTGATCATAGAAAGCCACCAAGTTGGTCAGACAGGACTTGCCCCTGGTGAAGCCATGCTGGCCGCTATTAATCACCTCCCTGTCCTCCATGTGCTTTAGCATAGCTTCTAGGAGGATCTGTTCCATGATTTTCCCAAGCACAGAGGTGAGGCTGACAGGTCAGTAGTTCTCAGGGTCGTCTTTTGTACCCATTTTAAAAATGGGCACAACATTACCCTTCTTCCAGTATCCAGGGGCTTCTCCTGATTGCCATGACTTTTCATATATCATGGAGAGTGACTTGGCAATGACATCTGCTAATTCCCTCAGGATGCATCTCATCAGGTCCTGCAGACTTTGTATGTTCAGGTTCCTCAGGTCATCATGAACCTGATCCTCCTCTACTGTGGGAAGGGGTTTATCCCCCTGGTCACTATCTTGCTGTTCCATGACCCAGGAGGGGTGAGTAGAGCGGTTATCAGTGAAGACTGAGGCAAAAATGTTAAGCACCTCGCCTGCCTGCCTGAGTTTTTGCTGTCAGCAGTTTAAAGATCTTCTGAGCCAGGACTGCATCCAAATTATCCTACTCTCTAATCCATTTTAAACTCGTTTACTTCTTTGGGTACCTTCAAATCCTAAAGCAGTGAGTCCCACATTTCAATTCGGTGATGTATCAGTGACATAAAAATAAAGTAATATGTAAAGCATCCTAGTTCTAACACTTAACATTTTATTTGAATGCAAATCACATTATTTGTATCCTGAGCAGAGTTGTTTGTCATTACAGTCCCTCACAATAACTGGAAGTAAATTTTAAAAAGCACCACAGATGAGACTGATTCATGTGTATCCAACACTCAGACAAAATTGCAGATGATTGGCTGCATCCTGTTGGCTGTTATGTTCCGTGCAAAAAACTACAGTACTGTGATACAAGCCAAAGTGTCATCATTTCAGCTTCATCGGATTGTGCTTATATTTTTAAGCACCAGCAATTTTCTTACAAATATTATAAACTCTGCATTTCCTTTAACTGAAAATATAATATTAGATGGTTTGTGATTTAGAATAAGAAACTGTAAGAGAAAGTTTTGAAATGTATGTGGTAATAGCATATTGGGATCAACTGAGTAATTAGAATGAGTCTTCTCATCAGAAAAGTTTTAAAAAAATCATTAATATCAAGCAATGCTTTTGTGCCATATGTAGACAGAAACCTGTCTTACAATTGGCCAACTAAATGTAAAATAAAATATTCAAATATATTCTTAAAAAAGGCTAAAAATAGCAAGGTTATTTGCAGGAGAGGGAGAAAGAGGAAAAAAACCACCACATATCCACCTCATCTGATAGAAGTTGATTCAACAGTAGTTGTAAAGTAATTAGTAGCAAGAACTTACCATAAAGCTGTCACAGCATTACCACCTTCGAGGCCTGAAAACAATTTATCTTTAGAAACTATGTGCGCAGTGTGTATTGAGAAGGTAATATTAATGAAGGAAAGAACTAGGAAATAGCAACACACTTAAAGCTGACTAAAGTTAAAATTGATGACAAGAGGCTGTCAGAAACACATGAGTAATTTATTAAGCAATGATAGATTTGGGTAAGTAGCACTGCAAAATCAGTCCTCCTTCTGATATGTGTAGTGAAGATAAATTAGCAGTTTTGTAAACTGAGCAGTTCTGTTTGCCCTTTGACTAATATATAAAACAAGCCTTCAAGAAAGGCATTTGCTCTTTTCCTACCTGGCTTTCACTGCTGTACTTATCCCCAAAGCTATATTAAATCTCTGGGGGTAAAGACACTACTAGAATTAAACTTCTGTCAAGGCATCACCCTGAGTGATTACGTTATTAGCAATCATGTTTATCAGGTGTCCTGGAGCGCTTGGCTCTGTACCAACGCTCAGGGAGAGCACCAGGGGCTCCTCTCTCAAGGAGACTGCAGTCTGAGTCAGGCACAGAGCATATACAATTCAAAACACTGAACTAAAAGCAATAAAGATGTAATTTTATTTAAGTCCATCCTCTCTTTGGTGAAATATATGTTCATTCATACGATGGTCTCATACACTTTATAAGGGAATACGAATCACTTTCTTATGAATCATTAATATGAAAGTGGCCACTGTTCTGTTATGAGTGGAGCAGAAGATTAAATAGACCAAATAAATATGGGAAGCTCAGACCATCTTCTTTCATAGGAAAAATATACAGGTAGAAGAATCAAGTGCATTTTAATCAAGTGCTGATAACAGGGTCTTCATACAGTGCCTGCTCCCTCTTGTTGCTGCTTACATGTCCACAGCTCAGAAATTGATGTGAGCTTCTTCAAACTGACTATGTAGATTTTCTGCTTCCCTTCTCCATAAAAAAGCAAACTTTGAGACATTGTAGAACCTTTAATGCTGTAGACATCTTTAATGGGAAGCTCGTCAAATTCTTTGGCAGCGGCATCTAAGAGCATAGCTAAAGCCCACCTGGAGAAAGCTATCATGTTGCTAGGCACTTGTTCTCACTGTAGCTTATTTTGCTGAAACCTCTGTTCAATCTCTCTAGTGTCGCTTCACAAAATTTTTCCTTCCTCATTTGGAACCCACTTTTTTCTCCAGCTGGAGGCTTATGTTCTTAGAATCCTTAGGAGTTAAGAAGGATGAAGCCACTAGACATGAGGCCTTGCAGAGAGTATTGGAATTCTAACAAGACTCCTTACAGTGATTCCAGAGGAAGAATATATTTAGAACAAATAAGAAGAAGGACTGTGCTTGCTGATATTTGTGAGGAATCAGTGCTGTCCAAATAGCAATGATGTCCCAGCTCCTCCTCCAGATTGTGATGATAGGAGTGGATTCACCTCCCCTTACATCCTGAGTGTGCACTAACTTAGCTAAACCTTTTCTGTGACTCCATAAAAGGGAAGTGGAATAGAGGCAAGAAAGCCAGGGTGAATAAACATGGTCCTGTTCTCCTTGATCAAGAAATCTTACTTGAAGTAATATGACAGGGGAGCTTCTACTAGTTATAACTTCTCCTGCTACATTTGATCCCACTACAAAACCATTTCATTCTTTGTTCCTTTAAAACACAAAGGTTGTTACAGTGTTCCTCTTTAATAATTACAACTTTACAAATTTTTATAATCTTGCTAAAGGAATTATTGTGAGGGATTCTACACTGCTTTGTCATAAATATTATTTTGTCATTACCACAAATCTTTTATCTTACCAGTTTAACATAGCAGATAAAGAGAACTGAATGAGTGTGATACCTCACAGAATTTCCTCCTTGCCGGAAGGCAGTGCAAAGGTATAGGCAGCATAAGTGGCTTCACCTTTTAAAAAAAACAAAAACTCTTGACATTTTGCTTTCTTGTGTAAGCAATGAATGGAAGCAAATGTCAAAATATTAACTGAGTGGAGAAGTTGGCTTTACCCATTACTCTCCTTCCCATTCTCTAGTCAATCTTCCATATACATGTATGGGTCACAACATCTTCTTTCTGATTGTGGGTACCATTGTTTTTTCTTTCAACTTCCATAAATTATCTAATTATCATGTATGATACATAATGGCCATGGCATACAATGCCCAGAACTAATGGTCAGACAGAGATGCAAAGTGTCTCGAGGAACTGCCTCATTTGATTTTTTCAGTGTGCTCATGCATCCATTGCTATACAATCTTTCTTCTATGTGAATATTGCTGAAATTTCATTAATATCATTAGAAACCCGTAATGACTCAATGTTTTCCCTCTTCTGTAGTTAGAGGGACTCTTTGGTTTTAGCCATGTTTTACATAAAATAGAGATGTCTATCAGGAATTTCTTTCTTCCAGCTGAAATTTCATCCTGTAGATTAGGCAGCTTCATTGCCAGTACAGGGATCTCTACATGAAGTGAAGAAGGAGATTGATGGCCTTTGAAACAACCCACGACTAATGCGTTAAAGGGATTACAAATTAATATCATGACCATAAGAGGAATTAATGTGATTTGTGATGCTGTTGCATTGTAAGTTTGTATTGACTGTGTTGTACATGAACTAAGGCACTGTCAGTTGCCCAAATTGGAGGATATTTTTTCCTTGGTCACTCTACATTCATTCTCAGTTACAGAGGTTGACATGATCTGATACAGAATTGTAGAGCAATCTCCTCTGCCTGTTATCTGCTGAAAATATCACTCTGCAATGCATAAACCATCGAAGGTTCTTTCTACTTCCACTTGCTTTTCTAGTGTGACAATGTGTGTTTTGATTCCAAGGCTACAGGAAAAGGGTACATATTTAAAAAATAAAAAAAAAATAAAAATCAGGTTTTCAATTAAATGAAACAGTAAAAATTGGTAAATCACATGCATACGCATATGTATCCTATTAAAAACTTTCAGATGCATTTACATAGATCTTTTAAAATATGCCTGTCTGTGTGTATGTCTGTACATTACCTGAACAACACTTGATTCAAAAGCCTTTGTTCCCCCCTCTTCATAGGCACACATGGAGACACACATCCACAAAGACACACCCTTTCCGCTTGACTTCAGTGTTAGGTTCCTGTACTGTATCTGGCGAGGATGGAGTTTGTTTTCTTCATGGGAGCCTACATGTTGCGTCGTTCAGATTTCTGACAAAAAGAGTGTTGCTAACACACTGATGTTTTAGCTCTTGCTGAGCAGTGCTTACACAGCATCAAGATCTTTTGTTTCTCAGCTGCCCCACCAGTGAGTAAGCTGGGTGTAGGGAAGATATTGGAGGGAGACACAGCTGAGACATCTGACACCAGCTGACCAAAGGGATATCCCATACTGTTTGACAAGATGCTCAGCAACACAACTGATGGTGGTCTTTCAAAAGTAGCTGTTGCTTGGAGACTGGCTGGGCAACAGTCTGCTGGTGGGAGGTGGTGAGTGCCTTTGCATCACTTGATGCAGGTTTTTTTTTTTCCTTCGCTTATTAAACTTATTATCTCGACCCACAAGTTTTTCTCACTTTTGCTTCTTTGGTTCTCTCCCCCATGTTGCTGGGGGAGTGAGCGAGTGACTGGGTGCGTGCTTAGCTGCTGGCCAAGGTCAGCCCACCACATTTGCTCAAATCCACCACATGTTTTATTGGATAAGAGAACAAATCCAAAGTGTTCTACACGCCCCTGTAGGTGGGCATGACCCCAAGCATTGGCATGAAGTCATCCATACTCTGAAAGCATTAACACGCCTCCTGGCACAATTTTGTCCCACACAAATTAGCAGTATCCCAGTCAATGCCCTGAGTTCAGGATAGTTAGAATTGGCAAGAGAACAGTGACAGCAGGCTGTTTGGATGTGGTCACCTTATTAGGGAGTACAAAGAAATTTACTAATAAAGATGTTTGCTCTATCATTCCGGTTGGCTGCAGGATGACAGAATGCTTTCTGACCCATTTTGTTTGCAAGTACAAATAGATGTAGCTGTAACATATCTTTAAAATTTTACTTTATCAGGGTTTTTTTGAAAAAAAAACCAAACAAAAAAACCCTGAAGTTATATGATATGAGAAGGCTGTGCATGACCACAGTGATGGAGTAATCTCCCTTTCCTAGATTATTTCTATTTTGGCCTTAAGCTACTTCTCTCAAAAGGGGTCATTTCTCACTGTCTCCATACTGCTAATCCTGAAAGACACTGTCCTTCGAGGAAAACTAGACATATTTGAAACTGAGGGTGCTCTTAGGGGAAAAATCATCCTTTCCTGTTATCATTATTCTTATATAAATACTTTTAAGAAGTCTGTATACAACAATTAAAAAATAAACATAAAAAGAATAAGGGCAAGTGTCATGGCAATCAGCATGGCAAAGCTATTGCTTTCATAGTTTTCATTGAAACATGTAAAGGGATGGAATTCTTAGTTACGCAGAGAAGGAATGTTTGCTGACACCAATATTCCAGACAAGAAGATGGACTGCTTTCATATGGCAGGATTATAATCACAGTCAGACTAAGTGAAAGGCAACTGCAGACTTTGTTGTTGAACTTCTCATTCTAGTCATCATTTTGATTGCTGTGGAAACTCCCTACAATTACAGCAATTTTATTGTTAGCAAATGAGATAAAAATTTCATATAGAGCAAACATGATCTGATTTAAGAGTACAGATACTGAAGTGACAATCACATTTTCCTAAAAGAAAAAAATTGTTTGACAAGTTCTTACCTATGTTGCATTGAGGGAGACAAAAATAAATGCATTATTTTTTATCTACCTAGTAGGGGCTTTTCCTGCTAATTTTTCCATGGGGACATCAGTTTGCACCTCTGCACTTGGATCCTCTGACAGGAAGTTGAAGGCTCACATTATCTCGCAGTACCCATTGTTACCCTCTTATGTTATGCCATCTCTTCAAGGAAGCTCCTTCAATTCCTTGCCTTTGTCAGTACCCGGACACCTCCTCCTCTTTTTCTCAGAACTCCGTAGGGAGCTCCCTCTCTACTGTGCTCTGAACTACTCTTTTCTTTAGCTGCAGTCATTGCTGACTCGTGTAACCCTTGTGCTTAGCTCAGCCGCCCCTTCATTATCACTCCTGGCTCATTGCTCCTAGCTGCTCACACAGCCCCCACAGAGAACTTTTAAATAAATTAAAGTTAGGAAGACTCAGGACCCTTGGAACACTCTAGCATGGGTTGCCCATCACTATAATTGACTGTTGGCTGTTGTATCCTTCATTCTTTTCCAAAAAGGTATAGCTGTTTGAATATTAATGCAACCAAATATTTCTACTTGCAGCAACCTAAAGAAAGATCTAAAAATCTGGGTATCTTTATGTAATAATTTGAAATCAACATCCTGCACATTGTTGTATGTTACAGACAGACAGCTTTTGCTTCATTGTTAATGCAATTGTCTCATTACTATATATCTCCTCAAGCCTGCCAAGAGCATTCATCCTCCTACAAGAGAACACACTGCACGTTCTATATTTTAGAATTAAACCAATATGGAATTCCTGAAAAGCAGCTGTCCTGAAAATGAAAATGTAATAGCATCAGTAAAGCTTGTTTATTTGTCCACAATCTCTAACTTCATTTGCATAGTTCCCAAGTAAATAGAGTTGTTTCTGACATACCAGTAGAACCACTCTGACAGCCACTATGCATTCTCTCCTTTTCTTATGAGTCACAGCCAGTTACATAGACTTTTCAGGCCAAATTGCATTTTCATCAATATTAATCCAGTCCCTTATGTTCACACTGCACCTGAAGTTCTGCTTCTATAATACTGTTACCCGCAACAATGTGCAAGAACATAAGAAGTTCAATTCTTCAATAGTTTTCTGGGGCCAGGTTGATTTTGTTTGCCCATTAAAAAACAAATCTATGTATTATCCATAAATCGATATTTTACCTGTCCTTAAATATGAAATCTTTCATACTTGGTAATGCAAAACCTCAAAAAGCTAATTTTATAGAGTAGTTTTTCAAGAGAGCATAAACTTCAAGTTAATTTTTTAATTGTCATTCCTAACTAGCTCAGTAGTGAAGAAATTATTTTAACAGAGCATGCCAGTGATTTTCACTTATTTTTTACCTAAACTGAGCATGATCACTTTACAATCAAAAGGACTGATTTTTCAAGAAAAAAGAAACCAAACCCAAAAGAAACACAAGAAAAAGAAGACAACTGGGAAAGGGTTTTCTGTGGCACAGTGCAATATCACTATTAAAACAGTGATAGAAATTTGGGATTAATTAGTCAAGAAGGTGCTGAAAAACTTGTATTTAAATTGATCTTCAGAGTTGTAAAGAGTTTCTTATTTTCTTTTATGTCAGCCTCAAAACCTGCTGTTCTGAGCTTTGTAAACTTCACAGCACATTCATGTGAAGACATAGTTAAAATAATGTTATTTTCTCCTGACAGAGTTGACATTTACCTTGTTTAAAGTGTTTAACATCAAAGCCAACACAATACATTCATGATGTGAAGTAGGCCATATTCATTTACCAGAAAAATATTCATCCAATACTTTGTAAACATTTAAAACACTTAGGATAAGGAGCAACATCAGAAGCCTCTGCTCATGCACCTTTCATCCCTGACTCTATAGGTGTTAACACCCAATATAAAGCCCACTTAAATTAATGGGAGTCTTTCCACTGACTTTTGAATTAATCCTGTAAACAATGACAGGATCCTATTCCTTCATTTCCTGCCTGCCCAGAAAAATATACATGTTCACAGCACAAAGGCAAGAAGGAAAGAGCTTCCCTTGCCAGGTTTTGTAATCGAAGAAATTAAATTGCTTCTGAGTAACCTGCTCTATGATACTGCTTGTGCTGCACTCATTTGCTTGCATAAAACCTAGCAATAACAATCCAAACCAGGAGGAAGACTAAAATGAGTACGAGGCTATGGAAACTGTATGATAACTATCTTCCAACTGGTTTTCAATTTACGGTAGGCAGGCCACCAAGAAAGCAATTCTGACTGAATGCATTACAAACCTGCGCAGTGCACTGACAATCTCCAGAAAATCCTATAAACAACATGGAATGAATTTTACTGCCTCTTATGTTAGTAGTAGCTGATCATATTATGAATTATCCAGCTGGACTTCTTGCCACTAACCCAACTAGCAACCAAAATAAGACACAAATATTTCTATAGCCCTGAGGCAAGTTAACACAATGTGGCTTGCAGCCATCACAACCAAAGCCCTCCAGGGCAGGAGGACAGTTGTATGCAAGCTGACTGTCAGGCAGGGTTCCTGGCCCAAGCTCTCCTTCAGTCTGTTTGTGGGCTGGGAGAGTATATTTTGCCCCAGGTCAAAACCGTACCAAGGAATTCACTAACAATTTTGCAGCATGGATCACACACCAGTGCACAAAGATGCCCAAACTGTTACTAGCACAGACAGATTGTGCCATACCACAGAGCATGGAAGGTTTGCGTACCCAGGAAGCAACTTTCATGAATTCTTTTTCATTCCAAAGATCCACAGCCTAACCCTTCACATCTAACTAATAGAATGATGGATGTGCATTCTAAGGTCTGGAGAAGAATGGTAACTAGTAGAGGAATTAGTTTGGATAAAATCCAGCGGTTCTCTGTAGACAGAATTGAGGGATGCCAAAGCACAGCTATATGGTATCAAATTTAAATGCAGACATTATTGATATGAGTGATAGAGGTGATAGCTATCGAAGGAGAACTTTGAAGAAAAGTAATTACAAAGGGCAGAAGCTAAAAAGCAGGTTCCATGTTCTTTTAGTGGATCATATATGAACATTTCTATTGCTGGACTGTGCATCTGGAATTAAATGGGAGACATTCTGACTGATCTTCATAAGTAAGTAACAGTAAAGATTGTGAATGCTTCAGTCACAAAGAAGCAATTTTCAGAAATACCCTTGAGGGAAATATGGGAAAAGAGGAGCAGGAATTGGATCTGATGGTGTAGATTCTAGAGAAACTTTAGGTGAAAAATAAGACGGCAGATATTGAAAGCATTTCTGGGCAGTATAAATGAAGAGAAAACTTACAGTTTTAAGAGTAAGTTTTCTTTCCATCACACTTACAGCATTGCACTAGAATCATTGGGGTTATACAGTCAGATAACAGGACAGGCTCCGGAAGAGAGACAAGATATGACAGGCAAACAAACTTTAAATCAAAATAGCTGAATACATACTGCACCCCGAGTCTGAGCACATGTAATGACCCCAAAGTTTAGCAAATGTTGTGATAGTTTGAACATGATACCAAAAATAAACCCACAACTTGATACTGAAAATATCTTTCTGTGGCATTTTGGTGCTGTTGATGATATAGCTGCCCTTTGTAAGATTGTAGTTGTAAACTAAACCAAAGGAACTACAGAAACAGCTGGAGAACCTAGAAAGGCATCTTGCTTGTTGTACGCAAACAAAACTGATTGAGTAGGAGAATAAAAAATTGAGTGTCCTCAGTTATTGCTCATTATCTTTGTGGGGAAGATCACATAAATACTCAAAATCCACTGCTGTCGTGCAAAAGAATTAGCTTGCTCTAAAAGTCCAAGTAGTGGCTTACCATTCACATTGTCTTGTACCGCATATGGAACCCTGCAGTATAATAATTAATTGTGCATATCTTTTCACATAAATGCTCATTAAGTCAAATGCTATTTTGGGTTATCGTGTCAGATATCAGAACACAATGTAATGAAGTTAAACCACTTGAGGCTTCAACCTTTAAGGACACCAGAGAAGACTTTTAGAAGATTTAAAAGTTTGTCTATGAGTTAATTAAAGTAAATAGTTTCATAGCTCTTGGTTTAATATGTGATTAACATTATTTTAGTACAATTTTTTTCCACTATAGTGCTATTTTTCTATATGGGTATCAGATTTCCTGAATTATTTGCTTGAAACAAGTGGTTTTAGCAGTACTTGAGCCTGAAAAAGGAAAAAAAATAAAATGGGATTTTCTAACTGAAATGGTACATTCAATGCTTTATATTGCCAGTAATATTAATGATCCTGGAAGAGAAACCTGAAAGTCTACAGCTGTGATTTCTCTGCCATTTAAGATCCTACCAGTTTCAAATATGTTTGCAACTGAAGAGACAGCCTTACTTGCCATACTTCTTTGTCATTGAAAATCCACCTCCTTCCAGAGAAACACAGCTGAGATGCAAGCCCTTACTTCTTTGTCCTACAGCCTCTGAAAGTCCATCTATTATTTTGTGGCAGTTTACTCTAGAAATTAGTATTTATTCTAAAATTCAGTATTGTCTTATGTCCAGATGGAGATCCGTGACAAGTTGTGCCCCTCAGGGATCAGTATTGGGACTGGTGCTGTTTAATATCTTCATCAATTATATAGACAGCAAGACTGAGTGCAGCCTCAACAAGTTTGCAGATGACACCAAGCTGAGTGGTGCAGTTGTCACACCAGAAGGGCAGGATGTCATCCAGAGGGACCTGAACAAACTAGAGAAGTGTGTCTATGAGAACCTCATGAGGTTCAACAAGGCCAAATGCAAAGTCCTACACCTGGGTTGGGTCAATCTGTGGTTTCAGTAGAGGATGAGTGATGACGTGATGGAGAGCAGCCCTGTGGAGAAGTACTTGGGAGTGTTCATTGATGACAGGCTCAACAATGAGCTGGCAATACACGCTCAGAGCCCAGAAGGCCAATCATATCCTGGGCTGCATCAAAAGAAGATTGAGGGAGGTGGTTCTGCCCTCTACTCTGCTTTCATGAGACCCCACCTGGAGTATTGTGTCCAGTTTTGGAATCTTCAACATAAGAGGGTTATGGAACTGTCGAAATGGGTCCAGAGAGGGTAGTAAAGATGATCAGAGGGCTGGAGCACCTTTTCTATGAGGACAGGCTGAGAGAATTGATGTTGTTCAGCCTGGAGAAGAGAAGGCTCTCTCTCTGTGGAGAGCTTATAGTGACCTTCCAGTACCTGAAGGGGGCTACAAGAAAGCTGTAGAGGGACTTTTTACAAGGGTGTGGAGTGATAGGACGGGTGGGAATGGCTGTAAATTGGAGGGGGGAAGATTTAGACTAGACATTAAGAAGAAATTCTTCATGATGAGGATGGTGAAGCACTGGAACAGGTTTCCCAGGGAAGTTGTGGGTGCCCCATCCCTGGAAGTGTTCAAGGCCAGGTTGGATGGGGCCTTGAGCAGCCTGGTCTGGTGGGAAGTGTTCCTGCCCATGGCAGGGGGAGTGGAACTGGGTGATCTTTAAATTCCATTCCAACCCAAACCATTCCATGATTCCATGGTTCTATGATTCTATGATTCTGTGATTCTATGTTTAGCTGACCAGTGTACTATATCCGTGTATTCTGACAGTCTGCCATAATTCAGACAAAGTTACTGTATTGTGCAAATCAGTTTTAAAGTAAATAATAATTTAAAAGCTAATAAAGAATAGTAAGCAATTGTTTCTGTTTTAATTTGTAGTTTTCATTTAAGAAAAAGGAAAAGATAAAGTGTTTCACAGATGAGGAACTGAGAGTCACAGAAATCCAATGAAATATACCATTTTGTCACAGAATTACATTTCTGTTCTTTGTTACAACCTTCACTTTCTCTTTTTTTTTTTCTTTGTTTCATGTATTCTTTATTGTGGTCTTTAAGTGTTCTTTATTTGTGTATTTAGTGCATGGTCAGAACTTTGTAAGAATAAACCTATCACCTATTTGATTTATCTCCTCAGATTTATCTCCTCAGAGCTAAATCAAGGGCAAGATTTTTTTAATCTCCAAGAAATTTTATTACTTAAATGATTTTCTACTAGCTTTCATTTCTACTTCATGACATAACCCTGCTGAGTGAATTTCAGCCCCATTCAATTTGCTGTCACCAATGCAGATTTCATTTTTCATGTTCAATTTTCAGTAGCTTTGATTCTTGTACTATGTATCAGAACCCAGAGACAGTCAAGTAATTTGTAGAAGGAAAAAGAACCTGTTTCAGGGCAAGAAAACAAATCAGGTGTAATGCTTAACTCTGTCTGTCTTTGTGTGGAAGATCTGTTAATATCACTGTTATAAAAAACCCATTGTTCTATTAAAAAAACCCCAACATAACAACAAAAAAAAACCAACCCCAAGATGCTAAAAAATAATCATAAATTATTATTTTGAATTTTCATTTATGACCTATGTTTTGTAGGTCATAGGAACTGATAAATGTTCTCTATATTATTCATCACCATTACATTAAAAATATTAATCACTGGAACAAGTAGTTTTGAATTTGCACTGTTTTTTACAACTTCTCATCTGTGCTTTAGTACTCTTATTCAGAGTGGGTGTCTTACAAGAGTGAAAGAAGGAAATAATTTGATACCTGATGTGAGCTGTGCTTTCAGAAGTGTATTGTTTATTAAAAAGGGATGAATGGTCTTACTTAGATATTCAAGGTAACACTTGAGGCTCAATTAGAGCTCATTAAATTGTGCATTCTGAGGACAGAAAAGGTCCCTTCCCCCACTAGTAATTAGAATTAAATATGGGGAGCTGAGAACAACAGCAATGGGAGGAAGAAGAAGTTAAAATAACAGAGGTGACTTAATTTCAGAAGCTTAGAGCAATAGTGAATAAATTAGGCTGTTAAAATTCATTTTATTGCAAGTTGACAGGTGCTCAGCACAGGTAATTAATTCTGTGAGTTTTAACAAACAAGAATTAGAAACAAATAGGAAACATCTCCTCCTAAAGCAATTAAGCAATGAGGAAGATGTGTATCAGTATCACTTGATGCAGATAGGTTGACTCACTGAGGCTTTCTGTGATGGACCATGATGCTGCTGCTGCTGCATCAGGGTAAGGGGAGGTGCTAGACCCTTGGAAAGGGAGAAAAGAGGAGGGAGAAGGAGGGATTTGGAGTAGTCCTTGACATAGTGAGAAAGAAAAAGAGACTAATAAAGTACTTGTTAAAATTATGGCTCCCTGGCTTGTGATAATCAATTCCCCATTTAATAACAGCCTTTGGTGAAAATTAATTTTTGCTTGTTTTTAGAAATAGACTTCCCAGATATAGCATCTTCCCAGACAGCATTGTTTGTTTATTTGTTTATCAAAGGGAAAAAATACAGAAGTACATAAAAGCCAGATTTCCAGGGAGTATTGGTCGACCATGCTGAGCCCACAGCTATACCTGGAGAGAGGAGTTTCTTTTCCCAGGACTGCTTCTCTCTGTCTGGAGGCTGAATTCACTTCAAGCCCCACCTGCACACAATTCTGTCAGCACAATCCCATAGCAGTTGTTAGGTGATGTTTAGGGGCTGTTTTGCATCTTTCTGGTGGTATATGATGCAAATACATGGTTATATCAGTGGTACAGACTTGACATCAGTGTTCATTAATGACCCCTATCTGCCATTCAGTAGAGACAGATATAATCAGCAGTCATATACTCCAGCCAGAGCACAGAATGCTTCTAATAAAACTTGCTTCTGTCTTCTTATTTTGTGATCAACATGATCATTAACATTTCCATCACAGCTCGTTCTTCCACAACAACTGTGTCTACATTTGTATCAGATTATCATCATCTATCTTTCTTCTAATACAGGGGATAAATTATGAACTAAACCCTACAGCGTACACTCAATCAGTCATAAAAGTTAGTAATTATTTCACGAAAAAGATCAGGATTTGTTTGTATTTGCATTACCTATAAAGGAAATAGTATATTTCCAATTTTTTCAGCGTAATACTGTTTCATCTATGTGGTTTCCCTCTAAAAGACTCTCAACTTTTTCTCCAAAGTCATTTTATTGTCAAATTCTCATTCCAACAGAACATGCTAGCTTTTACGAAAACATTTGTAGGAAAGCAAATTAAAGTTGCATATTGGGAATTCATAACATCTGAGCCAGCTAGTAAAAGAAAGAACATTTCCATATGTTCTATTATATTTGTTGTGTGTTTCACTCCATTGCTTTCTTTTTAAATAAATATTTATTTTTCATATACAGGGAATATTGCTATCAGTCAGGCTTTAACAGGATAGATTTTATGATTCCACTTACTTAGGGACATCTAAACATAAGAATTAATGAAAAAATCTAGGATGGAATGGTAGATCTGCTATCTTTTTTCCAGTTTGCATTCTCTGCTTTTTAAAAATCAACAACTCTTGATTTAAAAATCAATCAATCTCTTGCATGTAACTAGGTAGACACCCCTTCCCCCAGATTTAAATAGACAGTTTGACCCAGGATTAGAAAGCAAGGTGTTTGTCACACCTATAAATTCACAGCAGGAAATCAATAAGTTTTGACTCAAATCTATAACTTTTTGAAAGTTGAGAGGTTGATATCCGCTGTCACCTATACATTTGACATAACTGTTTGAGTGAACCAGCACAACTGATTTCAGATAAGAATCTAGGAAAATGAACACCATAGAAAATTCAAAACAAAAAGACATGAAAGTAATTTAGAATATAAAATGAAATAAAAAGCATGTGCAATGTCATGTCCTTCCAAAATTTTTGTAGATATCAGCCCTGATTCGAGAATGTATGCAAGCAACTTGAACACTTGCATATTTTCTCCCTAAACAGTTTGCTGAAGTTGAATTTTTGTAAAAAAACTTAACTAGTATTTTTTACATGTGTGTAAGATGGCTGTTAGATGTGTGTGCTGCATAAATAAATAGTCATAAAGTATCGGCATTTCTCAACTACAATTGTGCGTTGTTAATATTGGGTGTGTGAAATGGTGGGGAAGCTTGGTATAGACTTTAAATCATGATAAGGATATTCTCAATATTACTGATGTGGTTCTGGTGCTGGGGTACAGTATACACTACATTTTATAGCCTGCAACTGGCATTTTAAGCAACAGAGTGGAGGGAAGATCATCATTTATGACAAGAAGTTCATTTATATAAGCAACAATGTCAAGTTTAATTAAGGTCTACAGTGAAGAAAAACAAGCCAATTGCATGTGCTCAAAATACTTCTCAGATGACAAATGACTGACACCCATAAAAACAATATCCAGGGTGATTGTTAAGGTTATGATATTTAAACCTGACTAAAAAGATCTCGGGAAGTATATTAAAATAGGTTAATGTTCAATAAAATTTAAATTTAAAAAAAATCAAATAAATTAAACAATCTGTTACCTTCAATTAAGATTTACAGTCAGAGTCTTTCTGCATAGAGGAAAAAGAAAATACACATGGCAATTAGGAGCATTTTCCCCATATAGTTTCTGTATTCAGCTCCGCGAGATTTTATAAGCAGTTAAATTTATAACTTGCTTACCACAATGGCTTTATGATGATCCCTGGTCCAAGTAAATGTGTAGAGATAAACCTGGTGATACGATTTATTTTGTGTTCTTTGTCCCTGCTCTTCACACTCAATGTTTGGGAAAACACTCAAAACCTTTTCTGCCTTAGCCTCATTAACATGTTTCTTTCTTTCTCTCTGGCAACCACAACCTAAAAGGCGAGTTGATACTAAGAATAAAGGTCAAGATGATAGAATATGACAACTCTTTGAATTGAAAAGAGAAACGAGTGTCCCTAAGTATTCAGCATGAACTTCTCTTTGCTCCCTGCAGGGCATCTGCACCACAACCACCGCATTTTTACACTTCTTCTTCTTAGCTTCATTCTGTTGGGTTTTGACAGAAGCGTGGCAGTCATATATGGCTGTTACTGGAAAAATTAGGACACGGCTTATAAGGAAACGTTTCCTGTGCCTTGGATGGGGTAAGTCCATAAATTCATTTCCTTAGAATCATTGGAATGAAACTTTTAATGCAGTGACAATGTCAAGAATACAATAATTTTCTTCAGTAAACCTCAAAGATAGAAGACAGCATGGTACTAAAAAGAAAACTAGGTTATGAGCCTTTCCACTTTATCTAAAGATCAAGCTATGCTGATGTATATTTTAACATTCTTTTATAACTACATTTTAACAACATTTTAGAAGATTTTCAGCAAAGTAGTGTAATATCAAGAAATCAAAATAAAACAAGAAAAAACATTCACTGAATATTCATGAAGCCTCTTCCTAGTTCACTTTAAGACCTGTCAGATGTACCAGTAATTTAGCTACATCAAAGTTGTACACCGTGGGCAGAAAACAGTGTCCTCCTCCCTGACAGTGCTTCAGAAAAACAAATCCTGCAGTAGCACTGTGCTTCATTAAATGATTCATTCCATGTAAAATTGTCCATTTTGCTTTAGCTTGTCCTGTCACTTTTTGTCCAAGTAGAAGAGCAATATTTTGCTCAGCACCTAGTTATTACAGGTTTTGGGTTTTTTTTTTCAGGTTTACCAGCATTGGTGGTTGCAATATCAATAGGCTTTACGAAGACAAAAGGATATGGAACAGCCCACTAGTAAGTCAATCTGAAATGATAAATTATGTTTTTAATTAACAAGACTGTCATACCCATCAGGAATTACATAGCTTAGACTAAAGGCCCTACAGGTATCCAGTCACGCTTGGAACTACCCTGAGAGTCACTGAGTGGTCCACAAAAGGACAAGAAGAAAACCATATGCCAGTCTTGGACTGAGCTCAGCAAAGCACTGAGGATCCTGGATTTCTTGTGAGGAGGTGAAGCAACAGGCCTTTTAGAAGTGCTGAGATTCAGGTCCACTTATATGCATTTATCGAAGAGAGCCTTAAATGTTGTGGTCAGCTTTTGCCAACCTCTAAACCTGTCTAAAAATGTACTGCAATAGTCTCTTTGGTACCCATCAAGCACATACTTCAGTTTTGATGCCCCTGAGCTGCTTGGAGCCAAAGCCTCACAGGAATATCAAAACAATTCTCCCATCCATCCCCTCTCTCCTGGAGTGCCTGATCCAGCCTGTATTCTGGACTGAGCTGTACATGAGAGACACAGTGAGGAGGAGATCTGTGTACCTCATTT
Source organism: Cuculus canorus (assembly GCF_017976375.1). Taxonomy (NCBI): domain Eukaryota; kingdom Metazoa; phylum Chordata; class Aves; order Cuculiformes; family Cuculidae; genus Cuculus; species Cuculus canorus. The sequence goes on from NC_071403.1 coordinate 14,091,275, forward strand.
ACATTTTATTAATACATTTGGCTGGTTACAGTGCGTATTTAGCACCACGTAAAATTCACTCCTTAGCAAGACTGCCCTTCAGTTGTCTCCTGTTGAAGAAGGAGCTTGGACTAAGCTTCCCTCCTATCAGCAGACTCCAACCACTGAGATGTTATGTACTTGAGAGTGCTTTTTCTGCAGTCATCTGTTAGAAGCTCCTCTCACGTTGCTTGAGAAATTTAGTATGCATCTGGACAGAAAGAGAGGAAATATGACTCTGTAGCCTGGTAATGAGAGCACTCATCAGAGATGAGGATGAGTTAGGTCAAGTCCTCACTTCAATGAATATTTAATTATTCTCCTTTGCATCATCACTGAGTGAGATCAGGATTCTCCCTCCCTGCCCTGCATGTGCCGGTCTCTTAGCAAACAGCACGGGAGCCTTCAAGCCCTTGCTCCAGCTCTGGGTGCGCCAGGACTCAAAACCAAATCTCCTCCTAAATATCATCTCTAACCACTGAGCTGTTTAGTTTTAAATTGTGACAATGGGTGTCTTGCATTTTTTTAATGAGAAATAGCTTACCTCACTGAAGTGCTTAACTGTGCGATAGTGCTAGCAATCATTAGCAAAACAACAGTCATAGCCATTTTGGGGGACTTATATTGAGGAGTTGCTCCTCTGACCTTTTTTTCCTAACTAAAATAAGCTCATCTTGCTGGCTTTTTTATTACTTAGTACTTGAACCAGAACTAGAGCATCCTTTAGGCTGTGAGACTTACAAATCGCAGGATTACGATGTCCACATCCCATTGGGGGATGTAGCTCTGTCCCTTGTAGGATCAATCCCCTTGCATTTATTCTACTGAAATTATTCATGTATGTCTACTTGCTTTAGTTAGTGTTGCTTCCTGCTTCCTACTTCCTCCCTGGGCTGAATGCATTTTTAAAAGAGGATATACTGAAATATTCAGACAAAGCAACAAATCATTCATTAAGGGCAACCTGGAAAGTGAAAAAAAGCAGGTCTCTGTGCATGTAAGAGCTCCTCTCCCACGACCCAAATTCAGCTGACATGATACCGTGGGACAAAAGCACAAAAGGCCGTATACATGGTACAAACAGAATCATAATGCAGCATTCTTATCTTATTTGCAAATAATTTTTGGTATTTGACATTAGAATTATGTATGGAAAACAAGGAATACAAGGAATGGATGTCCTACCCTAGAAGCCAGCAAAGAATTGTGTCCCGTAGCAACTGTTGGGCAGTATAAAAATAGAGCTCCTGTCCTGCTCCTACTCCAATAACTACAGTATTTGTGTAAGCTTTTTAACTGCTTGCACTATATTTGGCCTGTTTGGCTGCAATCAATTGCACACATGCTGCCATCAGAAATGAGTCCTGTTGCAACATATTCCTGCTGTAAGATGCTATTTTTGAAAATGACAGTTTCGGATAGGGAAAATTAAGAGTCAAAATAAAGGAACTTATTCCAGTCCTATAGTCCCACACATGAAGAGACTGATGGAAAGAGAGAAGAGTCAAGGATTTTTGAAGCAGATCTCGGTTTTGCATGGTAGATGACGATGGGGGTGGCTTGAATTGTTCACATTCAAACAAATTCTGTGATCAACAATCTCTGATTTCTATCTTTTTCTTTCAGTCCTAATTAGAGAATTACATGGCTGTACATTTAAAACTACATATGAAAAATATTTGACGCAGCCACTTGTACTGATATAGATACAGCAGGTAAAGATATTTCCCCAAAAGAATAAAAATCCACAGTGACAAGTTTTTTGGTATTTCAAGATATCTGAAAAACATTTGTGTATCTGAAAGCTTGATTGTTTTTTCCAGCTGTTTGTGTGAGTTCGAAGAAGTATTGTTCATATGATCAGAGCTGTGAAATCCCCATTAATACAAGTTATAATTAGTAAACCTGCATGACCTACTCATTGACCTACACACTGACCAGTGCAGATAACTTCCAGGAATTTGTTATATCAGAAAAAAATGAAATTCTGGCATAGTCATGCTCTTCTAAAAGCAGGAACCATTCTCCTGGAGAGCATGAGACAACCCACAAAATGTACAGGACACAGGAGCAAATCCACAGATACTTTATCATTCAGCAGCATTTTATGACCATGTGACATAGTCCCATAAAACCATCAGTGGACCCTCTTAATACTATTCATATGACTTTCTGCTATGTGGAGATCGGGGAGAAACAAGACAGAATAGGAGAATAAAATAAAAACCACCATAAAGCATGGGAAAAAATCTTATCAGAGCAAAGAAAAAGAAGAGAGGAAGGGGAAAAAAACACTAAAAATTTACAATTGCCTTATGGTTTAAGAAAGTGCCTGAGAATCTGTCTTCAGAAAGTCTTCAACAGAAATAATTGGGGGGAAAAAAAAGCATATTACAGAGTTATCAGGTGGCAAATATTGACTACATTGCAATAATCACATCGCACACTTGATTGAAAAATCTACATTATTGAAAATTCAGACTGTGTAAAGAAAAAAGGACAACATCTATATTTTTTTCCAGCTCTTCCTCGAAGTGGAAGTTGGTTTTTAAAACAGCTCTTTGACTTGAGGGCATTAGAAAGGGTAGGAACAAGTCTCCCTTGATCTTAAAGATTCTTGTGGTAGAAAGCTTTTTTTATTTGAAAGAAACCCCATTGATTGTTTTGTGCAGCACAGGTAACTGAAAGTATGCTTCAACTACAATATGTCAATAATTTTTTAAGAACAATAAACATGAAAATTTCAATTCAATGTCTTACTTATGCAGAATGGTTGTCTTCTCTAAGTTTAAAAGTTCATACTGGCAGGGAAATGCACTGTAAATACATTCCTCTCTCTCAGAAGCCCATGTTCTCAATCTCTCACAATAAATAACCTAACTTTGGGAAAAATAGCAAGAAAAAATGCAGAAAATTTTGAAAACATTTTTCTTTGACATTACAGAAATAAATTGAATATTATTGGAGTTCTTTTTGAGGTAGGTTGTAGAATAGCCTGCATGTGTCACTCTTTTATCAGTGAAGCTATTTGCATCAATTTGTCATTCCAGAAACTGGCATACTGATGCAATTGGGTTCATGTACCAGGCTTCATGTGCCTTCATTACAACGGGAAACACACTTATTCTTTGCAGTTAGAATTCCAGCAGTAACAGACTATTAGTATTATGATGTGCTTGCATCTAATTTACTCGGTTTTCAAAAGTACAAAAACAGTACTTGAAAATAAAGAAAATGTATATGATTCTGATGTGAATGTTTCTGGGTGCAAGATCCAAGTAAATTATTTGAATGCATATACTTGAGTTTTCTTGTATGTAGGTGTGATCGTGCATTGAAATAAACATGCAGTTCTTTGAATGTCTAATCACTAGGAAAATAGCACAGCTGCATTTACTTTAGTGTGTGAAGCTCCCCATCTTTTGCAGATACAGCAAGCTTTACATCATGGTGTATAAAATATTTATAATTTGATTCTGTAAGTGCCCTCTGTTGGAAATCTGATGGTTTTCAGTGAAAGCCCTGATGCAGTGTGAAAAACTCTGCAAGAAACCTGCAGAAAATACAGGTTTCAGATGTTTTAAAATATACATTTAAATAGTTTGCTTGTGAAGTATTCCAGAGAATGCAGAACAGTTAGATCATATATGATTTTACTTTAATGGGAATACTGTCTGTAAGACCTAGTTCTAATAGCAATTGCTAAATGATGTAATAGAAGATATGTAGAAACCTATTTTTTCTGAAGTGCTGCGTTACAAGTACTTGACCTTTCATTGCTTTAGGTATAGAACTGTCAGACCCTGTAACCTGGAAATATTTCTAGATACCTACCTGGCAAGTCCTGTTTGTTATACATGGGTAGAGAGGATTCAATAAGATTTGCAAACTTATTTTCTATTGCTCTCATAATATGTTTTAGACATTTCAGTATATGTATAATTCACATTAAACCTTTTGAAACATTAATAACTGGTAATAGAAATTACTTTCAACTCTCTACATCATCATATCAACAAAATAATGCTTTTTATATGCATATGAATCTGTATATGTACGACTGAACATACATGGGAAGAATTTCATGCTGTAGTAATTATTAATGCTTTCTTAGCAATGTGTTATACTTATTTTTAATTTGTGTTAGTTCTTCTCTACTGTTCTTTCTAGCTGTTGGCTGTCTCTTGAAGGAGGGCTACTTTATGCTTTCGTTGGACCTGCAGCTGCTGTTGTCTTGGTAAACATTAATACAGTTTCCATTCTTTTCACATGAAATGATAGAATGTACTTTTTAAATTATAAACACTTAGCTATACAGTAGCATTACATTTTTCTGTAAATACTGAGCTCAGTATTTTTAACATATCTTCAGTATTTTGAATGCATGATTCATGTAATTGTATCAGTTCTTTATAGCATATATCTCTCCATGTTTACACAGAAAGTTGTGAAAAAATAATGTACTGATTAACGGCACAGAAAACTCGTTACAGGAATCACTGAGTTATTATCAGTAGCATCTACACAATTGTCACTGCCTCGTGAGGTTCAGTGACAGTCTGATAGTGCTGTTTGGCAGCGTATCGCTGTGCCAGCAAAAGCAACTTGAGGAGTGGAACGAGCCTACAAGTTCTCTAAGGCTACTGCTTTTGCAGGCAAAGAAAAATATCACCATAGCTGGGAAATGTTACTCATTTGTATATTAATCTTCTGTATCTCTGGAAATGCATTTAGGTGTAGGATTCACTTTGCCTAATTGTAGACATCTACAATGTGGATTTCTGCCTCTAAGCTAGTTTTCCCAGCTATATTTCATTGTCAGTGGAGAAAAATATGCACTTCTGGGACTCAAACCTTCAGAGGTATTTCAGGTGTCTACTTTAGGGTAAAACAAATTGCACCCTACATGTGCCGTCAGCTATCAGTCATCTGCTCTTCAGTCTGTATGGATTTTTTACAATAATTTGTTTTTCCCTCACAGGTTTTGAATCTAATTCTTCTTTCTACTCCACCAGTTTTATACTAGAATAGCTCTATCAACACTGGTTATTTCTGATTTTCCCTTGCAAAAGGGAATCTGTCTTAGCAGTCATCAAAGATGCAGCCATTTAGCTACACAGATTTTCCTGAAATGGATGTTTACTACTCCCATCGAGTTTGTCTCATCATTGCCTGGAGTTAAGCCAGGATCCTTTTGTACAATGCACAGTCCCTGTCATGATAGAGGAGCCAAGGATGTTTACAAAAAAGCCAGTCATAATTTTCACATGGAACTGTATGTTCTCTGTGTAATTGGCAAGCTTTGTTCAGAGATGTTTGAAGTTCACAGTTGCAGTTTGCCCTACCATTAGCTAGTAGTTCTGGAAGGAGTTGTTCCATGCAGCCACTTAAGCCTAAGTGTACAAAGCAAAAGAATTATATAACATTAGCTGAAAAATGTAAATGCTGAAAATAAAGTGATAATAAGAAAAGCTGGAAAAGAGTTGTGGAACAGACTGGCAATGATTAAGTATTTTGGCACAGGTCTTGAAAAATCTGTTTGAATGGAAAAAAAGGATTACTCTTTTCTAATTAAGAAATAATAAGGAACATTTATTTAATACATTCAAAACTTGGTATTACCTCTTTGCATGGCGTGCAGAGACAGGTTCATAGAGTTCAGTTCAATAATACGAATGCATAATAACAGTCATTAAGTTGTCCATTAAATGCCATTAGTATGTCCATGGAGTGCCAAAGTCTGACTGCTGCAACACTTGAATTTTTTTAGGTTAGGTCTTCAACCCATGTATGTGATCACAAGACCATTTACTTTAATGGAGCTAAACAGACTTACCACAGGCATTCATCTCAACTACAAAAGAACGGAAATCGCAGTCAAATAAGGCTTGAGACTGGCATTTTGCTGAATGACAAAGACAATGACTAATGTGCAGGAGGATATGGAAAACCACAGGCTGGTTCTATATAAGTAGGAACACCCATATGGGCCATAAATGCTTAAAAAAGAACAGAGTTGCGGTCGTTGTATGCTCTGACTAGCTCTTCCCTGTGTGCACAACTCAAATGCAGTGGTGTTCCTGGAATAGAATGTATCATTGCAATTAAAACTGAGGAAATATTAAAGCTCTGTTATTCAAGCTTCTGGCCATCAGACATGTACACATATAACTTGATACCAGCATAATTCAAAACTCAAAAAGAAGCCTGTGGTAGTGTGTGTACATTACCCATTTGAGAATGCACGCTTTTGGTGTGCTCAAGGACAGTTTTGCACCATTTCTGATGGAATACACAGAAATGTAACTAGAGGCATTTTTCAGGCCTGTAAGAGCGTTTTCCTGAAGTAACAGGACAAAGTATTTTCTTTCAAGCACCGAAAAAATCAACTGTTTGTTTTCTGTTCAACAGGTCAACATGGTGATTGGCATTTTGGTATTTAATAAACTTGTTTCCAGAGATGGAATCCTAGATAAAAAGCTCAAACACAGAGCGGGGTAAGCAACAATTGGGTTATTAAAATTGTATCACCAATTTTCAATTACAGATATTCACCAAAAGTGCTTTTGGTTGTGCTTTGACCTTTTATATCAGTTTAACAGTGTGTCTAACAGATTCCATCCATCTCAAAAGCTGCTGTTGCATTACCCTGAGGGAATGCAACTAAACAAAGTAAACATAATAAAACACAAGTACAACAGTATTAAGTTAATAATAATGAGGATTAAACAAATCTGAGCTGAAGTTTCACAGGAATGTCACATACAGAAAGTTTTTGCGGTCCGGAAAACAGCTTTATGAACTGTGTGTACTGAAGGAACCGATTATTTTTGCCTAGCTGTCAACTTCAGTTATTATGGTGGGAAATGTTACTCATTTGTGTAAACCGTTATAAAATATATTTTACAGCAATATATGCCGTACTGAGATCAATGGTGTTCTGCCATTCTGACTATGTGAATTTGCCTTTGTTCTTATATCCATATCTACATAGACGTATGTTGTAAATTAGTGCAACGGGATTTCAAAGTAAAATATCATGTTTTAAGGAAAAAAAGAAAAAAGAGAAATGGAAATTCTTTTTTAGTGATGACTTGTGTTTACATGCAAATACCATTTGTTATCATGAGAAGAAATGATTATGACAGTGGTGGTATCAGAAATTGTTTTTCAGTGGATGACATTGATTTGAATTAATGCAGCAGAAAAACTGGACTTATTCCATATCGGAGAAAAATATTTCACAAGTGCATCATCATCATCCCAGTGCTTAAGAAAGTATATTTAAACTTCACATAATTGTTTTTTACAGCTACGTGTTCTAGTATTGTCTTTTGATCCAGCTTGTAGTTATCACCACAAATATCTGCATTTCTAGAAATTATAAGCAATTATATCCTTATTTTACTGCATATTAGAGTTCTGGGTAAATTTATTACAGCTTCACTTTAAATCATTTTGCTATTTCATTAACAGTAGCATTCCTAATAAGTTCAATTCATTGATCAGATTAGAAAATTATAAATAATTCAGTTGGTGTGATTTGCATTTATTATTAATTCAATTAAACCTTTATGGTTTTCAGCTCTTTCACCATTAGTCTGACAAATATGAACCAAAAGCTTTCATTTTGCTTCTTCTCTTTTATTCCTTTTTCATTAGAATGTATTAAGTTCTTATCCTTCCTTTTGTCTGCATTGCTCCATAAACATTCTTAACATGTAATAACACTAATGAAATCTAGAGAATTATAAAACTACCCAAATTATATCTAGAGTAGCAATAACTTATCACCAATTCAAATTCACATCTGCTTTCATTCCCGTGAGGGGTTGGAGCAGCCAGGGGTTTCCCTTTGTATATTTTCTAAGGATATCCAAGCCTAGATTTAGAATCATAGCGTCATAGAATCATAGAATAGTTAGGGCTGGAAGAGACTTTAAAGATCATCTAGTTCCAACCCCCCTGCCATGGGCAGGGACATCCCACTAGGTCAGGCTGCCCAAGGCCCCATCCAACCTGGCCTTGAACACCTCCAGGGATGAGGCATCAACAGCTTCCCTGGGCAACCTGTGCCAGTGCCTCACCACCCTCATAGTGTAGAAATTCTTCCCTATGTCCAATCTAAATCTGCCCCTCTCCAGTTTTTAGCCATTGCCCCTCGTCCTATCATTACAAGCCTTTGTAAACAGCCCCTTCCCAGCTTTCCTGTAGACCCCCTACAGGTACTGGAAGGCCTCTCTAAGGTATCCTCTGAGCCTTCTCTTCTCTAGGGTGAAACAGCCCAACTCTCTCAGCCTGTCCTCGTAGGGAAGGTGCTCCAGTCCTCCTATAATCTTTATAGCCCTTCTCTGGACTCATTCCAACAATTCCATATGCCTACAATGTTGAGGATTCCAAAACTGAAGACAATATTCCAGATGAGGTCTCACAAGAGAGGAACAGAGGGGCAGAATCCCCTCCCTCGCCCTGCTGGCCACGCTTCTTTTGATGTAGCCCAGGACACAGTTGGCCTTCTGGGCTGCGAGCGCACATTGCCGGCTCATGTCGAGCTTCTCATCGATCAGCACCCCCAAGCCCTTCTCTGCAGGGCTGCTCTCAATCACGTCATCCCCCATCCTGTATTGAAATCGGGGATTTCCCCAACCCAGGCATAGACCTTGCACCTGTCCTTGTTGACCTCATAAGGTTCTCAGAGGCCCACTTCTCCAGCCTGCCCAGGTCCCTCTGGATGACATCCCATCCTTCCAGTGTGGCAACTGCACCGCTCAGCTCGGTGCCATCTGCAAACTTGCTGAGGGTGCATTCAATCTCGCTGTCAATGTCGTTGATGAAGATATTAAATAGCACCAGTCCCAGTACAGACCCCTGAGGGACACCACTTGTCACGGATCTCTATCTGGACTTTGAGCCATTGACCTCTACTCTCTGAATACGACCATCCAACCAGTTTCTTACCCACCGTACTGTCCACCCATCAAATCCATATCTCTCCAATTTAGAGAGAAGGATGTTGTGGGGGACTGTGTCAAAGGCTTTACAGAAGTCCAGATAGATCACATCCATTAGTTTACCCTTGTCCACTGCTGTGGTTACCCCATCATAGAAAGCCACCAAGTTGGTCAGACAGGATTTGCCCATGGTGAAGCCATGCTGGCTGCTATTAATCACGTCCTTGTCCTCCCTGTGCTTTAGCATATCTTCTAGGAGGATCTGTTCCATGATCTTCCCAAGCACAGAGGTGAGGCTGACAGGTCAGTAGTTCCCAGAGTCATCTTTTGTACCCATTTTAAAAATGGGCACAACATTACCCTTCTTCCAGTGACCAGGAACAAATGGCTGAACTTTTTTTTTCAGCTACTTATTTGTTGTCTATAGAAATCTGTTTGTTTATAGCATGCTTTCTCAATGAAACAAATAAGTAGCTTTATAACAATGTGCAACTTGGTAAAGAGTTATTTTATTTCAAAATAGGTGGATAAAGAATTAGAAATTATTCTGTCAGAAGCAATCCAACTGTTCTGGGAAAGCATGTAGATGTCCTAATTGAGAAACAATCTTTACTTTTGTGATTGTATGAGAGGGTGGCTTGGCAACAGCATTCCTTGATACTCATTGGCAGCTGAAAAGTCTTGGGTCATTCTTTGAAGCATTGAATTTTATGCAGCATTTGACCTCCAGTAGAAGGGGGATTGTCACTAATTTCTTCAATATCTCTTGCCAGCCATGCTCAGCAAGGCAACTTCATTCTTTCTGGCAAACATTGGACTTATACCTCTTCAAAAGTTCAGGGAAACATTTAGCTGTAGAATTCACTTATGTAGGATTTAAAGCAGAGAATAGGGCAAATATGTTTGCTCCATATGTTTTTTTCCACTTTAATAAGCATATGGAGAATCAACAAGTGTCTTGATGGATATCAAACATTTTCCTGGCATAAGGGGTAGCACAAACATGTAGAAAGCCAGAATGATTATATTTGGTTTACACGGACATGAAGTTCTATCACGTGCAAGATGTAGAATAAATCTATAGAGGCAAAGAGTATAATCCAGTCTGATAACTTTGAAGTATTGCCAAGGAAAGACAGAAAGTACTTTTCCAAGCTTAGTTCAAGCTTATCCAAGTAATTTTTCTAGTTCATTCACTAACATAGATCTTTAATTGTTGTGAAGTGATGCAGATTAACTGAACTCTTTTCACATCCCACAATAACTTTATGCAAGATAATTGTTGTCACTGTTTTTCTATGGAAAATATACTGCACTATTTATACGGAAAGTCATCATATGGTTGTCAAAATAGAAACCACTGGAGTTCAATGTTGTTTGGGGCAATGTGTTCAAAATCTTGTGAATGCTGGGTTTGGCAATTAAAAAAAGAATTCCATTGGTTGAAATAACTGGGAAAAAAAATAAAGTGTTACCTATACTCACCATGTTGACCACTTTCCAGCCAGGAATAGGTAACGCAGCCTTCCCGCCACATCTAAGTCAGCTATGGTTATTCCTGGTTCGGGTAACAGAAAGAGAAGGAATAGCAAAATATTTTTTTTTTAATTGACGAAGGAATTTGAATGCATGCTGTATGTAAAGGAAATTTAAATTCCAGGTTTTATGCTTTAACTCTTCTGACAGGTGCTGAGGTACAATTGTCCATACAAAATGCTTTGAGCTTAATGCTTGTGTACTGTGTTTTATTAAAATGCAAAACAGGTCACCTTTTTTTTAGCACCAACTGATACTTATTTCATCAGATTTCATACATTTCAAGCCCTGTATTCAGACCTTCAGATGGTATGAATAAAATCATTCCAGATGTTAGTGGGTCATTCAGATCACTATTACAAATCTGACTATACAGTACGCCCATACTGATTTGATGCTTGAATACATTTTGCAGGTTTCTTTCTGTATCAATGTTCTGTAATTGCACATACTTCATACTCCTCCTTTAAGTGTCTTTTTCTCAAGCACATTTGGATACAACAGTCTTTTAACAGGTCTGAATATAGGGATTTCACTTTGTGTGTCTATTCTAGCACGTGCTTATGTTTACTTCAGTGTACTGAGCAGTTTTGATCACTGGACATTTGGGGCCATTTTTAGCTTAAACGGAAGAAACAGAGTCTGCATGAAATGAAGCCCCAGTAGCGTTAACATTTAAAGCTAATAGGAATGTGAAGTATAAAGTACAGTTTTGCAACAACATACAGCATTCATCCTGAATAATTCTTACTTTTTCTCTGCATGACGTCATATTTAAAAGCTAAATTTCAGTAGCAACGTTTTTTGGTGACAATTCAATATTTTGTTCTTTTTGTGGGTGTTCTGTTTGTTTGCAGTCAGATGAGTGAGCCTCATAGCGGTTTGACGCTCAAATGTGCCAAGTGTGGAGTAGTTTCAACAACAGCTTTGTCAGCCACCACCGCCAGTAATGCCATGTTAGTCCTGATCATTTACATCTTCTTGTTACAAATCTTATGCAGTGCATGTGAGACAATAGTCTGATATGACAACTATGTTTGCTAACACTGTATAGAGTGCTGAGCACTTTTAAATAATTCTAGCAAAAAAAAAAAATAAATTTCAACTGTGTTTATTAACTGAATACAGGATTTTCTTTTGAACATAAAGTACCAACAATGTTATATTCTTTTCTGTGATTTTCAAGTTAACTTGATAAAGTGTCATCCTTAAATATGTTTTATTTTAATAGTGAGCTGTTAATACTTTTTTTTATAATAATAAAGTGCTGTTTTTCTCTTTCTTTCAATAGGGCATCCCTTTGGAGTTCCTGTGTGGTGTTGCCACTTCTAGCACTGACTTGGATGTCTGCAGTTCTGGCCATGACAGACAAAAGATCAATATTATTTCAGATACTTTTTGCAGTATTTGATTCATTACAAGGCTTTGTTATTGTCATGGTCCATTGTATTCTCCGAAGGGAGGTGAGGAATGACTTCTCCATTTTCTAAAGGGCTGTGCTTCTGTTAATCGCTCAACTTCTATTTAATATTATATACAGCTTTCTCTGTGGAAGTATATTTCATAGGAAGAGAAAAGTATTGTGAGATGTAGAGGAATAAGTGAAAGAAAGAGGGGAAGATACATTAATTCCAGGTGTAGAATATCAGTTTCAGTATGAAGATGTACCCATTTAACTAAAGCTGGCTTTTAATCGATGCCAGGTTCAGTTTAAGTATCCCAATATTGTAAGTATAGGGAAATATTTACATGAATGCCCTTTCCTAAAGACCAAAACATATAAATTTTTAGTCTCTAAAACTGAATCAAACATAAAATTGTTTCTGCTTATACTGCCTCTGGAAGAGAACAGGCATTATGTTAATGAAGACCTACGCTTTCAGTTTTACAAGCACAGGTACATACGTAAGGTAAAATACTTAAGTTGTGGGACAGTGGGGATGAAGACAGATTAAGGTTTGGAGAACACTGAGGAATATCTAATACCCAGCCTGCCTGTCACAGCTCAATGTCACCCACTGCAGAATTCATCACCCGTGGAATCTGATGTGAAAGCTATCGCACAAGTGCTCCTTAACCTGGCTCTGGTGACACCACCTCTAACCTATCTAACCTGCTAACTAACCCTACATTCTTATGGAGATAGGTTTAAAAGTAACACAACTGCATTTCTGGCAGATTTGTAGCAGTGGGCCCATATATCAAATTGGATGGAGCCAGACTGGAGAGCAGTTGTCAGATCCATTGGCGAGCATATGCATTAGCTGCTTATCAACAGCAGGATGTTTACCACACCAATAAACCAAATTACACTGTCTAGCATAGTCCCTTGTGATTGGCAAGTTATTCAAAAGCACTTCAGGAGTAAAAAAAACAGGAGGATGTTTCAGGAAAGGTTTATTGTCAGTGCTGAGTGAGGAATCTCATGCAGTCATTTCCCTTTCCATCATATGCACTCTTTAAATATTGAAACTCAGTATATTCATGTAAAAAGAATTATGAGTGACATAATTTATTTCAGTCTTTCAGTAGTGTACCATTTTGCATGAACTTTATATCACTATCCTACATAGTATACATACATTATTGGCTTATCAAAGAATTAAGTTTCCAATTTTTAAGGTAAAAGCTTATCAATATCTTACAGAAAATAGCACCTTTCTTTGTGGTGATTCCATCCTGTTTTATTCAAGCTATTAGATGTTGTGATCTTTTGTTTTTCTTAGTTTATCAGCTTTCATAGTGAAAGGGGCTTACCTCCTTTAATATTTTTTTTCTTTTTCTTTTCTTTTTTTCTTTTTGTTCAGCATAAAAATATGTGCAGAATAAGAAACAATACTCAAGACAAATCTATTTTATGTAGAACTGTCTTGCTATCCCCATATTTTCTACAGCATTTTCTTTCCCCATATAATTTACATCTGAAAGTGTATTCTTGTCTAAAGAACTGAAAGCCATCATTTCAAATGTTCTTTCAGTGAAAAAGTAAGATACTACCACTACTTTTACTTATGTTCTTCAGTAGAAAGAATGGCAATTCCATACTGTTTTTTCTGTCTATGCAAATTATATTGCCATTAGGACATATTGTTTAGCCTGGAAAGGGCATACCACCTCCCACTTACTATCCTGAGGAACCATTTCTATTTTAAAATATATGTCTTTAGCTCAAGGTGGCAGATGAAACCTTCAAAGGCAAAGAGGTTTAAACAGCATCATCTTTCATAGAATACCTAGAGTTGGAAGGGACCCATAAGGATCATCAAGTCCAGCTCCCTGCTTCTCACATGACGAAACCTGAATCATATGACTAAAAGTGTCATTCAGACATTCCTTGAGCGCTGGCAGGCTTTGTGCCATGACCGCTTCCCTGGGGAGCCTGTTCCAGTGACCTCCCACCTTCTCAGTGAAGAAACTTTCCCCCTCATGCAGCTTCATTCCATTTCCCCACGTCCTAATTTCATTTCCTGGTGTCCTTTGTGAGGATGCAGAGAGGTTGGAACACATACCTGGTTATCAGTCATTCATTTCATAGAAAAACAGACCAAAATTCAGAAGAACATCTAAAAGTAACATAGCCATAAATAATCAGACATTAAAGCCTGCCTCAGTGCAGTAATGCAGGTTATTGGAAAAAAACATTTTGACTGCTTAAGATGAAATCGAACAGGCATTTTCCCACAGTGCTCCATGCCTTGAATTCCAGGCAGGTTCCCTACTCTAATGACAGCTATTTGCTGCAAATGCTTCAGTCCCAGTGAATGCTTCGATGTTGCTGAACGTGTCATGGAAACATTTGTGTCTACTCACTGGGAGTGCTGTGGGGTTAAATTAGTCTTTCCTGTAACTCAGTTTTCCACTTTGTAGGGTACCTTGACTTGAATCGCTTGTAACTCACTGATTCTGGTGTAAGCCATATGCAAAAATATCTGCTTATAAAGATGTTTATACAGGAGTTTAGAATCTTAATTGTTTGTGTGTAGGTAAACAGCTAGTTATGGTTTATTTTACTCGCTACTCTTTTAGCAAATCAAATATACATACCTCATCTCACTGTTCAGAATCACTACTTCATCTAACTACTTAAAGGAGTTGTTCCCACAAGCCAGTCTTGGCAATTGGACTTCCTGGTCTTGATCATGAAATTCTAGAAGAAAAACGTGATAAAACAGCTAATCTGTCTGCCTACATGGTATTTTTAAAAATAAGCTCATGAGATTTCCCAATGAGGCCCCAAAAGCACCTAGGTTAGATAAGATTGTCCCGTATCAAAAAGGGGAAGAGGTTCTTCTTTCGTCGTGGCAACTTAAGCAGAAGTAAATGTGCAGAGTCAAGTTACTAATTAATCAGTAGATTATCTCCAGTCAAGATGATGATAGTGGTGGTGGTGGTGGAAGACAAAGAAGCCTAGGCATATTGCTGTTCGAATTTTATTTGACAGAACATATTGAATGCTCTTCAGTCTTTGGATTTAAATTATAAACAAGGCAAAACACTTGAGGAACTAATTAAAGGATTTTTTTTTTTCCATATGGGAAAAGAAAATGAATATAAAGTTCTACAGCAAAGAAGTAAAAGTTGATGCACTTGGAACAGCTTTTGTTTCAAAAATATATATGGTCTGCACTTATATGGACCAGCTTGCAGCAGCAAAGACATAACTGTTTACTGCTACAAGCTCCTACACAAAAAGAGATGTAACTCCAGTAAGTTCTGTTTCAGTCTAGCTCTAAAGAGTCTGGCTTTCTAGCTCCAGAGACCCTTAGGTGAGTACAAGCCAAGATAAAGGCCATCGTGCACATTGTGCAATGCAGTCTTTGCACTCCACGGAGTACCTCCCAGCTGAAAGAATAGTCTGTTACTTTCTGTTGTCTGCAAAAGCATTTTGCTCTGCCAGTGCCTGTCAGGGAAACCCTGCCAACATATTTGTCACTCTTGATGACAGCTATCTCAGTTATAGCCTATAGGATTGATCTAATATTTATAGCTTGCCAGCTCAGGCAAAACAATAATTCTGACTGTCAGGAAAAAAAATATGTGGGGCGGAATATATCATCATAAAATTCAAACAAAGAAGAGGACAGCCCGGCTTTACTATGCCTTTATTGTTGTTACATTGGAAAAAGACACAGACTTTTACAATTACATATATATAAACCCCTCATTTTTCCTCTTAGTTATAATATATTGGTATAAACATAAATGATGGAAACATTTGTTACTTTCTCTAGTATGCTGTACTGAAGATCTTGTTTGACAAGGGCTGGATTAGGAAGCTGGGAACGTTTCCTGAGTAAGACATACAACTAGAAGAGAACTAAGTGGTGTGTGGCACCTATTTCTAACCTCCATCAATTCAGGGTCTTTTGGAAAAACATTACATTTTTCTATGCTTTTGTTTCCTAACTTCTAAGATAAGCATATTACTTTGTAATCATGAGGCCTTTTATACACCATTTGGCAATGAGGAATGTAAAATACAAAGAAAAACATAGGTACTATTGCTTTATGTCATCTTCCTAGCCCGGAAAGCCTAGTATTATTCTTTTATTCTTTTTGCTGTTTAAATACCTAACTTGGCATCGGAAGATGGTGAGCTGTGTCACAGAACAAAGAATGATAGGAGGGGCTACTGCTGAAGCTTCTCCATCAGACCAAAATGGTTTGTCTGACCTACTTGAACACAAGAAACTCTAAAGCTAATTTGAATCACAAAGAGTAACTCCTGTTAATGCTGGCGATGACAGGAACCCACATGTATTTTCTTTTGCTGTACTCTGCTGACTAGAGAGCATTTGGATAAATGCATCGTTGGCGTCTAAAGCCCACTTTTCTGTATTGAAGGAGAAAAATAAAGAGTACATGAGTAGGGAGAGGGTAAGTTATGAAAGCTTGGAACTGGTTACTGTTGCTAGGGAAACCACTTCCCTGGTATCTGCACATTCATCACATCTGTCTCTCCTGCTCTGCCTGGCTCTAAGAAAATCTTGTAACTTGATGTTGAAAGGCAGAGGGGGGGGAACAAGATTATATTTCAAAGTAAAATGTAAAGACAGCGCAGTCTTTACATACTCAACAAGTCTGGACAAGCAGTGTAGAAAAATAAGCTGGTATTTTGAAATTTCACCCTTTCTGTTTCTGGCTTGTGTAAGGACACCTAGAGGTTGCAACATATGTCGATATGACGGATACAGCTACATTTGACGTTCTGATAACATGTTCAAATCATATGCTGCTTGCACTTCAGAAATATTGTAAGAAACATGCACATTTAAGAGGATCCTAACGTCAAGATTCATCGCTTTAATATAGAAAGTAGGACATGACATTCTTGAGATCTCTGGAGCTGACTGGGGAAGCTTCATGAACGCAGAGACCCAAAAATAAGGAGGCCTACTGCACAGAGTGAGATCAGACAGCGTGTTCTGAAGTAACAGTGCTTTGGGATCAAGCATCATGAGTCTTGAGATGAGATTCAAGCACAGCTGGAGATGCTTTGCAGGGAGGGAATTTTTTTTTTTTTGTCAAATCACTGTGCCAGTGCTGATCCAAGAGCATAAAACTAAAGTGTGACCTGACTTGAGCACTGATAAATTGAGAGAAGACTTGTATTAAATTTGCAACTGGGAGATGCCAAATTAAATTAATGTCAAACACATGGAAAACCAGAGCAATTGTAGTGCCTAAAATCAGCATCTGAGTCACAATATAGGTTAAGCACACTTTACATTACCATATGGGGGAATTTGCAGTGTTTTGAAATAAATTCAAACCTTCCCACCTTGCTTCATTTTTCTTTCTGCTCCATATTAGCCTTTCTCCACATTCAGCAGCCAGTTATGGAACTAAGGAACATTCTTGGTCATTAAAGGGTTGTGGACTTTAAAATAATGCTTTCTAATTGCAAAAATAAATATTGTTTTCTGTCATTTTTCCTTTAACGAAAATTCTTAAACAGCTTGCCATAGAATACAATGTATTAAAAGGGGACATGTTTTCATCAGCAATAATTAATGAATTATCCTCTTTGCTGTTGACAAAATGTCCATAAATAGAATAGCATTTTCTCCCTTTAAATTATTCTGAATACAACATGAAGTAATCTCAGATATTAAATGGAAAGTTGATATTTGTAGGTATTTCATTGTGAATAGTTTCATATGATACTAATTTTGCTTGGAGGTCACCCAACTAAGTTCCTGTTTTCTAAGTCATATCTTGCTATCAGGTTACTAATATGGACACTTGCATTTTGAGAACCAAAATTCACATTTTAAAAGTTTCCATTCCAAAAGTTGCCTTGCCATCCTTACTATGAAAAGCAGGAATATGTGTTTGCATTCTACTGTCAGGAAAAAAGAACTGCATTTTTCTTTTGAATGTGCCTCTCTGTCAAACCACATCTTTCTGCCAAAGTGTTGCATAATAATATTTCTTTAGATGTACATTCTGTCCAAAATCAATGTAAGCATACTCTTTCATATGAAAATATAATTCCTCAAATATACCTCTGTTTTGGGTACAAGTCTTCAAATTTACTTAATGGATTATCATAGTAAACTGTATTTCTGAGAAGTTCCATTTTTTTTAGTTTCAAGAAACCACTGTGCAAAAAGTCCACTTTTCTCTTGTGCTCACACTGAAGATATTTACCCTATCAGAAGTGTTTTACTCCTAGAAGAGGTGCATGAGATTCTCCATGCATGGAGTTAGAGATCATGAATGGAATCAGTAACATCTTTCAAACTGATATATCCTTTGAAGTAGAATTAGAAGAGCACTATTTATCTGATTATAGTAACTGTTATGAACTGTCTTTTAAGAGTCTTATTTTTATCAAGCAGAAGATTTTGTTTTACAATGGTATCTATTAATGCCATAATCAGACCTGAACTGAACTGAATGAGAAGGCAAAGCCAAATACCCAAAAGCTCAAGACAGATTTGGCTTGAATATCAGACAATCACTACTATTGATTAATTCTGTCCATAGGCAATCTAATTCTGTGGTCTTGATGTGATAGACTGACAGACTTTGCAACAGCCACAAAATATAGAAAGTGTATGAAATGGCAGAAATAAGCATTTACATTTATTGCTTCTAATTTATTACATATGCTAAAGAAAAGTCATACATTGTAGTCTATACAGTTCAATTTAATCTTTAATAGGAGCAGAGTGTATGGTGTTGCACAAGAATCAGTATAAGATATTGTTTCCACAGGTTCAAGATGCATTCAGATGTCGACTCAGAAACTGCCAGGATCCAATCAATGCAGATTCTTCAAGCTCTTTTCCTAACGGACATGCTCAAATCATGGTTAGCTTTTACTTTCTTCTTTAACTATTAACTTCGTGTTAAGAAAAACTTAAAGTGTTGTATGTGGCAAATGTGGCCAAATAAAATACAAACACTGCTTTTAAGTGTAATCCTGCTGAGACCGTTACCTGCTTGCTTAAATCTTTTAGCAAGTTTTAAACTGTTGATGTGGTCATTTACTGGAGCACAGTGAATTAGTATCTTCCACCAGTGTTCTTTATGGTAAAAGATTCTTACATAAGAGAATGAGACTGTAATGTAATAATATATTGTGACTTTTTCTACCTTTGGTGTGAAAAGCGCTGATACATTCGAGAGTCTTCCCTTCATGAGGCCTTGAAAATGTTCCTCTCAAACTAAGTCAGACAAGGAGAAATTGCTAGAAATTCTAGAGGTGGAGTTCAGTAGCTCCAATTAAGGAGATAGTGCATGGCTCAGTATGCCAATTTGGATTTATTAATATTGTTAGGTAGTATATTAAGACAAAATATTGGTCCCTTCACTTTCAGTGACGGTTTGTCACTGACTACGATGGGAACAGGATCAGCCTGTAAAAATATGCAAGGCTTAGCAAGTAGTTGCCCTTCAAAGATGATGGCTCAAAAAGAAGCCAGTGTTTGGACTTCACAAGGAAAACAGAGAACAGCTTTAGTAAACATTATTCATGTAATAAACTTTTGGTGGAAATAAAAACATAGTTAAAAATTACTTGATTTCTTTAACAGGATAAATAGTTTTGTTTAACTGGGAAAATAGCGCTTGGATTTTCAACTGTTAAAATTTATTCTTAGCTCTTACAATTCATTTTTGCCCAATTAAATGAAAAATAGTTGTTTTCAAGGAGTACAACGTTTATGTGACTACACCGTGAGCAAGGATAGAGTGTTATGTAACAAATACCCACTCCAAAAAAAAATAATAAAGTTTCAGATGCGATGGACTAATTAGATTACACTTACAGTAATTTGTATTGTAGACTATTTTCCATACTTCTATTTATAAAATGAAAAGCTTTCTTAAAGATGATCCTTCAATGAGATTTAGAAGTTACTCTTCCATTTACATAAAAAGCTATACACTGTGTCGTTTTATTAAAAATTATATACTCTACTTCCACCTATTTTATTTTATTTTTTCTGGTCAGGCAGCATACTTTGAAAACCACCCAGTTATACTTTAGGAAACTTT
Source organism: Cuculus canorus (assembly GCF_017976375.1). NCBI lineage: Eukaryota > Metazoa > Chordata > Aves > Cuculiformes > Cuculidae > Cuculus > Cuculus canorus. Next base: position 14,111,287 of record NC_071403.1, read on the forward strand.
GTAAAGCTGTCCTGTTGTAAAACAATACACTTCACCTTCTCAGCAACAAGAAACCACTTTTAAGAGACTATGATTCTGTAAGTAGGACATTTTGGAAGCGCTAGTTGGCAAAAAGGTATTGTGGTTTAGTTTTCAGTTAATAATTGTTGTCTTGTTTCATTGTTTCTTGTTACAGACTGATTTTGAAAAGGACGTGGACATTGCTTGTCGGTCAGGTAAGAACAATGAAAGAGTACTTAGCCGACAAAAGAAGTCTTGTACTAGTTCCTTGTGGGTTGAAAACCAGAAATACACTTGTGTATCGGGGTTTAATTGTTTATAGCACATATTTGTAAACAAAATGTAATGCCACAGTATGAATGTTTTTATTTCACTTTCTTACAAAAGCCTTTTACTGCTATTCAGCAGTTGGGAAGCAGCCAAAGGTCTGATTGTGTGTCAAAAGGCAAGTTTTGGAAAGATCAGTCATAACACAAAAAATTTTCCTTGCCTTGGTACGCAAGCAGATGTGAAAGAGCAGATTTTGCTGTTTAAAATAAATTATATATAGTGTGTGTCTTAACAGCTATGTATTTGAAGGCTGCATCAATTGGTGCTAGTTTTAAAAAGGGAATTTTTTTAGTACTCTTAAGTGAAATCAACAGTAATTTAAGCAACATGGTATCAGGAAAAAGAAATTTGATTCCACTTTACTGGAGCAAGTTGAGAGGTTTTAAAGACATTTCAATAGTGCCTGCCTAGGCACCCTCAGTTTTCATGGAAGAGAGAAAGGGTGAGTCGGAGTGGCAGCCTGACTTAGCTGTTCTGTCTCACCCACCAAAAGGACGCTGTCTCTCTTTGCTGGCTATATAAGGAGTGAAGAAAAATGATCTTATTAAAGTAAAGTTTGAGTTTCCAGTCACCCACCTTTAAAAACAGTGCCAGTTCAGTTTCTTGCAATATTATAATACTTCTCCCATATAGATTAGTTTTAATATGCACATGTATTTTGAAGGGAGAAGAATAGTGCGCTGTAACATAATGCATGTCTGTCACCATCCAACACAGACAGAAGTCCAGCGTAGATCCCTATAGCTTCTGCTTCTTACCTTTGACAACAAAGCTCTGCAGTATGGAGAGTCTTGTCAGGGTCATCCTTAAGGGGATGGACTTTGAAAACAGTTATGAAAAAGCTTCACTAGATAAACATTTAAACTCAGTTTCTTTTGATGAAAGATTTAAGAAGAGGTCACTGGTTGAAATGCCGTAGGAAGTGTGGCTGGAAACATTGAAGCAGCCACACATAAGTCAGGTATTTGTGCACTGTTGTTTAGAGGCAAAGTATTTTCATAATAGAAAAATGAGAGGCAGTTTTGTGTGACGCAGGAGAGTGGGATGCCTTATGAGCTGTTTGCTAAGGAACATGGCAATGAACTAAGTTACTGGGGGATTTGGGTCATCGAAGCCCTCAGGCTACCAAAGGGGATGTGTATGTAACATCTAAGATACTTCAAGTTGTCTTACTGTCTCAGCCCATCAGCTGGATTTTATTGCACAAACTATCACCACTGTGAATTAAAATATTTTCAACTGGGACAAGAAAATCCTTGCATCCAGCTGGAATAAGCACAGAAGTTGGTGACTTTTTTTTTTTTTTTTTCCCTTACTCTCCTTTTTCTTCCATAGCAAATGTTGAATTATAGATTTATATTTGGTTTAAGATCAATAATAGTGATTGAATAGATGCTTCGATTTTGAATGTACCCCTCAGTGCTCATGACATTTTGTGTTCTATGACAGGATTATTAACTTTTACATGTGGATCTTACCCCAACAAAAAAATTGCTGTACGTTGCTACAAGTTTGACCAGGAACATCTAGGCCAGCACCAAAAGTGGATTGGGACTGCTTTATGAGACATGTTTTTGTTCCTTAGAACCTTTTCAGATGCAGTAAAATACCTCTTTCTGATACCAATGGAAACTCTTCCCAGTGTGGTTACATTTTGTCACTTACATTTTAAAAATTATTTAACAGAGAAGAGTTTGAAATGGTCAGTAAAAAGGAATATATGGGAGCTCAGAAACACTTGTTCATAGTTATGTCCAGGAGGTTATATAGAGTTAATAAAGACAATACAGATGTCATGGTGTATTTTTTTGGAGAATCCTTACTGGAGATCCACGTGGTAGGCTTTTGCTTAAGCTGTATATCAGCTAAGATCTATGTAAGGCAGTGTTTTTAATTTATATAAATGAGTAAGAGATGCCAATTTAAAAAAAAACAAAAACAAAAACAAAAACAAAAAAAAAACCCTGAAAAACCACAAAAATACCCCCCTCCAAAAAATCCCTTCCCAAAACAATATCTAAAGAGTAAATTTTATTAAATGGATAGAAAAAGAGGTAAGAAGATGGACTGGTAAAGGGAGTGCTGCTAAATAGAGACACAAGAAAAAGTAGTCTAAGGCATATATGACTTCACATGGTAAGAATTTTGTTCTCTTGACCCACAGTTCTGCATAAAGACATTGGACCTTGCAGAGCAGCTACTATAACAGGAACACTTTCTAGAATTTCACTAAACGATGAAGAGGAGGAGAAAGGACCAAACCCTGAAGGAATGAGCTATTCTACCCTGCCTGGAAATATAATCTCCAAAGTTATCATCCAGCAACCGACAGGTCTCCACATGCCAATGAGTATGAGTGAACTAACCAATCAGTGCTTGAAAAAAGACAACAGTGAATTGCGGAGAACTGTGTATTTATGCACTGATGATAATTTGAGAGGTGCAGATATGGACATAGTCCATCCTCAAGAACGTATGATAGAAAGTGACTATATAGTTATGCCCCGGGGCTCAGTAAACAGCCAGCCATCACTGAAAGATGAGAGCAAAATGAATATAGGCATGGATACATTGCCTCATGAAAGGCTGTTGCACTACAAAGTTAATCCAGAGTTCAATATGAATCCCTCTGTAATGGACCAGTTTAATATCAATTTAGACCAGCATCTTCCCACCCAAGAACATATGCAGAGTTTGCCGTTCGAGCCTCGTACAGCAGTGAAGAATTTCATTGCCTCTGAGCTGGATGACAATGCAGGATTATCAAGAAGTGAAACTGGATCCACAATATCAATGAGCTCTTTAGAGGTCAGTGATACATAAACAAATTGCATGCTCTCTTGTTCTAATTTTATGATAAGGCAATAAACTGTGTCTTTTGTCTAAGGGGTGAAGCTAGTGTTTTAACTCAGTATGAATTATTGTTTGGGATCATACACTGTGGTGCATATTTCTCTTATATCAGAAGTGTTTATGCCTAGAAAACAAGATCAGAGTTTCAGAGCCAGTCGATAGGAAACTACATTTCTGGAGATTTAACATTCCACAGGACTGCAAAGAATTTCATGACCTACAGGTAAAGTCCATTGGAAAATACTGTGTCGCTATGAGAAGAAAAATCATTCCTGCAATATACAAATGGTAATCATTGGCCATACCTGCAAGCACATGCAAGTTGGAAATATTTGCCATTTTTATTGCTAACAACCACATCTGTCTCAGATATGATAGGTCTGATTATACATCTGATTCTGCTCTCATTAGTGTAAATCTTGGATTCTTCCGTCCAATAGTTCACCGTTTACTGATTTAGTTTTGTTTGCATGTGTGTGCAGGCGTTGTTATAACTGGTATGTGCAACAGATACAGGCAGACTTCATGTGAAGTATCCTAGCTCCCACTCAAATTGCAAAAGGGAACTGAAAAGCCTTTGAAAGTGATTGACTTCAATACTACAATGTGTCTGTGGGATTTAAACATTGTAAAAGTGAAAACAATTTACATCACTTTTTTAAGACCTATTGTCAAATACTACCATGCCTAATAAGTTAATTTCATACTTCAGTCTCCTTATGAGCTAGAAATAATTTTCAGCAGCATTCAAATGTTATGAAAGGCAGCATTTGGTGCGAAAGAAAAAGACAAATGAGAAAAAATATGGTATTCACTTATTTTCTGAAAGAAGTTACAGATGCAAAAAAAAATTCTACTGTATGTGTAAACTTGAAGCCATTAGCTATTACTCTAAAATGGTTGGACCCGTCCATGTAGGGAAAAAATAACTGTATCTGATTTTTCAATTGTTAGAGTAGGGGAAATTTATTTTAAAATGGATTTGAAGTTTTATGCGTGTAATACCTAGAGAGTCTGGGCCAAAGAACAGAACATACTTTATTTTCAAGAGATACCTTTACAAGCCTTGAAAGTGAAATATTTCCCTTGCTGTTTATATTGTGTGTGTACTATCATAAGTTTTAGAAAATCATAATTTAACTGAAAAAAAAAATTTGAAAAATTCTGTGGGGCTTTGCAAGTAATCACATAGTGTCCACTTTTTTTTTTTTTTTTGTTGTGAAAGTTAATATGTATAATCTTGGGACAAATTTTCAAAATTATTTCTAAAAGATTGTGTGTTTGCCCACTTAATGCCCAGATAGACAAGCTCTTTTGAAGTTAGTGTGCATTGTTGAAGAAGTTACTGCCTTCAGCTCAAGTATATTACTTGATAGATTCTATGTGGTGCATTGAGGTTCTTCTCCAATTTAATGCAACCCCAGAAACAGGATAGCTAAAGTCACCCTCCAGTAGTATCCTTTCCTAAATACCTACAATACTGCCTTTCGGATACTTTTTGTCAAATATAGAGACTCAAACCCAGCCCAGTTAAGATTAGACATATGGGTGAGATATCTAGGGACAGTTCACAATTCCTTGAGAAAACAGACATACTTGCCACCATACCATCCACTCCGCCTGAGGTCTAAATTGCTTTCTGGTGATGCCTTTTTTTTCAATTGGTGATAAAGGCCATCTAGAAGACCTAAAAGAAGACCTTAATGAAATTGTAAAAACTGGGACAATAATTATCTTACTCAGTATTCGCATTCCAAAAGCTACTTCAGAAAATGTGCCTGAATATCAATGAGTATTGCACCTTTAGAGTTAATTTTTTAACAGTATTTGTATCATATTTTCAGCTTACCTCTAAGATAGGATATAGATATCAAATCTGAATCAGCATTCTGTATATCATTTTTATGCTGAGAAGAGACTACTAAGTATGTAGCAAAAAATATAGTCAAATACAATAAAACACGATAGTAAATATTTAGTCTCTTCTAACTTAGTAAACATATCAGATTTAGAAAGCTGTATTTTGTTCCCGAACTCTGTAAACTGCTACGTTATTAAACCTAACCACACACAGGATAGTTCCATGTATTAAGAAAAAAAACAGATATTAGGGCAGATCAGAAATGAAAGGAACCATTTTGGCTTTTGTGTCTGCCTTTGTGGTGCTCAACACTACTGGATGACATAGCATTGCTTCATCTTTTGATAAGGATGTGCTGCAATTGATTGAAGATAGGAACTTGAAAAAATTTGTGCACAGACAAAAAGCAGAGTCTCGAGCAGATTCAGACAAGCAGACCCAGGCAGATGAAAAAAAATGTGAATGTGGTTTTGGATATGCAATATGTAAGAAGCCAAGGCTGAGGTAGAGCTTCAAAATGCTATTGTCTAGAACTGCTGAGCTGGATTTACTTTTATTGCTGCCATAAACAAAGAAGGAAAGCAAGGGATTTTTTTTTTTTCCAAAAATAATTTTGATGTCCATTGCAACATGATTTTAGAAGATTTCAAGGTCTTTAAAAGGCAAGGCTTTGCCAGACATGAGGCAGCAAAACCAGCAGCACAACATTTATGTTGCCTATGCCCATGTTTTTCCAGATCAAGCATGACTAGACCATCTCTAAAGGAAACTAAGCTGAGCAGTAGGAAGGTTCCCCCTCCTATTGGCTCATACTGCTGTCCCACCTGAAGTCCAACATAAAAGCATGTGGGTTTTTTTGTCTGTGTGGGAAGTTTCCCTTTCATTTCTCTGAAGGAGCAAAGGTGTCTCAAAATGGGTGGGGAAGGCCTCCTGTTGTGTCATCTGCATAGTCCAACAAGCTGGGTTCCTCCGCTGTTTTCCACTTTATATTTCCAAGTGCTTTCTATGGTATTAGCGTACTACTGTTATTTTTATTATGTAATTATACACTGATTATCAAGTACCGTGCAAGTAAAATGCACTTAGGAAGTTGTGTGTCAACACAAGTCTTCCTTTTCTTTTGTTTTTTTTTTTTTTTTTTAAATTTGAGGTCTGTAATTATTAAGAACATAATAATTGGAATAGCTTATGCAGCAGTTAAAAAATTTATTATCTTATCAGAATGCCTTTAGATGTCATGTGATATAATTTCAGCCAAGATGAACCCAGCTTCTGACTTTAGAAGCATAATTATGAACCCACAAACACCTCAAGCCACAAAATTACTGCAGGTGTAACTCAGCTGGATGCCCAGTAAAATACAATATACTGACATACCTAAAATAGTTCTTATTTTTCCATTCTTTTTATTGTAGATGTTAGTCTTTGTGGCCATAAAATTGCCAAAACTGCAAAGCTATTAAAAGTGACGGCTGAAATGTCAGGTCTTTCTTGTGTTCTCTTTTATTTAGACTTTGTACTCACTGTGATCCTTGGAGATGGACATTTTGGAACACAACTATAGTATCAGCACAAAAATATATGCTCTGACTTCTAATTTTGCAGGGAGGATCCATCATGCCTACCATTAGACATCTAAATGTAGGCATTCGCCTTCTGTTATGAAAAAGAGCTTTTCATATTTGGCTTCCTTTTAGAGTCAGTGGAGAGAGAAAGGCATTTTTAGGCCATTTTTAGACATCTGCTCCAGGATGAACTGAATCACATGCCCTCAGTGCAGGTGTCTCTCTTCAGGTGCCACAGAGGAAGCTGGAATGAGTAGTTCAGATAGAAACATCAAAAATGTTGATATCTCTAATTTAGTCAGATGAATCCTACAGTGTGTCACAAATCTACATTTTTTTTTTTTTCTCAAGAAAATGCTTCATTGAGAACAATCAAATGCTTTATTATATACGGAAGAATTCCAGTTTTCAAAAGAAAGACTGAGAATGCCATAATATTTACATACAAGTGTTGCACAGATGAAGTATAAATTTAAGGATCTGCAGATTCCCAGTGTGCAAGTCAATGATTTTTTATTTCATTTGATATGTACCAAACAGTACTCATGCGATTATAAGCACAGGCAGGCATATTAGTACATCACAGAGCTTCTTAGGAGGGGTAATTGAACATCTGGCTAATATCCTGCACATCCCTTACATGCATGGATTAAAACTGGCTTTGCTACCTTGGCATCAAAGTGGCTTGGAGTATGCTTCTTCAGTTCAAAGTGTTTTGATTTTAATGAACAAAGCACTCTCAAAACACTCTTTTGGAATGTTGTTGTTTTTGGTTTTTTTGAAAATGTACACTCAGAGTGGTGTGCTCATTAAAATGAATTTACTTTGAAATGAAGTAGTGCCACTTAGACGCAAGGAAAGGTTATGTGGTTTAAATGCAGTGGAAGCTGATCTGTGCAACGTATCTCCAGGATAAGTAATTCTTTTCTTTTTTTTGTGCAAAAATAATACAAAAGGGAGTATTGTATATGAGCTTCCTGACTGCAAGACTTGCATTGTTACCTTTTTTAGAAGAATTATGGGTTCTTTGAAGGGAACTGTGGTTAGTGTAGTGTGAGCAGAAATGGGAAAGACCTAAAGGGAGAGGAAAAGCATGCAAGGAAGGCAACTGAAACATTTATTAAAGGGGGGAAAAAGAGCTTCTGCTTTATAAGAACAGGAAGAAAAGCACTTCTCAAAATGTTTGGCATGTAAGGGACTGGAATTCTCTTTCCAATCTCTTATCTTCCTTTTTTATTTTTCTCTCTAAGCTTCTGCTATGAGATCTTTATATGGAGAAAGACATAAAGTGCTTAGATGGGAGGTTGATTGTGTGGCCAAAATAATCCTTCTGTATTCATTCATGAGAGCTCTTAATACACTCAAAAAAAAGTCATCTCCAGAACTCCTTGACCAAATCACTGATGTGGGACTTTGGGAGGGAGAAACTGTGACAGCTCAGAAAAGAAAAGGATACAGTAGAGACAGTGAAGTGTGAAGAAAAAGTGAACATCTAGATAAGGAGGAGAAAAAAGAGACTGGCATGCCAAAAAAAAAGAAGGAAAAGAAAGACGGCAGAAATGGAGAAGCAGCTTAAAATGCAAGTGTTTGGAAGAATGCAATAAGAGCATCAGAGAATGAGCGAGGTCTAAGATAAAAAAGAATGAACACCAAAGGAAAGAAGTAGTATGCAGTGAAAACAGTCAATCTTGTCAATGAAGTACTGGAACATGAGGCAGAATAAAAGCAAATTGCTGTGAAGTCATTTTGATTTATGATATGAGAAGAAAAAATAGAAGAAAGAGAGAAAGAGAATAAAAATAGAGAGATGAGCACCTCAGGAATTTCCTCTTTATAATGTTTCCACATTGCATTTATTTTCAGGCATTCTGTATCTCAGATATCTTTCCCTCCAATTCCTCATTTCATTCTTCAATAAGCTGTGGAGACAGCACTTGCCAATTTTGTGACTTTCGATGAAATGAAGTCTAGCCTTATAACAACCTTCTCTTTCTTTCACTTGAGTAGGTCTCAGACTTCTCTGACTTCAGAAATTGTTTTCAGGTTGCTGTACAGGAGTAGGGGTAGAATCAGGCAGAGTTAATGCTAGTAACTGAAGACACAAAGAACCAAAAATTTAATCAGTGTTATGAAGTATAGCATATATTTCAGACTTTAATACTTTAAGCAGCTATCTTAACTACATATGATCCTTAAGAAAGGTATTTTCAATTGCTTGTCAATTTAGGAAATGCTTTGTTCCCTGCAAAGCCTTCAGAAACACAAAGCAAGTGGATTTTATTGATTGAGTAAATGCATACGCAGGTCACCCTGTAAAAAAAGGGGAGCAGGAAACCAGAGTAGTTTTAAAAGGAGATCTCTGCAGTTATGTTTGTGCTGTGTGTTGATGTACTAAATTTGCTAGCATGTTTTAAAGACTTAATATCTCCACATTAAAGAGCTAATCCACTTTTTCATGAAAATTTCCTTGCTGTGTGTGTGGCTCATGTTATGAACTAATAGCCAACATAATCTTCTATTCAGAAACTAAGAGATTTTTTTTCAGTTATATACACACAAAAGGCATTTTAAATGAAAACTGCCTGTCCATATTCCACTTCTATATTTCTGAAGGCCAAAAAAGGCTTTCCTTTAATTTTGTTCAGGGAAAAAATCCTCCCCAGGCTAAGATCTTGTATGTCAAATCTAATCTCAGAGTGAATTATAAACTGCTGATAATATGGCTTTATATTAATGGAAGCATGGTTATAGCCCTCACTGTAATATGGTATCTCTGGTTTCAATTATACTTTGTACAATGCAATATATCTTCAGGAGTATATCATGTAATTAATCAGGTAGTGGTGTAATGCAAACTAGAATAAGGAGAAAACCAGACATTTGTCATTTTATAAAGATGGAGAGGGATTTTATTAGTCATTTAGAGAGAGCAGCTCTTTCTTGGTGCCAGCAGATTAGTGCATGCTGGTGTATGGAAATTATTCTTCAGTATTCTATTTTGGTCTCTCAATGAGCAGAGTTTAAAGATGCTCTGGAATTACACAGAGAAGCTATACATGATTAGCACAAAGTAAAATTGATTTAAAATAAATTACTATTGCAGATCTCTTTTCACAGAGTTTCACTTTGGTCCTGGCATGGGGGTAGTGTGGGTGGGGTATGTGCTGTAAAATGGATTTTATCAATTAAAATCAAAGAGCTGTGAAAATCAGAGAGGGGAAATATCTTGATGGGTCACTTCTTCACATTTTCTACAGCATATTTCTCTATTATGTAGTCAAACTTCACTTTCTAGACAAAAGTGAAGGGCTTCCACTAGTTTGCATACTGGATTATTTCATAGTTACATTAGCTTCCTTTATTCCTGACAATGTCTGAAATTTCCTTTTTTTTCCCTATTTTTTCTGAATGACAGCTTTTCAGATTTTCCTCATATCAGCTTTGTTTGCTGCTGTTTATATCCTTCTAAGGCTTCTGAACAAGCTTCTGAATGTGATTCTTCCTGAGCCAACATTTAAACAAGCTTTATCGAGCTTTATTTTTTTATGCTTTCCTCTCAATTCAGTGTTATTAATTCTTTAAAGGTGCTTTTTCCTGCTCTCCTCTGAAATTTCCCCAGTTTACAGTCATGATTTGACTTCTGTCAGATTAGAGCACCAATGGAGAGCTCCCACTGGAGTTGTTCCGAAAGGGCTATTCACACTCTTGCCCGGTTAAACGGAGACTTGACCTTTTTTTTTGTAGCATTTGTAACTCTGGATGGATTGTTCACTACTTACTCATAGCCCCCAGCTTTTTCCGAATTATCCCAGGTAACTCCCTGATGCTGAATAATGGCGTGTGCATTCAGCTTTTTAGGCAGTCCTTTTATTAGCTTCCCTTGCAGGTGTCCAGCATTAGGGCTCTTCAGCTTGAAGAACAGATGACTGAGTAGTGAATAGGGAACAATTATTCATATTTCCTATAATCTAAGAACCAGAAGCATCAAATGAAATGGCAAAGGGATAAAAAACTTTATTTCCTTTGTCACATTTTTTATATATATATATATATATATATATATATATTTAAATTGTGGAATTCACTACCTCAGCATATTTTGGATATCAAAATTAGGAAAAATTATAAAACATGACTAGACTAATGGAATAACGTAAAAAAGTGTTAAGCTCAACAGAGTAAACTACTCCGAAGGAAATTCCAGAACTACTGAAGAACTAGGGAGAGTATTCCAGCACAAGTGTTAATTTATGCTTGCCCTTCTCTATAATGTTTCTGAAGCATCACCACAGAACCGGGTCAAACACTAAATATTAAATGAGGCAAACTACAGGTATAATTCTTTTTGGTCATTTGTTATTATATTCTACTCACATTGATACTCAAGCAGATCTCCAGCTGGTCCTTGAAAAAACACCATCTTCCACTCTAATTTTTATGTAATTAGAATTCTAATTTCATTCTAAATTTTGCAGGTGAGTAAAAGGAACAGCTTTTTGAAAAGAAACAGGCTAGTGCGACCACTTCAGCAGCTCATGTGATGCAAGAGATTTTTTTTTCCCTCACTCCACCTCACTCAGGTTCTGACTTTCATTAATTTAAATTGAAGAATGAGCCAGATGGTTAATTTCTCAAAGCATTTAACTATGTGCGGTAAACTCCATTTTTCTCAGCCAAAAGAGACACCACAATTAAACTTCATTTAAGAATATATATATATATATATATACACACACACACACAGAGTCACTTTAATTAAAGTGTTGATTTGCATGTTTCAAAGTTGTTGTATATTATACGGAAACAAGGAGAAAACCTTAGTAAAATGACAGCTTCCAAGTGTGACCAAAGGAAAACTTCCATCCTCATAAATCAAGATTCTCAGTGATTTCTTGCTTCTGAATATGTTCCCACTCTCAAAAAATAGCATTGCAGTTGTTTCAAGGCAGTGATGTAGTAGCCAGGAGGACCTGGTGTTTATCTAGTGGTGTCAGTCGTGATATTGCAGATTACTTTCAGTGGTGCAGGATCACATTCATACCCATAGACTTTATTTTTTTTTCCAGAAACTCACAGAACTTCGCTGCTACTGTTCAGACCTGTGACAGTTACACGGGTTTTATGTCTGTGGAGAACAGGCTCTGACAGCACTGGTGCTGTTATTCACTGTGTGCAGCCATGAAAAAAAAGTGAAGCACAAGCACATAACACATGTTCTTTACTATATAAGCTTAAAATAAATGTGTTTGTGATGGATTCTTGTTAAGCCCTCACTGAGAAAAAATCCGTGCTGAGGTAAATCTGTAGTATAACCTATTTGGTCATAACTGGTGTGGTCTAACAGCAAAATTGCAATAGTTACCTCTTCCTGACAACAGTACTGCAACGAAGCTGGTGAAGGGGCTGGAGAACAAGTCTTACAAGAAGCAGCTGAGGGAGCTGGGGTTGTTTAGCCTGGAGAAGAGGAGGCTGAGGGGAGACCTTATTGCTCTCTACAGCTGCCTGAAAGGAGGTTGTGGAGAGGAGGGAGCTGGGCTCTTCTCCCAAGTGACAGGGGACAGGACAAGGGAGAATGGCCTCAAGCTCCACCAGGGGAGGGTCAGACTGGATGTCAGGAAAATATTTTTCACAGAAAGGGTCATTGGGCACTGGCAGAGGCTGCCCAGGGATGGGGTGGAGTCCCCATCCCTGGAGGTATTTAAAAGACCAGTAGACGAGGTGTTCAGGGACATGGCTTAGTGGCAGTTAGGAGTGGTTGGACTCCAAGAGGTCTTTTCCAATCTAGTGATTCTATGATTCTATGTGTCTTTTTACTGTATAAACAGCGACAGAGCTGTCTGGCTTCAAAACCTGGGAGTCCAGCTATGCCAGGAATATGTTCTCTGCAGTCAAACTTAAATACAAGTGCTCCAATTTTATAAATCACACTATCTAGTGAACTACACATTTCTTCCTGAATTTACAATGTTTTTACGTAGGGCTCTCAGTCAGGCAGTACAATGATATCGGGTTTATTAATGAATTGTAGCTTAAAAATAGCTTTTCCAAGCATTTTTCAAAGCTACTTCTGTAAACTTCACCTCATTATCTGCTGTACATGTTTCTTCTTTTGTAACCACTGAGCCTTTACAGTGCTAGATGCACTCTAATTGCACCTTAAAAAGAGATCCTTCCTCATTAGGAACATGTAGATTTCTTTAGGTGCCGATTTACTGTGGAATGATGAAGGCTTATGTCACACTTGCATCATTGCCCCCGTAATCAGTCAGAAGTAATAAATTTAACTATATTAAGGCATAATGTCCTCGTATTTTTCTTACCTCCCAGACCTTTGTTGTTTCCATGTTTTCATGCTATTTATTTTTGCAGAATCATTTAAATTATTTTTAAATAATCTCTTCAAGTGTGTTTGGTTTAATCAAGCCTTGCTGATTAAAGATAGCTTCTCCAAAGCTTGTTGTTGTTGGTTTGTTTAATTGTTTCATAGACAGTTTTTATTATACTGCCTCCCAGCTCTTTAGGCATCAGAGTGTGTTGACAGTGCTACAGTGATCTGCTTCATATTATTGAGGATTAGAGCATCACAATTTTTCTACAAAAACAAACATATGTCACAAAGCAGCATTATCAAGAGCTCAGAGAGACCAAACAGTTTCCGCTTTCAACAACTGAAACACTTGTAAAATTATTTCTTTCAATTGCAAGAAAACAGAACACCTTGCTTAAACCTGCATGTTTGTTAAACCAAATAAAATCAAAGTCTAATGAAGCTGGTAACATATTTCATCTTGATTTAATAGGTTTGATTTGTATCTCACTGCAGAAATTAAGTGCAATTTGAAGAGGTTCATTCACCATGACTTAAAGACATCCTATCCTACCACAAAAAAATAGGGTTAAATTTTAGCAGCAAGCCTTTTTTTTTTTTTAGAATACTTTTTCCTTCCTTTAGCTCTCCTTCCTGAAGGAGAACGTATCTTTTCTTTCCATTCACATGTTCTTTGCGCTCTTTTTTCAGCTCTTTCAACTGCTGTTTCTACATCTCTTTAGTCTATTGCAAGCCATTCAATCTACAGCCTTAGGAGAAAAAACAGATATTTTTACCTCTCTTTATAATATTCTGCTTCCTTCTGATATAATTTGAATTTATAATTGGTTTCTTTTAGAATCTCTAAAAAATTCTGTGCTAAATTATTTGTGATATGTCTAAGCAATCATATTCTGTTGCATTGTATATAAGTGGTTACTTCACTAGTAAATCATTCTTACTTTGTATCAGATGCTTTGAACCAGATCTGTCATAAGTTTAAAACAAAATCATTGCTTTCTCCATCCAGAATGTCATTGCAAACAAACAAGCTGAAGCTATGGAAAGTATAGATGGCTTTGGCTTGATCTTGCTATCATTTATTCCATTAAAATCAATGGAGTTGTACCAATGTAAGCCTGATGTAGTAAAGAATCAATTTCTGCATACGTGTACAAATCTAAATCATAGATACATATAGATAGCTGTGCAAAAAGTATAAATATGATTATAATTTGAAAACACCACAGGAAATACAGAAATAGATATATTTTATACACCAATATGTTCAATTGCATGCAAATAACATGCACGTATACATCCCGGTGAAATGCAGTCTGGTATATTTCAAAGAAAAGAATATAATAATGGTCTAAAAAACTGTATGCAAAGTCATGCATTAACCCTAAATTATCAAGACAAAATTTACAGCCTCTCACAGAACACCTAGTATATATCTGATAGGAAAACAAGAATGTTATTTAGACTCGTTAATATGATTTGGTGAACAGTCCCCTTGTTAATACAACCTCTTTTTTTCTTTCTTTTTCTACTGCTTAATAGAGAAGAAAATCACGTTATTCGGACCTTGACTTTGAAGTAAGTTTTACTGAATTATTCCTGATTATTAAAAGTATTTTCCTAAACATAAATGTGAAGTGTTCATTTTAGCAGATTTTAGCCTTTTGCCATAGTAGATGTCATAGGGGTTTTCAATTGGTACTGTACAGAACATGACGAGCAAGTCATTAAAACTACTTTGGTGCAACTTGTTTGTAAAATATTCTGAGATCAAACTGTCATATTGCAATATTAACAATCATGGTTTCAGTTTTTAAATTCTCTGCCTCTTCATTTTCATCTATTTTTCTTTTTTTTTTCTTTTTGTTTTGCTGGCTATCTATCTATTGAAAAGCTGTGACACTTCTGTAGAACAGGCCATGTTGTTGCTGAGGATGGCTTTGTTCAAGAGATGTTCAATCATTTTTTCTATTTCTCTTTCCTCAATACTAATTTACTGGCATATTAGTTTCACATCCAAATAGTGATTATGAATGTGTCAAATATTGAATGATGAAATGCTGCAGTTGTCAAAGCTTATGCATCACATGCTATATAAAAACCCAAGTTCATGTGAGGTTCATCAGGTTGAATATCCACAATTTCAGACTTACAACCTATCGAATAAGAACATTTGGGTGTGCTAGTTAATGGCCGTTTTGTTCTATCTCAGTCAGTACGATTAAGTCTCTTAGAATTTCATTTATTTGAGGTTTTTTCCTCTACTTTCTACCAGAAGCAATACAACAGTTAGTTTTCAAGTGGATGATAATAATTTATGCACTTAGGGTTTTTGCATAGGTTGTCTGTTCATGCGTGTTAGTAGTTTGATATAATTTGTTATCCAGAGAAGTTGAACAATCACCATATTTGCGGGTTAAACTTTAACATTCACTGATCACCATATATCAACTACAACTTTATAAATTCTCCTCTCTGTTGCATATACAAATAAAAGCATTTTTTTCTTTATTATTGGAGCTGTAAATACAGCACATGTGTACTTTCAGGTTTCAGATTCTGGTCCATAGGGAACAAGGCAGAACTAGCAAAATGCAGCCATAGCAGTGGTCACAGAAACCTCGCAATGAGGGAAGAGTTTGCTTTGGTGACCTTCTTCTCCTGAAATGCTGACCTTCTGTGTCTGTTTGTGGTTTCTTGGTAGTTTAGCATCATACCTTAATCTTCTATGTCATTTTCCCTCAGAGAGTTACCTTAAGCAGTCATGCAATGTCTGAAATAATCTACCAGACAAAGATTCCCGCAGTAAGTTTAAGGAAAATAAAACTAAAATAATAGCTTAAGTATGCTTTAGATTAAATGCCTAGAAAGGAGGAAGAAAAACATGAATCAACAATAAAATTTTTATGAACACGCAATTCTAAAATTAGGTTCAAGTAATATGAATGGAAGTTTTCTAATTACAGTGATATAAGGAATTTGAAATTTTACTATTCTTTGTTGAAAGGTAGGAATGTCATGCTGTTTGTCATGACAACATTTCTGTGACAATAGATACTACAACATTCTTCCTATCACTTAGGAGAGCATAATCCAACACCAAATAAATACCAACCATGCTATACACATTCTGCTTTGAAGAATCAGGCCTCCCATTACCTATTTTCTTTTGGCTCACATAGTGTATTTAAGATGCTTACACCTTTTCCTTGTCTTGTGTGCAGCATTGTTGCTCCTTGGCCTAATATTTTTAAATGTATGATTATAATGCAGGGAAATTTATTTGTTTGTAAAAAGAGAAGGATGGGACCATTGGGAGCCGCTGCTGAAAGAGAGCGACAATGATACTGTTCCAGTTCCTGCTGTGTTTTGGAAATACTGACTCAGACTAACCCCACCTCTTCACCTTGCTTTATGGTTCTTCTGATTAAGTGTGTGGACTTTCCAGCGTTCTTATACGTAGCGTGTCTGTCTGTCTGGGGTAAAGAAAAAATAAAAAAGCCACAAAATGTTCAAACAACCACCCAGATTCCTTTACTCAGCAAGGCATACTAAGGGACTCGAGATAGCGTTGTATGACCAAAACACTGCTAATCCGATACTTCAAAGAAGCTTGACTGCAAAATAGAATAGGGCCTGGAGGTGAGGTTTAGCTAGAGTGACTGGCCATCCTACTGAAATGTTGAACACCACGTCTGTTTTGTCTGTAACCAGTGTCAGATGTCACTTTCTGAGACAACGTCCTTCCACAGTTCTGAGGATAACAAATGCTAAATATGTGGTATGGACAAGACTGTTTCAAGCTTGGCTCCTTCCATCCTTTTCTTTTTAATACCCAGTAGTCTCTCTGTATCCACACAAGACAAATCCTCAGGATATGCCTATGTTACTAAAGACATTTGGGAAAATATTCCTGGGAGCCAAAAAACTAGGTTTTGGATAGATGGAATTTCAGAATGATCTTCACTATTTTAGTCTGGATCACTCTTTTCTCTCCAAACAGTTGCTGAAGTGTCTTTAGGGAACTTGTGCAACCTAGGTACCACTCACAATAGGCAATTTGGTTGTAGACTTCATATTTTGGAGACTAAGAGAGTTTTGCAGCATTCGTGGGGAAAATTCCATAATAGATGGTGCCAGAACATGGTCTTTGACATGTTTTTTTCACCACAGTAGAGTCGTTTCATTGGGTTTTTGTTTGTGGGGTGGTTTTTTTTTTTTTTGTAAAAAAAAGAAACTGTGCTAGTGGGCTGAAATGTACCACCTTAAAATGGATAATTTGAAGTAAAAACAAACTCATGAAGAGCATTTTTTTTTTTCTGAGGGCATCAGCTGAACTCAAAATCAGCTTCTATGTAGTGTGAACACAGGCAGACCATGGCTGTACTCAATGCAATAAATAGTCTCTGTCCCTGTTATCTCCAATATATGTAGAAATATCGATGCAGTTTTAAGGAGCCTTGCAATGGACTGTAAATAATAAAAGTCCTGTGACTCAGCTGAGTAGGATTATAGAAAGCTTATGTCTCTCAGAAAAGAGAGAGAGAAAACGGGCCAGCCCTATCATAGATGTTAGGGAGCAATCTCTCATTAACTGGGCCACCTATATCTTGTTTTCTCTTCTTAAATAATTTACCATTATGTTCTTAAATTATCCCTTTATGTACGAAAAAGAAGACAAACTGTAACACTCAGGGTTTAGTCTGTGGGCAGAACGTGTTATGGCTAAGTACTATACTGTCCACAATTAGGTTTATCTCTTTTAACTTTGATGTTTGCTAAAATGAACAGTCAATATGCAATAGCCTTACAAGTCTTTTCTTCCCATTACTAAGGTTAGTTTAGATTCATTCATGCAGTCCAGTATCCAAAACATGACCAAAATTCATAGGTCTGTGTGTTTTGGATCCCTGCTGCTGCTGGCTGTGGTAACCCCAGATAAGCACCTTCCAAGCCCAGTCATCATGTCTGTTTTTTTGAAAAAGCTGGACAGGTAGTATTTTCATGAAGGTCCAGCGCTAATGCTTAGCTGTCAGATCAAATAAAATTCATTCTAATTATGTTGAACAGAAATACAGATGCTGTGGAAATTCCCAGGAGAACTTTATAATAAGTGCGTGTTGGCACTTACGAAAACATTCAGGGCAGTTAAACATTATTATTGACATGTATTTTAGGATTCAAAATTACAATTACTTTTACATTTCATGAAAGAGTTTGACTCCTGGATTTCCCCATTTATCCACCCTACTCTGCCTTTTCTTTGTGGCATTCACTGGATCTACTCTGCTAATAACATTTATGCCAAATAATTCAGGAGGGCGCCTTTTTATCCTGCTTGCCAGGATTGAAGTCTTCTCTGGCTCTTCATGCTCCACCCATGAGGAAGAACAAGGATATACAGGATAAATGTGTTTCCTTTCCACAGAGCAGTAGACTCTCACCAGCAATAATGCTAAATTGAGCATTAATTGCTGGAGCTGCACTCTTTTAGAATTCCATCTGCAATAACTATTCATTGTGACAACACTACAAACTCACACAAAAGTATAAATTATTCTCTTAATAACCTGAAGGCATGTCTCAAAAACAAAGGTGAAAAAATATGCCTGCAGGGAACAATCCTTTCCCATTCCTAAGTTTGGCAACTGAAAATACCTATAACATCTTGAAAACACAGTATGATTCCTTTGTAGGGCTGGGAAGGCATTCCCCCATCTGTTCTTTCTTTGTAGCTATTTCATACAATATTTGAGAGAGAACATTTTTTACCTTTGACAACGTAGAAAATCTCCAAGGCAAACTGAATGATATTATCATCATTATTACTACTACTACTACTATTAATATAATACATAAGACTGACCACAAATCTTCATGGGAATATTTGTGTTTAAGCTGGAGTTCAGCTAAAACCCTGTCACAAATTAAAAAAAAGGAGCTGGGTACAGACATGTTTGAAGACCATGCCACCTTGATGATTGCCATCCACGCTCTGAGTCCTTTTCTAAGAGCAGATAATTCTCAGGGTAACACTTAGTCTTTTCACTCAATGTTACTTTTGAGCGGGGATAGACATTTGGAAGGGGTATCAATTCAGTCTGACTCCCTTCAGAGCGTGGGGCTTAATTGTTACAAAGCCTGCAGGAAAGAGCACAAGATGATGTGTGTCCGTAGCCTGGTGGGTAACTCAGGTGCTTCTGGAAGGGTTGTGATAATAATGGGCAAATGCCCGGCTGCACCTAAAGATGGTGTGCTTTCAAACGGCAGCATGAGAGCTCCTTTTCCATCCTGTTCATGTCTGGATGCTGCTACAATCTTCCTAGTACATATTGGTCAAAATCTCCAGCTCTGTATTGATAAAACTTTTGTGTTTCTAACACTGATAAAGCTATATTTTCCACATTGCCCATTTAATAGAGAAAAAAGATTAAACCCCTAAAAATACTTTGTGAGTTACTTTCTCATATAGGAGAAAGAGATACCCAACAGAACATATATTCTGGAAAGGAGATAAGGTGGTGCTTTCTAACAAGGAGTCTAAAAGAAGTCTAGAAAAGAAAAGTTAAAGTTGGAAATCTTAAGTTCTTTCGTCTTCAGTTCAGATTGTTCTTTATCAGCAGTTGTCAGTGGGTAGAAAGTATGGAATGGAAGCCAGGAAAACACAAAGCAACCAAAAGATCCATGGGTACAAGTGCATATCAGCTATTCTGCTATTAAGAATAAAATTTAAAGCCTTTTTTTCCTGGCAGACTTCCCACTGCAAGCGTTTAATTTCTCCTCCCACCTGCTTCTCCTCAGGAATAATGTAATGAACTGAGTAAGACATTTGCACTATTCATATTTTCTATTTAATAACTTTTGGGGTACATGATTCAGAAAAATATCGGAAAGTAGATATATTCCTATTCGCTATATTCCTACCCTTCTATTAAAAAAGTTTCCAACTAGTGATACTTGTTTCACAGTCATATGCTGTTTCCTGCTTTTAGAGCCAGTATTTTAACTCACTAAATCTGTTTAGTTCCTTTCAGCATGTCTCCTTATTTCAGCCAATAATAATATTTGAGGCAGAACCTTTCTTTTTTCAAATTCTGTGTATCTGAAATCTGCTACGTATCCCTGTCTAGCATAACAGCAATGGCTTAAAAGAATCCCTAAGAAGTTACTTTAGTGAAACTTCCATCATAACTTTAGGTCAGCCATCTCTAGTTAAATTACATTTTGTAAGGATGTCCTCACCAAATCCTGCAAAACTGAGTCTCGTATTCACCTCACAACTCACATTAATAGATCTTCAATTTCTTGCAGTATCTCAGTCTCTTTTTCTGAAAAATGTGGCCAATTTTCCCTTCTCAGAAGTTAAACAAGTTCTCAAGCTATGGTGTAGATTTATTAAGGCTGATATGGCTATTGCAGTATAGTGGTAGAAATGCATGGCCAAGAAAGCAGCCACATTTCTTGAAATTTATAAACACAGGCTGCAAATGAAAAATTGGTATCAGTAAAGCGTCATTTGAGGGTCTGTTAGTGTCACTCCATTTTAAAAGGTAATAACCCAGACTTGGCAGAAGCTTTACGTGTTGGGAAAGGTCACATTCAGGCACCACGTACATAACTTTGCAGGGGTTGTCACGTACAATGCCAGGAAAAATCAGCCTTGACAATATGCACGGAGGCCGATATCCTGCATCTTTTCTATCAACATTATTGGTTGCTTCCATGTCTGTAACTCAAGTTCAAGTGGTTACAAAAGCTTAAGAAAAGCCAAGTTGAGCCCGTCTGCTGTTGGACTGAGGTGAAGCATCCTCAGTTCTCCCCATCCCCTCATCACCTAAACAGCAGAACCATGAGAGTGCTTGACCAGTAAAGAGCCTTTAGCTTTGCTCAAAAGGCCAGTCTGAACCCACACCTGAGCATGAACTTGTTTGAAAACAATGCGGATGGTAGGCTTGACAGTCTAGGCTTGAAAACAGCCTTCACTCTGCCAAGATATGGCCGAGTGTCTCCTCCAACTGTGGGAGCCATTCAAGTTCCAGACCCCTTGCACAGGAGTGCCATGTAATTACTTTTTGTGGAAGAGTGCCCTGTACAGGAGCTAGAGGAAGAGTGGTTTCCAATCGTCCAGCCCATGAAAAAAGAAAGTAATTAAAATTTAAAAACTGTGCCTACTTTTCTTAATATGAATGCCATTTCAACTGTGTTTTATGATGACCTGAATGACAAGAAGCTGTCTAATTATGAAGACTTAACATTTGGGGCTTTTCTGTTTGGGACTAGGATTTCTGAGTTCAGTGTTCTCATAAAAAATATTCCTATGATGACCATTACAAACTACTGTTGCATTCTGATAGAAATTAAAATATTAGCATTTATGCTGATTATAGGAATTCTAGGAAATCTTCTTAATGTGCAAGAGAAATATCCTTCTGAGAAACTGCCATCACTTTGAAAATACTTATGGGCTAGCACAAAATCAGTGTCCGTTGATTTCAGCAACTCAATAAACATGAGAGAGGAAAGGTCTCTTGTACACAGGAAGAACATTAAACAAGGCAGAGAGAAGGCTCAGTGCAATTCAGTTCCATTGGTTGAGTCTATAGGGAAAAGGTGGTCCTGCCAAATTTGATTTACTTTACTATGTTGGGGAAAATAATGCTTCTCTTAAAAAAAATGGACTCAATTATGAATATAAGCAATTATGTTCCATTTTGCAGAAGGTCATGCATACAAGAAAGAGGCACATGGAATTGTTTCAGGAGTTAAATCAGAAATTTCAGACACTGGACAGATTTCGGGATGTACCAAAATCAGGCAGTATGGTAAGTTTTCCTTCTTAGATATCTAAAATATGATGGATCCTTAGCAACGTAATGAAATATGAGTCATTTGAATTCGGTGTTATTTCCTCAGAAGACTTTACTCTGTGCTAGCTTTAAGCAGCCTCAGAAATCAGAACAATAGTTGTTTTCAGTAATCTAACCTATGACGATACTTATTAGGTTTTACAAGTAGACCAAAACCAACTCACTGACATCATTGAAGATGGCAAGTATTTGAACTACAGGGACAGATTTCTAAAGGACTTTATACAGAGAAAGCGGCTCACTAATGTAATTTGGCCAATAGGGCTTTTCATCTACTTAGGCAAGCAGATATTAAATTAGTTCCTTCAAAGAAGTTCAGCTAGATTCACCTGTACATGAGAAGGTCCAGAAAGCACAGAGGATCTCTGTAATGCTGTGTCTTTTCTATAATAGGTTTATAAATATTTACCATGGGAAAAGCAAAATTTAAATGATCCTGGGTTGACTCTGCTATCATCATAATTCAAATTTATACACACGCACTCACACACACCTGAATGACACCCTGATTACATCTGATAATGAGAGCAAGAAAATAGTTGATTCTGGCTAATTAAACCAGCTAATTTAGTGTGACATATTTGTTAGCAGTAATATTATGATTAGTAATAGTTTTATATATAATTTTATAATGTGAATATTGTTTATTAAATGGGACTGAGTTAGAATCACTGTATTCTATAACTTTTTCAGAGGAGCTGCTTTCAGACATGAAGAAGAGGTATTAAGCAGATATGAGGCCAATGGGTTTACATCATTTACATCATCTAAATCCAGCAGAAATTTGGCCCCGATTCTTTGTTGAAACTTAACTGTGATATGTGTTATTTTGCACCCAGTTCTCGCTCACTCCCCCTTCTGAGATTTGCTGATATGTGAAGTTTGCATACACTCTCCCTGTTTGAGATTTGCTGTTCATGTAAAGCTTGAATTAATTCAAAATCTCAAAGGGAATCTCAGTGGAAGAGTTATGTTTACTCCGTTCTGCATTGGCACTATGTTTTTGAAAAGTCTGCTAATAAAGGCTTCCTAGAGGAATGGGCTGTCTGTAAGACAGTCTGAGAGTGATCCAGATACCTGAATAGAGGCATCGCGGGCTATTTTAGACAGCCTCAGGTGTCTTAGTCTACACAGTACAGAGAGTGATGACACGAGTCTCCAGGGAGACTTGCACCTCTCATGAAAGATAGTTTGACATCAGGCACAAAATCCAAAGGCATCTATAGCAATGCAAATATGTTAGGATTTGGCAACCACATTCTACCCAACATGTTACAGCAGAAATCACATACAAATTGGTATTAGCCCATAGTGTCTTTTACCCTATAAAACTTAGCACCAAAAAAAATTAAAAAAATGTATATAATTCAGTAGAAAATTACCAGCTTTCAGCATGTTAATTCTACCATGCACGGGCTCATCAGCCTATAAAGCGAGGTGACTCTCACAGTATTTTCAAGGAGTAGGCTTCTTTGGTTCAGTCATGCACCTGCCTCAATTTAAATCCAGCTACTGATCTCTGTTTCAAACTACTCCATATTTCAGGCAGCAAGCACTTTTCAATTACCTTCCCTTTTCTTCTCCCACTTTCCTACACAACTGCTATTAAAAAGATGGCTATTGGTACTGGATCACTCAGCCATTCCTCATGTACATTGGTTCTTGTGAAAGAAATGGCCTGGCTGGCAGCTCAGGTGAGGAGCCTGCCAAAGTATTGGATTGTTCAGAGAGAAAGAGTCTCAATGGTGCTGAGCGCCCACCAGCCTGGCTCCCTGCAAAGCCATTTCTCCTGTCTGGCTTCTGTGTCTCATGAGAGCACGCTAGCAACCAGCCTTATAAATGGAAAACACATTATTTCTTTCTTGGTTTTAATTCTCCTTTCTTTGGTCTTCAGGAGAACTCAGCACCAAGCAAGGCTCCATGGGACAGTTTCAAAACCACAGGCGACTACCAACACTATACAACGATAAATGTATTAGACACAGAGGCAAAAGATGCTTTAGAACTCAGACCAGCAGAATGGGAGAAGTGTCTGAACTTGCCTTTAGATGTGCAAGAAGGTGACTTTCAAACAGAAGTTTAACAAAAATTAAAACAAACTGAACAAAACAAAAATACTTCATTGCACTGACAATAAAGAGACTTTGGGAATCCTGACGCTCCTGTCTGAACATTGTGACTACTTTATGTCAGGCTCTTCCTTTGCCAAATGTCAGTGGTTTTTTTTCGTACAGTATTTTCCCACTAGTGCAGCTAGTGGAGAACCAGGTGTACAATTCTTACCATCGTGTGTTGTAAGTACCCGTGGAATGGATTTGTAAGGTAATCTTTATAGATAAACCTCAAGCAACGATTCATGTTGTAACAGCTTCATTTGGTTTAGTTTTCAAAAAACTTCACCATGAAGCACAATGTATATATTTATGCAGTTTTTAAAGTTTATAACAGTCTGTTTGGCCATTACTACACTTTTTACTTTATAATATAAAAGCAAAGTTTTTGTCATTAAATGAATGTCTGTTGAGCTACATTCTTCATTGCTTTAAATGCAATAAAGTAATAATCTCACTTTTATATGAATAATATATTTCACATCTTTATTATTGCAGTTTTCTCTGGAAAGCTCAGAGAAGCTTTCTCTGCTGCAGCTGTGTATAAAATATTTAAAATGTTGTATGGTGTAAATAAACCTTTGTCTACATATCAGTTTCTTAGTGCATTTTATTCTGTATTTGTTTATCTTAAATTTGAATATTTATAAAGTTTTCTTTAAAAACATGCATATTGAATATGTATTTGGAGTTTTGATAGTATGTTGTTCTATCTCCTGCAAAGAGTTTCTAAAGCATATTAGTAAATTTGAATAGCCAGTCTGCTTTTTCTTAGATATTCTTTTGTGACAATGTACCATACAACTTGGACTTGTCAGAATACTATTACAACTGTTTGTTTTATAAGAATTTTTTGTCTTATTGCAGAATGATGAACAATGGAAAATAAGTTTCAATGCACAGCACCCAAAGAAAATGTTGATTCACAATCATTTAATCTTGTGCATGGTCTAGTTGCTGTGTAACAAGAAAGACTTTAAGGATAAAAAAATCTGCAGCATTTTTGACAAAAAAAAAATTGAGTGTGTTTCATATTATAAATCAAGAGAAAAGCATTATTTATGTTGAAAATACAGTTAAACAATTAGGAATAGAAAGACCAAATCCCCATTTCAATGCTTAGAACCAAAATCAAATCTTCAAAATATCTCCTTGTCTACACCATAGCTGGTGGGCAGGGAGTATTAAAGAGGAGAATTTCTCAAATCTTCAGATGCCTTATTTCTAGGAAAAAAAGTTCCTAGAACTATTTTAGTTCCTGCTGTATGGAATTGCATATGCTGCAGCATATTAGCTGGAAAGCTCTCGGAGAGGAAGAAAGCATGACTACCAATCTGCTTAGGAAGAAAAAAGTATAGAATAGAGGCTTGGCAGTGACAACCCAAAGCATTGATAGGAGATCGTCGTTCATTTGTTGAGAGAAAGGTACTTAGATTCAACTTTCAGGAAAGTGTTTCAGTACTTAAATCCTTTCTCCAGGACATGATAAGGCACTTAAGTAATGAAAAGGAGCCTGACACTGGCTACTTTGAATGAGCATCTCTGTGCAGATTGTGGACTTCTCTAATATAATGCTTGAGCACAAATAGAAAATAACTAGCTACCAACCTAGTAACAAGACCATAACTGGTTTAGGTGCCTAGAAGTTAGATGACACAGTACCCAATATTGCAATACAACAGTCAATCAGAACTGGCCCTTTATCAATAGTCAGCTGGCGAAGCTGGCTATGCAGGCTACTAAGATCACACCTCCAAGACCAGAGAGCGCACCAAAAACCTCTTTCTCTTTTTATGTACATTTCTAACCTAAAAAGAGGATTATTTTCCCTTTATATAAAGATATAACAGAAAATGTACATTTTTTTAAGGCTTTCATCCAGCATGGTAAGCATCTTTCAAGCAGAGCAAGTTTTGCAAAATTTCTAAATTTTGAGACTAAATCAAGAAGCTTAGGCCCCCGAATCCAGATATATACTTTAGAATCATAGAATCATTGAATCATAGAATCATAGACTAGTTTGGGTTGGAAGGGACCTTAGAGATCACCTAGTTCCAACCCCCCTGCCATGGGCAGGGACATCCCACTGGATCAGGCTGCCCAAGGCCCCATCCAACCTGGCCTTGAACACTTCCAGGGATGGGGCATCCACAACTTCGCTTGGTAACCTGTTCCAGTGTCTCACCACTCTCACGGTGAAGAAATTCTTCCTTATATCAAGCCTAAATCTAAATTCCCCCTCTCCAGTTTATACCTGTTCCCCTTGTCCTGTCACCACAAGCCTTTATGAATAGCCTCTCTCCAGCTTTCTTGTAGCTCCCTTTCAGGTACTGGAAGGTCGCTATAAGATCTCCTCGGAGCCTTCTCTTTTCCAGGCTGAACAAGCCCAACTCTGTCAGCCTGTCCTCATACAGAAGGTGCTCCAGTCCTTTGATCATCTTTGTGGCCTTCTCTGGACTGTTCCAACAGCTCCATATCCTTCTTATGTTGAAGATTCCAAAACTGGACACAGTATTCCAGATGAGGTTCCAAGAGAGGAGTAGAGGGGCAGAATCCCCTCCCTTGCCCTGCTGGCCACGCTGCTTTTGATGCAGCCCAGGACACGGTTGGTCTTCTGGGCTGTGAGCGCACACTGCCGGCTCATGTTGAGCTTCTTATCAACCAGCACCCCAAGTCCTTCTCTGCAGGGCTGCTCTCAATCACGTCATCACCCATCATGTACTAAAATCAGGGATTGCCCCAACCCAGGTGTAGGACCTTGCACTTGGCCTTTAGCATCCTTTTTGGTCCATCTAAACATAATACAAATCTAGAGCGCCTAGATTTCAATAACCATAGTGCAGATGTTATTTGCATAAGCTTCATATCACCTAACTCCTGTTCAATAGTGATCTAGTTACAGCTGCAGAAAACTTAGGGTAGGCTGCAAACTTACCCAGGAAATACAATGAATCACTCTACACTCAATATGCTGCTGACCCAGTTGTGCTATTATTAATGATCCAGTTGATTCAAGTTTAGCATCAGCCTGGGTTTTTATGTACCACATAGCAGTCACAGATGTGCTTTCAGTGTATGGGCAGCAACGTTCAGTGCCTTTATATTTAGAACTTGTGCTGCCCTGCCCAGAAAGCACTAGACATTTTTATTTCCCTATATATTTCAGATTTAGAAATATTAAGAACATTCTGAAAACCACTGTATTTGCCTACTGATTTGACTGCTTCATTCTAAAGCAAAGTTTGTTTTCCATAAGCAAGACGTCACTCATCCTTACAGTTTGCTGCTCAAGTTCTCTGAAATGGTGCAAGTCAGACTGAACTCAGCAGGACAGTACAAACTTGTATGCCCTGGCTTAAAATTTGGTAGAGCACTGATTGGGTGTTTGACATTATATAGTATGCAAATAGAAACTAAGTCAGAACTTCCTGCGTTATACTAGATGCAGAGATGACAGGGGGCTCTGCATTTCCCATTCCAGTCAGGCTGGTGTCACTCAATGTGCCCTGTGCTATCTCACCTGTCCCCCAGCTGCAGTTACAGAAATGTTCAGATGTTTGAGGGCTCAGCTAACCAACCTTGCTGCAGCTAGCGGTAGAATATACTGAGGCAGTTGAGCTCTACTGAGAGTTTATTTTAATCCAATTGAAAATACCTATTCCTTAGATGTATATAGAAAAAAGCAAATACATTTTTGGGAAAGGCCTCATTTTCTTAACCGTTTAAATACACATTAGTAATCATGTAAGATCGTGTGCAATTATTCTATTTCGGTCTTACAGAGAAAGATTTTTTTCCTGGCAAGTCAATGCTCAACAAAATATGGCCTTGACTTTTCAGTATAGGGAACCAGTGCATACAGGAAATATAGCTGAGCAGCCATAGATCACTCAGCCGTTCAAGATGTCCATGATTTCATATGCAGACTGTGTAAGGTATTTGGTGTTGCTGGCATAAAAATGTTAACGAAGTTACTTGCTACATGGACTCTTGCCAATGTGGTGTTATTTGACCCAGAGTCTTCCAGGGATGTCATTATTGAATAAGTCATTGAACTTCAGCTCATACTCAGCAATATCTCTTGGAAAGAAGAAGAAGGAAAGAGAGAGTAAGTGCTGCTACAAGGAATGAGAGGGAGAACAGCAATGCTGCCATGGTGATCTGCCTTTGAGTGTCATAAGCTTAATGTTGTCATATGTGTAATGCTTGTGGCTTCTTATGAAGATTTAGGACAAAGGTTTAACAAAAGACACAAACAGATAACAGTCTTTTCACTTTTATTCACTAGTGGGTCTGAATTGCTTCATAATCAGTGAAACAGTGCTTTTCTGAGGGTAATGTTGCCGTGATGCTCCTCCTGTAAGAGCATCATTTGTTTCTGTGATGATAAAACATAAATCACCTAATATTGTTTTACACAGGATTAAACTGGGGTATTTTCTTCTAAAAACAAACAAAATCCCAACAAAACAGAAAACCCCAAGCCCAGAGCTGCACCAGTTGAGATATTCTCTGATGCTTCAGCTTGTCTCTGTTTCCCATAGTTGCTAGGCAATGCTGCTCTTAGAGACTAGATTTAACAAAAGGTCTGCTTCCTGCTTGGAAACAGGCATCCATCTGTCACAGCATCAGCAGTGTGCTTTCCATCGGCTTATGCAAAAGGATATGGAAATCTCTGTTAGCAATCAGCAGATGGAGACATTGTGTATTGATAGTAGATTTTCAGCTCCTCAGGCATATCTTGAGGCTGTGCTGTATCTCTGGATAAGCCACAATAAGCAGTTTGTATGAGCAAACATTATTTCCCTCTCTTGAAAAGTGTTATAGGGCTCTCTTGTGCAATCAAGCCCATTCTCATGTGCTGAGGGAAGTAAACAGGGAGATACTCAGTTGAATATATGTTTGGGGAGCTGTGATTCAAGTCAAGTCTCAACTAGTGTAAAGTTGTAATATTTTCTACTTACTTTTCTAGAAACATCTTCCTTTTCAAGGAAAGCAAAAGAGGGTTCATTAATAAAATTTCAGTTGTTGCTAAGATAGGCATGACTACTAACCATAGCACTCCCACTGAAATGTTCTATCCAGTAATGACAATTGTAAGAGAAAGAACCTTTTATTCTGGGTTTGACAAAATTGTCTCTTGAATGGGCTGTGTTAGATTGTCCCGTGGCAATGACTTACTCAGATTAACTACAATATAGTACTGCTTCTCTTGTCTGTTCTGAACTAGTTTTGGTTTATATCTCATTCTTTCTTATAAGGAACAGTTGATAACTTTTGCCAGTTCGACTTCGTCTCTTGAATACGCAGGCTTCCACTATAGGACCCATAGTTACCCTTCTTCAGGTTTACATACTGATGCCCAATTGATCCTCATGTGGAAACACTTCCCTGATTTCTACCACCATTGTCTCTTTGCAGCTTTTTCAGGTCTCCTAAAGCTCTTAGCTAATTCTCAGTAAATCCTGAACTCACTAGAGCATTCTGTTTGATCCCTGCAGAAAAAGAAAAAACTCAGCAACAAAGCTTCTAAAATACCTTTTAGTTCACCAGGGGCAAAAAAAGGAAAGCTCATAAATACCTGAATTTTAACCTTTTTTATCTAAGCATTTAAAAGAAAATACTTGACAATCTCTTTGCGCAAGCAATGGGCACCAGGCAACCTGTCTTAAGTAATTGTCTTGATGAGTGAACTTCAGTAAATTAATTTCTGCTACTCCTTCTCTCTGCTGCTGTAAATGTGGACTTTCTTAAATAACACTCCTGCAACAAAACTGGTAGTTATCTACATCTCAGTGGGTTTAGAAGCAGATAATGGGGTTTTACAGTCAGAAAGTAAGGAAAGACTGTGTGAATTCATTCAGAAGGATTAGTCATTGTTTCCTGAATCCTGAAACTGTCCTGAATTCTGAGCTTTTTGTTTTCGTTTTTTTTGTAACCACCTTTCCTCCAGTTGTGTGTTCGAAGAGTGACATCCACTTACATGCTCAGTGTCTTCTTTAAAATTCAGAATAGGCAACTGAGCCAGGGAAAGTGTTGGAAACTGCTGCTTATGACTCTTCATACCTATGACTAAGATTTAAGCACCTGTACTTCAGGAAAGGGGGGATTTAAGAAACAACTCTACTTTCAGGGTTTTCTTGTTGATTAGCTTAAGGATATCTTGGGAAGCCCAGCCGGAGATGTCTACTTCTTTGCATGCATTGTATAAGCAGATGCCTTTGATCAATGTATGCAGTCAACCTTGGAAAACAGGGATCTAAATCTTACATGATGCAATACTGACCATCAATGAATCTATGTCCTTTTGTGGATCAACGCCTTGGGAGCTGAAATACTTTTTAAAGTCTGGTTCTCAGAATCCAATTTTAAGAACAGCAGCAAGCTACTGTTTCTCCCATCATCAGTTCAATGATTTATTGCATCATGTCCCTAGGCTGTTGACTCAGGAAATTGCAAAAGGTGATGCCTGAAGGACCTCATAGTATAAAAAAGAAACTGGAATTGATTAGTATGTATGTTCAATTTCTTATTCGGTGTCTCCTTGGACCTAACCATTTTATTTCCTGCTCTTCTCAAGAACTGTTTATTAGGAAAAGATTTTCAGAGCACTGTTTTTAGTAATTACGTTCTTAAATCAAGCAAGAATTAGCTATGGTTTCTAAAGACGGATATGTACAATCCATTCTATGTAATTTAGAATTCTAATTAAAACACTGTCTTGCCAATATTTGAGGCACAGAACTCTGCAGGGCAATCTAATCTAGTCTGCCTATCACAGCCGCCTAGGTTCGCTCTGTAACTTAAAGAAAAAGGGTGGTGCCTCTGAAACCCAGATAGACCCAGACACTTCTCTAAGTTAAGTACTAACATATTTCTATTGATTGTATGGAGAATTTAAAAGCCCCTGAAGGCAATAAGATTCTTCTAAATTAATCAGCAGATTTAGGTAGATTTAGTCACCAACTTGTGAGTTCCCACTATAATCAGTGGAGAACAGGTCAATACAGTTGATAGAGACTAAAGACCAATTCAGCCTACCCATTACTAGAGGTGGGATATGGCTAACATGAGATGTCCTGTAGCTTTTACAACATTCGCATGGGGATTGCAGATATGAAAGACAACTTAAGGGAATCCTGCAGCCTTCTGATCCAAGCAGTACCCCACCCCGCACCTGAAATGACATTAGGCACTTGAGTTTGGACAGGTGAATCCAGCTCCAGAGGAAGATTTTCCAAGACTCTCTGGAGATACTCAGCCTCCAGCTATTACTCCAGAGCATCATGGGGTTACAGGTCTTACATCAGTTTGCAAGTTGATATGAATATCATAGGTATCCTCACTAGCACACATTGCCACTCCTTACTCAGAATCCAGCTTGTGTGATCTTTTTCTGAACAATTATGTCTTTTCAAGTAGAAGATTCATCTTGTCCATAATTTTACTGTTTGGACTCTAAACTCTGGATGTGGTTTATCCAGGCTCTCCCTCTTGAGAGGTAAAGGATACACAACCCAGGACAATCTATTCTGCCAAGTATTAATAGACTGTGAAAAAACACAGTCTTGAAGGCCATATATGGTTCAGCCAGGCATGCAAGAGTCACGGAGTAAGAAAATTACAGTGTTATGATTTGAACTGGTATTAGATTTCATCCGTAGATGTCTGATGTAGAATGTGAATGCTTGCCGTAGTGACCTGGCACTACAGTCTTGCTTTCTCACTTGAAGGGATTCTCCTAACTTCTGAGCAGCGGTCAAGCTATTTCTTTTTGTGCTCTTCTGTTCTTCTGGCTTTCATATTTCTAGTGTCAAAAAGGACAAACTTGGTGACAAAGATGACAAGTGTGTTTATCAGAAATACTGTCTGATCCCTTAACTTGCAGACTTTTCCTGAAAGTTAGAATGTAGTCGTTCAAACCTTTCTAAGATGATTAAAACAGGGAGCTTTGCAGCTTTTTCATGCTGACTTCTGACTAGCAGAGAATTATAAAAAGGAGAGACACTCCCACTCTCAGAGCAAGTAAAATCAGTAACAGTTAGTGGGTAGACTTAGAACATGCTTTCTGAGAACAAATATACGCAGTATTTTTGCCATAGAAACACTAGAATGGTCTCTCAACCACCCCCTTAACAAAGCAATTTGGGTTTGAGATGCCACAAAAAAAAAAAAAATTGATCAATTTTCAGGGGAGATTTCTCTGAAGTAGAAAAGATAACCTGTTGCAACATAAAAAACCCCAAATAAATAATAACACAAAGGGAGGGAAAAGAGTTCTGTTTTATAGCCTAATCTTAATTGTCTTGTAAATGGTGGCTTTGAAGTATAATGTAGAAAACTATGTAAAAAAAAAAATTTTCGTTATCTCACAACTAAGAAAGTGAGAGAAAAGCATAAATATTTATTAGCATGCTAAAAGAGAATACCTGTTTTTCCCTGTTAGACCGATGAAGCCAAAACCCAGCCACACTTAATTCTTAGTTCAAAATAACTCTGTATAATTCCGCCATCCATCATTTCCAAAAAAATTAGGGTCAGAATCATCTGCCTCAGCATCATCATTTGCTTACAACCTGATGACTATCTTTTGGGGAGAATTAACCGAGTAAAACATATTGTAACATTTATGTATATTCAAAGTGAAAAGAGAATATTTAACTTTGACCTCTAAATTTGTATAGAAATTTTATTTTCTGAAAAAGCTTATTACAAAGATATATGTATTTCATTAAAAAAATATTTAAAGTAGATTTTTTTTTCCTTAAATTACTGTTGCCACTTAAGACCTTATGTTCTTCTAAAACTGGAACAGCAATAAAGACAGTTATTAATTTTGGTAGGGGAAAGAAGACCATCATCTTCCCGGCAATTAATGTTTGCATAGCAAGAGGTCCCCTATTTTAATCAAAAAACCTGTCTGAGGATGACACCTTTGTAGCATGGATCAGAAATTCAGTTCTTAAGAATTCAATGTAACAGACCTCCAAAACTAGAAAGGAAATGTCCTGTCCTCATCACAGAATGAGTTCCAAAGGCAGGGTCTAGTTTTTAAATCTGGATAGAAGGTTGCAACCTCTGTTAGAGAACCAGTTATGAAGACCTCTTGTTCCATTTTCAGTTCACCTAAAATCACAAAGTGCTGGAGGGCTTTGAAATTCCGGTGATCTGAAGACACCAGAGAGCTCATTACAGCTACCAAATCAATAGCCTATTTTGTGTTGAGCATTACTTGGTAGATACTTGGCTACAAAATCCCGATTTCTCAGGTTGTTTCTACGTTTTTACTGTTTTGAAAGTTCAAGTCCACAGCATTTACTTCCAGCCTTGGCCAGCTATGTGCCACAGCTACTGCATTAGCAAGCAAAGACTTTATAGAAAGGCATATTTTCCTTAAGCTAGTCCCTAGGTTTGGGGTTTTTTCTCTTCAAGATATGTTATCTAACTATTTTGGAATAATTAGGATAAAGCTATCAACCAAAGGTTATGAGTTAAAAGAAAGGGCAGGGGCGGAGGGGCAGAGGGTGAGGAAGAGATATGTTTTACAAGAAATTCAAGAAAACAAATTGCTACTGGAAAGATTGCTATCTGTCTTTCCTTCTGATCTCTCCTGAAAAATAAAGCTAAAGGAACACATCTAACTTATTAACCAGTCATTAAATCATAGGAAGATCCAGGTTGGAATTACCTGGAATGGCTGTTAGGTGCATCCTGTGCCCAAGCCACCTCTTCTTCAGGCTAAACAAGCCCATTTCCCTCATTTCCCCTGTCCCTAAAGCACTTGTTCCGGACCACAACTATCTTGGCAAACATACCCTGTTGCTCAGTTGAGTTTATCAATGCTGATGAGCCCCAAAACTGGACATAGTATCTTAAATGTAATCTAAGAATCACCCTTGCCTCAGTCTCCTGGCTGTGCTCCTGCTACAGTCCAAGATATAGTTGAACACCTCTCTGCACACTGCTGTTGGCCCATCTCTCCTGTCTCTCTACACGCAGTGCTGCTTGGACATATCAACTGATTGCCCCAGTTTGGTGTCATCTGCAAACCTGACGAGAATACACCACCTTGCCTTTTTGACAAATTTATTTATGATTTGCCTCTAAATCCTCAACGCAACCACCCAATCACTTGTTTACCCACCTGGTAGTCCATACACCCACTGCCATTCCATTAGCATCCCAGCTTGGTTACAGTCCTTCTAATAAGACCAAAAAAAGACCAGCTTCTGCTTTCTTAGTCAACAATTTGATGAATTCTAAAACCAATCATCTAGCTACAAGTTTCAAAACTTGTGCAGAAAGGCAGCCTGGAAGTTTGATAATACAAAAATATTTATTTTTCTTTAATGACTGTGTTTTGACTACTTGTGACCAATGCTGTTACTTCGGTATTGATTTTAGTATTTAATAGGGTAAATATTGATACAGTTACAACTTTTATCAAAAAAGTTGCTGGCCTGCTGCCTGAGGAGATATACTGAGAAGACTGAGGGGACTGTAAGAGAAAACAGAAAAGTCTAAAATAGATTGGAAAGAGATAGGAGGACTTAAGTAAGGCTAATAAAATTGCCTTTTTGTCTAAAGACCCTCTCCAGAAAACCTTTAGCCTCTCAAGTCATCAAAGAAATTTCACAGTGATCAGAAACCAAACTATTACAACTCATAGATTTGCTGGCTCAAGGAGCAACTATTGTAAAGTTTACTACCAGCTCAAAGGTGTGCCTGATCTCCGAAGCTGATTTCTGTGTCCCAGATACCTGTTTTGCCCTCTCCGTGGACTGGGAGACAGTGGTAGTTAGTTAGTCCCACCGCCACATCAGTCAGTAAAATCAACACACAGTTGTCTCCAGGTTGTGAATGTTTTATGAAACACCATTCACCAAACTTGACTGAAAACACGCAGCATCTCTTTGTGAAGCCATCAGGATTTTAACTTCATGCTACACAGCCACAGCATCAGGGTGAATCCTTATGAGAATTGAATTAACCTGGATGAAAAAAAGACAAGTCAGTGAGTCCTTCTTGCCAGGAGGATACTTCAGATTTATTGTAGCCAGGTTGTGATCTGTGTCACCATAGATGGACACAAACCAGAAAAATGTATCCCCTGTTGCCTAAAGAATTCTGGACAGGCAGGAAGGCTAGTGGAGAATTTATTCTGGTGACAGCTGGAGGGGCCTGGAAGGCTGTCAGCTCTAATATAGTCAGGTTGAAGATTAATTCCCATATGCAATATGCAGGTATAGGCATGTAAAACTTGGCACCCACTCAATTAGGGGAGCAGCAGCATCTGCTCTGGTCAGCAGGGGATGTGACATTTGCTACTGTACTCTGAAATACACTGGTTTGGGGATTGTACTTCAGTAGAGTATTCTTGCAAACATGCATAAGCTGGCAGTTTCAAATTCCTGGGTAGTGGAAAATCATTCTCTCTTTCATGTGAACAATATAGATTTATTCCCAAATAAAAAAGAAAGATTACAAATGAAATTACCTTAAGTGTAAGTAAATCACCTTACTTGAAGAGCTAAGCAACTTAGGCAAGGTTTTGTTCTTTGTTTTACTACCGTAAATCTGGAATAAATCCATGGGCCTCATCAGAGCTCTCTCTTATTCATAACAACATAAGCAAAGCAAAATATTCTAGACAGGTTTTTCCCCACGCTGATGTAAACGTAGAATTACACATCTGATGTGTATGTAAAATGACTGAATTTATCCTGGCATTCTATACATGCATATAGTTCTCTCACATAAATCAGGAAAGCACATATATGCATTTGCTATCTTTTACAGGTTGCTGGCAAGAGAGAGAAGCTGATCTCTATCATTATTGATGTGCTTACCATTTTATGAAACTTTATAGAAACACTGAGAACATCAGCTTTGTTTGGAACTTTTCTAAAAGCTGCCCCTTCAGGCAATATGGAAAAAATCGTTTATATTACCTGTAGTGAGGGCTTAAGCAATTCCTCACAGTTATTGACGAGAATACATTGGATTTTTAACAACTAGTCATACGGTTTTCATAGTTGCAGTGCTTCCTAAATACATTATCTCACAGTTACACATCTAATGTTGTATTATATGCATTCAGTCTGTCTTTAAAAGCCAAAAGATGGAAAAATAACACTTCCTGTGCAGCAAAGCTGTTACTTTGAGTGTCAAGCATTAGGCTTCTCACAACTTTTGAACCAGTAATAGGTATGTAGAAGATTATGTGGAGATTCTGACCCTGAATACAATTACTCAGCCTTCAACTGGTTCTGTTTTCAGAGCTTGAGCAAAGAGAGATAAAAATGTTTTTTCACTTGAACTTCTGTACATTTGAGTTATCTTTACTTGAATCAAAACTTGCTACATGCCAGGTTGAGATGATTCTAGCTCACTTTGAGGTTCTCCTTGAGAAGCTGGATCAGTGCATGTATCATCTGATAAGTCCAAAGGGAATATCTAATGAACCAGAGAGCAGAATTTAATACAACATACATCCAGCACACTGATACTGCTGATATGAGATGTTCTGAGGAGAGGGAAATTTCACTAGTATTCTGATCCTTGCTTCATAACAATCTTTGCAGATTCTTTAATTTCCTAAGGCAAGTCTGACCAATTTAAAACTATGCCATCCTAAGAGATTTGTACATGTATGAGGACACAAGACAATGTACAAAAGGTGTATGAAATGTGGCATTCCCCAGGTAAGTTATGAAATTATTCTCTGCCTGTAGTTTCCATAACTCTTGCAGACAGGGTAAGTGCTCAGGAACTGCAGTAAATTAAAAAAAAAAAAAAAGAAGCAAAGAAAATTAACTTCCACCGTTGCTGGAGGCTTGGCTCTGACCTTTATACGTGTGTACGTTTGTGAGTGTGTGTCTTTGCAGAAAGATATTAGGAAGGAAACTAAAATGTGCTTTCTTAGCCCTGCCATATCTGACAGCAATGTCATTATTTTTGTGTGAAAAGCTGTTCCATATCCTTTCTAAGCTCTTGAATGAAGAACAGATGCATTAATTATAAGAGGGGTTTTCAATGATTAAGCAATAAATCATTTTTCTTCTCTAAAATCAAACATCAAGTATGTCCATACCAAGTGACTTAATCTTTCTAAAGAAATTCATTAGTGTATAATCAACAGGTGAAAAGAAGACACGCATCTTTATAAGGGAAAAATTTTGCTCCACACGTAGCTCCAGAAAGCCACATTCTGGTATGCTCTTGTTTGGGCTCTTCATCACAGTCAAATCACAAAAAAGAGCATCATGCATTCCATAGCCAGGTAGCCCTAGAATGCTGCAAGAAAAACTGTGAACACCGGGCTAGACAGAATCCTTCCTGCCACTATGCAAGATACTGCTGCTGAAATTTCTCCTATATTATTCTTCTCCTACAAGTAAATCATCAGGGTGCTTTTAGCAATAAATACAGAATTTGAAAAGACCTCTAAGACCATCGAGTCCAACTGTAAACCTAACACTGCCGAGTCTATCACTATGTCCCTAAGTACCACATCTACACATCTTTTAAATACCTCCAGGGATGGTGACTCAATCACTTTCCTGGGCAGCCTGTTCCAGTGCTTGACAACTCTTTCAGTGAAGTAATATTTCTTAATACCTAGCCAGGCTCCAAAAATCAGTTTTGCATTCCTGCAGTAAAAAGGTATGGAAACTAAAGTATTTACTTTCAACGTTGTCATTAAAAGATATTTTTGTTTTGTTTTCATTTGTCTTTGGTTGTCTTTGATCGCGTCTTTTTTCCAACAAAATTAGACCTAAGTGAAATTGAAGACTTCAGGAAATCTGAATCATATAATGAAAAAGAAGGAAAAATGCAGCTAGGTGAAGATGAATATAATAAGGTCTAGGCTGAGAATAGCACATACAGACAAGAAAACAAAGGAATGATCCTGCCGAGGAGACTCAACAGAAAATAAAAAGAGAATAGTCCCTGGCCAGATACTGCAAAACAACATGATAAAAGCTATAGCAGATGAGGTACATGAAGGAGCAAG
The DNA here is from genome assembly GCF_017976375.1 of Cuculus canorus. NCBI lineage: Eukaryota > Metazoa > Chordata > Aves > Cuculiformes > Cuculidae > Cuculus > Cuculus canorus. The sequence goes on from NC_071403.1 coordinate 14,149,219, forward strand.
ATATAGATATGAAATAATGGAGGAGTGAGGTAAGAGAAGCACAGGGATAAACAATCACACATAGGTCTGCAAAGGACTAGGATACTGCAGAATTGACAATGTGCACTTGATTCCATTGATTGCTGTTGCAAACTGATACCTGAAATGTCCATGATGTGTATTTCTTGACATCTTGAAATTATTTAGAACCATGAATTTTAATAAGATATTTCATTTAAAAGATATGAAAAAAAATATATAAATCATGAAACTTGCTAAAAAAAGAAATGATTGCTAATCAGGAAAGGGATGACCTAATATTTGCACTGAGAGATCCACAGCCTGAAGCCCAAAATCTCAGAGAACAGAGGAACTCTCCATTCATTCAGCATTCAATTATTATAAATGCATATATTGCCTGCAGCCTGAGTACATACAGAAATTCCTTCCTACTGTTAATGCCACACTAGAGATTTACTTTAGTTAAGATAATGTGAAAAGGACGCCCATGCTCACAGTAAGAACTACATCCTATGGTCCTGCTGTTATACTGTGATCTGTTACTACGTTCACTTTTGTTAGGCATAAAGACTTAAGAATGTTTAAGTGTGAAAGAGAAGACTTCAGTTTATAAAATCACTGCAGTCTTATGTGCCACCCCTAGTAACTGAATACATTGCTCGTAAGTTCAGTTAGAGGTAATTAGTCACGTTCTTTTCAACATCTAGCCTTTATCCAGCGATAGTTGGCAGGGGGTTTGGAACTAGATGATCTTTAAGGTCCCTTCCAACGCAAACTATTCTGTGATTCTATGATTCTATGGTTAGGCACAAGTCACCTGCAACAGTAGTGGTCTGCCCCAATTCAGTTCACTGAATGAAGCAGTCATGTTCCGCTGGAGTGTTCAGGAAATTTCTTGCTGCTGTGCAAGTGAGGAGGCTGAAAGCTGAAGACAGAGCAAATAAAGCTCGAAATGAAATCTCTTAAAAACATGTGAAGGTCTTGACCTACCTCCCAAATACAAAACAATAGGAATATATAGCCATGAGGCCATAGGAATACTGGTCCAGCTCAAAATTTTTCAGAAGACAGTCTGGAGTAGTCATGAGGCAGAAAGAAAGTCGTAACACGAAGATAAGAAAATTCAATATCAGCCTCGAAGAAAATTTCTGTCACAATTTGGACCTCCAACCTGTGAATAATCAGTGTGGAGTGTAAGCATTAATCATGACTGCAGTGGTAATGATTATTGCCAGATAGTTATTGTTACATGGCATTCATCTTGAACTGGAGGGGACAAAAACTAGGCACTTGAAACTTAGTACAATGAAATACAATATAGTAATTAGTATTTTTCAGCAAAATGTCTTTCTGAGCATTCTTAAAGCTACTACTCATGACACATGAATTCTTGTTGGATTATTTCGGATGACCCTGACTACCCTCTTCTACCAAGGGAATTAAAAAGCTGAAGATCATCAGTCTGAAAGGCATTACTCAGCTCTTCTCTCCAGGTGTAGGTCTGTAGAAAAAGACGCTTTTAGTAAGTTTAAAGCAAGATAATACTGTTTACCAAATCTGCTGGGAATAGTGTGTTTAACAGCACTTGCTTCAGAAGGATGTGCTGATCTACACATAATTTGTGAGGGATATGATTTCTGACAGCTATGATTATTAGTGTCCCTGAATGTTTTGAGAACACAAGTCAAGGTAATGGGCTGATATTCTTGAACATAGTGTTTTAAAAATGGGACTGAATTTGCTGCTGAGTCATACAAATGCAGGAAGTAGCCTATATGAAATTAAAGAAAAGAGATCTCAGCCTTTGGTGTAGTAACTCTTCATGTACAGACTGTAGAGAAAAAAGGCATCAATTTAAATAAACTATTTTCAACAATTTTTCCCAGTTCTACCACAGAATGTAGGCTGACTTATTGAGTACATCACGCAGTGTTTATCAAATCTATTTCCCATATGCTCGCTTGTCCTCTTTTGAGCTTGAGTACTAAAACCATGTAAAACTGTTTTGAAAAACTTTGGAAAAAGGTGAGCGGGAGAATATTCCTAAAGATATTTGTTTAATGTTTTCAAACTTGTGTCCCCCATTTCCTCTATAAACATGGAATGCAAATTAGGTTCCTCAAGGGGCAATTCAAAACCTTTGTATTAGTATCTGGCTCTAAGCCATCTTTTAGGACTGAAAACAGGCTCTAGGAACCTAGATAGTTTAGACTCAGTAGCTGATAATCAACCTTTGTAATATATCCTTGATTACATTAAGAAATGCTAGTTGCTTTGTGATCTAGTAGCATTCTTTTTGTCCCTCCCCACTAGTCAGCCTAAATTTTCCTGACAGATAAGCAGCAGATATCCTATTACTTCACGGAGACTTATACTTTGGATCTTATACCTTTCCACAGGATTTAGCTTTATTTCTGTCTGAGAAAACAACAGACATAAAAAGCATCATATTCTTCCTATTTTCTCGCAAGACTGTTCTGCTTCTGTCTTATTTTTCTCCAGTTCCCACAGAGTTAATAAATTACATGTAAAAAATATCTTTGTGTAGGATGATAATCTCTAATGACAAACTATCCTACCCTGGTTTGAAGGCCAGAGGCGCTGTTATCAGTTCATCTAACTGCTTTTATAATACTGGACACAGAATTTCAGCCAGCAGTTCCTTCATGCATTTTATGACTTCTGGCTGACACAGGGCAATACAAGCTATACAAGTCCACTGCAAAAATTTCAAGTGATAAAAAACTCAGATTATCCATATGTAAAATTTAATTTTCTGCTTTCATGGTATAAGTACAGAAACATGAAAATGCAATCACTATATTTTTTGTATGTTTTCAAAAATATAATCAGCATTTCAACACCTTTTCACCCATTGAAAAGAAATCCTCAAACAACCTGTGGCCTCAGTAATCTGCAGCTGAAGATAGCTTGTGCAAAATCAGTTTCAGAAAGAAATTGCAGATGGAGTCTACCAAAAAAGGTAGCATTAAGCTCAGAGCTGAAGAGACAGAAGACACAACTATGGAAGAAGAAATAGACTTGGTCGGTGGGGTATCAGGGGCATAGGGATACTGTCTATGAGCCTTTCTCTTGGGTACTATCATGCTGAAAATTCCCTGAAGGCTACTGTGGAGGTGAAAAACATGTTCTCCTTACAGTAAATCATATAGCAGATTGGATTAGGAAGAGCGTGTCTAGCAGATCAGGGTAAGCTATAGTTCATTTGCTCAGCACCAGTGAAATGCATCTGCAACAATTTCTAGTGCCTAGTTTTGGTACCTACAGTTCAAGAGGGAAGTCAAGAAAGTGGAAATAGTCCAGCAGAGGACGTCCAAGAAAGTCAGGAGTTGAGGGGATGTGACCTACATCTAGCAGGGGAGTTGAACTCCAGAGGTCCTTTCCTATCAACTTTTCTCTCAACCTTATGCAAGTATAATCCATGCTGCTTCTGAATCATGAGAGGGTGAGAAAGTTGTGGAGCTGTAGGGCAGAGGGTGTTCTTTCAATTTTTTTGACAGATAAACTAAGGTTTATAAAGGTGAAAGTTTGATAAATGTGGGACAGAGTCAAAAGATGCTTCAAAAGGCATTTGGAAGTAAAGCTTTAACTCTTAGACGTGTCTAAAAAGGGTGAGTGCTATCAAAAGTCAAACACATACTAGGAGTAAGAATAATACAAAGCCATCAACAAAAAGATGGAAATCATTTCGGAAGTAATGAAAGAAATCTACAGAGCGAGAGAAGTTTATTACAAAGAGGTACAAGGTATAACACAACTGTGTTCTGTAAATATGAAAGTGAATAAAGAGTTGGAGTTTGAAATGGAAAGAAGCAGTAGTAGAAAGAGTAATATATTTTGCCATAATAGAACCTTTGACCAAAATTCAAATTGGTAATGAAAATTCTTTCTTTATTCCACACAGGCTTGAATCCTCAGCTTCTTTACCCAAAATGTTAAATCACACCAGTCTGGAAGAGAGTAGAAGTGACTTTGGCCATTTACATTACTGAAATTTTCCCTAAAGACTGGTTCAAAACTCAAACTCGTTTTAGGCACTTTTTTACCTCTGGTCTAAGCAAGGGGGCAAGGAATGGTAAGATGCCACACCTGAACAAAAATATGATCATTTTCTCTACATCCGTCTGAGTTTTTAAATCCTTTTAGGAATCATAGAAGACATGTGTAATTCATACAGGGAGATAGGCTATACTGTGGAATGATTTGCTGCGGTAAGCATGGCAAAAAAATTCTAAGTACATATATTAGACACATGAGACCTTGACAAGTCCCAGATATCTGATATGTCAATTACTGAAGTTCCACACATATGTATAAAAATACATTTCACAATATTTAAGGAGATAAGAGAATCCATCAATATGAATTTCCCATTTCTCCCTGAAGTCATTAACAGTTAGAAAACTTTTCCATTTTTCCCAAATCAGAGAATTTTCATAGAAGAGACACAATCTGGAAAATATTTTCTAGTTTTTATTTTCTACTGCACAGGTAGTATGAGAGGTTGGCTAGGAACCAAAGTATTTCCGTATGGAGGGAAATCATAACTGTGATTACAAATTGGTAGTGGTACGTCTCCAACAGATTATACCAAGAATCTTGCCATTTACTTGTGACTTCCGTAAAAAATGTTTGAAAACCAGGAATTTCAATGGACATGAAATAAGATTCACACCAATCCATCTACAAATATAGTGTTGGTTAGTTTTCTTTGGGCAAAGAGGGTATCTTCTGTATCAAAACTTTACAGGCCATAAACAATAAAAAGTTTCACTGCCGGCCTTACTTGCCATGCACCTCTCATTACATAAAAGAAATCTACTCTTTTTACTTAATGCAAGTACTTGATTTTTCCTCAATACTTTTTGTTCATGTCTGCATCCAAAAATTTCTCGGGACAGCCACAAGCCTCTACAGTCCATTTTTACTCTTTTTAAATCAAGATTGCCAAAGTACAATTCAACTGCATTTTTTTACTTGAAGAAAAATTTTAATTGGTTCTCCTATATGGAGCAAAATTGAAATATCCGGTTAGTATGACTGGTTTTGATTCTTGTTTCTATTCTCCCACCTCAAGATGTTAAACCACTAGATAATGGCCTCACCAAAACAAACAAAAAAAAAAGAAAGGGATCAAATTTGTCTTCTAAATATATTGCTGAATGTTATGCTAGCCACAATTCCCGTAGCTTGTTGAGTTATTCTGTCAAAATGAGATCAACTTGATCTCTTTTAAAACAAGGGAAGCACTTTCATAGAAGAGATTTATTGTTTAATCTTTAGTTCTAAAAACAGAAGTGCATCTATCGACTAGTAGACCCTGAAGTAGCAAAGCAATAAGAGAAATACCACCTTCAGTAGCAAACTCTTCCATGTCAGATACTGTGAATGACCTTTGAAAATGTTATCTTGCCATCTAATCTTGAATCTATTGAAATAACTTCAATTTGCTTGCTGCAGAAAGAGAATGCAGCTCTTTTATTCATCCTAGACTTCCTTAGGATTTCTAGAAAGATTTGCAGATATAATGTAATGGAACAAATACATGCTGAAATGTTCTTTAAATCCACACAGCAAAAGAGACTGCTACCTGACTTCACTTTTTAAAACAGGAATTAAACGAGCTCAGGCTGCGCTGGTGTTCAACTAGTATGACAGTAGCTTCTGTTGTTGTGGACTCTAGTAAATCTGAATAGAAATGTATTGTCACAATGTAGTTCAGTTTGCAGCTATTTTCTCTACCATAATGTCACAGCACCGTTACTTAAACACAGAATGGTTTAGTTCCAGCACATAATTTCTCATCAAATTAAAATATGTATCGGGGAAATGGATGAATATCTCATCCACTTTACTACAGCTCAGCTATTGGCCTGATAATCATTTATTCAGGAAATTTTATGTAAAATATCATACTTTTAAACTATTTCTGTTTGAAGAAGGTGTAGCATCTAATATTGAATGATAGGGGAAGTTTAGGAAACCAGCATTGAGTACTTGCTAATGTTGGGCAAGAATGACTGGCAGTTAAGTCACACTTAAATGACTGTCTGGAGGAGTTAATATTCTGAGGCAACGTTCACTGCTCAGATAGTCATCACATATAAGAATCTACCTGACCTGGAGGTCATTACTGCTTATGTTAATTACTGCAATGACGAATACTGCATGCGACATTCTACCGCATCTCCCTAAAGCCATTTCTGCATCAAAACCTCCCTCAAATCTCAGATCTATGGTGACATCTGGCAGTCCAGAACAGCACATATAAACATATTGATTTTATCAAAGATAAAACACCGAATGTTTGAGCTGACTGGAACCACCATGTAGTCGGCAGGCTCAGCCTGTAATTTCGTCATGACCCTAAACATCACTTCCCACATAGTCACTTATTATTAGCTATAGATCTCCTGTACTTACCTTTCCAGGAAGTATTGTGCTTGCCTAAGCCTTGTACTTGCCCAGCCTAAACAGTTTTTGAACCGGACATAGTACCTTTAGGAGCTACAGTAAATAGATTAAGATGAAATGGCTTAGTGCTTACTTAAAATTAAGTCCTTCAGGAACAACTTTAATTACAATTGTTTATCTGACGGTAGAAGCTGAGGATATCCACTGTATCTGCAGCTCAGATATCTGCAATAACTGCACTTCATAAGAGGTCTCTGGTCTGAAAAGACTTGAATCCTCATAGGCAACACGAGCACAGGATGGCAGTAAAACAAGGTCACCATTTAAATGTCTTTTAAAAACAAACTGACCTAAACAGGCACTCTCAATGTGAAGTCTAAGGTGGGAGAGACCTGAAACTCATGTAACCTCCAGGGACTTAATAGCTCACACTGCTGTTGCAGTCGCAGTGGGGTTACACCATTTTAAAAATATGTTCTGAAACACCACAGACATGGTCAGGAGACTTTCTCACAGCTGGAACTCTCCAGCTGGCCCTTATTTAGTATGTTTGCATTGTATTTTGTATTGTTTATGGTATTACTCCCCAGATAAGCTGAAAGTTTATGACCTCATGTCCTTACTCCCTTGTGGGGATCAGCTGTTTACTTATTACTACTAGCTGAAGTCAGAGAGTGTGCTCCAGTGAGAAGCTGCTCCCCAGTACACAGAGGGATGGGCAGCCTGCCACTAACTGGTAGGCACCTGAGCGATTTGCAACAAATCGCTTCTGGTTTATAATGGAGTGCATTGCAGTACTACTATAGAAAACAAAACTAATCAGTTGTATCTTTGGATTATGGCACACCAGAACTAAAAGAAGAGTGTAAATAAAACCATTATCAATACATAAATTTTGATAGCTTTCCTTATCTATTTCCTAGACTGTAGATGTCAATGCAAACAAGGTCTTTTTATTGGAGAGAATAGATAAAGTGAACAGTTTCTGCAAGAAAATATGTGAATGAATGTAAAAACCTCTCTAAGGGGTCATTAATAAAAGCTGAATATTCTTTCAAAATATCCATGTTTTTATAGTAGCTTTATGAACTTCTTTCTACATGTATCCCTATGCAATATTTGTAACGCGAGGTCTCTCTGTTCTTGACGTGTTGCATTATGAATGATTACACACACCTCCAGAGCTGTCAGTAAGACTGTGAGCTGTTTTTCTGAGGTATTGACTGTAGATATTCAAAAAGCGCTAGGTGATTTCAGGGCTTGACTTTCTTATGACCGTGGTGACTTTTACAGGAACCTGACAAGGTGTTACATTAGTGTACTTTTGAATAGTTAGTAATTCAACAGCAAAACTTTGCACTGGCTCGCTGTACTGCCCCAGAAAATTACTGGGGTTTTAAAAGGCAAAAAGTGGAATGGTATTTAATACAAAATCCTAAAGGGTATTCTCTTTCTGCAATTGTAGTAATAGTTTCTAATACATTTTGAAGGGAAGAGCATCTAATATTTTGCAGATCATTAATTATACCTTTTCTCTGGTTTCAGCAAACAAAATAAACAACATCTTATAGTCAGTCCATGTTTTCACGTGTTGCCCAAAGGCAAACAATAGCTTTAATCAGCAGCAGCTTCAGCTGTTTGAAAACCTCTAGATCCATCATTCTTAGACAAGGTAGAAAGATGAAGATAAGCAAGACTTTTATCTTGAACTTTCTGCTTTAAAATATGAATGTGACAGACAATGTGAATTTACATTTTAAATGAGGAGAATACTAGGATCAGTTCAAGACATGAATGAGCATGACACCAAATACTTGATTATTCCTTAAATTATTTGTTTTTATGAGAAACTCAGCTGTCAGATAAGCGAAGCGTAGCTTCAGTACATGGTGCTTTTTTTTTTTAAAGGTAGAAAATCAAGGTATGCTAGTATAAATCTCTAGCAGGTAAGTCCAAGTGTAAAAAACACAGACTTTCAGGCACAGAAAGAAGTAATTAGATACAGTATGGTGAAAATGAAATGACAGAACTAGGAATATAAATCTGCACGCTGATTTTAAGGACTTGAAAGAATGTCGTGTTTGATAGTATCTGAAGTCATACAAAATGTCTGGAGGACAAGAATAAAAGAGTCAAGGTTAGACAACAAAAGATTATCCCTATCTAATTGTGTAGAGGCAGTAGGAGAACCAAAGCCTGGCTAGAAACTAAAGGGCGAGGTGAAACAGGGATTACATGTGTTTAACCGACACTTCTAAAGTCATTGTGCTAGATGCCTGGGTGAGAGGCATTATATCAAAAAGAGAAACAAAAGATTGCCTAGAAAGGAATTCCTGAAAGACAGACTGTAGCAAAAAAATCTTAAAATCTTTTCGGATCAGTCCAAAGAACAAGCAAGGAGTGTGTTTCAGAGCTTTGTCACATAAATCTGTCTTAAACTCAGCAACACTATTGAGATAAATCCAACAAGAAATCCGTTTTTTTTTTTGTTCCACAAAGGTATTTTAAATGTCACATACATTGGAGACCTACTTGACTTGTGATAGGAAAAACTGTAGCCTTTCAGAACACTAATCCTTTCTCAGCTAGAAAAGTATTCTATGTGAGTTGTCTTGTACGTTCATGCCTGTCTTACTTTGGAATTATATGAGTACAACAACACCTTTAAGAATCAAATATTAAGATGTATATTATTTTGAGGTTTTTTAAATCTTATTCAAGCTCAAAGAGCTTTAGACTTTACCACTATAAATATTTCATGTTACTTTTAAATGAAAAATATTTTGAAAAAATATAACTCAAGCATAGAGGTGAAGACAATTGTGTTAAAAGGATTTTACCGTCAAATGCTATTTCACTGTTATGGCAAGTAGTATCTTTTTCTTCATTGTTTGTATATTTTTCCCTGTTATGCTTTTGTTTAGAAGAGGGCATTATCTATGTCTGGGCAAGGATGATACTAGTTGCTGGACTCTGAGTCAGGTAAAATGTTCTGAGGAGACAGGGATATTTAGCCTGGAAACTCAGGAAAAATGTGACATCTCAGCAAAGTAGAGGCTTGCAAAAGAAGTCAAAGTCAGCAAACTGGTAAGAAAGGCAAAGAGCAGACACAAAAACTTCAAAGGAGACTGTCAGAAAGTCACTGTAAGGCTGTTGCCCTCAGAGAATGCCCAAAGAAAAAGACCCATCCCTGTCTTCTTGTGGGCAGGGGTCTTCTTTCTGAGACCCTTTATTTCTTTTGTTTCTCCTGCAACATTTTCCCTACTATGTGTATTCTGATAAAACTTATTTTCAGAGATTCAAATCTACTGGTGTTTTCAGAAGAAACACATTAAGAAATAGATCTCCCTCCATACAATAGCTAGCTTAGGGTCCACCCTCATAAGTGCGGTTTAAATCCTCTAGTTACACTTGAAATTCCAGAGGAATTACTTTCAAATACAGGTTACCTGAGTAAGGAGGACACTTAATTTTATAGATACATTTCACATCCTTTCAGAAGAATGTTTAGAATTTGAGATAAAATCCTTTTTATCTCATCTTTATATGACCAATTTTTATCATGTGAGATGGATCCACATGCTTCCAGTGTCTCACAATGGTTCAGTCAACAGACACTTTATGCTGGCAAAACCAGACTAACTCCTTCAATCCACCCCTTCCTATTTCACATTAAAACAAATAATGTTTTTTTAATCATCTTGTCTGAGAGAGGAATAAATCATTATGGATAACTGTCTGACATAGCCCTCACTCTTCCACCAGACATCTCTTCTTGGTGCCACTTCATTCCCCTTACTAGGATGCTACATAATTCTTAACGTAACTGCTCGCACCCTTCATCAACCATTAAGTGCCTCCGTGCTTATTCAGCAGTTTGTGCCTAACAAGGCCATCTCTCAGCTCTTAATAGGGTTCTTTGTAAGGCCAGTGAGAGCAGTGGTCTTCTCTGTTGAGTCAGGAAGGTATGGAAGATGGTGCACCGATGTGTTAATTAACTGGCTGCTTTGCTTGTGATCTTCCTATTGCTCACCTCCTGCTGTTAAGAGCTGAGAAATAAAATAAGGGGTTAATGAGATAGAAACCTGTCCAGGTCGTCAAAACTTCATGGCAGCTCCTGAAGTCTAGGTGCCATCTCAACAGTCAACAGCAAAAAGGATGTAAGTGATGGCCATCATTGCATGCTACCTACACTAGAAAACCCTGCAGACTGCTGCAGGACCCATGTTTCCTTGTAAATTTTATAGAACCAAAGTAGGCTAACGCTGAAGGAGAAACATTGTCAAGCTGGTATTGCTAAAATCACCAAAGAGGAGTAAAGGTAGTAGCACAACAGCTACAACAAGGAGAGGGACAAAAAGAGAGTTCTCTGTTAAGTAATCAACCACATTATTTCCCACCTTTTCCCAGAGTACAGAAAAAAAGTTGCCCCAGAATAGTCACACATATGTAGTGTTTTCCTGTCTACTACAGTTTCAAAACATTTACTTTTACAGAGATAGCCTTTATCCTGGGATAACCTCAGCTTCCCCCCTTTCTGTCTGGGTTTAACCCTAGTCAGCAGCTAAGCTCCATACAGCCACTCACTCATTCCTCCCCAGTGTCATGAGGGACAGAATCAGAAGAGTAAAAATGAGAAAACTCAGGGGTTGAGATAAAGATTTTAATAGGTATAGCAAAGCCACACATGCAAGCAAAGCTAAACAAGGAATTCATTCACCTCTTCCTATCAGCCATCAGGTGTTCGGCCATCTCCAGGAAAGCAAGGCTCCATCACACGTAACAGTTACTTGGGAAGGCAAACACCACAACTCTGAACATCACCCCCTTCCTTCTTCTTCCCCAAGCTTATATTGCTGAGCATAACCTTGTATGGTATGGAATATCCCTTTGGTCAGTTGGGATCAGCTGTCCCACTTATGTCACCTCCCAACTTCACATGCACCCCCAGTCTACTCTCTGATGGGGCAATGTAAGAAGCAGAAAAGTTCTTGACTCTGTGTAAGCACTGCTCAGCGCTGACTGAAACATCCCAGTATTATCAACCCTGTTTTCAGCACAAATCCCAAACATCCCACCTGTTATGAAGAAAATTAACTCAGCCAAAACCAGCACATTTCCAAATAAAAGTCCTTTCACCTCCAGCTAGCAGCTCTTTACATCAGCTAAAAGGGAAACTTAGAGATAATTTTATCCCTGTATTACTGTGTCCTCATAAAAACTTTGCATTGCCATATGGCAGTCCTGTGATGGGTGTCCTGTCATCTGCTGATGCTTGACATGGGTGATGAAAAGCTGTTATTCCTTTTCAGACCTTACTTCGGTCCCATTTTTCTACCACAAAGAAGAATCCCACTCATTTCTTTTTCAATACTGTCATGCCTGCAAATGTTCATAGTGTCCTCTGGTGCCCTGATAGTTCTGCTTATCTTTCTGATGAATGTAATTTTATTGTTTCTGATACTCCAGCTTGTTCTGCATTTGAAGAGTGCTTGAAGTTGAAGCAGGTTTCCTGTTAATGATTACAGCTCCCAGATCCAATAGCAATATAATAAAATTAAACAAAATTAATGATAACCTTAGTCACGTCATTCTAATAGTTGAACAATATCCAAAGATTTTACAGTATCGCTGCATTATTTTTGATTTTCTGAACATATTTGTAGGGATAAAGATTTGAAATGTTAACAAGCTGTGTGCAAACCAACAAATATCCAGGCTAAATCAAGACTTTCAAGCACAGTAAAGCAATGGCAGTACTTGGTGGGCTGTCAGTCATTGCACATCCTTCCAAACAAGCCTTCATGCATATCCTTGCCTCACACACAACCCCGTGAGCTTGAATACAATTTAGTCCATATCCATCTACTTTTTGTTTCATAAGCAGTTAAATTGGAGTTAAAGCTCCATAATCCGGTAAATGGAAGCTTGTCTAGGAGTCAGTAAGAAGCAGGTAAAGATTATATTAGACAGTTAAAGAAGCTTCTAGGAGCCTGGGTAATTTTGAAAACCTCTCTAATCTCCTATCTCTCCTTTTGGCTCCTAAATTCCTTGGAAAATATGAGTAATAACTATCCTGCTTGGCTTTTACTCAATCTTTGTATTTGGATCAGATTTTTAAAGATATTAAGATACACAAGGGCAGAAGATAGTAGATAAATCCAGTGTTGAGAAACTGGAAAGGATCCAGAAAGGCGCTACTGAGGTAGACAAATGCCAAGAACACATGGCCTGCAAGGAGAGGTGGAAGGAGTTGGTCTGGCTTAATTTTATGGAAAAGAGGGTACGGGGTGAGTTAATTACCTACCTATAGCTCCTTGAAACAATTACAGGTATTATGGATTTAAGCCTTGCTAGGAATTGGCAAGTGATATAGAAATATGCAACTACTGCAGGATATAGTTTAGAAAGTTCCAATTGAATAGCAGAAGGGAATAAAATCATGAGAAGGTCAGTGCAATACTGAATCAGGTTACCTGGATTGGTCATGGAGTCTCCATGCTTGCGGCTTTTCAGAACTTGATTGGATAAAGCTACGGCTGGCCTGTTCTGATACTGGCAATAGTCATGCTTCAGGCAAGGGGTTGGACATAAGATGTCCCTCCCAGATATTGTTTTTATGGTTCTACAATTTGACAACACAACTTCTTGAAAGCATGAAGACACTGGATATATTAGAAACGTCAATGTCTTTCAAAAGCATCTCTCTGTCCCTTAGTTGATCATCCGTAAAATTAATACCATACCTCCCTACTTCGTAAGGGCACTATTTGGATTAATCGGTTAATTAATTACATGAAGAAGCTGTCTACTACAGTTATGAATGCTAGAGTGAAAAAAAACCAAAACAAAACAACCCAAAACAACCCAAAAAGACAAAACAGCCTACATAGAAATACCTGACAAAAGCCTCCACTTCCTCTGGTCTACATTGCTATAGCTCTAGTGACTGAAATAATATTACTCTGATTTACATGAGCTGAGCTACCAGCCAATGTTGTTTATTCATCCAAATGACCAATTGTTAAGTTGAATGCTGCTCAGTATAAGTTATTAAGGGGAGGAAGTTTTGCACTTTAAATATTGGCTCTCTAAAAAGCAATATTTGCCTCAATTTAGTATCACCATTGGGGAAACTTTAGAGACTTGTGAAGGACTCCAGAAAGAACTATATTGAAAGGACTATACTTACTAGAGACTAATTATGGTAATGGACTGCTAAGGACTAAATAAACGTGCATAATGTGCAGGAAGAGAGACTTTATCACATTCTGTTAGAAGTCTAGCAAATATTAATACCTGAAAATTCTGACCTGTTATATTTCTTTCAAACCATTTCTATTTTTAAACTGAAATCTCTTATGCAAATCTGAAGGACAAAGAAAGGGCCCTTACCATACTTAATTGGCCTCTCTGTTTGTCTGAGAAAGCATTGCACAGTCAAGCAAAGCACCGTAAATTTAAACACTTTTCAAACACACCTCCCAGGAGACAGAAGAAAAGTTCATGAAAAGGTCAGGACTGCAGTCATCGAAGTAGTGGAATCAGTGCCTGAGGAAAGGACCATCATTTATAGGGAATGGAAGGGTGCCAGATAAAGATGATGATGCTCAGACTTCTTCAACCCTTCCTTAAGAGGAAGGCTAATTTCCTAAGGAGTCATTAAAGAATTATGCTGTCTCCTTGAAAACGGGGCATCACTCAAGAAATCACTTCCAAGGAAAGTGGAAATCTTTTCTATGAAACCAGGTCAACCTCACAGAGAGTGTTGGTGTAGAGACTGAATGTGATAAGCATTGTAAAAGGGACTAGATTAGGTTAAGTTATTCTTTATTGCTATAGAAATCCAGCTGAGCTTTGAAGAAAGAGCAGGTGATTAATTTAATAGGATAAAAGATGCTGCTAGGACTGGTCAGTAATTAATTAAATTGGACACTGTTGCTCTGGTAAAAGACTGAGCAAAATCCAGTAGACTTAAGAGCACGTACCAGTGAATTAGCCACTGGCAGTTTGAACAGACTTCCATACTGTCATGTATAAAATCCATTTACTAGATGATCCTTGCATGCTGGTACAGTCCAAGTAACAGGAGGTGACAGTGCTTCTGTCCATAAGTACTTGTCATTTGGAACCCTCTGAGAGAAAATACTGGAAATAGAGCTTCTTCTTTAATAGTCATAAACTACTTTGATAGCATAAGAATTATGGGATAATAGTACCATTAACGCAGAGAGAAGGGTGCACAAATAGAAGCTTCTCTGTCAGCTGTAACTCTTCTTCACAGGAGACTATCTAAGGCAAGACAACCTCCCTCTCTGCAGACGACACGACTCTGTCCTCATGGTTCCTCAGCAACAAGAAGGAAAAAGCAGAAGGGAGCACAGTCAGAGCATGGCTGTGCTGTCAAACTGACAAGCCTACACTGGCAACTTCCTTCAGAGCTCCTACGAATGTTCCTACAGGGACAGCTACCATCGTTCTCACATTCACATTGCCCTTGTAATTCAGTATTGAGTCCAAACCACAGCTATCCTTAGGGTTTAATGTCCAGGGAATTTTGCTGCATCCAGGTGGGCATGCAAATTCCAACTCCTGCATCTGGCCCATCTGGATACCAGTAAACTGAATAGACCAGTGTCTGCACACATGAGTATATAACCTCTTACTCTGAGTTTTCATAATTTTCCCTACACAAGTCTAACAAAATAATATTTTCAGTTGGTTTCCTGTATATTCAGCATAAACAACTGATGTGCTTAGACTGTAATAGAAGCTGTTAACTAGCAGATACTGTGATAGCTATCCACATATTTAGAAACCAAGGCTATCTGTGCATTGAGTGAGGCAAATGTTCTGGGAAAAACAGCATGGGATTATGTGGTTGAAGACTACCTTAATGTAAATGCACCAGAGGTTCTTGAGTATTTTCAAATTTTCTGAAACTTTGATTTTTTAGCCTTGGTAATGCTCTTATAATTTCTTCTCTTTCCTTGAGAACTATGTTCTGTGACATAATTTCAACTATCACACAAGTCAAGAGGAAAACTATTATGTATTGAAAACAAAATACACGCAGCCTGAACTGAATAACTGATAGCGGTAGAAAATTAGCATCATTGAAGATCGTGTCTAGTAAAAGGAAGTATTACAGGACACGGACTATGACCCTGAAACTTGTTTATCTGTACCTTATACTTACAAATTGTTAGAATAGCTCCTGCCATGTGTTGGTCTAGGGCAGCCAGCCTTCTCCCAGATCAGCCGCTAGAAAGGGTCATGAGTGGCTAGAGATAGGCAACAAACAATTTGAACACAGCCACTGTGTTCTGAAGCAGGAATGCATGAAACAGCTTATATGCCCAGTCAGTACTAGCTGGCCTCACAGTCAGAGCTTAGGCACTAGCTCTCGATGGCTCAGTAGTACAGGTGTAGTCTATTAGCTCTTCTTTTACAAACTGGTTCTGCCTCAAGCCTCATTTTTTTTCACCGTTCCCTTCTTCACTCCAGTTCCACTAGGTTTCCTGATCCAATCTCCCAGCTCAGTTCAAATTTCCCTTCTTACCCATTCACCACCAAGTTCACTGCCCAGTTTTCTCCACAGCGTCAATGTCCCAGCAGATAACAGCTGACACAACGCAAGGCTAGAAGGGAGTACAAAAGGTGTAAGTGCTTCAAGTATAGCATCAAAAACTTTTGGAGCCCAGATAGGAATGCTGCCCACAGCAGACTACTCAGTCTACATCATACACCAGCCCAAAATATTTACACGTACCAGATAGAATCACAAATCAGAATGAACCTGCTTCTTAAAGTTATTTATTGAGTGGCCAGCAGACCAAGCATGATTTGCTGCAGAAAGTCAGGAATAAATGCAGATTTACAAATGTGAGTGTTTTCAGTTCTTCTCATACAAGTCAGTGAGTCCATGTTCATAAGAGCTCCTGTGAGTGACAGCTCTGGCACTAACCGGTATTATAATAGCTTGATGCATTTGCACATAGGCTGATGGAAATGTTATGTACTATAACCTGAAAATAATGTAAAAATGTAAGATTTTAATTGTCTCTGTCTACTCTTAGTTTTTAATCCAGAGTTTAAAAGAGAGGTGTGTACTTATCTACCTGTTTCGTAATGTTAAACATTTCTCACCAGGCTTTTCAATAATTCTCATTTAATTTATGAAAGCTTAGAAAGCTTAGGAAATTGATAAACAGTAAAATAAGACTTAAATTTCATGGCAAATACAAAAATATTTCATTACAACTGTTTTAAGGTATTTGGATAGCACCGCTATTTCTTTGGATGAAAGAATTCCTTTCAGTTCTGTTTTTGGGTTATAAGAGGATCTGGTAATAGATATAACATTTCTGTGGGTACGGAAGGCGGCAAAGAAACATCTCTATCTATTCCTGAAGAAGACCAATATGACAAGGAGTAGCTGATGTGTCACAGTGGGGACAAAAAGGAATTACTCTATAAAACTGCATATCTATAAATGTAATTTCCAATAAAGACTAGATGGGTTATGAGGACTGCTGTCTTCATCTCAGAGGCATTCATATGAATGTGTCAGATATCAGCATTGTAAATGCCCCGTTTGGGGACTGCGATAGCTGCTGTAGCTCTGGCAGTAACTTACGTGAAGTTTCAGGCTTTAAAGTCACTTTTATTGGCAGGTGGAGAACAAGCCAGGAAAGCTGTATTTTCCTCTTGTCTATTCAGAAAGCACTAAGGGATCTTTTAATTTCCACTTGAATAACCACCAGAAACAGGCGCAAGTCTGGTTTTGGTTTTTATTCTCATGCCTTTTTTTAAGTAGGTCATTTTCTCAGACAGCTTTTGAAAACTGTTAACTATTTGAAGCATAACATAGCTGATGCCAATTAGACACTCTTTGCCCTCTCCTCAGTAATGCTGTTCATTTATTAATTTATTCTAAAGTGGCTAATACATTGTGCCCTTAATGTCTGAGAGCTGCAGCAGTGGTCTGTAAACTGCTGAGTATTATATTCTGTTCTATTCAAGATTTGCTTCTTCATCTGAGGCACCGTTTGGGCCACCCACCATACCAGGGCTCTCCCTCAAGGCCAAGAACACAGTATTTCTAAAAAAGGGATGACAGCTGAGTTAAAAACTATAACAACAACCACCAATAAACACCTACACAAATACCTCAACTTATTTCTCTTAAAGACTATTGGAAAATAAAAATAGTGTATGCAACAGGTAAAGAAGGCAGGCTTTGGCACTGATGTCCCAAAGATCTAGAGAGTGTCAGACCAGCACATACAGTAACACAAGGCTGCAGCATTCAGAGAAAAACACAGTGTTTGGCACTTAAATTAACATAGCAAGGAGGAAAGAAGACAGATTGCAAGAGAGAAGGACATTCTATTCCCTCAACTCTTCAAAACTGACTAGAAATGAAATAAAATCTGAAAAAAAACATTTTAGCTAGCATGAGATGACAGCTGCCAACCTTTAAAAAGTGATGACTGCTAGGTAAAATGACCATAGACATTATGTCCCACAAGCTGTTTCTGAGTTAGAGAACAAAAGTTATCCCACAGCACATCATCAATCTCAAAGATACGAGCAGGGAAACCGGCCCCAGCAGTTTTGCACTCTAGCAGGAACCAGCTATGCTTAACAAAGCTGAGCTGCCTGTAAGCAGTGGCAGTTCATTCCGAAGAATTTCCTGTACTATTCATATCATCCCAGTGCCTCATACCAGACATCAGTGCAGGACATGACATGAATGATTTTGGTCAAGTTTGAAGCTTTTACTCAC
This sequence comes from Cuculus canorus, assembly GCF_017976375.1. NCBI lineage: Eukaryota > Metazoa > Chordata > Aves > Cuculiformes > Cuculidae > Cuculus > Cuculus canorus. Next base: position 14,167,445 of record NC_071403.1, read on the forward strand.
TTGATTTCTCTGATGAGGGAGAATTTTACAGGCAGAATAGACTTCCAAATTCCCAAGTTTTGGAAGTTTGTTTTGTTGAGAAATACACATGTAGGTATGCATTCTGGAAAACCAAGTGCATTAAAGCAGCATCTGTAAAGGTGATTCCTTGTTTCTAACAGATCTTGTTCCAAACGATTTTTAAGAAACTCACTACAAAAAAGCTGGGGAGGGGATTTTTATCAGGGAGTGCAGCGATAGTACAAGGGGCAACAGTTTTAGGTTAAACAGGGTATATTTAAATTAGATATTAGGAAGAAATTTTTTTACTGTGACTGGGGTAAGGCACTGGAACAGGTTGTCCAGAGAAGTCATGCAACACCAGTGCAACTGGGTGATCTTTAAGGTCCGTTCTGACCCAAACCATTCTATGATTCTATGAAAACTTCATGTACTGAAGAGATGGGTCACTGAGATCACTCGTCCCTAAGGAATGGTACTAGTAAGTTGGTCTTCACAGACTCGTAGGAGACCCATTAGGCTATGCCTCCCTGGAGCAAAACAGTGAGGAGCTAATATGAATCCATGCCAGGGTATGAACCCATGCTGATGTCCTGAAATTTGTCATTTTGGACATACTGTCATATTACCACATCTATTTTCCACCTGTCCGCTATTTTTTTTTTTTTGATGCAAGCTGTGGAACCACTGCACTGAGTTCTGCTATGCAATGCTGACATACCCTTAGATCTGCTGGGTTCAGACCAACAGGGCTTTGCAGGTGGGAGTCAGAATACTGAACATGACATAGTATTATGACAAGCCAACATTTATAACACATGTTACTGGATGCACGCACCACAATGTTCCATATCAAAAGGGAGTTCCTAAATGATGATCATGGATATATTACATTCCTTTGGGTCATATTCAGTGGAGAACAAAGGACGGTTTTAGAAGACCTGCTCACCTCCACCCAGATGGGACAGATGGTTCCAGCCACCCATGCACAGCAGAAAGCATTAATCACAGACAGAAACATCATGGCCGAAGTCTACGAGGAGAGAATAGTCACAGAAGGAAACAAATGGGCTGTGACATTCATATATTATACCAAACATGTGACAGAAAAGAAAGCAAGCTTACTTGTGAATCAACTGTTTCACGGGTTGAAGTTCAATTAACCAGCAGCGCAATTGATAAGACTAACTTCTCTTCTTGTTTCTTGAGAACAGTACTGTATGCATTTTCCCTTTGTACTGTGTGGACTATATTTAATAACATCTGTTCATATTTCAGAAAATTCTTTAGAAATCACAGGCAAGACCCATGTACGCTAAGATAACTAATGGAACATGGCATTGACCCAGAGATATTTAGTGCTTTTGAAAGGAAAACACATGCTTTTTCACTTTTCATCTACTTATGTGGTAGCTTTTAACACATAAATGTAAGGAGACTTGGTATTCTTCCTCAAATAGAGAGTAAAGACTAACACCACAGAAACAGGTAAATTTATGTCAGTATGTAAATAATGAATGGTGTCAAAATACTAAATCAATTTCAGTTTTTAAAAACGAAAACAGATGTGATTTTAAATGGCTGTCCCTTGAATCCTTGAAGGGATTGCTATAATTAATCATTTTAAATGGAATACATCATTTGTAAACTTGTTGAAATTGGACAACCCAACACAGAGTTTTTCCGAACCATTCCAGAAGGATTATAGCCTATCTTAAAGAGGTACACTGATTTTCTTAAAGACTCGCCACACTTGACTCCAGAGATTATAATCTTTCAAGGGAGAGTGTGAAGCCACTACTATATGTTATGTCTGTTGCACATTCAAAGCTACTGGTGCCGGCACAGAATTCTGCATTCTGATGCATTGCTGTAAATCTGGCACCACCCCTAAAAAGTCATGCAGTTATTATAAATTGGCATTAACGTAAGCAGAATGCGGTCACGGTGCATATTCCTTTTCATTAAAACTCTAAAGCATTTTGAAAGTCCTCAGGTAAGAAGTACTGAAAGAAATGTAAGGTATATTAACAGTTATTGATGTGCATACTTTCATGCAAAGGAAGCCTGAGCATAACTGCAAAGGATTATGAAAAAGGAAGTTTGGAGCCTCTGGGAGGCATAGCACAACTCAGTTCAAATAGGAATGAGAATACGTTCTGCATTCCCACATCTGCTCTGACATACATTTTGTGCCTGGCCCAGCTCTGACTCTCGCAGTGACTGTGTACATCTAGACTAGAGTAGAAAATCCGGTAGTCCTGTACCAGATTAAAGCATATGATGACTGACTTGTGATCTCAGTGGTGTTCACATTGACAGCTATCAATATGGCCTCTGTTTTCAAGTTTATTCAAATGGACATGAATATTCAAGAGCATCAAATTTCAGAAATCAGAGAAACACTCTCTAAATTGTTTTGCTCTTCTCATGCTGGTCCCATCCAAGAGTAGCAGAGCTAGGATACAGGTCACTAAATTATGTCCAGCTCATGGCTGGATGTCTGCTGCACAGATGTGGCTCCCAGCTCACAGATTGCTCTCAGGTCCACGCAAGTGTGAGAGTGAACAAGTGCAGGAATAACTGCACTTTGGACTTGGCAAATGCACATACTCAGATCTTTCCTATTTATGTCACTTCACATCTACCACACACAATTGTTTCCTGTAATTGCTTTGGGATGAACATTAATCATATTTTCTGGCCAAAGTAATTGTTTAAACAGTACTAATAATATATTTTTTTTCTATCTTGTTTTTCCCTTTACTTCTGATTCTTACCTTTTGCTATTTCTTTTCTTTTGTGGGAGTCCACCATCCCTCATATCACGAAAGTCATCTTACCCTCTCTATCTGTAATTTTAGGGTTTTGTGATCCCTTTTGTTCCAGCTGCTTGCCAGGACCACAAGTTAGGGTAGCTCTGTAATGTATCTGCAGATCACTTGTCATTTCTAATGGACTCCAGCAGTCATCCTAGCTCTCCGTGTCAAGTTACTAAGCAACACGCTTAGCAGAAGGGCTTTATTACTACTAATAATAATTATTATTAATATCATACACAATTATATAATTATTAATTATACTATTACTCTTAGATAATTATTATTAATATTATGATTTGGCGAGGTAAAATTTTTGTTACATTGCAACCATTTTAAACATACTATCGTTATATCATTCCCTTCAGTTCAAAATACAGCAAAATGTTGCTCAGAGGAGTGAAGGAGCAAAGCAAACGAATCCTGCTGTGGTGCAGAGATAATGTGACATTTGTCTGCATGGGTACTGTAATATAAAAAAAAATTGACAGGTATAACAACACAGCCTTATGTTTTGTGACTCAGAAAGCTTTGCATACATAGCCTCATCCTGATACTGAGTCTTCACATTCTTCGCCAAGTGACTGGAGGGGGAAGAATTAAAATTAGTCTTAGTTAGAAGCTAGAGAAACACTGAGAATATTAATGGTCTAATTAGAAGAGAGGAGTCTTGTATGCCCAGTTAAGCCTCTCAGTAGACCAAGTCCTTGAAAACAGAATAGAAGGAAGTTGCAATAGATGGGTACTAAAGAGAGATTTTTGGTGGGTTTTTTCATACTTTTCTAATGCTATTTGAGCAAGGCAGTAACTTTATTTTGAAGAAGGCAATTTAACTATAGGTTTAACTACTTAATTTAGTTAAAAGGGAAGGCTAGCAAGACAAAGGACTGTGAGTTAGGAGCCTGTTTTTTAATCCTGGTCCTTCAGAGGCTTTCTGTGTAACCCTAGATAAGCCATCAGCTGGGTTTGATTCTCCTGACATAGATTTCAGGTGTTTCCTTTCCACCTCATAGGATTCACCACAGCGGGTTCAGTTAGCTTTTCTGCAACATTTGGAGATCTTTCGGTGGAAGGTGCTCCATAAATATAAGGTGTTATTTTAAAGGTGTTAGAATTTCCCATAAAAATATTTTTCTCTGGCTTGCAAAAGGTGCTTTGGCTCTCCACTTGAGAGGTGTGGGTTTTTTTTTTCCCAACCATTTATTCCCTCCCTCCAAGTGTATAACTGAAATATTCAAAATACGTACATGAATTTTGGGTTTATGAGAGATACCAACTTGAAAGGAACAAATATGAAAACAATCCTACCACAGGGGAGATACAAAGTTACCGTTAAAAAGGCACAAAGTCAGTTATTATGCCTAACAGACAATACTGCTCCCAATCTTGCCACAGTAGTTTTTCTCTCAGTTCTTGTATCTTGGATCTTTATTAATCCAGACATTTATACACTTGCCTCATTTGATGGGAAATAGTCTCATGTATCTCTAAGGGACTATTTTTCTGCTTAGATTTAGGCATGTAAGAAGGAGAAAAGATGAAGAGGACTGCAGTCTGCCAAACAGGATTTACTTCATCTATAAGTAAAATATATCTCCACAAATACTGAAGGAAGTGCCTTGCTCTAAAAAGTTAGAGAAGCAGGAAAAAGGGCAATAACAAGTGATGCAAAAAAAATTGTTTATATTCTGCATTCTGGGATTCACTCCTCCCCAAATTAGTTTGCTGAGGCTTAAGAAAATTAAACTTAACAATCAGCAGGAAAGTAAGCCAAATTAAAAAAAAAAAAAAAAAGAGAGAGAAAAAGAGGCTCAATATTTAGTAAATTAATGTATTCTGTTCAGCAGGGTCTTATGACTTTGACCATATGCACTATGGAAAAGGAATTAGGACAAAACATTTTCACCCCTTTGGGCTCAAGAACATTCCCAGAAATCTACCGAGTTTTAACCAGAGAACTTTCAAATTAATGGAAAAGAGAATTTATTTTATTTTTTTAAAAAGCAGGATGGGGCTGTAGGGGAGGGATCCAGAGAATTACACAGCGGTTGACTTCAATTCCCAGAAAGATTCTGGAATAAACTTTTAAACAATCAACTGAAAAGCAGTAGAAGTCAGTAAGATGATAAAAGGCAGCCCACTTGAGTGTGTTAAGAACTGATGATGTCAAACCAATCTAATGTCCTTCTCTGCCAATATAATTGGCATAATGGATTAAAGGCAAGCAGTAGAGGTAATGTATCTTGCTTCAGCAAGGATTCAGAAACTGCCTTCAGACATGTTCTTCCAAAATGCTGAAGAAATATTGCCTAGATCAATTTTTCTTATGCCGTAAATACAAATATCAGCAGTGCTACATGAACCACTTCAAAGTGATATGCAGCAACAGCTGCTTCTGTGCCAAAAGCAGAAGGTGCGAGATGTGCACTTCAGGCTTAGCTGCAAGATCAGGGTGAGACAGCAGATGTGGCTGTAGAGGTCAGATGGGTTTAAGTGAGTGAAAGAAAGGGAAATGGAAAGTAAAGTGTGATAAAAGGAAACGGGAAGTAGAAATTACAGGTAGGAGCCTGGTTCAAATACTTAAAGCATACCTAGAGGAGCAGGGCCGGTAGGGAGCATCGAATTGGAGAGGCAGAGATAGTCAGTGGATTATAGGTTAGAAACCCAAACTGGTAAATTAGAAGGTGCATGAACATAATTTTTTTGGGCAGTAGACTCACCGTAGTGGACTGTGCATCCATTGTAACATTGATCAGTGCCTATATTTTGAAGAGGTTTAGAATCTAGCAACTGATCTGTGTTGGACTTAGTGCACTACTGCTCTGTCAGAGTTGCCCACAGTCCAGAAAACCCGGACAAGTGTATAAAAATTTTAAATTTCAAAAGTGAAAAATAGCCAGACTGTCATGACAAAGACTTTAATGGACACAAAGAAATGAAATGCCACCTAGGCAAGCTGTGAAAATGCTTTCTATCAAAGCTTTAGATGACTCTAATACTTATCTGTGAATGAATTTTTATGCTGCTTCAGATGACAAGATTATGCTGGATAATCCTGTGAGGTCCTCTCCATCTCTGTATTTCCATAGGGACATTTTTTATTGGCACTTTAAAGTCCAAAGTGTGACTACACTCTCTGGACAAGGTCCAGTGAAACAAAGGATAATCCTGCCACCAAAGCCCAGACTTGCAGGAGACAGATCCAGTGAAAAGCTGACCTTTGCTCCTCAGAGCCTCACCTGACAATTAAGCTAGCAGGAAATCTGCCTATTATCTGCCCTCCTTTGTTATTTTCAAAAATTGTGTTAAGAGCAAAAGGAAACATCGTATATATGAAGAGCTAAAAATTCACTGCCGAGCTGGTGAGTGTTTTAACAGTCAAATAAAAATATAACCATTACTGTTAGCTCAGTTGCAGGAATACCAACACTCATTGTCCAAACTGATTTTTTAAAAAAGCCTGTGTAATTATTATAAAATTTTATACAAGAATATATAACTTAAAATTATTATACAAGAAAGTCTACAAATATGAATCACTTTTCTTGGGTGTCATGCTCTTTCTTCCAACATAGCTTGGACAATGCAGGCTGATGTCTTCGTGCTCTTCGAGCAGTAGAGGCAGGAGGAGTTATGACAAACCATCATCCTCCTGTGGGGTGTGCATAATGCTCATGGTGGGGCTTTCTGGGGCTGCTTTTGTCCTGGGTCTGCTCATTTTTCTTCTCCTGGGCTGCCAGGTGCAGCCTAGCAGCAGCCCCAGCCCTAAATGTGATGGTTTCTCAGGCAGTGAAGGGGGATAAAGCAGGGAGAGGATGTGTCGATGGGAAATGTGTCATCCCTTCCCCAGCAGGGCCACCTCAGAGCTGAAGAAGGAGCTGGGAAGACAGCAGTCGCTGGCCCTGGTGAAGGAGTTAAATCAGCTCAGGCCACAAAAAGCTTGAGACCCTGCACTGCTGACTCAGCACACAGGCAGAAGCCACCTTGCAAGCAAGGAAAACAGTCTAAACCCATGGAATTTTACTTAATTTAATTTAGTGACAATTTATGTAAACTTTTAACTAGTGATTCAGACACCTAGAAATAAAGAAAAGAAGATGGTGTATCAGTAGAACCAATTTTATTTTTCTTCTTTCAATGTGCATTACACTCAGGCCCTCCAAATCCCTTGGGTGGGGCAATGGGTCGTGCAGGACCTTAGAACCTGGCTGTAATCATTTCTTTCTGCCTCTCCCTGCTTCTTATTTGTTTTCCTCCACTGCTCCTTGTTTCTTCTTTCCCCTCTGCTCACTCAGGGACCCCAGTGCTTTGGGGATGTCCTGTTGCAATGTGGGCTATTCATGGCTGCAGAGCCTCGGGAGTGTCCCTGCTCTGGCGTGGGTCATCCATGGACCACAGCCCCCCTTCAGAGGTGTTCGTGTTCTCGCATAGAGCATCTCTTTCCAAGAGTGCATCACCAATGGTGTCCCCAGCAGTCTCCCCTTCCACGTCTCCTCCCGTGTCTCCTCAGATGTGTCCTCACATAACTCCTTAGCTGAATCCACAGCTGTCTCCTGTCTCTGGCAGCTTCCACCCTTTCTTAAACACATCTGAGGACCATGCATTCCTCTGACTGGCTGCGGTTTTGAGTACAATGTGGTTTTTCCAGATGCTGCCAAACCATCTGGAACTCGCCATGACCTCCGAAGGCAGCTCCTGCCTCCTCCTACACAGGTCACCCAGCGGCCCCAACTGCACACACCCCGCCATGTATGCCTAATTAAACCTTTAATAGGAAAACTAATATTCAAGACAAGCCTACATGTCCTAAGAAAAAGAAATTGGCTTCAGGAGACATTGTGGCCTTGGAATTATCTTTGAAATAGGAAAAGGGTCCTTCGTGAGAGCCCTCTGAGCCCACTCTGAACACAGAAATCAAACAGGTCCCAGACAATAGGATTTCAGCTCTAAAGATAAAGGATCAAGGCTGGTTAGGAATCATAGACCAAAGCTCCTCTATCAACCTGAGATTTACACTTTTCTACTGTTCCTTAAAGCTTCGAGAGACATCTCACGGTTACAGTGAACACGCTGTGAATTCCTTCTTCAAATGTCACAAATATTTGATATGACAACATTAATTAGTCAGTCTTTATAGACTGAGCAGTACATCCATTTGAAACTGGCAACAGCATAGCTTATTATTGAAAAATGTATTTGCTACCAGTGCCCACGTACATTCCTTAAAAGTAGATTAATACTTTAGAATAGTAAAAGTCTATATAATTAGGAGTAATGGAATGCAATTAGAAGGAAAAAAATCAAGGAATCAGCAAATATCCCTGACACTGACATCTATTTGGCTGGGGAATGGCGTGTCAAGGAAAATGTTGTGCACTCCATCTTTTGTCCAGTCTGCATTTAAATGCCCAGAACGTCAATAAATGTTCAATATAAAGCAACCCTGTGCTATGAGTGTGTGAGTTACAGCCTTTCTTCATCTAACTTCTGAGTTTATATCATATTTCTTAAATTCAAAAAAGAGAGGTTTTCACATAAACCATACAAGCCATTATTTATTCTCTCAATATAGATTAGACTACAATCAGAAAGAAATAGTTTTAGATATTTACAGCAATTTAGGGCCTTTTTGCATTGATTTATTGATGGCTACACCAGATTTCAGCTGCACTAAAAAATGCAAATTTCCACCTGAGGTTGCAGTCATTGCTTTCAAATCACCTAGTGTGTTCCATCAATATTTATGGATATTGCTTCCAGAAGAATAAAAAAAATACAATGTAAGCATCAAATGGGTCCAAATCCAAAGCTGCATTAGAATATACTTTCCTTTTGGCATACACTGAAGTAATCATTTGTTGTTGCTATAAATTAAAACTGTGTCAGTCAATCAATTTCTTCAAAGACTGCTTCTAACTTGCTGACAGTTTGTTAGAAATCAGTGGCTTCGGCCACAATCAACGCTCACTATCTCACCACTTTATTTTTACTCATAGCCAATGAGGCAAGTGTTTTTCATGCTGGATTAATGATCCCTTACTGTGCTGTTACTACCGTTTCACTGTCTTGGGCTCACATCATTCATTGGTCCAATGAGGATCCTGTCAAGGTAAGGAATCCAAGTTATGGACAGCATTTGTTTAGGTGAAAAACAACTAGGATAAAGGGGAGTAGTAGGAAGAAGGAAGAAGTAGTAGGAGGAGGAAGAAACCACTTAAAGCGTTGTAGAAGAATAGAGTATATTTTTAAATTATTTTAAAACAGAAGATGGTCTTCAAGTGTCAGGTCTTCCTGCACTAACATAAGTAGGATGGAGTGCAGCAGCACAGAACACTCTGCAGGCTGGCAGTGGGTTCCCTCTCCCTGACCCTACTTTGCTTCTTTGCAGACCTATATCTTTGCAGGGACAAGTATTTCACCATAAAGTAAAGAAAAGAAAAAGAAAAGGGGAAAAAAAAAAAGGAAAAAAATAACCTATATCATGAATCAATTAGTTCGGTAAAATTAAATACTTAACTTCAGATTTTATAGTAATTTTATATTTCCCATAGCCTCATTTGAGCAGAGGAAAGCCATTTTGGTTGAAAGCTTATGGAGGAGAGCAAAGTTATTTGAAAGTCATTGATCAGCAGTAAAGACTTTTTTAGTCTGAAAATGAGGATTTATTTCCAGTAAGAAAATCCAAAGATTAATCTTAGTACTTTCACACCTTAATTCAATAACCAGTTCCACAAACCAGCCTGAAACAGCTCCGAAAATACACCATACACATCAAATGGCCTGGTCTTAATCCTGCCTGTGTATTAATTAATCATCATTATATAATCTTAAATCACACTGCAGGGTACTTAGGATTCAGCCCATTGGTTAGTCATTAACCTACCTTGCCTTTAGTCATAAACCTTTACATCGCAGCTCTGCTTTTGATATATGAATCAACAAGTCTGAAAGTCTAAAACTTTCAGTGTTCAGATTAATAGCTGACCAAATATAAGACAGATTTTCGCATTTTGCCCTCACTATTTGAACCTCGTGGCTTTCTCAAAGGTAGGTTAGCATGACACAAAACTGTGACTCAATGCACCATGAAATTTAAGATGTCACATACAAACAACAGTGATAAAATTCCTATTGATTTGCCACTTCTTGCAAGTCGGTATGTTACGTATATTCCTGCTAGGAAAGCTCTGCAGGTTTCTGCTGATCTGTTAGGGTAACTCAAGGCAACCATCTGCATCCCTTATTTGCTTCTGTGGATACAACCTGTCAGTTGAAGAAAGAAAGCAGCACTGAGCACGTGCATTACATCCTTTCAGGTAAACAGGGGACTCGTGTTCTACTCATGACATGTCTCAACCGTCCCTCTGGAATGTGAACACCTTCGGTCCTGCAGGGTAGATATATTAGTGAGACCTATGCCAAGTAAGATTTATATTGGACCATTTCCATTTTACCTTGCCACACACCTACTAACTGCATTTGCATTGTCTCCTGTATTTAGGACAGAGCTGGGTAAATGCTCCTACCACGCTATTGCTTCTTACTTCCTTTCCAGAAGCCTCTCCCTTCTGGTAGAACAAGAAGTCCTTCCTTGCTTTCTTTCTTTTTAACACGAAGCTAACCTTTTCCTAGACGGGCTGAGCTGTTTCATTGTTTATTTATACTTTGTGGACTGGGCAATGTGCAAGCAGAACCTGGCAGATTTTAGTAAGGCAATGGTGGGAGTAGACAAAGCTGCATATGGAACTACTATCACCCAATGTAAGGAATAATTGTACTGTTTTATGCAGTAAGGACCAGAACTGAAATGGAAACAATTTTTTTTCCTAGGCCACCTCTTTTTGTTCCTTCCCCTTGCTACAGAATAGGATTCCGGGAAGCAGTGATTAAAGAAGAGGGTAGAAAAACTCAAGGAATATGGAAAAGAGAGGGAAGAAGGGGATTTAGTAAAAGAAATGGAGCTTCAGCTCAAAACATTTGGTAGATGTCACTCTAGCAAGCCTTAAAACAAGTCAAAATCAAAGTATAATCAATACTACTTTAATTATATTTCTGAAATTAGAAATTCTGGAGACCTAACTGGATCTGAAACATTCATCTCTTTCTTGATTAGTCAAACCTCAGAAGAAGATCTGAGGGCCATTTAAATTACTAATATCTGAATTACATTTAATTCCCAGTTGACTACAGCAATTGATTTGGTTTCATCTGAATAAAATTAGTAGGATTCCTTAAAAAGAAAAAGACTATGGGACAATTTCTTGGCTCTTGCACAGACTTTAGGCGGTAAATAAGGGCATAACAGCCTATAAGCTGTTACTATCTTATTAGATTTCTAATAAAGTGAACTATTTCAAGAAAAAAAATGCTTATAGTACTAGGGATATTTCCACAAGATCAGAATGACCTTAAAACAGGATCATGTCTGAGATTATTTATTTGACTATGTCCCTTTAAAAGAAAAATAATTAATGCTAGGAAATAGAAGCTTATTATATCATTGCTTAGATCAGCTTTTTCGGACTCTTTATTGATATTTTCCACCTCCTACAACCTCATTATCAAACTGGCAACATTCTTGCTTATTTTTTTCTCATTCCTTGTGGAATGTATACATTTCAGATCATTTTTATCCTGTACTTAACTTCCTTCCCAGGCTGGAATTACTCATTCTTTTGCACACCACTTGAAAAACTAGAAAAATGCAGCACCTCAGGTTTACCCATTTAAAGTAATTACCTTTAGTATGATTAATAAATGAGTACATTACAGACGGGTGGAGGTGGTTTTGTTTATTTTATGTTCTTTACCTGAGCAGCAGTAGCATAATAACAGGAATACTAAAAAGCAACAGGGAACTGACATCACCCTACTTTTCCAGGACAAGCAAGTGTTCCTATGGAAAAAAAAAAAGGAAACTCTCCCTGGAGGCAAAGCATGTTGTTGGCAAGACATTGAGCTGTGACTCAGGGTATCAAAAGTCACTTTCCTGTTCTGCCACAGATTTCCTCTGTTGTCTTGCACAACACTGCTTAGGCTGTGTGCCTGAGCAAAAGATAAAAATATCTTCCTTCCTCTGACTGCTGTCATGACTATTTATCATATGGTCTTCAAGGAAAAAAGTATTTCATCCCTTCGTGCATGTCTGTGAAGGGAGGGACTGAGCTGCCAGGCAGGCAGGCACAGCCTATAGTTCTCCCTCGGCTTAGCACAGGGAGAACATGAGATCCAAAATTCGCTGCTCAGCTAAGTCACACTCAGTAAGCACTAGCCAGTCCCACAGGCTTTTGGAGCAGACATGGTAGATGCCCACAGAGTACTCACTGCGGCGTGTTCTGTTAGATTTTGGAGGACAGTTCATGCAGATTTCTGCCATTTGGAATACCTAACCTACAAACTGATGATTCTCTTAAATAAGTTCTTTTTCTTGATATCGTCACAATTAAGCCTAATATAATATTTTTCCAAAATGCTACAAGAAAAAATAATAATTATTAATTTTTAGAAAGCCATGTATTTTACCATGTCTAATTAAATATAGATACAGATATGCTTCGCGGATACAGACTTACTGTTTCTGTTAATTTCACAGGTTAAAATGAATCCTTACTTGCTCTAATACTTAAGCTTAAATTTAGCATTTCCCAATTTATATTATATTTAAGGTAAAGAATACCCATGCAGACTTTAGCAATTAGTCAGAAATGCCACTTTTGGATGGTCTTCTTTTGTGGATGCCCACTAATTACAGAATGTATGGAATTTCTCACGGCACTGGGTATTCTAAACCTGCTAGGGGTGATGATTCTAACAATATCAGAATATGATCCAGAAAGGCAAAGTGGGATTCAACTCCAGAATAAAAATTACCTTTAGATGTATGCATGAGCGTGTCTACAGGTGTAATATGTGTCTAAGTTCCTACTACAATCAATTAAGATCTATCCCAGTACAGCCAGTGGTGACTCAGGATTAGTTCAAGTGACTGAAAGTGGACATCTGAATTTAGTTAACTAATCTGCATTTTAATCTTTGTTAGCTGTATTGATTATGTTTCCAATAATCTGGGATGAATCATGCCTTTTTCTATCTCCAGGTGACGACTCCCACAGTTTGCATTCTGCTAGTGAAAATGGATGTCTTGCAATCATCTGTAAAGCACCAAACAATTTGTGTAGCCTTGCAGCAAACAGCACTACAAGTTTCCGCTTCATGTATGGGCTCCACCTGTCATAGTTTGTGTTTTAAACAAGTTATACTTGTAGATACACCCCAAGGGCTAATGAAGCCTTGAAATGGTATATTCACAATTCACGGGGCAAGGTCTACACACAAAAACTGCTACATTGCCTATAAAAACTTGCCTAGAATCCTGCAAAGTGATTGCCTAAGAGAAAACAAGGATTCTATATCACAGCCAGATACAACACCAAATCTTGATCAAAAAGTGTTCAGAGTCTCATCTCAGCCTATTCTCCCTGTCTGATGCTTTTTCCAACTCATTAGCATCCACACAGTATAGTCCCTAATTCTTTAGCTGTCAAATGTATCTTGGTCATCCCTGGACACTGGCCTAAGTATTTTTTTGTAGGTCAACAGTGCAATAGAAAGCTGAGTGGCAACAGAACAGTAAAAACACCACAGCCTTTTCTACGCTGTTACCCTCTCTGGTGGCCCAATACAAAAATGGGATGTTCAGCACAGAGCTTGATAGGAAGTGGGCAAAATATAAGTCAAACTGATGGCAACATTCATAAGCTGTGCCATGAATAAAGTAGCACCAACCGCGTAAATGGTGTCAATAATGGTCCATACAGTTCAAGGCTTCCACATAAAACATCTCCAGCCAATCTCCAAAAAATATGAGATAAAGCTGACATCTTTTAAGGTGATGTAGGAAACTGAGAGGTTCTGCTTATTCTGGAGTGAGTTTTGCCACTGCTTTTACTGGAAGGCAAAATGACCAGGTGGACATGAAGGAAGGTATCAAACAGCAAGTTTGGGACTGAAGAGTCTAGGAGACCATAATCCTAACAATTATTTCTTGGTGTTTTCTTTGGCATACTTACAGAATTTCTGTAGTCTCCTACTGAACATTCAAAGCTGGAGAACTCCCCATCTGTTGCTGTTAGCTGTGGTCCCAACTGTTCACATTTTCAGAAGTGTGCCAGAGCACTGAGTCATTTATTATCTGCAGCATACTGTTTTCAGAAGCATTTAGGGAGCTCAGTCTCACAAAGTCATCGCTGAGGCAAATTCTTCATACTGGTAGGGGCTTCGAAAGGGAATTTTAGGGGTTTTTTTGTGGTTGTTATTAATCTTTGTAGGAGGTGATAGAGCTATTTCTAAGTCAGGTTCATCCTTTATAATGAATTTATTTTATCTTGCCAAGCAACTCATCTGGAACTTATGTTTTCATTTTAGTTACTTGTCATCAGCAAATGGTCTTTTAAGATTATAATTCAATATCATGAATAGCAATTTACATTAATCACATGTTTATGACATTGCCAATAGGTGCAACAAGACACTGTGCAAATAAATACAAGATAAAACACCAAAAGGTTGCAGACTAAGTAGACCATTGATTCACTGTTTGTTTTTTTCAATACACTACTCAATCTCTTACAGCATTTTTTTACTCTCTTTATTACAGCTCTCCTTAAAGTCTAGCTTCTTTAAACTAGGCACTAGTATTAGCAGGTCACTGACCTAAAGTGTGTACTGTGTCTCACAAATGTACCTGCAAGATCCAATATCCTTACAAAATACAGAGGCACGTAATCCAAGGAGACATGTAAACACATTTTAATATTCAAATTCACTTACATAGCCAGCTGCCAATACCTCAAAGAGAATTTGAATAAAAATTACATGTATATCACAGAATAAAACAACCAGCATCTTTCAGGATCCTTTCTTCATTTCAAAAGAGATCAGAATCTATTGCCTTCTAATTCCTTTCAGGCTAGCACTAACTCTGTGCATAGATATGCAGCAACATTTCACTTGCTTTCATTTATGAAGGCTGATGCAAAGATTACTGTACCAAGGAAGACCAAGGCTTTCAGTTTATATGGTATCATTCAAATATAATATGAACATACCAATACGGTAACATTCAAATATAATATGAACATCCAACCAAGATCTGAAGACAGAATATGCCATCTGACACTTCATCCAAAGCAAGAGGCCATCTCAGCTTGAAAGTGCATTGTGCTAAAAAGAAATACAGGGCTTCTAGATCCTGGCTGGCTCATGCAGGGCCAATTTGCATTTGCCTTTACTGCAGTTCGGAAGGTATGCATATGACTTCGGATAGCGGGATGGGAATACCTTACTTTAAGAATATTTATGTCTTATTACAATAGTATGTGCAGACTTCAATCTTTAAGGAAGCAAACACTTTTGTGCTTTTCTGTAACTGAAGGACTAAGGCACTGAGTGGTTCTGTGACTTGGCTTAAGTCCGGTAGGTTTGAAGTCAGTATATAACATAAGCTACTGGCCTATCTTATCACTTCTCCTTGTATAGCTTTAAAGAAAAATTCAGACTTACATGACAAGACCAAGTATTCCAGGTAGTGTGAGAAAGCCTATCAGATATGGTTTCATTTGCCTATGAAGCTTTACCCACCACTACTCTCAAAGGAACCATGTTATCCATGTAACATCGTTCTCAGATTATCAAGTGCTTACAAATTTGCTTAATGTTTTATACAACAATAAGAGCATTGAAGGCAATAAAGTTACCAGAAATATACCATTATGCACATCTGCAGGATGTGTCATGGCCTCTACAAGACATAGATCTGGTTTCAAATGACATGCTCATGGTCTCTCTCCCTCCCACTTACTTCAGGATCTATCTGGACCATATGGTCCATGAACAATCATATGAGAGGAAAAAAAGTCAAAACATACAGGACTATAACAATGAAGCCCAAACAATGTCATGAACAAGGATATAATGGGCGTGTATTCTAAATCGGTTATTCTCATGGCATGAAGTGAACAGCATGTCGAACATGCAATGTTCAGATAAAATTAACATGTATCCCTTCCTTCAATGGTAGGACTTGTAGCTCAAAGGCCACTTCTACAAGTTGAAAGTTAAAGAATGATTTAACTTATTGCCATTACCATATTTATTTTACATCACTACCTCATTAGCTGAAGTTGCATGACATCAGCTGATGGAGCCACACAAATAAAGCATCACCCTGAATAGTACACTATAGTTTTGGTGCTGTCTGCTATTGCCCAACACACACACAAAAAATAAAATAAAAAAAATTATCTATATTATCTTAGTTACTTCTATTACCTCAGTTTCCCAAATAAAGTAGTAAAGAATATCCCTCTGCAAATTCATTTTTACTTCTAGGTAGAATATATTTCTGTGCATGATTCAAAATTGGAAGAGATAAGTCCTTTACTTTAAACTCAAACTGTTCTTCTGCTCAGTCAACAAAGGATACTGCCTTTGTTCCAGGACAAATACACGTCTGGATGCAGAAGCCCCCACAGCAGGGCTTGTAATGGAATCTGGACTAGTTTGTTACATTTTTTGATTATGGAGGTCACACATAATTGTCAGCCTGATATGCAAAAAAAGGAAGAGAATCTTTAGTTATAATTAGCATAAATAATTACAGCTACAGAAAAAGACAAAACCAATGTTTCAGAAGAAAGCATTTTTTGTCCCATGTGTTCCAAACCGATTTTCAGTTCAAACAACCTCTTTCATTTCTCCAGTTACCAACCTCAGCTTAATTTGGAGCAAATATACACAGCAAGTGAAGACTAGAAACGGGTACTTGCTTCTAACATATATTGTGAATTACCTTTTTTTTAATACTGAACCATAATCTGCACATACGATTGGGTAATTAAAGCATAATAGAATGTAGAGTAAATTACAATGACTGGTATGTTTTAGGAAGAAGATGCTTTGGAGGAGCGTATTAATGTCCAAGAATAAGAGACAGTTACAATGCCTTACCGGGCTAGTGACAGATGGCTACAAATTATAAACTATTAAAGTATTTTAAAACTGAATTGAGCAGAGTAATCTTCGTAGAAGAACTGCCAAGAAAATTATTTATCCTAATCAAAACAAAGGCAGACCTGTGCCTCAATCTGCAAGATATAAGTGTCTAGTCATGGGGACAAACGTGTTATTCATCTTCTACCAAGGCACCGAATCCTTTCCTGAACATGATTCTCTATATACTGAAGAAAATACCAGTTGCTTTAGTTTAATCCCTGTCATGATGGCCATTAAATTTCAGATCAGTCTTAAACAGCCATCGTTTTTCTCAGCTGTACAATGATATGGAGCAAATAGCCTGTGACAAACCCAACACCGCACAAGACAGAACAGGGGGAACCAATGTGTGTATATTAGCATTGTTGTTGCAGTCTCAAGCCTTTGTGCAGACTGAGAGGTGATCACATCAAACTCCGAGTCCATCCTCTGAGAGAAGGCTTTTAGAATAAGCACAGAAGATTTTGGTTTAGCAAACCTAATTATGAAATAAAGGCTTGGGAAGCAGACAGAGTTAATGTATCTGTCTATTCTGACTCATTTAAAGGCTATGGCTAAATGAAGAGCTCCACAAAATAGTTTCAGATACAAGTAATTGAATGTAATAAATGCTTTAGTGTTTTATTAATAATTCTTAGAGTAGGACTTCACTGCAATCTAATATTACTAAGAATTTTTATTATATGATCTCTTTTAGTCAAATTTAGCTGACAATTGTATCTCGTTTCTTCCTTTGGCACCTTGTTTAGATTTCCATCTTAATTAAGCCTTTGTGATACACTTCGACAAAAAGCTTCTCTGCATAGAACATCCCATTTTAAAATTAATACCTTGCTGCCTTTGCTAATCAAAACTCGAAGAGTTTACATTAGTGTTTTAAGAGCAGAGTGCATGGTTCATTAAAACCCAGCTTCACTGGATTTAAATCAGAGGTGAATTTAAATAGGTGCAAGGGAGACTAAGTGGCTATTACTTTTATTTCTTTCCTACTCCCACAGAAGCTGATTGATATACATTGCAACCTTTACACACGACCTTTATAATTTGGCCCATTATATATAATAACCAAGTAATCTCTGCTGATACATATTTTATATTATCCTGTGATAAAGGAGAAAACTCAAGGATAATTATTTTAAATTAACACAGTTCTACTTTGACTATCTCATACCATTCTGATAGACTCTGAACAAGTAAATTCTAAAATCCTACTGTAAGCACAGTGAACCAATTTCAAACACACACAAGGTTTTAATGTATACTAAGAGATGGGGATTGTACACTGGAGACTGTTATGAAGATGTGAATTTCCCTACTTGAACTTCAACAGATTGTCTCTGAATTTGGCTTATGAGTTCAAAAACCATTCTCATAACATATAGATCTATCATACTACATTCATGACTGTAGATTATCATAATTTTTCTTCACCGTATTCTTAACTTAGTCTGTGAAACTCCAGTCTACATGCACTAAAGCTGAAATTCTTCGCAAGTATGTTGTTGGCATCAACAAAGAGCTCAGTTGAACAATCTAGATATGTCCTCTGAAAAAAAAGGAACTGGTCAAACCACAACTATTTTGGACTCTAATTTACCCATGTGAGTACTGTTATTTACTATACAGTCCTTGTCCATCCTGCAAGCATTCCACTCTGCTAAGGAAGAACTCAATATCCTAAACAAGGGTCTCAGGTCACGTCACCTGCGCACTCACCAACACCTCAGAGCTGCCTCCACATCTAATCTGTCACCACACTGTATCTGTCGTCTTTGCAGACTGACTTATGAAACTCCTTCAGAAAAGGCAAAGACTGCCTCAAAAGAGAGGAACCTCTTCTGCTGCTGTTGTCCAACTAGAACGAGATTAGACAGGGCTCACGCAACATCTGTTACTCCAGATGGATTTGTCAGTGATCAGGCAGAATAAAGTTATTGCAAACACTGCAGGAATCAAGTAGCACATTTAATACTTAGAGGTTAGATCTGGTTTTGCAGTTTACCTTGACATGTCCTAGCAGAAAGAATTCATGACATCCAGGAAAAAACTCCTTAAAACCAGCTACTTTGCATA
Organism: Cuculus canorus; assembly: GCF_017976375.1. NCBI lineage: Eukaryota > Metazoa > Chordata > Aves > Cuculiformes > Cuculidae > Cuculus > Cuculus canorus. The sequence continues at coordinate 14,186,389 of NC_071403.1, forward strand.
GGTTCCCATGTAAATTTGTCTACTGAAAGTGTTAATTTTCTAAACAACTCTTCATTCTATTAGTTAATGCATTGGTTCTGATTGAAATGATTGAAAAATTACATGAGTAATTATGGAAATTGTCTTCACCCAGCTAATGTCAACATATTAACTTGTTGCCATGTCAATATTCGCCTTGCAATTTTGCATATGCAAACAATTCCAACAAAAATCAAACACAAATATGTTGTCTTTTATTTGTCTTTAACCAAGGCTGCTACCTTATTCTAGAAGACAAGGTGAGTTCTGTGTCAGTGTGACTAGTATGAAACTCATTTACATCAGATGTGTTTCTTAAGTTAACACTTCTCCTGAGTGCATTTCTCTAAAGTTGAGTTGAATTTGTTTAGGCTCCATGATTCAATTGGACAGATTGTTATATAGATTAGAAAGACACTTTGCCAGGTGAATATTCAATGCTTTTGGTAGTCAGCACAAACAAAAACATTTTATTGCTCCAAAAGCAAAATAATTTCTTGCCTAAAATGTTGCAAAGGTTGCATAACTGAACTGCAAAGAGGGTCTATTCCATCTGTGGCTGGTGAAGCGTTCTCTCTCCAGTGGAACCTGCCTGCTTTGAAAGCTCAAACAGCTTTGATCCTCTTCCTTTCCATATAAAATTGTCCAAGAGATGTGCTGCCATCTAGAGAGACCTTGAGAGGACGGACAAATGGGCTGACAGGAATCTCATGAAGATCAACAAAAGGAAGTACAAAGTCCTAAACCTGGGGAGAAACAACCCCAGGAACCATTACATCCTGGGGGACACACAGCTGGACAGCAGCTCCACAGAAAAAGAACCTGAGAGGCATGGTGAGACACTATGTTGGACTCAAGCCAGCACTGCGCCCTTGCAGCAAAGGCTAATGGTATTCTGGGCTCCATTTGGAGGGGTGCTACTAGCAAGTCTTTGGAGGTGATCCTTCCCCTTGACTCAGCACCAGTGAGGCCTCACCCAAAATACTGTGTCCAGTTCTGGGGTCCTCAGTGCAAGAGAGACACGATCCAGCAAAGGGTGACAAAGATGATGAAGGGACTGGAGTATCTCTCCTAAGGGGAAAGCTGAGAGAGGTGGCACTCTTCATCCTGGAGAAGGGAAACCACAAGGGGGATTTTAATGTATAGAAAGTGTTGAAAGGAGGATGCAAAGATGATGGAGACAGGCTTTTTTCAAGCAATGAAGCACAAACTTAAACACAGGAGGTTATGTCTCATGAAACACTTCTCCTGTGAGGGTGACAAAGCACTGGCATAGGTTGCCCAGAGATATTGTGGAGTATTCCACTTTGGAGATACTCAAAAGCCATTTGCACATGGACCTGGGAAACTGGCTTCAAGTGGCCTTGCTTTAGCAGGACTGTTGGACCAGATCCCTCCAGAGGTCTCCTTTCAACCACAATCATCCTATGATTCTACAGAGTGTCAATAACAGCTACCCTAGTTGCTCTAACTTCAAATTTGATTTCTAAATTGTAAATCAAAGAATTAACAATTTTTTTTCCAGGAAGTAAGTCCCGTTGCCAGCTACTAAGGGCAAGAAAATGTTATTAAAGGAAACTATGGGATCAGTCTGTGTAGTGGGTTAGCCAAACTACCACCCATCTGCTCACTCTCCCCCTTACCCCCCAGTCAGTTTGGGGTTTTTTTTTCCCCAAAATACAGAATTCCAGGGCTCTGAGCCTGCTACCAGTTACAGAAATCCTTAATCTGCTTTAGCAAGACTAAGAGTGAAGAGAAATTAGTAAATTAAATAATCTCTTTTCCCTTCAATCCCTTTTTATTTGGTCACATGAAACTTAAGACTAAAAAGCGTGCCAGAATACTTGTACTTCACGAGGACAATGTTGTGTACATCAAGAAAAATTTATGGATGATGTTCTTACACACCAGATATATGCGACATTTCCATTGATTCAGATTTGTGATTTCTGATGGTATTACATATTTCGAATAACCATACTAAAAATAAAGATCTCTATATATCTCCAAAAGTCTCTCTACTAATTTCAACCAATGAATGTTTCACAAGTATTACCCATCCAGAAGCAGAAGTCAAAGTTACACCCTCTCTCACATAAGGAGCTGTGAAATCCAGGTAGGATATACAGTCATGCCACACATAAAGGCACAAGGAGACCTCAATTACTTCATGACAGTGACATAGAGTCAAGGATAGAGATTTGAGCTCTTTTTCCTCTGTATCATTCATCCTCAAACAGCGTGTTGGTGAGATGTTCTCTACAAAGATGCAACTGGGAAGGCATGGTCTTGAAACCCTTTTAGCTGAGAAAGACAAATGAAGCTGAGAACTCCTCTATCTTGGATAAGTGCCTTAAATGCAAAGCTGAACTATACAAGAGAGGAAACCTAGCTAGGTCCTTCCACATCATGAAACAAACAAACAAGTGATCCTGCTTTCATTATTTGGAAGAAACCAATTAAGTACCTATTTTTAGGACACAATTTCCAAGTCACTAGAGTTTACGGGAGAGTGTAATTCAAAATCCTCACTGTTATTCTCAAAATCTTCTTAAGGGTAGAAGGACACACAATGTACATGGAGCTAAGAGATTTTTCCTAGGCCAGGAGGAGCAAACAAGGACATCATTTTGAATTTATCATGATATAAAGGGCTGTGTCTACCCTGTTGCGGAAAGCTCAGGTGACAGTACTTGCTGACAAGAGCACTCTTTGGGCCACTTGATCGTGTCCCTGGTGTTACTGCATGGAGTGATACCCTCAGGAACAGCACTGGCCAATGCTTCTCGTCAGGCCAGTGTTCCTAGCAGCCTCTTAGTCTCATCTTCCAATAGTAAGAGTATCACAGAGGCATTTCTTTTTCTTTTTATCAATGTGGATAAGGAGTGTTGGTATTCCTGCAAATGGAATAACAATAAATGTTTCCTATATTTTGATTAGACTGTTAAAGTATTTGCTGTTCAAACAACAAATTCTTAATTCCATATATATATATATATATATATATATAAAGAGAGAGAGAGAGACGCATGTGTACATATAAGTTCTCTTTTGACCATAAAAAGATATTGAGTGCATCATCTGCTGCTTCTTACCTGGGAGAGATTTGTATCAGCTTTTTGGCTATAAGGGAGTTTATTTAAGCTTCCTGACTGCTACTGTGATGCACACCTTCATGAGGGCAGTGGTCTGCCACAAGGACCAGACACAAAAACCTAAGCCTAAATAAATTACCTGTAACTGCTTGGAAAGGGTCCAAAAGAAGCAGGAATTAAACTGAGATCATGTCTGCGCTCAACATAAATTCACCTAAACTGTCAGAGTAGTACTTCTGCAGGGTACTTTTCATCCCTAGGGTTTCTAAAGCACTTGACCTATGAAATTTCTGTTTTAATAATTAATTAAATTCTTAGTTCATCTTCCTGATCTTTGAAACCTGTAGTTATTCTACAGGAAACAGCAACAGCCAACAGACAACGTGGATAGAGAAGTAAATTGTTAATTATATAAAAAGTTAATCGTAAGGCAGAACACATTTACACCGATGAAGGTACTTCCTAGCTCAAACCCAGAACCTTTAGCAACATAACACCTATGAAATTGCCCCGCGTATCACTTTGTTAATAAAAAAGTCTGTCCTGTGGAATCACCGACACTTTTTCCAGCACATTGTACTTGATGGCTATAAAGCTCTTAAGGGGCATGACCTACCAGTAAAATGAAAACCTATCTTGCAACGAAAATAGTCTTTCTGTTAGATTAATTCATAATGAAACTCTTCTATTTTTAAGTCATTTTTATACCTGGAATTGGGTACTGACTGAAACTTTCTCAGAGGCCACAAATTTCCATTAGAAAGACAAATTTTCAAGAATGGTAGAAAGTCCTTGGCATCTAGTGCAACAGATTGGACATGCCCTGGGAGAAGAATATCATTTCCCCCTTCCTCAGTTAAAAAAAAAATAACTAAGGAGAAAGCTGCAAAAGAAGTAGCAGTGCCAGCTTTGTCAGGGAAAATTTACATCGCTACAGTTTTAATGCAAAAGGTTTTCTGCATTCTTCCATTTGCAGATTTTGAAGTCTGAGCTGGCAATTTGCCTGAAGGACTGATTCTCCGACAGCACTAGTGTCAGGAAGGTCAGCTGTAAATTTCAGTCAGTGCAGGGCACAAGGAAAACATTGTCAGAATATTTCGCTGCAGCCTGGCATCAAATATAAACACTGAATGTATGGCTTAAGCATAAGACTTCAAATAACAATTCACCATGGAAATTGATAATTTTGATTGTTCACTATAGCCTGCTATTTAGGTACAAATTCTCCACTGATAGCTGCTTTTCTCTGCTATTTTGCCATTCTTACTGAAGTCAATGAACTTCAAAAAGAGGAAACAATGTTATTTTTTTACAGATAGTAAACCCCGGAAATTACTGTGATAATCATTTGCTAAGCAGAAACTATGATTATAGACATAAGAATTATATTGTACATCCATATAAATAATAGCTAATAGAGGACTAAATTACAATATGTGCATCCAATTTTTTGTGTTGCCAGCTCATAGATTTTAATCATGGGGGTTTATCTTAAAAAAATGAGATTTGACATTGTCTGAACACACCAGAATATCACTGCCATTTTAAACTAACTTTTAAAAGCAAAGCTAGAAAACATTCAGAAAAGAAAAAAAAAACCCAAAACACCCAAACCACTCGATATTCCTTAAACCTTCTTGTTACAAGAAAAAGCTTGAAACTGGGCCACAAAGCCAGAAGGGTCAAAAGGGTATTGTCACAATGCATATATCGAAATGTGTTATGACACATCTAAGAGCATCACTGTAACTCCTATACCAAACTCGTGTGATGGTTTTCTGAGTCCTGACTCACAGCTGCTAAGACCTTGAAGGAGCAGATTGGAAATATCAGTCCCCACAAGGCCTGGCAGTATTCAGCCCTAAACATTCTTTCAGGCACATCCTTTCATATCAGCTTACAAATTACAGCCCTAGTCAAACTGAGATATGTAGGCAAATTGAGAAGAGACAGCATTTCCTTTAAAATCCTGCCTCATTGAAAACATCCTCCCAGAGATCCAGCTTTGCTTCGAAGGTGGGAAGCAGCTTTCAACATTCAAAAGTGAGATTAGAGGAGTGGGAAGTGTAAAATGTAAGAGTGAAGGCCATCGCAAGGATAGGAGTAGCAGCTGCCATCTCACTGAGCGATCAAGCTCGTCACCTTCATGCATCTCAAGACTCCATTTGATAGCAACTGAAGACAATACAAGCTCTGCTGAATTTGTTCCAATTTATTGATGTCTTGTGTTCTGGAGTGCTCAAAACTGCCCACAATATTTCAAATGTGATATAACAAGTACCGAGTAGAGGAAGACAATGCACTTTACCTGCTGGCTGTGCTCCTACTGATACTGTGCCAGGTGCTGCTGGCCTTCATCACTGCTAGGACCACCGCTGGCTCATGCTCCACTCAGTGCCCATCAGGACCCTCAGGACCTTTCCTGCACAGCCGTTCCCCAGCCAGGCAGCCTCAGTCTATGCCACAGCAAGGGGCACTTCCTTCTCAGGTGCAGGACTTGGCATTTATCCTTGCTGAACTTCATTAGGTCACTATTAAGTCACATTAAGTCACTGGACAGCCTTATCTAGTGGGAGGTGTCCCTGCCCGTGGCAGAGTGGTTTGAGCTGGATTATCTTTAAGGTCCCTTCCAGCCCAAACTATTCTATGATTCTATGAGTCTATTGTCTCTTTGTTCCAGCCCATCTACACCCCACTGGATGGCAGCCATGCACTTGAGCATGTCAGCTGGTGCCACCTAAGTTTGTTGTCATCTACACACTTTATGAGCAAGCACTCAGTCAATTCCTCCAGAGTGACAGATGAAAGTATTAAAAAGTGAGTCCCATCCTGCTTTCTGCAGCTTTCCAGACATATTTAGTGCAAACCACTGCTGTGCTGCAACTTTAGTTCAGCTGTGTAGGGTATGTCCCTTTGGGAAGACACAACCTCAACCAGGGGAAGTGGAATTAAAAATTCTTGGTCAAGCTGGCAGTGACTTTGTGATGAAACTATCAAGGGTGTTCTCCCATGACAGTTCCGTGAGCCCTGAATTATGATGCGAGTGAGGAACAAGGCCTCAGCTCACAGCGAAGCCCCCACTACATCACTCCAATCCTTGTAACTTCGAGGGTACAGCCATCACCTTTTAGCCACGTTTGCACGTTCTTCCTTAAAGACTGAAAGGGCAAGCATCTCAGGCAGAAAGCTAAAGGTGGTGTGTGTAAATCCTCACAGATTCAAACATAACCCTCCCAGTGCAAAGAAGCTCAGAACCAGGTTCACATAAGGTCTGAATGTGAATGACTGAAAGTTCTCAAAGTTCTCACAAGGGTTCTTATGTTGTACAGCTATCTTCAGCCTTACACTGCTGACACAGATCCAAGGCTTATGTTAACAGAATGAGCCAAACTGGTTTCACGTCTTACCACTTAAGACAAATATAACTTCTGTGGTTCATTCTGTCCTCTCGGTATAGAACTCCTGTCTTGCAGTGTGGTTTAAGAATTCAGGAAACACAAACTGAAAGAGAAAGGTGGTTGCTATTGTACTAAAAGGTCTTTTGCATGCTTCTCTGCTTCTCTCTTAAAAAAATCAGCTATTCTTGAATATATACAAGAGCTAGGACAAAAGCTCAGAATCAAAGTTCCCCTACACCAACGAAGGGTGGGCTATCCAGAAAAGGTGGAAAAAATCTTCTTTATTGATTGTCTTCCTCCTTCGGGGCTGGGGACATGGAGGGGACTTTGCAGTGTTGGGCTAGGGTCTTCAATTGGCCAAAACCTTAAAGCGAAATTATGCCCCTTATTCCACTGTGTACTGGCTGTAAGATACAGAAGACCTTATTAGGACATAAATAAGATAAATCATATAACTATTAATAGGAAAAAATCATCTACAGAGGGAAAAAATATTTGCTTAATACTGTTAACTAGCACGTTCCCTGCCAACAACATATTTATATGGAGAACATGAACTGCGGTTTCCCGTCATAATCTCTCTCAGCCCGTTCCAGCCTGTTCCCTGGGAACACACGGCCCAAGCTGGTTTGGGGAAAGGCACATTCTGCTTCTTTTCCTCTTTTTAGGGTTCCCATTTGAAGCAGGTTGCAGCAGCAAAATGTCTTTTTCTTCCCCAGTGACATCAACTTTTATAATTATTTTTCTTTAAACAAAAAAATGAACAAAGAAACAAACAAAGAAACAAAAAACCACAAACAAATCCCACCAAACTAAACAAACCTATGGAAAGTGGAAGAGCTGGCAGCTCTCACACCATGAGGAGCTGGGGGAAGACAGAGAGGTCCCAAATAAATGCACTCCCATGTTGGGTCCCAACCTCAGGACATTTTTTAAGTGGAGCAAGAGTCCATTTTTTACAGTAAGAGATTCTAAGACATTTCTAGTTATAATATTGCCATATGCAGGACTTAAATTGGGAACTAGAAATAAATTAAATAGCCTCATCCTTCATATAACAGAATTCATGAGAAACCACTATAAAGCTATCAGAAAACAGGGATATTTTTGAAGCATGCCTTACCTTGGTAAAGAAATAACACCTATATTGGGTTTTTTTCAGCTAGTGATCTCAGTTGTTAAAGATGTGCTAGTAAAGACCACTTCAATCATCTCAATAGTCTCTTAATAAATCAGTTAAGGGGCCAGTTTAGTGCAGTGCCATTTTGCCACTTGGCCAATAGTCAAGAGGAGACAAAAATAGTTAGTGAATAAGCCTATAGGAAAAAATCTATAGTGTCAATTCCTTTTTGTTTCCTTGGCATCACTATAAATAAAACCATGCATTTTTTAATAAGATTAATTTTAAACTCTTTTCTCTCTTCTCCTTAAGTGTTAAGTGGTTGCAAGAGGTTCTGTTATTAAACTTCTAGTACAGCGTGCAGGCAGACAGGGATGCACAGGTTGTGATTTACTAGTAATAATCCATCTGAAATAGGGTTAGCTTGAACCAACTACGATTTGCAGAAGGGATTCAAGCCTACTATGTTCATTCCTCTTCCAACAGTAAGTAAACACACCAGAAAAAGAGATCTAGCAGGCTGTATCTACATTGAAAAGTAGTACTGCACAACAGGAGAGATTTGTAGAGCGAAATACTTGGCACTGAGAACATAATACGCATCCATAGTATTTGCACTTTGAAGGTTATAGTTCAGACTACATCTTGCCACATCCAATAGACTGAACAATCTCTAGTGGCTGGACAACATTAAATTTACTCTTTGAGTACGCCTAAGATTTCATTTCAGTTCACAGAGTCAGACCTCTCCACAGTGTAACTCAAAGCATGGTAAGTAGCAATGATCAGAAGATTCACATCAAAGGCATGTTCCCGATCTGAACTTAAACATTAATATAACTGCTACCATAGAGTCTGTCAACTAAGAGGTTCTGCCATGCAGGAAAATTCTTTTGGTGTCATGACCAATGCTACTTTCTGTTTTGGAAACTATCCCTCCTATTTTGTTGTGATTAAGCGACATATGCAAAGACCGAAGGCAGGTTTCTGCATCTGTGCAACAGGTTATTTTCATGAAAGAGAGAAGGTAAAACCAGAGCTGTAGGATTGTAATGCAAAAATGCAAGATGGAGGTACGCAAAAGCAATCTTGCATCCTATACAAGCCTGGACCGGTTGAATTTAAACCATTTAAATCAGTTCAACTTCTGTGCCTAAAAAAAGTCAACATCAGTATATCAGTTCTGGAACACATTGTGACAGCTGTCTCTGCGTTGTTATCCATCCGCAGTGAGAAAGAAAGTATGTTCCCCAGCCCCTATTCAAGATCTGTGCGTAACTAGACACACCTTCAACATGTTTCAGTTGAACCCCTTAATGAAGCATAGTGAGTCTATGGCTGCACTTGGGGTCTGTTTACCTTTCAAAATATTGCACCATGAAACCCATTACACCGTAGACAGATTTGCAATAGGTAAGCCTATTTCAAAACATGCTATGATGTTTTTAAAATATGATTGGATTGTATGTTCTGACATGGAGGAGGATAGGACCGCTGAGGAACCCCAAATGAAACTGTTGAAAAAGAATCATAGAATCAATTGGGTTGGAAGGGACCTAAAGATCATGTAGTTCCAACCCCCCTGACATGGTCAGGGACTCCTCCCACCAGCCCAGGCTGCCCAAGGCCCCATCCAACCTGGCCTTGAACACCTCCAGGGCTGGGGCAGCCACAACTTCCCTGGGCAGCCTGTGCCAGTGCCTCACCACTCTCATAGTGAAGAAATTCTTCCTAATGTCCAGTCTAAATCTGCCCCTCTCCAGTTTATACCCATTGCCCCTCATCCTATCACTACAAGCCTTTGTAAACAGTCCTTCCACAGTTTTCCTGTAGCCCCTTTCAGGTACTGGAAAAAAATGAGCCTTCTGGCAAAAGCATCCCCAATATCCAGACTGGTTCACAATCACTCTTTTAGTCAGACTTCAAAAGCCATCATAATGTTTCCAAAGTTCATCATTTCCCTGTTCAGCTGATAGGTTAAACTAGATACTCACAGGACATGTTATCCTTGTTTATTTTGCACTGCTGACTTTATGGAATAGTTGTACCCAGTTTTCTGGAAATCTAGAATATTATTTTAAACAATGAAATAAACTGAATGTTTAAAGGTCTTGTACTAATACTGCTTTTGAGAACACATAAGTTATAAGGTTGTGGGGTTGCACATATAGGTAACAAAATTAGTTATTGTGAAATTTAAAGAAACTATTTGACTATAAACACAATTTCAGTATTTTTAAATATCAGAAAACATAAAGGCAAATACTTTAAAATTAAGTGAAACTTTCAAAAGTTGGAAAAAATTGTATGTAATCTGTAGTGTTTCCAAGGTCTATCCTGAAAAAAAAAAAGACTAGGTATTTTTAAATGCCACCTTGGGAAGAACTTGCAAGCTGCTTTTATTAAACTTTCTAAGATAACAGGAAGAAAAATCTGCCCCAAAACAGGGATATGAACACAAGGCATGTCCTTATTACACCTATGTACTGGTCCTCGCTCTAAAACACAGGTGGATTTTCTTTTTTGCTCAAAACACTTCTTTTCTGTCTCAAAGTTCAAGCACTCAGAGCCGGATCACTTAATCACAATAATTCAATTAAATATTTTTACTTCTGCAGTTTTACACTGCCACTCATTTCCTGCCCACACAACTCCCCTCCTACATGCTGCACATATTGCTTTTGAATCCCCCTATAAATCTCCAATTAATTTATTCATTGTTAGTAGAACTGTGTATGTCCTCAGGTTTAAAATGCACTTAAGACTCAGAATTTAATTGGATTTTTTCTTAATCTTGTCATCTGTGAGTCTTATAACCAATCCACAGAATAAAGACATAACCTAATTTTCTCTACCTTGGCATAACAGAGAAGATTCCTACACTTGTGTCTGCAGGTGAGGCTCTTCCTTTCTTTTCTCCCCATTGATGTGGGGTTATATAGGAATAGGATATGGCGCAGAATTGCATAATCAGTTTAGCTTATACAGCATATATGGATATATAAAAAGTATAATTTTGAGGTTACCACTTTCACATTTCAATCCTTTGCATGTGCTTCCTCCATTTCTTTTTGACGCATAAGAAACTGCGGAGTTTTGACCTCTGATGGTCACCAGGAATGAAAAAAGCAACACCCCTAACAAACAATCCTAAACACCCCTAAGAAATAATCTAGCTAACCTTTGAAGCAGAGGATAGATAAGGTGACCTGTCAAGTTTCCTTACATGCTATAGTCATTAGAGATTTACACTGAATATTCGGTTCTGGAAAAAAATGCCATCATTGTCATCTTATCAACAATTGTCTAATGCGAGTTCATTTATTACTCAATAATGAGCAATATGTGTCCTATACAGAGGGAAGCCAGAATTTCTTTTGTTCATTAGAAGGTATTTGGAAGAGGGAGCCAAAACCATCGCATTAATGTCTTTTATTGTTTCACATATTTCAGCACTTTTTTTTAGATCTCTGTTGCCCAGATTGATAGCTTAAAAAGAAGGTATTTACAAATATGAAGAAAGTACATCTGAAAGTATTTCTTCCTAACAACGCTGACACAACATTTCACTTGGGATTTGTGAACAATTTCTGTATCAATTTTTTGTTCATATGAAGGATTTAGAAAAGCCTTGAAGCATACATATGCTCATTAGAAGAATAAAAGTGTAAAAGAACAAAGCCATATTAAAAAAATCCTTATCACCATGGTAACTAAACACAGGCTAATTTCGTAACCAGATTTTAATGGAAGGACAAATATAGATCATTACCTGTAGATTTCCTGACCAAACATTAAAAAAAACTCTCAAAAAAACCCGATAATTTCTCAATAACCATCAGAATACAGAATGCTTTAAAAAGTCATGAAAAACCATAATTTCAAACATGTTCATATGATATCAAATATTTTCAGACAAGCACTTCTGTTTTAATCTTTCAGAGGCTATTTGTGGGCAAGAAAAAAAAGCAAAGTTAATGTTACGTTACTTTCAAATAACAGTGTAATGTCTAAAGACTGACTACTTGTTTTATATAAAACAGTCCCCTAGAATTGTTCATAAAATATCAAAATTGTAATCAGTATTTTGCACTAAGAAAGCAGAAGATATGTTTGATTGGCAGAACCGCATAATGAGTGATTAGTTGCTCACCTCACCTACGCACCACCCACCAATGCTCCAGAAACACGAGAAGTTACAGAGGATGTGAATTTTCTTAAGTGCCACAGAGTGCAAATGCCTCGAATCAGTAAATGGGGAAACAGATCCATTAGACTAATTATTAGCAACAGGCAAGAAGGAGATGTTAGTTTAATTTCTTTGTCCATTTAAGATTTGACCTTTCAGCTGAAGCTACCAACAAAGGCTTCGATCTAATGGCAGTTTTGGTGGCGGTTTGTGACATGCCCATCTATTTCTGGCCTTCTAGTACTTTTATCTTTCCAGTAACTGAATACTCACTTTATTATTAGGACCTAGATTGAACTAAGCAACACATTTTCATGAGTTACTACCTATTCAGCACTCAGAGAAAGCCTGAGCTTCTCTACTTCATTGAAATATATCACCCGTTGTCCTCTATGCATCAGAATATTAACATGCAGTATAACAATTTCCCTACAAAAATAAATGGGTTTGGTGCTCATCACTTCATGGTATACTGAAAATGTCATCATTTCTTCCAGAAAAAATGTCAGCTAGGTGCTCCGGCCCTCTGATAATCTTTGTAGCCTCCTCTGGACCCATTCCAACAGCTCCATATCCTTATTATGTTGAGGATTCCAGAACTGGACACAGTATTCCAGATGAAGTCTCACAAGAGAGGAACAGAGGGGCAGAACCACTTCCCTCACCCTGCTGGCCAGGGATACAGTTGGCCTTCTGGGCTGAGAGTGCACATGGCCGGCTCATATCGCACTTCTCATCAACCAGCACCCCAAGTCCTTCTCTGCAGGGCTGCTCTCAAGCACGTCATCCCCATCATGTACTGAAAACAGGGATTGCCTCAACCCAGGAGCAGGACCTTGCACTTGGCCTTGTTGAACCTCATGAGGCTCTCACAAGCCCACTTCTCCAGCCCATCCAGATCCCTCTGGATGACATCCCATCTTCCTGGTGTGGCAACTACACCACTCAGCTTGGTGTCATCTGCAGATTTGCTGAGGGTGCACTCAATCTTGCTGCCAATATCATTGATAAAGTTATTAAACAGCACCATTCCCAGTATGGACCCCTGAGAGACACCACTTGCCATGGATCTCCATCTGCACTTTGAGCCATTGACCACTACTCTTTGAATATGACCATCCAACCAGTTTCTTATCCACTGTACCGTCCACCCATCAAATCCATATCTTTTGAATTTAGAGAAAAGGATGTTGTGGGGGACCATGTCAAAGGCTTTACAGAAGTCCAGATAGATCACATCCATTAGTTTACCCGTGTCCACTGCTGTGGTTACCCCATCATAGAAAGCCACTAAGTCGGTCAGACAGGACTTGCCCTTGGTGAAGCCATGCTGGCTGCCATTAATCACCTCCCCGCCCTCCATGTGCTTTAGCATAACTTCTAGGAGGATCTGTTCCATGATATTCCCAGGCACAGAGATGGGGCTGACAGGTTGGTAGTTCTCAGGGTCATCTTTTGTACCCATTTTAAAAATGGGCATAACGTTACCACCCTTCTTCCACTCACCAAGGACTTCTGCTAACTGCCATCACTTTTCAAACATCATGGAGAATGGCTTGGCAACCACATCTGCCAGTTCCCTCAGGACTCCGAGATGCATCTCACCAGGTCCCATAGACTTATATATGTTCAGGTTCCTCAGGTGGTCACGAACCTGATCCTCCTCTACTGTGGGAGGGGGTTTACCCCTCTGGTCACTATCTTGCTGTCCCATGACCCAGGAGGGGTGAGGACAGCTGTTATCAGTGAAGACTGAGGCAAGAAGTTGTTAAGTGCCTCAGCCTTCTCCTCTGTTGATATGTGATCCCCATTTCCAACCATCAGTGGCGGTACGTTCTCTTTGACCTTCCTCTTCTGATTGACGTACCTGTAAAAGCCCTTCTTGTTAGTCTTTACTTCCCATGCTAAGTTCAGCTCCAGCTGTGCCTTGGCCTTCCTGATTTCATCCCTACACCACCGGGCAGCGTTTTTATACACACCCCACGTTCCCTATCCCTGCTTGCACTGCCTGTGCAGTTCCTTCTGCTTTTTCAGTTTAACCAGCAGGTCTCGACTCAGCCACACTGGTCTCTTCCCTTTTCTGCCTGATTTTCTACATATGGGGACTGAGCACTCTTGCGCTTTATGGAAAGCTTCCTTAAATATTTTCCAGCTCAGCTCTGCTCCGCTCCCTTGTCTTGGAGGACCATCTACCAGGGTAATTCCTTGAAGAGCTGGAAGTCTGCTTTCCTGAAATTTAGTGTCCTGACTATACTCCTCATCTGTCCCATATCCCTCTGGACCTTGAACTCCACCAGTGCATGATCATTGCAGCCCAGGCTGCCACTGATCCTGATGTCACTGACGAGTTCACTTGTATTGGTGACCATAAGGTCCAGTGTTGCATTCCCTGAGGGTCTCTATTAGCTGGACTAAGAAATTATCCTCAATTCACTCCAGGCATCTTCTGGATTGCCTACAGCTTGGTGTGCTACTTTTCTAGCATATGTCTGGGTGGTGAAGTTCCCGAGTAGGATGAGAGCTCGAGAGCGCGAAGCCTGCTCTAGCTGGAGGAAGAAGACTTCATTGGTTGTCTCTCCTTGATCGGGTGGCCTGTAGAATACAGCAACCACAAGGTTCCCATTGGTTGTTCTGTCTTTAATTTTGACCCACAGGCTTTCAACTTTTTGTGGCTACTCTTCAACGACAGCTCTTCACTTTCTATCCCTTTCCTGAGATACAGGGCAATACCTCCACTCCTTCTTCTCGTTCTGTCTCTCCTGAACAGCCTGTAGCTGTCAATAGCCACATTCCAGTCATGGGATTCATCCCACCACGTTTCTGTGATGGCAACTAGACAATAGCTTTCTAGTAGGACAGTAGATTCCAGTTCCTCTTACTTGTTACCCAACCTTCGTGCGTTAGTGTAAAAGCACCTCAGCTGGGCTGCCGGTTGCATCACCTTCCCAGCGGACCCTTTCTTACCTGTAAGATGTTTTGGAGAAGCATCCTCCCTAACACCTGACCCCTGACATGCATCCTTCCACCTCTTGTTAAGGAGGTTAACCCCCTCCCCCTTCCTATCTAGTTTAAAGCCCTATCTACAAGCCCTGCAAGTTCCTGGGTAAAGATCCTCCTCCCCACCCGAGAAAGGTGGCTCCCATCTGAAGCCTGTAATCTCAGTGCCATGTAGGCCATCCCAATGTCAAAAAACACAAAGTTATTGTGGTGACACCAGCCACGGAGCCGTGTATTAATAGACTGGACCCGTCTGAGCTGTTCTATGTCACCACATGTAACTGGAAGGAGGGAGGAAAAAATCACCTGGGCTCCTGATTCCCTCAGAAGCCATCCCAAGGCCTTAAAATCTCTTTTAATCCCTGCTGGGCTTCTTACTGCTGCTTCATTCCCTCCCACATGGAGCAGCAGTAGTGGGTAATAGTCAGTTGTTTTCACCAGGTTGGGAAGTCTCTTGGTCACATCCCTTGCCCTGGCTGCTGGGAGGCAGCAGGCTTCTCTGTGAGAGGCATCTGCTCGACATATCGGACCCTCTGTCCCCTTCAATAGAGAGTCTCCTACAACTATGACTCTCCTATTGGTCCTTGTGGCAGTCGTGGCAACGGAGCATTTACGCCGTTTCAGTCTCTGACCCTGCTCTGATATGGGTACATCTTCCTCCATGTTTTCCTCTGGTCTGTTCTCCACATTGAGAGCTTCAAATCTGTTGTGGTGTGACACCTGAGGTGGCGTGGGCAAGGAGGGGGTTGATTTTCTGCTCCGCCAGTGGACGCACTTCCACTTCCTACCTCCTTTTGAGCCTTCGCTTACAACTTTAGTGGGGGAAGATGCCAGATCCCTTTGACCCTGGGTTCTTACCTGTGTCTGTGTCTTCTCTCGTGCTTTGGAGCCCAGGGTGAACCCACCAGTCTATCTCCACCTCACGCTCCCTGATGCTCCTCAGCCTCTCCACCTCCTCTTTCAGCTTTGCTATCAGGCTGAGGAGGAAGCCCACCTGCTGCATCTTCTGCAGCCCTCGCCGCCCTCTGCTTCCAGTGCAAGCTGGTGGCGTGCAGTTGAGACCTGGATGGCTGCGTGCAACTTAAGATGTTACTTCTAATGCGGTCAGATGTCGTTTCCTCTCACCAATGAATATTTCAGTATTTCATATTAAGTATTCATTGGAGCAGGAAAAAAAATTATGGTGTTTTGCTTCCCTAGTGGGTGCCTTCACTGCTAGCCAGTATAGCCCCAGTCTATTCTGCTTTCTGTCTCTCACTCAATGAATATTTAAGTAGTGTGTATAAAGTGGATTTATTACAAGACAATAAAACTTAAGGACTAGTGGAAAAACATCGCACACCCTGATTCCTAAATCAATGTTCTCTAAAAGAGGAAGGCGAGAGAAGACATATGCTTAATCATGTTAGATGGTATCTAAATATGTATCAGAACCTCTCTCGTGCAAAAGTGAGTGCCTGTTTTGTCAGTTCTGCCAGTACTTTCGTGTAAGTTAGGAACTAAGTGACTTGAAGCTACTAGAATTTAGGCAGCGATTTGTAAAATTTAGTTGCAGAGTCAGCTTAAGCGAGTGCAAGCCTAATGGATATTCTGTGAACGTTAGCAGGAGCCAAATGTTATACTGAGGCACTTAGAGGAGCATACGAGTACATTTTCTTTTTGATGTATCCACAACAGGGTATCTATACTCAACAGGATTTATTGGATTGCTGCAGAGAGAGCAAACAGATTTCCGTTTCTTAACAATCTTCAGTATAAATGTTGGCCTCAGGAGCTCTGTAGAATTAATTTTCGCATTTCACTCATTCTTTCATGGGTGATTTCCAACTTCAGATTAAGTCCAAGTGAGTGAGGGCTAAGGAAATATTTTGAAGGAAATGTTCTAAGCCCTTCAATGGAAAATAATTTTCTCTGGTTTTAATTATTTCTAGTTTAGATGACAAAAAAAAATGTCAAATGAAACATATTAAGAATTCAAAATCACTTAACCAGAAAGTGCTATCAAAATTCAAACCCACACTATCCACGAAACAAAGCCAAGCATAATCTCAGACCACAACAGGAAGCTATTTTAGCACAGCATTTCAGAGGTTCTATTAAGACCTTCAAGAAGCAGTAGACATCTTGAAGTCAATTTCGTTAAGATTTTTCTTTTTAAAAAGGCAAAGGAAAAAAAAGCTTTGAGAAGACAAGGCTCACTGAGGTACCTACGGCATCAAGAAAATGAAGATCTGAATTTGTTCTGCCACAACAGCCTTTCCTCGCCGGATAATTGCGAAGCATCACTGTTAGGATAGGGAACGCTTGGCTTGCTTCAGTGCACAACTGAAATGTAGGGCTGGGAGACAGACAGTCCAGAGCTAAAACTACTCTGTATGTGATAAGGAGACAGTAAGGCAGATGAAGTAACTTGGTTTTACAGGCTCAGACTCTTCTGAGGAAGGATGAAGCGCCTATGGAATTACCATGCAAATCTACTGAAGCCTGACATGGGACAGAGTAACTGCTAGCTGTACCAAAAGCCTACTTGCTTACCCAGCTCCATAAAGAGTATACAATGATGGACAGGTAAAACTTGATAGACAGAAGAACATAGAAAAACTTTCACATCTCTGAAAAGACAGTTTTACAAGAAGATTGTCCTGCTCAGTACCAATTTTACAAAGAGAAATTACTCTGTGAAACGTCACTATCAGTAGCCAAGAGGTAGATGTCTCAAGAAGCAGAAGATAACTAACACCTTATTCTCTACATCTGCAGAAAACCATTCACATGGGAAGTGTCTACTCATCCACAGAAAAGATGGCACTAGTGATAAAATGGACTAAAGAGAGTCACAGAGGGTGCTCACTCAGTCAGTAAACAACTTTCATTAAAAATTGAACTTTTCCTGATTGAACAATAGATAAGAATATGCATTCCAAACGCAGATATTTGGCATTCTAAAGCCAATTACTTTTATGAGGAAAAGGAAGAAAAGACAATTTGAAGTAGCTTTTTCTCCCTAAAAATCAGAAGAACTGAGTCTAAAAAGGAAGCTCCAGGTCTAAGCAATTATGAGGGAAGAGAAGGAGTTGGCCATCAGGCAGATTCAGTTCTCCACTGCTATGAAAGGAGAAGATTAAATGGTGTCTCATCAACTCAGAGCACCCATGCCTGGAATGCCTGATTAACCTGGCTGGAACAAACAGCATCTACAAAGAAAAGTAATGAGGAAGGAGTCTTGCAGAAAAGAACTAGAACATTGTACCCTCTCTTCTTTCTTTTCTTGGACATAAGAGGAAAACTGACCCTGCAAGGAACATATCAAAATATAAAGTGCAATCTCTCCAAACGCAGTTGAAAGAAAAGAAAGGTTAGTAGTACTATGAATTCCTCTGTATGGAATTTCTGTCAGGAATTCTACTTTCAACAATCAAGGACCAGAAAGTTCCTCCTGGACCTATACCAGATTTCTACTGCACCTTTTGCCTAGCTGCGAGAATATGGACCTTGTTTTAGAACACTACATATTTTAATTTTAAAAACCACTTGTGAATTTTTCCTCCTATAGTAGACTGAAGACATCAGTTGAATGAAAGTCATCACCACAACTGATCTACTTGTACAAATTAGTTAACAAAAGGTATAACCATCTTCTAAAATATTCAGACAAGCAAGGTCTTTATTTACTGGTCTTCGTTAAGTTCCATAATTGGAATTAAAAACTAAATTATTTAGCTAACTCACAGACATTTAAATCTTCCTGCATAAATTTCACATCTTTTATGACTGAAAGATCTTTTTCATCCCCTTTCCACTCAGGTACCCCCCTTTGAAAGAGCACTAATAAAAGAAATCAAACAATTCTTACAGAAAAATGTACATATGACAGCTTTCCTTAGATTTCTATACAGATAGGAAAAAAATATATCCTGCTTTTCAAAAATATGTGTAAAATTTTCTTTCTGGCCCCTGCCTTACCTAGACTATCCAAGTACTCCTAGAAATATACACACATGCAGACAACCAAAGAATTTTTTTTCTTTTGAATGCCATTAAGAGAAATGTAAGACAAAGCAGGGACATGAAGGAGGAATTATGATGTAAGACGAAAGGATGTGCAAACTCCTCAAATCTTTCTGGTTTTTTACTAGAAAATATGAATTATCCTACAATAGTGTAGTTAATATAAGAGTTTATGCTGATAAGATTAGAGGGCAAATGGAAGATATTCGAATGTTGATAGAGCCTGTAGTGGTGGCGGTACCTGTCTTCCCAAGGATAGCTTGTAATGCGTGCCAGGGCTTGAATCTTCCCTCTAATTACTTGCTGACCCGGTGAACAAAACACATTGGTCACACATCCAATTCTTACACGTTGTGATTTACTCTGCTTTGGAGCACTATACTAAGCCATTAGACAAATCATCCATTGCACGTTTTAAGACCATGAGTCGATGAGTTGGATTACTGCCAATTCAGAAAATGTTATTCAGCGGAGCTCCAGAATTCAAAAGGTTCCACTTAATTTATAATGGTCTTTGGTATTCTTCTTAAAAACAGAACAAAACAAAATCACACTATTTAAATAACCAATTGCAAAAACCTTTATAAGAGATGTTTGCTGCATGTAAGGAAAATCCCTTTTCATGGCAGAAGTGACCATTTTTACTTGCAAACAAGACCATCAGCAACTCTAGACATTAATACCAGCCAATAAATGATAATTTAGCTCTTTGGAGAGTTTATCTTAAAGTTTTATTATATTTTATTTATTTTTAGGAGTTTAACTTTCTGTAACATGCCCAATTTAAATATCTGATTTCTCTAAGTACAAAATACGTTATGGTTTCCACAGGAGCTTAAGAATCTCACTGCTTTTGCATATACACATGCTAAATGGGATCCTTAAGTGTCAGCTAGCCGATTACAAAAAGCCAAACAATTATTATCATCAGGAAATGGCAAAAGAAACTCACTGAACTGTACTGATTTTTGTTTCAGACGTCACCTTCAGCTGTGACTTTGTACACTGTAACATGAACCTTCTAGGCTGCGTCAGTCTCACGTGTTGCTGGGGTAAGTAGGTGTAGTAGTTCCATTCAGGACATAAAAGACTTACAGATTTTGCAGAGCCTTAAACTGATAGCTTTGAATAACATAGAGGTTTCTCCAGTATTAAAAATACAAAGAAGATATATGTTGTAGAAGAGAATATTACAGATATGATTCTGTTCCTCAGAAAATATAGCTTCCTCAAAGCTCCTAAAAAAATAATGTAGCAGTCAGGTTAGATTTTGAGAACTTAAAAAGAGGAACTTTTTTTTCTTCTCTGAACAAGTAAACTTTTCACCTTTCACATTGAACAGTAACTTTTAATATAAAACCTAAGCCAGGCAGCTGAGTACCATATCAGAATTTAGAAGCATCTTGTGTCCAGAATTGGAACAGCTGAAGAATATGCAATTGTCTTCCTAAATACATAGCTAATTTAATATATAATTACCATACCACTATTATTTTCATTTCAATTCATGCCAGCCTCGCATTTCTAATTTTATTTCTCAATCAGGACATAACAGAAGGATTATGGAAATCTACAGAGACATAATCTCAAACATCCTGCTGACTGATTCAATAGCCACAGATTCTCCAAGCCAGACATTACTGGAAAGTGAAAATTATTTTGTTTTATATAGGTGGTTTACCCAGATGGAGTGTAGTGATGCCAGTTACTTTAGATAATATTGTATGCTGATCCACGAACTTCCATAAAGAAATTCTGAGGAAGAAAACATCCAAGGAATTTCAAGATTTTTTAAGATAAAACATAGCGTTCTTTCCTGGTTAATATCTTCACTTCTTTTGGCCTGTATTATTGCTACCGTAGCAGGGAAGGAGAAAACTTAGATGTGCCTGTACAAACTAAGACTGTAAAAGAAAATCTTGGATTATTTAATGTGGCTTTATCATTGCAAGAACTGAAATATCCTTTTCAGAAGAAAAACATTGAATTTACTGTCTACTTAGCACTTAATTGAATAAAAAAAAAAATCCAGAACTTTTAAAATCTCCAGTGGTATCAGTAAAAAGTATTAGTTCCTCAGAGAATCAATACACTCACTAAGATCCCAAAGTTCTGGTGCAATAATGGAGAAACAAAGTATGTCTAAAGGCACAAAGAGCCAAACCTGTGATAGAGAAACAGAGCAAGGCTATTCGTTTTTGTATATATACGAGTGGTAGTTTAGACTGAAACTGTACTATCAACAGAAAAGGAAGAACTGGGGAGTATTCCTTAAATCAATATTCAGGCATGGTCCTTCAGAACGACAATAGCCCTCTGAAACATGGCTTCTAAGGAGCTGTTACAAATAGATTTTTGCAAAGAATCACATTTTTTTATCACTTCTGCTGAATACCTTGAAAACCTGATTGTACCATTAAAACTTTAATCTAAAGCCTATGATAAGCCATAACAATGAAGGATGTGAACAAGTTAAGGAAAAAAAAGTTCAAATAACAATCGTGTCATTTACTTAATAGCGAGCAAATAAGTAGACTTTGGCTTAATTTCTGCTTGAAAATAATAAAAGTCACTGCACTGTGGGACTGAGTAATATAGGAGCAGAAACCATTTGTCTATGCTACAGGAATCCTAAGAGATGTAGATCATGATTGGATTCCATTATTGCTGACATTTCACAAAGCCATTAAAAGAGAGCTCTCATTTCCAGCACTTACAGTCAACTATCAAGTAAATCTAGTTACAGGTGAAGAGTACAAATTTAAAAGGAGATGAGGACAGGCAGGCTGGGGGTGTGCTTGGGCCAGCTGGTAAGCAGTTATAACAGCTAACATATAAAGGAAAACATATATGTGTGTGTACATATAAATGTTTATATACATACACATAAGCATAAAGGCACTTGTCGTGAGCACTTGACAGCTGGCCATGGGTTCTTCACTTATTTCACCAAGGTCGCTAAGGCAAGATTGACATTGAGCAGGAAGACATTAACACCTAAGGAGAACATTTATCTCAAGTAGAGGATAAAACATGAGACTAACCAGATGATGAATCAAGCCCAAAGTGAGAATTGACAGAGAATGTCAGCAGACAAAAGACAGGAGGAGAGCCTTACCGCTAAGCAGAAAAGGGTGGGACATAGGAAAGGAATACTAATTTTCTGTGAAATATGTTTATGGAAAATAGCAATTGTGAACCGATTTTCACAGAATGGCTGAGGTAGAAAGGGGCCTCTGGAGGTCACTTGGTCCAACCTCCTGCTCAAGCAGGGCCATCTAGAGCCAGTTGCCCATGACTATGTCCAGATGACTGTTTACTGCCTCCAAAGAGGAAGACTCCACAACCTCCCTGTGCAAACTGTGTCAGTTTTTGGTCACCCTCACAGTGAAGAGGTGTTCCCTGATGTTCAGACAGGACCTTCTGTGTTTCAGTTTGTACCCATTGCTTCTGGTCCTGTCATTGGGCAGTACTGAAAAGAGACTGGCTTCATGGCGTTTGCACCCTCTCTTCAGGTATTTCTATACACTGATGAGATCCAAATCTCCTCTTGTCCACACTGAAGAGTGCCAGCTCTCTCAGTCTTTCCTTACATGAAAGCCACTCCAGTCCCTTATCACCCTCATGATCCTTCAGCCATGTGGCCATCTCAGTCATTAGGGATTACTTTTTAAAGTACTGAAATTATTGTCCTTCTCCTTTTGAAGACTGAAGGTTTTGGGCCAGTTAAATCGCTATGCTATTTTCCAGTTAAATGAGGTCCAACAGAAATAAAACCCCAAGACTAATCCTATAGCTCAGGAACCAAGAGTGGGAGGAGAGAGACAAAGAGATGGTTATAGAACATTTTCTAACCTGTCACAGTGAGACAAGGCTCTACTCAATCACTTCACTTGTGCCATAGTTTAGCCCTAGGTTCCCTGATTGGGAACCAATGGGAGCAGTTATGGACCCAATTCTCCCTTCCCCATGGAAAGGAGAAAAGGCAAAAGAGAGATACTTCTGTGTTGGAAGATAACACTAAAACAGCTTTAATGAAACAATAATCATAGTAAGAAAATAATAAAAATAAAAAAATAACACATATACAGCTATATGAAATTCCCCCCAGCCGCCCAGTGACTACATCACCACACATGCTGCAGAGCAGGCACAGGGAAATGAGGTCCTGAGCTGGACTCGGGAATGCAGGATCAGGGCAACAAGACAGACAAGATTTTGTCTGTGTTGGATGCTGGGCATCAAAGAAGAGAGCTCAACCCTCATGATCCCTCTGTTTTATAGTAGGTATGGCATATACGGGATGGAATAATCTGTTGGTCAGTTTTGGGTCTCCTGTCCTATCCTTTTTTACCCCTTGCACTTAGAGCATTCCACTAACTCAAGGACAGTCTCGGTTTCTGTACAAATAAGTAAAAGCAATGGCCTTTCTCGTACTAGTTCCCCATGTTATTACTTCTAGAGAAAAACATTGTCTGAAAAACCTGCAGCTAATTTTCAGAAAATGAAGCTACTTAGACAAGACTTAGCTGAAAAGTTAGAAAACTTATTCTACTTGGCTCAAACCAGAACAAGTCCAGTAAGAGTGTTTAAGTCAGTCAGAATGTTCATATATAGACATTTTCTTACCCTTGGTCAGCAAATATTGGTCTGCAACACTGAACAGCAAGTAAACATCAAGGCAATGTGCCAGCCCACAGCGTTCTGCCTGTGAAGCAGTTTTTAGCTAATGACATTACTGTGCTTGAGCACTCACCCTGTTAACCAGACCTGGATGCCTCTTCCAAAATATCTAGTCAATGCTCAAAGCAACCCATCTATAGCCTGTAGGGATCCTCTACAGACTTTCAGAAAATGATCTTCGGAATTGCTTTGAATATTATCAGCATCGTATGCAGCTGTGTGTCAACTCAGAAAGGAACTATTTTGTAGGTGACCATAGGTGATTTTCTTAGTTTGTTAAATAAAAAGTTACAGGCACAGTCTTTTTTGTGTTTGATCTCCTATAATCAAGGAAAACTATCTTAAAGTACAGGCATTCCAATGATTTGCTGTCCTACGATATACAACAGTCCTTCCCAAAGTGATTGGAAATTGACTATGACATAAATAATTCCACAGTTATCTACTTCAAAGCTCTATCCAAAAACTAGTGTATATATGAGCTTAAGTACAAGTTATTTCCAAATTCCATGAGGAGGAGCTGGGGTTTACTTTTGCTTTTATAAACTAGAGCAGAAACAGCTGATGGGAGTTGCATTTCATTAGCAGCAGGGTTCTGCATGAGCTCTGTGTAGAATGATGTTGCACGACATTTTAAGATGGCTGTGAACTCTTGAATCAGACCAGAGCCTTCAGGAAAAGAACCGAGACTTGGGACAGAAAAGCCAGGCTTGCTTTCTCTTCCCATAGTGATAATTTTGTATAGTCATTACCAGGCCTGTTTTCCCGACTCTTCAGTCAATATTTCTGGAATCAAAACACCATCTTTCTACTTATTTCAATAAAATGGGATAACAAGAAGTGGTGAAAGCTAGTTAAAAATGTAAAATAATCTTCTGCTGCTCATGAATTTCTATGGTAACAGGAATTGAGCATGTTTGACAGTTTTTCATTTCACTTGAGTACAAAAAATTTAGCTGTAACACCATTCAAACAAAGGAAATAGCACTAGTCTTGAGAATGAGTCTTCACATAGCAAAAAAGATTTAATGAGAATGTTCTTAGTCATCCTGCACAAATAATTCAAAAGGCTCAAGGAACAGAACTCAAAGAAAGCACTGTGTATAAGCCATAAGTTTGAAATGAACAATCAGATCTTCATTTGCAGCAATGAAATCAGACACAAATAGAAGAAAGTATGACAACTAATGTTTTTCATCCCTTATAGCTTCAGCAACTCAGAATAAAGACTTAAATTGTTCTGCAGCATCCAGCAGTACTTGAGAGATGGGAATGGTCAGGCTGCCCTGACAAAACAAGCTGTATTTTTTCTGGTATTTAATTTCTGCATTGTTGATCCAGACCTTCCAGTAAACGCTGTTCTGCCATTAGACTGCGGGGAGTGGTAACAAAAGGATGTAGCCACTCATCTGTTTCTTCACAAACTAGTAAAATCATTAATGGTGCAGTCCAGAGATTTAAGTCACGATATTCAAGCAATCCAGCATCTGGAACGGGTCCAGTGGAGGGCTACAAAGATGATCTGAGGGCTGGACCACCTCCCATACCAGGACAGGCTGAAAGAGTTGGGGTTGTTCAGCCTGGAGAAGAGAAGGCTCCGAAAAGATCTTACAGCGACCTTCCAGTATCTGAGAGGGGTTATAGGGAAGCTGGAGAAGGACTGCTTACAAAGGCATGGAGTGACAGGACCAGGAGTAATGAGTATAAACTGGAGAGGGGCAGAATTAGGCTAGACATAAGGAAGAAATTCTTCACAATGAGAGTGGTGACCCACCAGAACAGGTTGCCCAGGGAGTTTGTGGTTGCCCCATCCCTGGAGGTGTTCAAGGCCAGGTTGGATGGGGCCTTGGGCAGTCTGATCTAATGGGATGTCCCTGCCCATGGCAGGGGCGTTGGAACTGGATGATCTTTAAGGTCCTTTCCAACCCTAACTATTCTATGATTCTAAGTATAAGGTGTGGATTTGTGTGGGATTGAATCACATACTTCAGCTCTTTGTAAAGCAAATAGGGATAGCAATTTAAGAATGGGACATAGAGCAGTCTGCTTTTTGACTACGGTCAAGGAAGGCATCCCTTAGAAGTGCTGAAGTCGTATACAACATCTCATTTCTTCCTGAAAACTAAGAGTGCCCATGGGAAGTCTGACACACTTTAATTAAGACACAGGAAAAGATTTTTAGTCACATACAACCTAGGACAAAAAAGAAAGTATTTGCATCACCATCGCAAGGTAATAAATTAATTCAGGCAGGACAGAGCAGACGAGGGGTCAGTTCTTTCCTTGACCCAAGGGCTTTCCCCAATATACTACTTTCTAAACTCAGCACTACAGCATAACTGATCATGTCTGAAGGGAGAAGCACTTATTGTCCCTCCTGTTCTCAGTAAGACATCATGCAGCAAAAAGTTAGATATAGAAAGCTGAAAAACAGCTAAAGGGTGCTTTTAAGCTCTATAGATTCTTGGATTCTGACCTGTTCCGAACAGGTCAGACACCAACTGTTTCACCCCACAGGTCAAACGGCAAAGGGATGCTTTATTGCCAGCACAAGCTTTGTCACACAGTCATTACACAATATGTTCTTTTACCAGTCAGGTCAGTATGTTTGTACCAACAGAAGCATATATAGGTCCTTCGCAGGTATTAGACCCCTTAGAAATGAACAACTCATTTTTATCATTGATTTCAAAGACAAAGGAGACAAATACACTACTACTCCATTTTGCATCTTAAATACATTTCTCGATCATAAGGACAGTCTTAGTACGTATAAACAAAGATATTTTTCTGAATTAAATAAAAACAGAAGGTGCACATCCAAAGAGAACCTCATGAACTCCAAACACAAACAGTCGGCAGGATCAGAATTACCTCAAATAAACCCTTCCAAATTGCACTTAGCATCAATACAAGGGTCTTCACAAAAAGTGATGTATTTCATAGACACACTCTTAAGTACTCACAGTACCCACTAGTGCAGATGGTCAAAAGAGGACAACTCTGTGTTTCAGTTCACAAAGATCGAAATAGAGTTAGTCTTGCAATAGAAGATTCTGCTCTGAAGTCTTTCTTCTGAGTTCAGTAAAAATTAGATCGGAACAGAAAATTCAAGGATGTGTTTGTGAATCTTGGAGGGAATTTCATGCTGCCAGAAACTGGGAAGAAAATATTGTCAAAGCCTGAATCGAAGTAATAGAAAAGATTTCCTTTATAGCTCCACTTTTGTTTACGGAAGGTAATATATAATATTTTAGGTAATTAGGCACTTAGAGGAATCTTCAATTAACAAAATGCCCATAGTCTCCACAGAAAACATGCACAGAAACCAGCATGTGTGTGAAATTCACAGGCAACAATGAGCTACACAGAGCTAACATAGATGGAAACTAAGAACAAAGAAAAGATCCATTTAAGGTTTCATTAGTGTACTGAGTCTGTCTGGGATGGAGTCAACTTCCTTCATAGTAGACAGTATGATACTGTGTTTTGGATTTATGACTGAAACAACATTAATAACACTCTAGTGTTTTGTCTACTTCTGTGCAGTCTACTTCTTTCCCAGCATCAAGGACATTTCTGTCTCTTACACTGCTCCCCCGTGAGTAGGAAAGGGGTAGGCAAGAATGTGGGAGGGGACAGCCAGGACAGCTAAACCAAATTGACCAAAGACATATTCCATACCATATGACATGCTTAATAAAAACCTGGGGAGAGGAGGAGGCAGGAAGCGTATTCACAGTTACGGCATATGTCTTCCCAAGTAACCGTTACACATGATGAAGCTCTGCACGCCAAGAAGCAAAGCAGCTGAACATCTGCCTGCTGATGGGAAGTAATGAATAAATTCCCTATTTTGCTTTGCTTGGGTGCACAGATTTGTTTCATCTACTTAACTGCCTTTATCTCAAGCCACAAGTTTTCATGGTTTTGCTTTTTTGATTATCTCACCCAGCCTGCTGCAGGAGTGGGGGGAGAGTGGCATAAGCCAGCAGCTACGTGGATGCTTAGTTGCAGGCCATGGTCAACCTTGCCAAGGCACGTTGTGACTGCCCCATCCCTGGAGGTGTTCAAGACCAGGTTGGATGGGGCTTTGAGCAGCCTGATCCAGTGGGATGTCCCTGCCCATGGCAGGGGGGTTGGAACTGGATGATCTTTAAGGTCCCTTTCAACCCAAACTATTCTATGATTCTATGATTCTAACCCAACACAGCCAGGCTAGAAAGAATGATATTCACTATAAGTAAGTGGATACTGATATGGATATCTGAGGACAAGGCTAGTTTAAATAAGACCGAAAGGAAATTCAAACCCAAATCTTCCAGGTGCGAACTTCACCTACAGTCATACCCAATCCATATGCCCACACTCCTCTTTACCCAAATTCTTTTGCTTACATCTAAACAGCAGGTGAGGTTGCAATACTCCTCTGCCTCGGCTGTAAACCAGTCAGAGACCACACAGCTACACTGGACTGGCATTGTGAACAAGCCAATAAAACCAGGGGATGTGAAAGAGAAAAAAAATAAACTAAAACCAAGCCTTCTGTCACAGTTTAAGGACTAATTTAGAGCACTAAACCAGGCAGATGAGAGGAATAAGGATTTTTTTTAATATCTATAAAAATATTCAGAAGTGCTTGACATAGTGATGGTTTAGGACCTTGACCTCCCTTGTGGCAACCAATACAACAGAATAAAGATTCTTCAGCAATATCTTACTGTAAAAAATAGTAGATCACATCTCCCAACCTGGAGAAAACAAAAAGAGGAAGATTTTCCTATGATTCATTCACATAAATGGGAAAAAAAAGTTAGTTGAAAAGGTGACAGTAAGGGATTGTGGGATTACAGAAGGGATTATGGAATGGCACAGCTAACACATCTTTAATTAAGCAACAACAGAAGAGCACAGATTTCAAGAATGTGGTTTTCAAATGAAATTTGCTAGCTAGGATAATTAGGAAATAAGACTTTATTGGGGAGAGGAGATAATTTTCCAGTTCTTAAAGAGCGATAGTAAAAGCACAGAATAAAAAGAATACTTGAACTGATAAAGGACAAGAACCCACGAGCTGTTCAGCAGCTTAAAATTTGAAAAAAGCAGCACATGAAATGACAATGTGTTCCAATTACTAAGTGTAGGAGCTGTCAAATAAGAAAGTCCAGGGCAAAATTAGATAAATGTTCCTTGTTCATGATCAGAAAAATATTTCTATACATATGACAGTCACAAGTGCAAGTGCAAAGAAAGTGAAA
This sequence comes from Cuculus canorus, assembly GCF_017976375.1. NCBI lineage: Eukaryota > Metazoa > Chordata > Aves > Cuculiformes > Cuculidae > Cuculus > Cuculus canorus. The sequence goes on from NC_071403.1 coordinate 14,215,155, forward strand.
AGAAAAACAAGGCAAGAATTTTGGCTGTAAACAGAGAGAAAAAACAAGATCTAAATGAACCACTGGATATTGATATGATAGCTTAGAAAGCATCATTATGTGTTCTCTGTAATTTTATCTCCTTCCCTGAGCTTTTAGGATCCTAGGCTAGACAGGTGTTTGGTCTGACCCACACTATAGCTATCCTTGAGTTCTTTATCTATTCTTATATATTAAAACTTATGAAGATCATAGCCTTGAAGAGAAGAAATTCCAGAAAAGATGGAAAAGGTCATTACATGCCTTTCACAGGGGTACAACAAGGAGTCAAAAAATCATAAAATAGCTTAAATTCATTTTCCAAGGAAAGACTCAAATGTATAAGCAAGCTTATTTGTAAACAGAGCACAGATAGCTAAGATGAATGTTTAACTTGTCAAGAGTAAGTCGTAAAATCAGTTGCATTTTCTTCAACATTTTCATACCTTTTCCAACACTTTCTTCTATGGATAACATTTCTTACTATCCTTAACTGAATAGTTCTCGTTATCAGTGTCCCACTGTGAATATAGGAACACAAGTGCTCTTTAACAGGGGGATGGGGAGGGAGAAGGAAAGTATATCACTTAAGTGCAGCATATTATCACATTTTGATTTTCTCTAAACGATTTGCTTAACTTTCAGAAATTCTGTCACAAATCAGCCTGTTTCCATTAGTGATTTTATGTCACTGAAATTGATTTGCAGCTCTTCAGAGATCTATTTTTTGTCCCAATTTATCTTCATTGCTCTGCAGTCACAAGCAGTGGATATTCAGCCTTGGTTTTCACTCTTAAAAGAGATAACAGCTGAAGTCAGAGTTGCAATTTCTTCTTCATTTGCTCCTCGAAAATACTTGAAAACAAGAAGTTAATTACTTGTTGTACAGATCGTTACTATGGGGAATTAACTTCAGATGGGCCACTGCTTTCTATAGCGTGAACTCAGCCTTTTGAACACCCATAACTTAAGACCTATACCAATATGCTATAAAATAGAGCCAAACACCCTGCCTCTAATCGCAGTCTCACTGACTCTGAACTGTGGAAAGTAGAAGATACACTACTTGAAAATCTTTAAGAGCAAGTTAGAAGCATTTTCCACCGAGAAGAGGCTTCCACAAGACAAATTAGAGATATGGGCTCTAATATGTGTTGGTTAGCATAACTGCAAACCTTTCTTTAACAGTTTAAGACTTTGGAAACATAATGCAGGATTGTGTAGATCCTTGACACAGTAAAGACAGCGACTTTCTTTCAAACAATGCTAAGAACAGGCTAGACATAGATCTTCCATTAGGGACTCCATAATTTTTCACAGAATCACAGAATCACAAGGTTGGAAAGGACCCATTGGATCATCAAGTCCAACCATTCCTAACACTCCCTAAACCATGTCCCTAAGCACTTCATCCACCCGTTCCTTAAACACCTCCAGGGAAGGTGACTCGACCACCTCCCTGGGCAGCTGTTCCAGTACCCAATGACTCTTACTGTGAAGAATTTTTTTCTGATATCCAGCCTGAACCTCCCCTGACGGAGCTTCAGGCCATTCCCTCTTGTCCTGTCCCCTGTCACTTGGGAGAAGAGGCCAGCTCCCTCCTCTCCACAACCTCCTTTCAGGTAGTTGTAGAGAGTAATAAGGTCTCCCCTCAGCCTCCTCTTCTCCAGGCTAAACAACCCCAGCTCTCTCAGCCGCTCCTCGTAAGACTTGTTCTCCAGCCCCTTCACCAGCTTCGTTGCTCTTCTCTGGACACGCTCCAGAGCCTCAACATCCTTCTTGTGGTGAGGGGTCCAGAACTGAACACAGTATTCAAGGTGCGGTCTCACCAGTGCTGAGTACAGAGGGAGAATAACCTCCCTGGACCTGCTGGTGACCCCATTTCTGATACAAGCCAAGATGCCATTGGCCTTCTTGGCTACCTGGGCACACTGCTGGCTCATATTCAATCGGCTGTTAACCAGCACCCCCAGGTCCTTTTCTTCCGTGCAGCTCTCCAGCCATTCTTCCCCCAGTCTGTAGCGCTGCATAGGGTTGTTGTGCCCCAAGTGCAGGACCCGTCATTTGGCCTTGTTAAACCTCATCCCATTGGTCTCGGCCCAGCGGTCCAGCCTGTTCAGATCCCTTTGCAGAGCCTCCCTACCCTCCAGCAGATCGACACTTCCTCCCAGCTTAGTGTCATCTGCAAACTTGCTGACGGTGCACTCAATGCCTTCATCCAGGTCATTGATAAAGACATTGAACAGAGCTGGACCCAGTACTGAGCCCTGGGGAACCCCACTTGTGACTGGCCTCCAGCTGGAGTTAACTCCATTGATCACCACTCTCTGGGCCCGGCCATCCAACCAGTTTTCAACCCAGGAGAGTGTGCGCCTGTCCAGGCCAGAGGCTGACAGTTTCTGAAGCAGAATGCTGTGAGAAACTGTGTCAAAGGCTTTACTGAAGTCCAAGAAGACTACATCCACAGCCTTTCCCCCACCCAGTAGTCGAGTGATTTTCTAAACAATGAGTTCCAATATTTGACAATACTTGCTACTAGAACAGGTTTCCCAGAAGTTCATCCAGCCTATTCCTGTAAGTCCTACTTTGACATCAAATCATTCTTGTTACCCTCAAGAATGTTCTTCCATTTGGTCACGTTTCTCATATGCAATAACCAGAGCAGCAGAAGTATTCCATGTCAAGCTTGAAGATTAAGTTGAACAAAGATTTCCCAGTTCTTGCAAGTCAGCTACTCATGTATGTGTTCCTATCAATGTGTTAAGGGATGAAAAAGCCACAAGCTCTAATTGTTTAGCTTGTCATGCAGTAATTTCCAGAGTCTTTTCTACACTAGAAGGCACTGTATTTTGGCTTTCTCTCTGGTCACATTACCCATTCCTGCATTGGTCAGAACAATTTAATTCTTTTTATTCTACAGTGCTTTCGCTCCTCCCCTGACTTAAACTATTTGTAAATTTATTAAATCCACCCTACACGCCATCATCCAGATCCATCCATAACATTAGTATTGTAGAACACCGGATGCAAGACAGACAGCAGTCCCCAACTTGACACATTTTTCTTAGTTTATCAGTGATCAGTTATTATCTTCTAAGTGCAGTTTTCCAATCACTTTTGCATTTACCTACCCGTAGGTTTCCCGGTATCAGAATGCCATCAGGACTGTCAAAATGCTTTCTAAAGCCAGAACTTTCTTCTCTGACCACAATGCACATACCTTTCTCACAGAAGAAAACTAATTTCAACAAATCTCTATCAATTATTACTTATCTGCTGGCAAGCTTCCAGGTACTTACCAATAGGTTCAACTACTTTTCTTGGAAGCTGACTGGGCTAAACTTCCCAGACTACTACTTTCAGTTCACAAAGTGAAAGAAACACTACACTTGCTTTTTCACTGTCCTGACACATTGTCACTAAACTTCCCAAACTAATGGAAATATCAGTCTTTTTTGGGGAGTGGGGACAGAGGAGACAATGGGTAGGCAGAAGCAGGAAAGAATGTTTTATTAGGACAAAGTTTAACAGGTTTAACCCATCTTAAAGTATCCCACTGAAGTGCCCTCTCTATCTGTTCCGTCTTTATTGAAAGCTATGTTTTACCATTTCATCACTGGATTAAATCTTTCAGCCACCAACCCACAGGAGTCAACCACATGACCCTGTCAGTGATATCTGGCACAACAAACATGTAGTAAACCTTCTGACAGTCTTAGCAGTGCATGTTGAGATCCACTCTGAGTCAGAGTAGTCCTTCCCGGTATTCTTATTTATGTTTATAGGATTATATTTTACTGTAATGAAAGCCGTTCCCTTTCACCTTTGTCTCAAAGATGATTTTGGGCTCCTCCTTGAGGCGTGAAATTCAGCCTGGCTTACTCCATCACTCCTGTAAGCCCACCTGCTCAAGCAGTGCAAATGTACTTACGTGCCAAGGAACAGACAGGTGATGATGAGCCAGCTCAGCTCTGATCAGTTCCTTGTGGACCATCGAAGACCAAGGGCACTGCAACGCCTCAGCACAGCCCAGGAACTCTTTTGTGGTGACCTGTCAAAAAAGATTGACTTCTCTCCCTGCAGATGGCAGCTCTTCCCTAGTCCAGAACAAGGGTAATTTTAATACTTTGCAACAATAGTTTTGACCTTAGGAACTTCTAAAACTCAAACTTACATCATTGCTGTAAAAGAGCATTTATGATAACTAAGAACTAATCACATGAACATAAGATTTGTACAATATGCCCATTACTAGCTCTTGTGAGACTAACATAACAACAAACAAACAACTAGAAGTGGTTTAGGGGTAGTTAAAAAAAACCCCTGGATATGGCTTTTTAGGGCTGGGCCCCTCCGCTCAGTGAGGCATATTAGATAGAGGGTTTTTTTTCCTTTATATTGATGACAGACACTATGCATGTGTACAGAGCAGGATCATCTTCAGAACAGCAGGGAAAAAAAACCCTAGCTGAATCCATTACAGCATGGAGAAGAGCTCTCATCCAGCATGCAATCTGAAAGTCAAATGCAATACGTAAAGTTTTGTAACAGCAATTGCTCACACGTGAGCTTTGCAGATTTGGGAGTGCTGGCATATTTCAAGAATAATGATGCTGTATGAGCTGTGATAAAATGTAAGGGAAATAAAAAAGTACATCTGCCAACTAGCAGCATTATCTCTGCAGTTAAAGAGCTGAGGATTTGCAAAGGAATCACAGAGAACAGGTTTGGAAAAAGTCCAAACAATACACCTGTCTCAGAGAGCAGCAACGGGGCACTTGGTACAGCCAGAGCACGTACCTTCTTATATCCATGACAGGATAACGAGTTAGAACTCAGCTAAGCAACCAGATTACTTAAATGCAGCTCCCACACTTCTTGAGGATAAATGCTGCAACATAATGTAACAAAAGTGGTTTGATGAATCCATTTGGAAATCATGTGCCTCCCAGAATGGATGAAAATCCTGAAAAAGCATTTTAAAAATTAAGTTGAAAAACACAGGCAAAATCAAAGTCCAAAAAACCTCACTGTTCTCTAGTAAGTCCAATGCTTACTTTAAGATGAAAAGGTAAATCTACATAAGGTCCTTCAGTGAGGCATATTAGATAGAGGGTTTTTTTTCCTTTATATTGAAACAGATTTCCTTCAGAAACATACTGAGTAAGGTTAAAGGTAACGGTATCAGGACTTGATATGCTAGTATTTTTATTAGATGAGTTTTTCAGTTCAAAACATCCTCATCATATCAGACAACTGAGTTGCTGCCGCAGAGATTTGCAGGATACTAATATGGAAACATTTCTATTTAGAGTATATTCCTTAAGAGAGAAATTCACATCCATGAAAGCAGCCCTTCTCCACATTACTCATCCAGCCCAATCATAGATTTGCCAAGTCTGAATGACGTGCTTATCCCTGTGTCTTTGGCAGGGGACCCGAGAGCCTTACTGGGAACTGTGAAGACACATCCAGCAAGCCTGTCAAAACAGGGACTGTTCACACGTAGCTAAGAAGATAAGACAGAATCATCCTCACATGACTTCAGCAGTTCCACCGGAAATCTGTGGAAACTGTTGAAAGGCATTAAAACAGCCTCTTGCTCCACCGTAGGAGGATGCCAGCTTGTCAGGATGCTGATCTTGAGCTTTTTCTGAAACAAAAAGTAGATTTGCTTCATCTGTGAAAGAAAGCAGCATTCCTGTTGGTGGAATGTAGATTTCTGCTGTTACTATTTCGAGCTGGCACCATTTGTCTGCTCAGCAAGTCTTGCACATCAGTGCTGGCTGTACGCATATCACATAGGTAGTGCTGGATCCACAGCATGATAAACCCTTTGTTCAGTAGGGTAACATGGCAAGATGAGGGATAAATGAGTGCTCTTTTTCTTGCTTATGAAATGATGCAGCTTTTTTTTTCAAGCCTGTAGGACCAACCTAGCAACTCTCGGAATACCTCCGAGATCACAAAAATTATAATTTGCTGGAGCGACATGAACCACCCTCTCTAGTCAGAACACTATCAGCACTCCGGGCTTGTGGACACATTGCAGTGCAATTGACTATACAGCTAGTCCTTCCGTTTTTCCCTCTTTGATAGAATTATAGAATAGTTTGGGTTGGAAGGGACCTTAAAGATCATCTAGTTCCAACCCCCTGACATGGACAGGGACATTCCACTAGATCAGGCTGCCCAAGGCCCCATCCAACCTGGCCTTGAACACCTCCGGGGATGGGGCAACCTATGCCAGCACCTCACTACTCTTAGAGTGAGGAAATTCTTCCTTATATTTAGTCTAAATCTGCCCCTCTCCAGTTTATACCCATTGTCCCTAGTCCTATCACTCCATGCCTTTGTAAACAGCACCTCCCCAGCTTTCTCATAACACCTTTCAGTTACTGGAAGGTCTCTATAAGGTCTCCTCGGAGCCTTCTCTTCTCCAGGCTGAACAACTCCAACTCTCTCAGCCTGTCCTGGTATGGGAGGTGCTCCAGCCCTCAGATCATCTTTGTAGCCCTCCTCTGGACCCATTTCAACAGCTCCATATCCTTCCTACGTCAAGGATTCCAGAACTGGACACAACACTCCAGATGAGGTCTCACAGAGAGGAATACAGGGGAAGAATCATCTCCCTCGACCTGCTGGCCACACTGCTTTTGATGCAGCCCAGGATATGCCAACAGACGTTTAGAAGTCTGAAATACATCAAGTTCAACAGCAATGTTACAGAGTACAACCTCAGAGTGTGGTGATAAGGATTTTTTTCCAGGTATGAAAACAAAAGTATTTCTATTCAGATCGAGGACAATATCATGATCTGCCAGTACTGGGCAGGTATTGCAGACAGCAGTTTGTCTGCATGAAGTGGCTAGTCCTAGCTGTATTTCAAGCAGATCAAGTCAGATGTTAGGCACATCTACAGAGAAGGACATGTCTGAGCATCCAAGGGACCTTGACTACGGATATCTAGGAAGCCTGGTAGCCCAAATGATGCATTAGTAGTTTTAAAAAATACCAGTGATTAGTCTGTTTAAAATCAGATGGCCCAGGAATTAGATATGACTGGCTCAGACTAAGTTCTGCCCACACCTTTCAATCAACCTTTGCTATGAATGTAAAAGAAATCAAGTATCAGGTTTAAAAACTTAGGTTCAGCCCCCACCAAGTGTTCATCTCTTCGCCACATTCCCAAATAGGCAATACAGCTTTCAAGATATAACTCATCAAGAGAATACTCCATGGTGAGAATTCTATGAAGATTCTATGGTAAGAATCGTAGAACAGTTTGAATCAGAAGGGTCCTTTGAAGGTCATGAGTCCAACCTCCCCTGCAACGAGCAGTGACATCTTCAATTAGACTAGTTGTCCACTAATCAATTAGATTAGTTGTAGAGAAATCCAATTCCCTGTCAGCAATGAAAGCCTATTTACAGATCAGATCTTAGAAATCTACACATCAGGTTTAGATCCCGCACATCTGCAACCAGCAAGCTCCTTTCTGAGCACTCTAGCTTTGCATACACCATCCTGCCACATTAACTCTCCCCACAAAGTGAATTAGCCAAGAGTGAAGCAGCATCTAACTTTCAGATACCAGACTGTCCAAACTTTAAGAAGTGTTGAGGTCTAGAGTGCAGGCTCTAGGTTCTTTCGTGGATCTAGCACATGGAACAGTCTATTATCTCAACCTTTATCTTGTCTATGAAAAATCACTTCTTCAAACACACTCTTTCCCTAGAGGTGTCAGCATCTTCCAGCACACTGTCAGATAGCATTTGGCCAGGCTGTAAATACCATGGGACTAGGAATCACATGTTAAAAATACCATCTACAAAAAAAACCCATTCTCTCAAGAGAGAATGCTATGCATACTATGCTCTAAGATAGTTCAGGAAAGATGCAATCCAGCTTTGGACAGTACCATTATGGTCCCCAATAGAACTGGGGATATGACTAGTTAAGCCAGAAAACCATTCTGCAATGCCTGCATTAGTCAAGTATTGATTTTTCAGGAATGTATTTTCAAACACATCAGAACTGCTAGCATGCTCAACTCCATTCATTAAAGTGGTAGATTTTATTTACATATATATACACACACACATTTATTTTTTTCTTTCCTTCATGAACTGGGAAGAGTTTGTTTTGTATTTTCTCTAAGTACTTCAAGCACCAAGCAGCATGTTCCAAGTCACCCAGGATCTGAACTACCAGAGGTTTTCAGTAAGAGCTGCACCCCTCATTTGTTAAAAACCTATCCTAAAATAATCCTGTTATCCATGTCTGCATGAGTCAACGGGCATATTTTTCTAGTCAAGGTTATTAATAACATTATCATTATTTCTTTAAGATCAGTTCCTGAAATAATACCTGCTTTACAGGCAGGAAAATAAGGATTCCTCTGGAGTTCATATTTTGCAATAACATTTTTTTTCCTCTTTGCACTAGAAAGATATGTCCATTGTTAACAATTTAACTTTCAGGTTCAAATACGCACCTCAAAACACAGAAATGCACTTTTCTTTACAATAAATATAAATTTCCTCTACTGGACTATTCCAAAAAAATACTGTATACCACTCAGATACATCTGGTGTCAGCATTTTGATCATATCTATTTGAAAAAGATGTAAAGTCAGCAGGCAATAAGGATGCAGCAGGCAATAAGAACACAGATTTGCACTGCTCTAACTTTAAGGTTTAGAAAAGAATAAGTGCAACGCTGACAAGCATAAAGATGTGTAGACGTGGCGCTTAGGGACATAGTTTAGCACTGGACTTAATAGTGTTAGGTTTATGGTTGGACTCAATCTTAAAGGTCTTTTCCAACCTAAATGATGTTATGATTCCAAGTTTAGGTGGCAAGTAGCATCTGCAAAATACACATTAAATGTCAGAATCAAACATTTCAGTCCCAGGACATTCCTTTAAGTGCCTAATACAGTAATAAGACCATAGGTTGCAAGGTGTGTATATGGGGAAAATACCATAGGTGTTCACATTATTAGAAGTGCTTCTTGCTATCTCAACTCTGAAGTACTCAGTTGAAGTGATACATTTAATACATGTGGGAGAACTTTCAAACTCTGTATAGCTCACAGTCACATCATGATTTATATTTAAGGACCTCAGCAAAAGCAGATGTGCTATTAAGCCGGTTTGTATTTTACTTCCTCACAAGAAGTTCAATATGTTTTGGCAAAAAGCCCCATATCTAGACTTGAATTTCAGTAGGAACTACACACATGCTCATCTCCACATTTGCTTTGAATGTCCTTAGTCTTTATCTCTATGCATGATATTTGGATTCTCACAATAAGGATTTGGACATCATTAGGGATATTACAAGAGGAAATGGCCTCACGTTGCACCATGGGAGTTGTAGACTTGATATTAGGAAAAATGTCTTCACCGAAGGGTTGTCAAGCACTGGCAGAGGCTGCCCAGGGAATTCGTTGAGTCACCATACCTGGAGGTATTTAAAACACATGCAGATGGGGCACTTAGGGACATGGTTTATTATGAACTTGGCAGTGTTAGGTTTATGGTTTGACTTGATGATCTTAAAGCTCTTCTTCAACCTGAATGGTTGTGCGTTCATAATCTTTCTTCAAAATTACACATGTAAAACAATTAAGTTGTACGTTTTACGTGCCATCTGCTTGTTTTCTCTGAGGAAAAAAGCAAATATTTGTGACAAACAAAGTTAAGACTCAATAAGCTGTTAGCAGGAAAGGCCCCACATATCCTTATGGGTGGTGAAGAGAGGAAGATCAGGAAACTTAAGTCTGTGTGGCTTAGGTCTAAGATGAGCCCTCCAGAAACCAAAATTCTTCTGTCCGACCCAGTGAATGCATCAGTGTTTTCCTAGGGGTAAATCTGGACAAAAAGCTATATTATGGCTGTTAAATGGGCTTAAATTATGTGTTTATTTCAAAGAAATAATCCTCTTTATAGCACTTCAATCAAATTTATAGCTATCAGTCTCTTATAGCAATCTCTCTGAATAGGATATTAAAATTAGTCTAACATCCAGATAATTTCTGTAACAATCACATCTCACTAAAGCTGGTGAAGACCACTGGAATTTGATTAATGTGATTATCCAGAATTTGCAAGTATCTTAACTCAGAAGCAGTATTTGTTTTAAAATTTGGGCTATTAACAGAAAACAATACGTTGCCACAAACAACAAAAAAAGGCTTGTACTTATTTTGATAAGTATAGTCAAAATACACAGTCACAGGGAAAAAAAAAAAAAGATTCTCAGCCTTATCTGTAATCAAGCTGAATTTGCAGAAGGCAGCAAGAGAACAGACCTACACTAATATAAGATGTATTATCAATATGCACTGCAATCCTCAACCTAAAAGCCTGAAAGAAATATTACAGCTTGAGTACTTAAAATTATTTTAGATAATTTTAGAAAGGGATGGATCTTTTTCCTTTGCTTAATGTCACAAGCAGTGCTTTATTTCCCTATCCATACCCAGAACTCTTTCAGTGTTGCCATAATGGGCTGAGTACCTACATACTTGCATGGAGAGGAGTTACCTTCTACAATTAATCAGTTTTCTCTAACACTTCAATCTACCTCTGCTATGCACACCAGCAGTTACCAGTATTTTACGACGACCTCTTGTTGAAATTGTGGTTTAATGTTTTTCAAAATACTGTTTTAGACCAGCGTCCAATTGAGGAACTCTTGTTGAAAAGGTCAAATAACAGAAGAGCTATGACCCAAAAAATAGAATTTCTAAGCAGTAGATGACATCTCAAAGAATCTGTAGAGTTATGCCTACAATGATTATTCAGAAGCAAAATACCAGCATTGAAAGAATTCATTAGTTTTTAGCATAAACTGTCCCATTACCTGAGCGTGAAATTACCATTTTATGTGGCAGGACTCCGGTATAGGTACACTGTACCTAAAAGATTACTATTTTCAGTGCAACATCTCAAGACCACCCTGAAATCTTCCCCTAAAGTCAAAGCAGAAAAAATACAAAGAAGTAACAGATGTTTCCTCGCAGTCTTTACTGGGAAAGGCTTTCACATGTTTCTGACAATCAGCAGGAAATCTGCAGGATACCATCAGCTTTCAGCTAAGAAACAAAAGAGACTATTATAGGCTTTATTATATTTATGATTTGTAACTAGAGAAAACCAACTGATCCCTACTAGATAAGCAGGAAGATGAAGACCTATTTGGCATGGATCACTGCTGAAGTCTATTAAACTTATTCCTGGTGATCAGTTTATGCTTGATGTGCCAGCAAGATGTGTTGCTCACTAGTTTCTAAATATTCATGAGCCAACAACACGGTAATAGCTGACTAGAAAGGTACAAAACCAAACAAAACTAACTGAAGTCATATCTGATGATATCACTACAGTTTGGAAAGCTCACACTATAGACTGATTTGGAATATCAACTAAAGCAGCAAAACAATTCTGATGTCTTAAGTGATTTTAGTCCAGAAAGCTGAGATCTCTGAAGACTTAGTTGAAGATGTTGCTTACAAGGTAGAATACTGTATTGTAACACAACTGGAAATCTCAAAATTTGCACAAAAATGTGTAGAAAACTCCATACCCAACAGCTAAATGAGTGAACTATTTCAGTCATACTACAAGTGCTGCCATAAGCAAGGATAACTTTGTGGAAATTGTTTTACTCACAATAGCACAAGAGAGAAACAGGAAATAATACACTGGAAGTTGTGTTTCTTAAAGTTCCAGCAAGTATTGATCAAATCCAAGTATTTTATGGTATGGCTATCTTAAGTTTCCAGTTACATTGCTAGTTTTCTTCACTGAGTGATACTGGATGTACAAATTCAGTTGGTGAGTTGACATATTAAACTTCAAGAACACCTCTAGTTCATCTTAAAGGCACAGTACAGTTAAAAGTGCGCTTTCCATCACATGAAGCGTTGATGAGAGATGAATTCCTCAGTGTACACTCATTACAATTACATTGTTGCACACAAAAATCTTTTAAAAGCTTGTCAGTCAAATGGCTCATTGAACTCCTGAGAAACTTCAGTGAGGATGTGGCAGGTGAAGAATAACTCTCATTATAAACACTGACAGTTACTTACTGCTTGTGCATCAGAGTGACAGCAAATGCCTGAAACGACTTTTGAACTCTGCAGAAGCTTGCTTCTTGCTATCTGCAACTATTGGTTGGTTATAAATCTGGTTAACACCTGAATTAAACAGCGGTAATTACTAAATCCTCCCATTAAAGAGACAAAGCCACAAAGAGACAAAGCCACCAATTCAAAAGCAGATAAATGTATTAGTGCATGTAGACTATTTAGACAGGAAACAAAACTGGACTGGAAGTGTTTCAAAATGAAGAAAAGCCTGGAAACAGGACAGACTTAACAACATATACCTAGGGACTGGCCAGGTACCTTGGCCATTGACCCCTAAGCCTGCATGCAACACGCCAGCAGCTACATGACGTGAAATCACCTTCCTGTCAATCTTCCCCAGACAAGCAACCATCTCCCTAATGAGAAGTTAAGATAGAATAAAAACAACTCCTCCAAGCTGAGTACTGCAGCTCCATCTTACACCCAGAAAGATTATCAAATCTGTACATGATATAGCCAAAGAAGGAAGAGATATTATTATTGCATCAAGGAAGATGAAACATAAGCAAAACCCACAAATACCTGAACAGTAACCTTTATTTAAATTAGCTCATGTAAGTTTTCCACCAGGGCGTCCACAAAGATGTATTCTCCAACTTATTGATATCCTCTGGATGCAGCTTCCAGATGATCAACGTCAGGTTCCACCCTCCATTTGAGTTACCTGAATTTCTTATAAAGAATTCCTTGCAAGTTTCTCCAATGGTCATGTTTAAGTAGTGTTCAGCTAAGTCTAGCTGAGCTCAGGCTGCCTAGTTCAGTTTCAGCACCTACTGACAGTGTTTCATTACATTCCTGTCCTTTCAAATGCATCACTGGTAGCAAACAGACTGATTGTTATTAACTCAGCAGACATGACTGCATATTTGCATCTTATGATCAAGCTAGAAGATCAGACATTCTTCCAGTCTGCCAAATACACATATATATTATTGAAGCACTTGGCACAGAAGGTTTGTTAATACTTCAGGTTTCTTTGTTCCTGTTAAGAGTCCACATATGAGTTCCCGATGTTCATGCATTAACTAAGCAACCTGCCTAAGACTTCTTGAAATACTGAAAATAAAATCAGAATTCAGAAGTTCCTGAGAGCCTGCTGTTCCAAAATACTGTGAGAAGCAGGAGACTGCTTTTGAAATAACTGAACAGAAATCTGTCAGTTCTAAGAGTTTGCAAACATGTAGCAGGATATAATATTAATAATTCCCTCACATTTCTATAATTATTTAACAATTAGTCTTATAAAATGATTACCTAGGTTACATTTCCATGTGCTTGCATGTATGTGACTCACTTCAGATAGCAATAGAAGTTTAAAAGCGTGTACTTGCAAACATTCAAAGCATGTTGAAGGATGTCTGAAGACGTTTTTCAGCCTCACAAATATAGCTCAGTAACTATATAGTTAAAATAACGTTACTTTGCAAAGACAACAAGAATGACAAAAATAGTTATGAACTGTATTTATACAAAGATCCCAGCTTGTTAAACAACTTGACGACATTTACACTAACTTTTGAAAGAAAACTTCAAATTAGACAATTTGCAACAAAGAGAAAAACAAGTTAAAAATTAATCACATCTTAATTCCATTTGTTATTATTAAGTCAGGCACCTGCCGGTTCAGAACTGAACTGTAGTAAAACACTGCAACAATACTGACTGTATTCATTTACACCAGTGATTTCCTTTGAAAGCGCAAAAGCCACCTCATAGTTACCTGAGAAGTCTCATGGTAACTCAGTGGGGATAAGAGTATGAAAATTACTTATTCTTCACAGATGAGGAACTCAACACTTCAGTGGATGATTTTGGCATACTTAAAAGGACAGTCTCTTGTTGGCTATAGTTTTATATGAGAATCCCAGAAATGCCAGCAAAACTGATGCAAGTCATGTGATTCTGAAAGTCTAAACCTCACCCAAATCTTTCTAGCAATGTTTGCACCAGCTGTTTTACAAGATTTTAGCTAGTTTTATTTATGTGCTTGAATGAGAAGTTCTACAAGTCAGGCATGAAAGTATTTAAGAAAACAAGTTAACAGAAATATCATCATCAATTATGAAATAGCGACAGTAGTTCATCAAATTATACATCAGAAACTTACATACACATTTAATCACAAAACAATATTTTCTTCATATGATTCAGACCTGGCTTCAATATTTGTTCTGATATAACAGTGATACTCAAAGTGATATTCAGTTTTTTACCCCTTTAAGTGAGTACACTTATTTCCTCTATTTTTACAGGTGCAAAGATGCTTATTTGGATACGAATTCCACATAGGTATGACTTCCAACATAACTTCAAATTACATTTTTCCATTTTGAAGTCAAAAGACTACCGAGGGTAATAAACAGAAAGTTCATCATCACTCATGTCTGAATCATCTTCATCCACTTCACCTTCAATGACTGATTTCTTGCCTTTGCAGCATGAAACAATTAATCCAATTAAAAAGACCTGCAAATGTAAAATAAGTAGTAAAAGTTATTCAATTAAGAGGCATACAAGGGCAATAAACATAAAACAAAATGGCAGTGGAGTGATGCAAATGAGAAAGGCAACAACTATAAATTATTCAACTTGAATCAGTGATCATTGTAATCAAAGTACTTACTGCAATGAATGCCCAGTTCCCAAAGTAATAGGCAGCACTGAAGAACCAAAATTTATGAAGAAAGAGGTACGTCCGAGTAACAGTACACTGATCTAAAAGGAAAGCAAATAGTACCGATGAACACAGAACAAAGAATCAGCTCATTCTAATCTGTAGAATAATTGTTGTGGTTTGAGCTAAATTAGAGTCAGTTTTGCAACTAACTCAGCTTCTCTAAGTAACTTCATCCTCTGAAAGCTAACTGCATGTTTTTGACACAGTGTTCCTCTCTAAAAGTAGGGCATTGGTATGCAAAAGGGTCAATGCTAATGCTTATTCCTACTGCGACCAAGGCCATCCCTGAGCTGGCAGGAAGGGGGCTGCATCTGCAAGGAGGGGCAAACAGGACAGCTGACCCTAAACTGACAAACAGAGTATCCCATCCCACACACATCACGCTCCGAATAAACTGAGACCACAAGAGTCTCAGCCCTCTTCTGCGATAGGCAACACACAGCAAGGACCTTGCCTGTGCAACTGCTCCTGATCCTGGATCTGCGTGTTCCTGAATCCAATTCCTGAGCTCAGCTCCCTCTTAGCCTTGGACCCATTCCCTCGTGTCTACTCTACAGCGTTTGTGGTGACGTAGAGTCAGAACGGTAGAGTGGGGGGCACGATCTCATATATTTGTATATATTTTATTACTTTCTAATAATTTTCATCACCATCATCATTATTATTATTGTCATTTCATTAAAGCTGTAGTTTTAGTTTCCAATCGGCAAGTCTTTTCATCTCATTTTCCCTTCCCTGAGGGTAAGGGGGAGGATTCTGGAGTCAAACTGCATGGTTTCAGGTGCTGAAATTGACTGGGTCAGGGCTAAACCATGACAATAATTCAACAGTTCTTAGAGAGTATTCAGCTCTGAAGAACAATTACACTCCACCAAATAAAATGTACCATCCTCTATCAAGAGGGCATACAAGAGGGATCTTTGTTATTACAGAGAGTGAATGTGAAGACAGGTAACACTAAGCTTATATGGATAATCCCATTACTCTTGGATGCAATTTCTCCTCTGCAGGTGTGTCAACTGTTGCCTGTTCTGATAGATCATATTTACTCACTTCCCATTTTAAATAAATTGTGGCCAGAAGGAGATACAAAGCACATTCTGTATTAAAAAACACATCTCAGTACTTTGAAAAAATGTCTCTTTACCAAGACTACACAAGTTTTATAGAAATCAAAGTCAACAACAATGCTGATTCATGTAGCCAAAACCACTCCCACTACATAGTGAGCCTTCTGAGAACCAGACAGAGAGCTTACTTGTACCCCAACCTGATTGTACCGGTTTGTACCTTATTCCTTACAGCCACGTATAAAAATACTGAAGTATTCTTTTCCACTGTGCAACAGCAAACTTCAGCAGAATGAAGAATCACATTGTCAAGGCATTTTAAGGCTGCAGACAGGTAGCATGAAGGCTTGTATAGGACACTTAGAGGCTACGTCAGAAGGCAGTCAGTGGGACAAGATGCCAGCTAACAAACTCTCCAGTGCAAGGAGAAGTGCACTGAGTTCGTGCTAAGGTATAACCCAATCTCCCATTTTTTTCTCATTTAGTATGCTTCAAAATCCACCTGAAGCCCATGTCAGAGCAGAATCTCTTATCTAAACAATTTGAACAGTCGAGAAAGAACACAACCCAGAATTTGCCTCTTCATCCGTCAGTTCTGACCCCAGGTTTGGAAACACCCACTAGGTGCAGTTGAAGTACAGACTTCCCACCTGCTAAAGCTGTGAGTTGATATGTTGCTGCTTACAGTTTAATTTTCAGCAGCTATTTAACAAGCTAGCAAGCTGACAACTGTCGGTTTCTGAATATAAACATTTGAAGGTTCAACTTCCATGTTAGATAACAAGCTATTCTAACAACACCACAGCTCCCTAGTTCCTAGGAAGAGAGGAGTTAGGAGTTAAGGGTAGGTCTTTTTCAGGAAGGTCTGCCAACTTGACCTTGCCAAGATAATTCCCCCAAAACAAATCCCTACAGTGTCTAGCATGATTGTATCTAAATATAGAAACAACCCCAGTCCTTCAACAGCTCCCCAATGACTTACACTTCATAAAATTAATGGAGTAATTTAAAAGACTCAAACACTACTTTATGCAGCAGACTGATTTCTGGAATCTATTACACAATACCAGCAGAAAAAAAGGAAGTTGAACTAGGATTTCACAACTACTAGACAGAAGGCATGCCACACACAAGAAGGCACTGTCTGTAGATAATTAAAGCACAAAACAGCTTAATTAGAGAAAGCATGCTTTTCTACTACACATACAGAGCAAAAGCACAAGTACAGAACTGAACTTGGCTGAACTAAGCCTTTCTCATTTTCCAGACTAGACCTCAGTTATGCAGAGAGAAATCATGTCCCCCCGGCCCTGCCCTGTTAACATCAGTCAATGGTACTTACCCTAAAAGAGCAGAAACAAGACTGAAGTAGCACACCACTCAACATCCCCCTATTTGTTAGCATGCCATGTCCATAGAAAAGGCGAATTTTCTGACAAAGTAAGAAATGCCAGTAAAGGGAAGATGTTTCATAATTGCAGATAGTATTGTCAACACCATCTGCAGCTCTCCAGCTGGTTACTTGAATTAAAAACAGCTAAAAGACTTTCAGATGGCTCTCTACAGTAATTGGATTAAATAAATGATGATAGCAAATATTTTAGAATGGTTTGACCTTGAGAAACCATTTCTTTGGAATCTGTCAGAAGCTCAACTAACTAAATTTTAGCTATACTTTCTGAATTAAGCTATTACTAAATAGGCTAACATAACTTGACATTCTCAAGCAACTTATTCCTCCTATGACATAAATTTAGAAACAGTTATACTGAATAACCTGAATTAAGATAACTACATTGTTATCCAGAATGATCACTGTGAATAGTACTGACAAACCTTGGTGATTTGGAACAGAAGTATACGTGGAAAGCCACCACTTGAAGAATACAGCATATTACATAGTGTTGATCAAATAAAGCCAAAACAGCCAGGATTCAAGACAAAACAAATACTAAACAAAGGATAACAAATGCTAATAACCACAACTACATAAAGAGTCAAGTATATTTCACTTCAAGTCCACTAATGAAGTCTTTCATTCTGGTGAATTAGAAAACCCTTAGGCTTAAGGTACTAATGTTTTGAAACAAAGGCTTCTTCTGAGAAGTGAATTAGCTAGTTTAAGATGAATTACAAGAATAAATGAATGTGTCGATAAACAAATCCTAAACCCTTAAAAAAATTCTCATATATTGAAAAGTCAAGTTACAAGAACTTACCTACAGATAATGAAGTACATCTTTTCTGCATCTCAAAAATAAAATGAGCTTTCACAAAAGCACATAGAAGGAAAGAGTTTCTTAGGGAAGAGTTAGAAATTGTTGTGAACAACAGCTGAAAAACATTGCCATTCTTCGGGAGTCAATACTGAGGTGCACACTTGTTTTACCTGTTCATTAGTCAACTGGACAACGAAACATTATGTCCTCTGTAAATACATAGATCAAACTAAGGAGAAGCGGGGAGCAGAAGCGCAACACACTAGACAGTAAGATTCATAGGGAACCTATTTTTCCAGCTGCTTTAAACAGTCCTCAGTTTAACAGAGACAGAAGTCCTACACCTGGAACAAAGTCACACCACGCAACAGTGCAGGCTGAGCGCTGACCAGATACAATGCAACTTATCAGAAAGGGATTGCAGGTTCCAGTAGATAAACAGAATATGTATTTACAAGCGTTCATCTGCAACTCACAAATGTAATCAAATGCCAGGCTCCACTAATAGGAGTACAACCAACGGATCCAGGGAAATGTTAACTTCCTTCTGTTGTGACTGGAATTGCATCTGCAACAGTGCCATTTTGGGCTCCCCAGTAAGAAAGAAGCACTGACATACTGGAGCAAGTCCAGCAGAGGACCACTGCAACAGCCAAAGTACATAGCACACAATGAAAAGGTTCAGCTTCAAGTAAAGGTGTTTGCAGGTGTCTTACTGCTACCTCTGCTAATTAGGAGGGTCCTACAAAACACAAGGCAAGATTCTTCCTGGACCTGCAAAACAGGACAACAGATGACACTTGCAGCAAGAAATATTCCTATTAGATAATAGGAGAAACTTCAAAGTTAACATTGAAGCAGGCTACCCAAAAAAAGATTTCAGAACCCACATCTGCAGAGATCTTCACAACTGGACAGACCTGCGCAACCTGCTCTCTTTGAGTCTGCTGGGTGGTTGGACCAGACTACGTCTTGAGATTCTGTATGTGCTCAAAAATCATCATAATTCACATCAAGAAAGTAGATACAGAGACAATACAGACAGATCTAACACTAAAACAGTATTTTGGGTGGTAAACGCAAACTGAGAATAAGAATGTAATCCAAAGATGTTTACATGCCCAGTTTCAAGTAGGAACTAGTTATGCCTTAACTACACTCTACTTCCAAAGTAAAACCTGCAGCTTTACTGTATTAGAATGTATAACCATCACATATTCCAAATCCTAAAAGCACTGAAGGCATGGCTTCAGATATCCAAGAGCACTTGTTTCATACAGCCCTGCTGCCAATCATTCAAAAGCTGTGTTGTGAAAAACAGCTGCTGTTTCCAGTCCAACTTGCAACCTGAGCTTCAATAAAGGGTTTGATGTGTTCTCAAACCTAAATTAAAAGTTGATTTCCAAAAGGTTTGAGACTTTATCTGGGAAAGTGTCATTAATGGGAAACTCATTTCTTCCTTACAGGCACTTCTTCCAGGTCTGCATCTGGCCTCACAACTGAATCTAGTTCAGACAGGAACATTTATATAGGATGATGGGTAACACACATCTCTGGTACTTCAAATGCAGCAGCCCTTAAATAACTGTGATATCTTAAACACATTCTTTGTTGAGTTTTGTTGATTTCACGATATTATTTCTCATCATGCTACTGAGATATGATGACACATGAATTTTCCTATTTACTGCCATTCCTGTATGACTCACTTTGGTTACAGGACTCAAGATAAACAGTATCTTATATCATGAAACAAACAACATTCTACAAGTCAGTTCTACACTACAATAAAACATGTCAACCGACTAAATAGTTTTTAAAGATATACAGATTTTCTCACTACAGTTCTCCTGCAAAGCTAAAATACTTTTTGAAAACAAAGAACTAGAAAAAGAATAGTTGGTTTTGGATGCTTTAACTCCTGAAACACAGCTGAATAGATCACACCTTCCTCGATGTTACCTGGCACCTCAAGTAATATCAATATCAGTGTTTTTCCCTGCCAGCGTACCAGGATCTTCAACACTGAGAAAAACACTAGGATGCCTATGAAGGGAACAGGTACAGGGCAAAGATCTCAGGCTTGAAAACAGTCTTGGAGAAATATGCCTTTACTTGCCAGAAAACTAAACAACACCAGATGTAACACCCTTTGGATTATCGTATTTGAAAGATAACAGAAGCACAATCACAGAATTGTTTAAGTTGGAAGACACCTTTATGATCAACTGTAAAACATTTGGATTATTACCACAACTCACATTGTGGTATTCCTTAGGAAGAAGATACTGCTCAGAACTGACTGATAAAATTCCTATATTAATTAGTCCTTTTCTTGTCATAAAGTATCCTCTCAGTTTCCTGTACAGTGAATATGAACAAGCCCCCAAACAATGATTAGATGGATACATTTGAGGGGCAAGACCCTACTTACAGTTTGTAAACTAGGA
This sequence comes from Cuculus canorus, assembly GCF_017976375.1. Taxonomy (NCBI): domain Eukaryota; kingdom Metazoa; phylum Chordata; class Aves; order Cuculiformes; family Cuculidae; genus Cuculus; species Cuculus canorus. Next base: position 14,235,753 of record NC_071403.1, read on the forward strand.
AGATGTACAATGGCAGATGTTTTACTGCATGGTAGAATGATTCCCAAAGAGGTATGCTCCTTACGAAACTCAGTAACATAAGCTAAGGGCTCTGTCAAAGCCTTGTTATTTTTATAATGGCAGCATTTCCTTTGCAGCAATATATGAAATAGTTTCTCAAACTTCAAAATAAAAGGAATTTCTTAATTGGATATATCATCTTGGAGAAGTGTGCTGTAACTCAGACCACTTAAAGATTATGGAGATGTGCAAGATATTGGATTTGCTATATGTAGCCATAAAGTACATACAGGATGAGTCCTATTATTTAATTTTGTCTTAATATATTGTCTTAAGATATAAAGAATTACTCTGCTAAATATTGAAACCTCAGGAGAGTTCTTTGTTCTGGCTCTGATCACAGACCAAACAGATGGAACAAGACAAAGTAAACTGAGTCTTCAGATATTAGCAGGCATATAAAAGGTTTTGTAGTTACAAAATTAATTCTTTATTCTTCTACCTATAATCTCACAGCTTAACATCTTCATCCATATTTTCCTAAGTTTTAAGGTCACTCCAGGACTTCCAACTTCCACAAAAGTTTAAGACTGTATTTCAGGTATTGCATTCACAATTTTTTCTGGAAATAGATTATTGGAATGGCAGTATGAGCTGTCCCCGGCCATAAATGCAGTATTTCTTTTTCTTGTTGGCTTTATAGAAAAAAAAAAAAAAAAGAAACAATGTTCTTAGTTGCCTGTTACTCAGCAGTTTCTGCAAAAGTGGTTTTTCAAATATTACATTTGAGAAAATCCCCACTTATTTTTTTTTTTTTTATATATACATATCTCACAGCAGAGGATAGTATGTACACACACACACACACAAAAAATTAATACTGGCTTCATTCAGCTGTTGAGCCTGTCTTTACACTTCACTATCCGGCCCCTCTGATACTGCTTCTCTGGTTTCACTAGCTAAAATCAATCTGCTATATAAAGCTTTTACAATTTCTAGTTTGTGGCATCCTATACCAGTTACACCTTTTTCCCTCAGCTAACTTCTTCCAGAAATTGCTTAAACCTTCAGGTTGTTGCTCTTTCAGATTTTATGATACTGCAAAGTATTAGAAATTCAGCACATTAAAATCTTTGATCCCTTACCTGAGTGAAAACCATGTTGGAAAACATACTATTGGAATTGGTTCATTCACATACAGCAAGGACCTGAAAACATTTCCCAACTGGCCGCCCATTTGAAGAGATGGGAACCACTATCTTCCCAACATTTCAAGCTGACAGCACTCTGAAGTACCACAGTGCGTTACAGAAGCATGAGTATAAAGTCACTCAGACATCAAACAATAGTTCACAACTATCTGCAAAATTTTAAATATAGGTCTAAACACACAAACAGCAGCCTTCTCTTTCTGCCCAGTTGTTTGGGATTTTTTGGTTTTTTGCTTAGCTGGAAGTGGTACAGAGATGACACCTGAAGTCCTGTAGAAACCAGATGTCTAGCTGCATAAAATCTACTCCAAAAATTTACCTTCTTTAACAAGAGCTGCTCAGTAGGTTTGGAATCATATCCTGGCAGAAGTAAAAGATTTAGCAGGCTAAGGATGAGTTAAGAACTTGCAAACCGGAGACTAATGAGGAACCTGGAAAAAACGTATTCCGGAGATTCTATCATTTACAAGTGAAACACTGCTTTTTTCAGTGACTGAAGCTACAGATAAATTGCATCCAGTACCTCATAGTGCATATCTGCAAACGAAAGCCAACCTGGTATAAAGCTAGACAGTCAGAAAACGATGTGATCAAAGTGCCTCAGTCTAGTTTTATAACAAATAGTCAGATCTTGTTTTGTGACAAAGTTAGAAGGCTGGATAACCAATAACTATTGGCAGTTACTTAGCAGTACGTTAATTATCACAATGGTCATAAAACTTATTGATGATAACTACATACTATGACTGTTTACAATAAATGGATCAAGAATCTGCAAGTCCCATCAGCGCTAACAGCACTTCAGAGCAAAAGGAGGCTTCCAGTAAGATCCTCCAAGATTTTGAGCTGAAGGGAGAAGAAAAAAAGTCACTAATCAAAGCTTCTGAATGTTAAATAATGAGAGTAAAGTCCTATTGAGCAATCTGGGTCACAACCATTTTTCCCAACAGTCAAATTTAAACTAAGTGGCATGCATGAACAGGAAATGGAAGATTTAATTGCAAAAATAGGGTACCAGATCTTAAAAATAAGCAAGCACAAATAAGCTTTAGCTAAACATAGGCAAGAGTTCTCACCACTTCCCTCAATGCATTTTAAGAGCCTATCAGTCCTTTTTTTGCCATTTTAGATTTGGAGCTCATCCTAGCACAACTACGGCATCACAATGGAAAAATCGCACCCAGCTATAGGGTTTCTATTTTAGTCCAGTTAGAGCGAATCTGAGGGTGCCAAGATTTGCATGTATTAACAGACTAGAGGAAAACTAATGAGATTCAAAGAGCTAAGCCTGTTAATCTCATTTTACGTAAGTTTAAAGGATGGTTTGATTTTAACATTTGTTAAATACCTTCAAGTGAAGAAAATACTAATGCTAGAAGGCCATGCGTGTACAAAGAAAGAGCATTAACCAATGACTAAAATCTGAAGCCACATTAATTCCAAACAGAGATAATATCCTTTTTCTACAGGGAAGCAATAAACCATTGCAAGAGCCTGCAAATGGAAAGTGTTCTGTGTTTCTGTTGAAACTACATACCTTTTGAAACATGATGTACAATTTAAGTTAATAAACACTGGCCAGATGAGTTTGGATAAAAACCATGCAATTGCTATTTTTAAATAACTAAAGGTAAAGAAGTCTTATTTTAAGGACACAGCTGTTGAAAAACCCCAAAGGCAATACCTTAGAGATTGAACATGGATGCAGGACTACAGAAAGCAAGCGATGGACAGCCTAACCCATCATTAACGTGAAAGACATTTTCCATTAGCCACCTACCACATTTTCCAGTATCAGCTTAGTATAAGATTACACTAGTTAAGACTTCCCTTGAAACTACATTATACTACTTGATCTTTAATGTTAACCTCATTTTTGTCATGTCCTTTCTACTTGCCTCATACTGTCTTTAGCTGACCATTTAAGGATGGCTGTCCTATGTGATAAGGATTTCACTGTTTTCCCCATCCTAAGATCATGCTACATGGAAAAGAATTTGAAGTGTGGGGAGAAAAGATATTTTAATAGATCTATTTTGACCTCTTAGTATTGTTACATAGAGTACCTTATATTCTGTCCGTAGACAGAATTATTTATAGCCAGCTAACACTCAAAGAAGCATTTGACAAAGTAGAGCAACTTCAGTGCCAGAACATCTTGCTTATTCTCTAGGGAACAAAACCAGTTTTGACTGCCATTTAAGAGTTCAACTTAAAGGTCCCTGTGCCAAATTCCTTTAAATAAGAAGTTGGATGTCAATTAGTGATTTTCTCATTAACGATGCTCTGAAAACAATGGCTTCCTTCCCACCTTCTGCCTCCTTCAGACATATAATTTCTGATACATTTGATTGTAATACAGTCAACTTTCTCACTCACAATTCAGAAAGGATTTGCCCAGTCCAATGTCATCCATCCAACCTAGTTGGCACGACATCTTTCAGGCAGTGAAAAAGACCATCTTCATTAATTGAATATAAAGACAACTGCCATTAGTAGAACAACGATTTTGTAAACAAAGTGTTGGTAGATTTCTTCCTCAAAGGGGTTCTTACACTGTGTTCATTAATTCCTCTTAAGAACGGCTGCACATCCGTCAATCCCTTGTAAGGAGCTTCAAATCCTATTCCAAAGTACTGATGATATCAGAGCATTTCGCTTAACCACTGGGCTTAAATCCAAAAGTCAGCAGAATCAGAATATTGATCCAAGAAGAGAATAAACAATTGCTTTACTGCTAAACTACATTTAACATTTCAGAGTGTTCACAGAATCACAGAATGTCCTAAGTTGGAAGGGAGTTGCAAGGATCATTGAGTCCAACTCCAGCCCCTACATAGGACAATCCCATTCAGTAAATACAGCTTCTTCCCTCTCTGGTCTCTTGGAGGAAGAACAGAGCGGCTCAGAGCAGCTCATATTTGTTCACAGTGGTGGAGTGCAGAAAAAAATTAGGAATTGATGTTTCTACTACAACTGTGTCCCCACAAACCATGTACAGCAAAAAAAAAAAAAATTACAGCACTCTTAGCTACCCACACTATTTTATAGCTGCAAAACAGGGCTTTCTACACTCAAACATGCACTGTTGTGCTTATTTATATTGAGTTCTCATGATTATAAAGGGCTTCAATAGTGTGCAGTGTAAGCAGAGATTCAGGATAAAGTACCAGTAACGTCACTTAGTAAAGTAAAAGAAAAGGAATAAAGTCATCGCTAAAATCCTTGCTTACTTTTTTTTGTAATACCCTTCACAACTTTCCGAATTTATTTAACACATCCATTTGGAAGTGGTAATCTCTGGTCATGAGATACTTAATACAAAATTAATAACAAAGGTCCTGAGCAACTTGCTTGTGCTCTCACTTTGCAGGACTCCTGAATTTCTCTGTAGAAGAAATGAACATTGCCCTGTTTTGGCATTAATATTTGGAGTTCCTTTCCAGCTTGAGTAATATCTGCATCTACTTTTCATTGTCTAAAATAAAGCCTGGGGTCTTGCAGCTGACAAGAGAGCCCTATAAGAAGGCATAGATCTAATTAACACACTAAGTCCTCTGTTCTAAGCTCAAAGGCTTAGAAATGGAGGAACTTTTTTTTCCCATTGTTGGAGAGAATGCAGGTCCATGCAAAAGGCCCAGCAGACAGACTGCAGCCAGCATTCAGTAGGCCTCAGGTAAGGCTCATGTCCTCATTTAAGGAAATAAGAGAATCCAAGGGGATTCATAGCATGTTATATACTTGAAGTGAATGACATCCAAACCCCAATTTTCATGGTTTTCTGATCTAAAAAGAGGCAGACAGTGTTTATCAGATATCATAGTTAAGGTTGAGAAGTGACTTGTTTACAGGCTTGCAGATGAGTCACTGCTTACTTACATTAATATCATTACCCTGTTTAGTTAAACGTATATGAAGTTTTCACTGCATTACTCCAGCTGAAAATGTTAATCCCATAACTGAACTCCTTTGCTTGACCTCCTGGCCAAATCAACTGTGGACCCAACAGTTCAGCTGACATTACTCCTTGCAAACAATGATCAAATGACGTTTTAGGCCAACTGTAATGAACACTGAAAACTCATGCTTGTTTTGCCTATAACAAATATATTACATAGGCTGCTCCAAAAGACTATTTTAAAAGCTCCTAAAAAGGCTGTGTTAACCAGAAAACAAGGCTTTTGTGCAAGATGTTTAAACGTAACTAAGGAAAGGTACTTGGAGTTATACGATGTAGACTGATCTATTCCTATTTTGGCTTTTGTTGTCTGTTTCACACAGTCACTGTATTATGGCCTCTGGCATTCAGTGTAAAGCAGGTGCACCTCCTGCACACTAGGAGTAAATAGCAACAAACTTGGCTGCACAAAAGCAGGTGATATAAGGCTAAAACCCCCAAAATTATATATTTAACCGTAAATAATTTAGAGTATGGGTTTTATAAGATAGTATTTTAAGTACCTTATATCTACAGAAAGTGTAACTGAAGTTTGAGAGAATTACTTGCTACAAGAAGATCAGATCAGGTCTCTTCTACCATCTCAGAAAAAAAGTTTAAGTTACAGTAAGCAGACATCATCTCTACAACATCTGACTATTCAGTCACACAGAGCAGATGGCTATAAGCTTCCGTATCAGCATAACCACAGCTCACAGTTTGTCTTACACTTGAGGAAAAACAACTGTTCTAATTAATGCAGTTTAAATAAAACAAAAATATTGCTGAGAAGGCAAATCAATATTTGTATTTAGTTCCAGTTCAGTTGTTTACATAAGATAAAAACTCAGTACTAGAGAAGTCAATAAAAACTAGTGCTTGGCCAACCTTTAAGTTAGTTGCATGCATTTTCACTCTGCGTCTACTATCCTTAGAGCAAAGAGAAATTTTATTCAAAAAAATAGTTTCTATCTCTGAAATAAGTTTCATTTGCCAATGTACTGTATCTGATCACAGAGCATAACAGCAACATCTATAATAGCTTTGATTAGTTTTCATTATCAAATAATACAATGGCTGGTATTGCAAAGCAAGCATTACATTTCCACTTTCTTAAACTGACTGGATGAAACAGTGAATAAACTGTTTACACTAATGCAACTTATTTTAAAGTTGAGCATTAGGAAAGAAACTTTTCTTTCATTTATAAAACACTTTAAAGCCTGACTGTATCTGTAGTTCACAGACCTCCGCTACAGGTTTTTGATAACATTAACACACGCATTTAAGAAACATTCATCCATCTTCTACTTACACTAGGCTAGCCTAGGACAGCATATCAATACCTTCTCCACCTATTTCCAATTAAGAAATGAGAACATGACTCAAAGATACCCAGTGCAATAACAGATGTTAATGACAGCAAACCAAAGCCATCATTTACACTGGCAAACTTGTGTTCAGCACATCAGAAAACTAGTTTTAAGCATCAGTTGCATTGTTTCCATTAATCAAAGCAAGTTCAGGGCAAAACAAAAAAATCATTCAAAGTATTCAAAGTACTCAAACAATATAATCAAGCATAGGTAGAATTTAGGAAGTTTTTCAGTCCAAATTCAGTTGATACAATTAAGCAAAGTCTGACGAATCATAGTATTAGAATTTCTCCCAGAAAAGTCAAGACTACTGAGCTTATCATGCCAGTCAGTATATTCTTCTCCCAGGAAATACTAGCCAAGCATAGAAGCTATTCACAAGAAACAAAAGATCTCTACAACCTGCTCGAAGTGATTTTGTTTTGAAAGATGACAGATTCTGCTCTTTTAAACTCTGCCACAGAACAGCTTCTATTTCTGATCACGAAAGTACGTCAGCTTAAACATTAATTTAACAATTACATTTGACAAAAAAAATCAAAACACTTAAAACTATTTTAAGTCTAAAAACAGCCATTAAAAAATACAGGTAGATGATTTTTTGAAATACAGGACACGGGAATAAAGTCCATCAGTCTTGGGAAATCATATGAACCACCAGGAACAAGACTAACACCTACATACTTAATTTGAAGATGAGTTTAAGCAAGGGAACCACCATGAGAAGAGACCACCGCATGACAGACTGGGAACAAAGAACTAATGGTCCAGTTATCTCTGATTTTAAACAACTTTTGTGCTACTAAGGATTATCTTCCCCAATAACACAAGCAGGAAGAAAAGCAAAGTTGCTGCTAGGATCTTCTAGAAGCACAGTCAAAATTCAGTAGTTACAGGACAACTATTTATCTTTTCTATGTTAACAAACACTGCCAAGCCTTTTTACAAGTACATAAATGCATATAGAGAGGAGCTGAAAGTTTGTCAGAGGGAGAACAACTGAGAGCTTCAGCCTGAAAACATCTGGACCATTCCAAAGGCCATAAATGTTACCGAGATCAATTTTCAAACAAGAGAAGAAAGCAATCTATAAAACTGATGGCGACCTTAACCTGTGATATCAGTATTACAGTGGCTAGTGCAATTGAAACGATGCAAAACTTGTATATACACCGGGGAGGGGGGGAGAAGGCAACATTATGAAAAATAAATCCAGCATGATTTCAAGTAGCTCATTTTTTTTTAATGAAACCAGGATAAAACTCATTCCCAGCTCTCGCCAAATCTCAGAGGAATAAAGACTAAGATGTTACCATTTCCTCAGAAAAAAAAAAGTAAAGTCATCTGCTTGCTAGTCACTCCTCGCAGCTCCAGAATATCCACAACATATCTACCCAAAAACCTTATTAAAAGGGATGGTTAATGACAGAGAAGCAAGAGTTACAATGGATGTTATGGGGAAGGATAAATTTAAAGTAAGAGGATTACACAAAAATAGCCTAAGATGCCTAGTTCCACTGCCACTATTGCTCATGGAACAGCCCATATTTACCTCTTAATTGCAATTGCACAATTGTCTTACCTTTAAAGTTGCACTGAGAAGTTCAAATCTTAGTTTTCCCGAGTATATTATGAAATTTATTAAAATACTTGCCTGCATGTTTGTATGACAAACAAACACTAAAGTGACACTTCCAATGCCAAACAGCTAAGCTACAGCTTATTTTTAAGGTCTTCCAATATGCTTATTAAAGCAAATGGGAGATTTTAAAATTAAATGGAATGCACTGTTGCACATGGTTTCCACTAAAAATAGTAATTTTTTCAAATGAAATAAATTAGCTGTAAGCAATCTATTTTCTGGACATGGCTATACCTGAAATCTTCATGTCTACAGTAAATTAAAGCCATGACAATACTGAGCTGCTTGTACAGCTGAACATGCACATATAAAATACGAAATATTAGAAATTGATTTATCTTACCTTCAGGTGCATCTGCATCACAGTCTTTAGATACAAATGTCACATTCCTTGGCTGGCCATCAATTGTCTTATTACTCTGCATTATAAATATGGAAAATTAGTATACTATTCTAGCAGCAATGTTCTTCCATACACAAACAGTCCTTGAAACAAACACATCTCCCAATAAATTATTAAGTTTATAAAAAGGCTTTGACAAACCTCTTAGAATATTAAAAGGATCAGAGGTGTTTTTTTTAATAGTACATGCAGACTAAGCTGTCAGTGGTAGGACACGAACATTTCTAAATATGCTTTCATTTAGAAAAAAAGTAATAGTTTGTGTTCTTCTTGAAGACTAGTGAAAAACAAAAAAATCACCTTTGAAATTAAATCTTTTAACTGTGTATAAAAAGTATCTGCAATTCAATTTTGGTGATGAAGACACCATGGAAGCGTTAGGCTTGCATAATGATACCTAAATACAGTTTACTTCTGGTCTAAAAGCCAGATGATAGTATCCAAACTACTTGGACAGCCAGAGTGGAGGAATAAAAATTCTGTTGAAGTGAACTACTGAAACCCCAAGTATTCGTGGTTAAGTCTCTGATCTTTGGAAAACGGATCCTTTTAGAGACTAAACTCTAGGTATCATACTCACTCTTGAATAATCAAAGAAAAATTTTAGCAGAATCCAATATAAATCTACACTGAAGCGAGTTAGTGTATGAAGAAAAAGGGTTTCTGATCTACTGCACTTAACATTCACTCTCATGAGCTCCTAAAAAGGAAACCCTCTAAAGAAATCTGAAAAGGTTAACACCTTTTCTCCTTCAAGCAGAAGAAAACATGCCCCTTAAAACCTACCAGAAATCAGTACAAGCTGGTATATAAAACTAAATGTTTTTCTGACAACTTAATTGACAAAGTCTATCAATATTAACTAAATTCAGCTTTCACTCTGGACATTCAAGAGAAACAAGCAAGTGTCTGTCTTAAAAAGCAGCGGTCTGTATGAGCAGTTAACTTCATTTCATGCAAACACATGGCAGCAAGGAGACCACAACTGCCTTAGAAGAAACTGATCCAAACCGAGCATGATTAGGCACAGGAATCGAGAGCTAAAATGGAACTAAGAGGACAACATGTAGATAGAAATAATACAATAAGAATGGAAGAAATGAAGTTTCAATTATTCAGCATTCATTTAGCAGTGCTGCATCTCTAGAAGATATTGCAGCTGCTGTAACCACTACAGCTTACACTGCTGAGGGAGTGTGGTTTTCTAAAGAACAGCGTCATACATCGTACAGCTATACAGGGGCATATTAAAAGCACAGAAGAATCAGACTCCCGTAATTTCAAAATTTCTCCTTCCTTAACCTTCTTGACTAAGTTTTAAATAGTAGGAACTTAAAATACAACATGCATCAATAGGTAGACTTGCATGTTTCCTTTGATAATATCCATGCCTTTTTCTAGGGCTGATAGTCTTGGTCTCCATGGACACTCCTGTAATTTAAGGCTTCTGCCATATCTGGATTCAACACCAAATGCTTTCCACAAGCTCAAGGCACTGGCATACAACTTGGAGCCATAAAGCCAGCCTCTATTTCATTAGCATTTCTTTCTTCTCTCCTACATATGGCAAAACCTTGTAAAGGTTCACTGAAAGTTATCTACTTTTTCACAAAACAGACATAAAACCAGAAACAGAACCTGTGTTCCAAAACAGAGATATGAAGTAAAGCATTTCACGGTATTAAACCTTCTCAATAAAAATTATGAACCACTTTTGCCATGCTAAGAGGAACAGTAATCTCATTAACACCTATCTGAGCACCACTTCCATTTTAAAGTAGCTAGGATTTCTGACATTCAAATGTAATATTCTTTAATATGTAAGTAATAGTATTACTACTACACAAAGCAAATTACACCAGTATTAAATATCACAAAAGTATTCTTACACAAAACTAACTTACCTAATAATGAAATAAGTTGGAAATTATTACTTACATTAAAGATTTAACTAGAAACTAACAGTATTTATAGTGAGACTCAGGAGTTCAGCATCACTTCATCCAGTGAAAGAAAACAGAGTAAAAAAAGTCTTTTTTTTTTAAAAAAAAAAAAAATAAAAATCATACCTCTGCACAGAATTAATTTCTACATGCTAGAACTCTTTCAAGCGCCTGAACAGACCAAAATCTTCTCTCCTGAATCCAGGCTGTGATCCTACTATTTGCCCTTTGGATTCTGATATTTAACGATCTCGTGCTCACTGCAGCAAAGAATGTCCTTGATCACTTCGTCCTTGTTTTCATCATTAGGTCCAAGACAGCATCTTCCTTCCTATTTCAGCTCCTTAACCGCCTGTGGAAGTCGTCAGTGCACTACAGAAGACCCTGGATTGCTTCTGCTCAACTGTCTCTCTTTACTGTGAACACAAAGTTGCAGCTGTCTCAAAGGGTCATCTGCTACTTTGTCCTATGAAGCAGCTTGTAGCAGACAATATAACTAATGCTAATTTGCCTTCTAATCCTAACCCATAAGCACTTAACTAGTTTATCCATCTCAAGGCAAGACTCCACTGCTCTCCAACATAAAGGTCAACTCTCCTTATCTCTCTCTTAGCCTGCCTCTCTTAGATCCCACACCCTACACCCATGGCAGCCCTTCAGTTGTATGAGCTATTTCATCACATCTGATCCCAGCGAGACTGTGGGCATGCAACTGCACACAAAATTGTAACTCCACCTCTGCCTCCCCTGCTGGATGCATCAGCTCTCAGGCACTTCAGAGGCACTTTCTCCCAGAAAAGTTGTGAGAGCTCAGCTATTAATGCTGTCATCTCAGCACTTTTGTATTAGTATACATATGCTTGAGGTAGAGCCCCTGTGGCCCTGGCAGGACACCGAAAACGAGTGGATGTGGAAAAGATGCATAAGGGACAGCAGAGATGTGCCTACAGAACAACTCCTCAAAGTAATTTACTTAGCATTACACAGCAGAGCACTCAAATTTCAGCCATTTTTATTATGAGTATCGTCAGAGTAAAACTCTAGTGCTCTAGTTATCACATTCAGTTCACAGCTGAAAGCAGGATGCCTCAAGGACAAGCAAGAGAAATAAACAAATAGAGTAACTGTGTATGCATCTGTTCAGTTACAGCCTGTTACACTTACATAAGTTGTTCCTGTTTATGTTCAGGATCAAGAACTTAAAGATACATTTGCACACTTGGCTATCTAAGGGATACTTCTAGATTCCTGCTGATGACAATGGAGATAGTGTCCCCCAGGTTGGTTCCACTCCTCTAAGTTATCTCTGTGAAGGTTGAGGAAGGAAAGCAACTGACTGCTCCTCTTGCCCTCAAGTGAGGGTAAATATCAGTGCAGCCTATGTCAAACACTGACCTTTTAACATCTGTCTGAGCCAGTCGAGTCTTACAGATCCACTAGATAGAAACATCAGGGAGCAATGGTCTTTCTTCCAGACAAATGGAAAAAACTTGGCCTTGTTGAACAGAAATATCAACTACACTTCAAGTAAAGGCAAAGTTATGTTTTTGCTACAAAGCTGAAAATGCAGCCTGGATGTGGACAGAACACTCTACCTTTATGAAAGGCTATAAAGAGCCTCATGGCTTTTTAGCAAGTGTTACAAAAGTTGTCTTAAGAGATGAAACAGAGCTCCTCAGTGTTTGAAGAGCTGTGCAAGCAGATCAAAGCCCTATACATGGCCTCACATGTTAAAGTGTAATGCATCAAAAAAATGTCCAAAAGTTTCCTATGGACGTCATACCTGAAGATGCATACTTAGAACACCTCAGTGGTCAATAAAATTGAAGCATGCATCACAGGTCTAGCTAACATTAATTGCTTCATAAGAGCTCTATTTTTCCACATGTAGAAGGAGGGGAGCCCCGGAGTCAATGAACGAGTCCTCCTAGAGGTATGACTCAGTGCTCGTTTATTGTAACATCCGAGGGTCTATTTATACAGATAATCAGAGTGCATGTTTCCATGGAATCAGAATATTTACAACATATTCTAATCGTAAAGTCACACTGTTAAACCAAGCACCCGGTTCCCATGCCTGGTTCTGACTTTATCAAGCCAGTCTCCTCATTCTCATGAGATAGCAAAGCTCTCAGAAAACATCACAACCTTGAAGCCTTATACTAAGGCTTTGTACCTAAGAACTGACTATAGGCCTTGGTGTCTAAACATTGATACTTTAGCACATTCCTTTCTACTGATCGTCGTAGGTAGCATTGTGCAAGCAGGCTTCTATGATTACATGTCCAGTTTGTTCCAATATATTTTCTACATCCACAAATATTCAATTATCAGGAAAAGTCAACAGCACTTCAAAGTTGAAACATCTTCACAAGAGCAGCAGTCTCCAAAGGGAATTGTTCAAGATTCAGACAGGATTCTAACCCATCTAATGCATTACTATGGATTTTGGGTACAAATTAGTTTGACAGGATACTATATTGGGTATTACTGTAAAGCAAAGAAAACAGGGAAGCCTTTGTGGGTGACCAGATTCTGACATGCATGTGTACCAGCCTACTCATCCACTAAGTTACTTCAAATATTGCTTACTTATTACTTGGTTCTAGATGGTGTTACCAATGAGGTTGCTTTTAATTAAGAAATTGACTGGTTTGTGAGATCAATGAAAAACTAGACTGTCCAAGCAAACTGGCACATACAGGTTCCATTATCAGGAAGCTTGCCATATGCACAAAATGTATTTCACTTGCCCAGCTCCTACGTATTGTTCCACAACAACCAATTTGTAACTCCTGAAAACCTCCTCATTGCTAGCATACACACAATAAAATCTCACTCCTCTTGACTCCCAGGAACCATCTCTCTTCATTTCAAAATGATTTCAAAACACAAAACTTGAACATCCAGTTGTCAGCATAGTCAAATACTGAGAATGTGTCCGGTAAATTCTGAAAGATTCTTGAAGAGGATGTTACCCGAAAACCTCGTATTTACTTGGTATGCCAGTGAATTACTTCTAGACTTCTCTGGAATACCAAGTAAATACGAGGTTTTCAGATAACATCCAAGTTTTATAAAAACAAAACCAGTTCCTACCCAAGCTATTTAATGCACTTGAAAAACAGCTCTTCAAAATGAGACATAAGACAGTAAAGACCCAGGATGGGTCACTTGGTCATAACATTTTGTTAGTACTTGAAACAAAAAGCTGTAGTTCTAATGAATCATTTCAGCTAATCCCTCTTGTAGTGCTGACCAGGACTGTATTTCAATAGCTGTTTGAATGCCCCAAGAGCCTTCTCACTGCTGTGCTCCATCCTCTTAACCCTTTTTCATTACAAACCACATATTCAGATACTTGTCATAAACAGCTACTGTGCAAGTTTAAGTCCCAATGCTTCTGCTCCCCTCAATATACACACATTTTATTTTACTGAAACATTGTTTCGCTTTATGAATAAAATAAACTGTCTATCATTTTCTTTTATCTTCAATCTTCCATACTATTTGCAAGCTTTATCAGGAAGGATTCTTTTCTCAGATCACTGAAAAGCTTAAGTCTAGTTCTGCAGGATCCTTAATGAAATTGACCTTCCCACTCTTCCACCCACAATGGTTCTACACTGTAACCAGAAATATAAAAACTAAAAAGCCACCAAACTGCCTTTTGCAGAGACTTGAGCTCATGACTAATTCAGATATAGCTATATGATGTTCTAGGCTACATAAATAGTGAGAAATCATGCCAGTTTTATGTAAAACCATCACAGAAACAAACCACTTTTCTAAACTGATTTCAGTTTAGTTTTTTGCTGCTACTACCCTAATTCCAACAAGTTGAGCCAATTCATATATGTCTAAGCATGTTGATTTTGTATTAATTATATCTAGCACAAAATTTAATAGAAATGCACTAAACCTCCTGAACATCAGATCTCTTACAGTGATTCCATTACTGTGCTTGGATTGATGCTGGATTGACCAACTACCCATTATCAGAAAATTCAGAGCTAAAGACCAAAGAAAAGTTGCATTTATTGAATGCTTCACTTCCTGCAGTGACAGCTCTATTCCATAAAAGCATGTTTAAGTTGACCCAGTTCCTTTTCTCTAGCATGTTTAACACTACCTCAACTTCAATTTCTCCCTGCCAACCTTTTACTCAGACTTCTGGAAAATAAACAGAAGCATTCCAAATGGTCAAAGCAGCACCCAGTTACTTCAACCTCATTTTAATTCCTTCTCCCAACCACACCTGCTCAACTGCTTTGTGTTCCTGAAACTTATACAGCACACCAAAAGATCTGGACTTCATTGGTCTAAATATTAGCAACTAGTTCATAACCTGGTTAGTTGTCTACATTTGCAACATCAGATTTAATGCATACCCCCACGAGATACCAAACCTGTAAATTGTTAAATACAGTACATCCAGTTTCTGGCTTATGTATTGTCAAAAGAGGTACTGGTAGTTAAAAGAAACAGCTACAAAAAAGTGTCTTCAAAATTGAGAATGGTCCTCTCTATAAAGTCACTGTAAAGAGTACATTTTTGATACAGAACATAATTTTTAATCTTTTTTTAAAGTTTTATATCTCACCTGTACCAGGTATTTTTGGCTTCCGTACATTACATACTGAGGAGCGAGACTGTAGATCATGTAACTTGTATGAAGAACTATCAACAGAAGTATCATGCAGAGAAACAAGAGTGCTTGAGGTCGAGTTTTCCCTCGTCTGATTTTATAAAGCTAAAACCAGAAAACATACAGATATTAAAATAATGACTTTTTTTTTCCTAAAGACATTTTAAATCCTCTTTAATTCAAGTAACAGCTTTAATTCTACCACAGAAGTGGGATGTTGCTAAAAGTATCCTCTGGCAATTTAATTCTAAGGAGTCAAAGTAGGTTTTCAGGTGTATTAACCTGAATTTCAAAGCACAGCTATTTGATCAATTGAGTTGTTTGCATTAATGACCCAGAACACTTATAAAACAGCAGTCAGAAGCAAGATTTAAATTGTGTTGCCCGTCACTGATAAACTGTGCCTTGGTTTGTCAAAGATCGTGTCCTTCGGTCAAGGTGAGCCGTCATGTGTCATTACACCTCTAATCAGATATAGAATCCCTTGTTGTTACCCTGTAGGTATCACTGTCCTGTAATCCCCAAAGGCTCAACCTAAGTACCATATTAGAGTTAGGAAGCTGGCAACTGAGGAGTAAAAGATGGAAAATTGAAACAAACAGCCAGCCTCACAACTCACTGGAAGGACTTGGTGTCACTGTTCACAATTTTGGGGTGTCGCCACATGGAAGGGTGACAGAATTAAAGAGAAAGTAGTCACAAAAACAGGGAAATATTGAACCAAGCATCACAGGCATGAGTGGCACACTTGAACATAATGCTGCTTTTTCATACACAGTAATGTATTTCCATCATATTTAGATATGGCACATGACCACTGTACTATTTTATCTCTTATCAAGCTAGATCAACTTGCTTGCCACCTAAGAAGCATTGAAGCACTACTGGCTGCATGCATATTTCAGATTTTGACCATAAAATTCACTAGTAGTTTCAGTATACCAGAAGCACATGACTAACTTAAGTCAGAAGCCAAACTGCCACTGATTAAACACTTGAAACAGTCAGCTGACTGTATTGCCTATCAAATTAAAGTGACAGTTTTGGCCTGATAACATAGCAAAAAGGAAAACCTTTCCAAAGCAGTGAAAATTGTACAATAGGCTTTTGACATTCATTAGACATACAGACAATTTTATCTGCAATATAGGGCATTTAAAAAGTAGGTACATCAATAATATTAAATATGTTCAATATCACATATTTATTAAACATCTTACTGAGTACTATGAAATAAACTCTGAAGTCATATTTACCCTTATCCAGAAGAACCATATACCCATATTTCGAATCCCTGCCATTGAAGTGAAGATAAAGTACATAACAATAGTTGTAATAAGAATATAATCGAGTGGAAAAACCTAAAACAAGAACACAAGCAGTTAAAAAGACAAGAAAACATTCAAACTAGAACAAGCTCTTCCCCCACTTAAAAGCTAATGAAGTACTTACACTACTTATGGTACTTATAGTATCTGAGGTAGTAAAAGTCCTTCCATTTAAGAGTTTTACATAGCTGGCTCCAAATATAGTTAATATAGCTTGCTCCTAATACAACTTTAACAATTAGTTTGGGGAAACAATGGAGCACTTCCCTTAATTGAAAACTAACTTCCATTTTGAAGCGTTGTACGTTTTTACAGAAAGAAATATGTAATGCCATTTTGAGAATACATTTTAAAGAAAACCCACAGTGGCAATAGTCATTTTAGGATTGTATAGGCACTCTATTCGTGAATATTTCTGAACATATTTGCATACAAATCTTGCATTTTATATTTACGTTAATAATGGCTTGAAATACTTACTTTTCTCAGTAAACTGCAAACTTATTTGCTCAATAGTTTTAGATACCATGGGGAAGCAACACATTGTACCAACCCATCATACCACATGAATATGAAAAGACATCAACTATGGGAGAGTAAAGCACTAGCTTATGTTAAAGCTTTCCATTTTCTTCACTTGCCTATGACTGCTTTCCATGTTTGTGTGGGGCTTTCATGCCTTTCAGGCTTACTGAAGTTAGGATGTTTGTTCTTATGCAGGGTTTGTTTCAACAACTAAAGCATTACCGTAATATACCTAACAGCACAGAATGTACTATCTTTTTAAAGGAGCAATAAGTACATTGCAAGTGAAAAGGTGCATCACTTAACTAGGCTAAACAATCAAGTACACAAACAAGAGTGTAGGCAGGGCACTGCAGAAAGTAGCTTTTATTTTACGCGTGATAATTAGGAGTGACTTCATTGTTCATTGGCACTATGTTCTCATTCAACGAAAGTTTCAGGCACTACCTTCCTCCATAATAGTCTTCAATCCACCCAAGATTTCCATATCAGTATCGAATAACCAAAAGACTGTTCATAAGGAAGTTGTCTTGCTTTTACAGAACACACATTTAGATAGTTTTGTTTTAAGAATTACTTTGGGAGAAGTGTATTTTATACCTTCTGACAGCTAACCAGAAAACAGAGGACCATCCTTACATACATGTATCACCTTTTTTTTACTTACTGTTTGAAGAACAGGTAACAGCATATTCAATGGATTGGTCAGATTAGTTCCTAAAATTATAAATCCTGAGTCGAAGCCAGCTGAATGGAGAGCTTTGTCCAAACTGCAGTAATTAAGAAAAACAGGGTAAGTACTATGGCTCTCCTAGAGCTGTGTCTCCAGTTTAATTTAAAAGGGCAGCTCAAAAAAGCTGAGGTGAGCCTAAAGACTGACAGCTTTATCATATCTATATAGACACAGTCTTTTTTTACCACGCTCATTGCACTGGTCCTGTGAAAAGGTATATTGATTTCTGCATCTCCGTGGCATTTTAGGTTTCTCTTAATTTGGGTCATAGAGCTCATTTGCCCAGTGTGAAAAATTAAAAAAGCCAACATTTGAAACCTCCAGTTAGTGTCAATCTTGATTGAGATCCACCAGATTTGCAGCTGTCAATATAGTTTTCAATGTCATGGAGTAATTACAGCGTAACACACATCATAACGGATTATACATGTCATTTACTGCAGGAATTTAAGCACCTGTTACCCAGTCCAAGTACCACCTACCACGCATTAAGATTCACTCAAGCAGAGTACTTCTGCAGTCTGAATTAAATTTCCTTAATATATATGCTTAATTTCATTGCTAATCCATGACTGTTTACAGCAGCATACAGTCAAGCTGAACCATGTCCTTTCTTGAATAATGTTTCAGCACATTTTGCTCAGTTTCAATATACGCTACTATAACAAGAAATGCAGCTCTAGTTACAGAAACATAGCATAGGAAAGTGGGCTAACTCTTGAAGCAAACCACAGAGCAAAAGTGGTTAAAAAAAATGCTGAAATGTACTTACTTTGACAAGAACAGAGAGACAGTGAAGAGCAGTGCCACAATGATGAAGAATACTCCCCACACAATCTAGAAGTAAAAATTTATTACAATTTAACTGAAAGTACTGGCAGCTGACACAAGGAGCAAAGACTTGTCTAAGTTTCAATAAAGGACTAATGATCTCAGACCACCTCAGAGCCCTTGAAATGACTTTTCCTGTAAATACTCTAGAGAAGTGGTAACAAGATGTTTACTCTGCTAAACAGCATTTATGTCAAGCATTTAAAAGGTTCATCATAAGTACCACCTCTCTGCCTGGTAGATAGACGAAGGGCAGAATCAAACATTAAAGTATATCACATGCTACAGTGCAAAACCGAATTCTAATCATAAGTAAGTGTCATTAAGAACACAGGTGAGATATTTTAGTAAAGGAACACAGCATTTAGCAGAAGGCACAACCCATACCTGCTATATCAAATAGAAAACCTATGGGCTTAACTAAGGGGAAATTAAAATTTGTTCCCCTTGGTCACCAGATCTTTTTGTTCACCTTCCAACAGGAGGCAACTTATGCACAGCTTCCAAGGAACATCTCATCCTTCCCAAGTGCAAGCTCCCTTCTGTAGCACTACTCAAAAACACTCAGTGACCAAATCACTTGGAGGGAGGAAAGTAAAACTCAAGTAAGCAAGCAAAAGTATCAGGTCCACTTTTTCCTTGCATCTGCCTCATAAGTCCTTTCATCAGCACTGAGTATTTAAAAGCAATTTTCAAGGTTAAAGTTTCAGAAATTATTAAATTAAAAACACTTTGACTCAAAAGTTACACCAACTAGAAACTTAACTTTGAAGTAATGTGAAGACTTGAGAATAAACTAAGAAAAAAGTGCCCATAAACACGAAGGTAGCAAGAAAAACACTCAAACATGAAGAAAACCTAGGTAAGTGCTACTTAAGTATGATTATTCTAAAACACTATCTATCCACAGTTGATTAAAATGGGAAGAGATTACTATGACCATATCAACCACCAGATAAAGATCTTTTCTGGAGAAGATACTAGAAGAGCTTCCATGCTCCTTCTGCTGCACTAGACCAGTCACTTGTCCCACAAACCTCCTCTGGAGCACACACCTTCAGCAAAAATGTGAAACCAAAAAAGTACAGCAGTTGCAGTTATTTAGTCAGCAGCTCATAAGCATAGCTAAGTACAGCTAAAAATTTAAGAACCACTATAATTAAATTGGATACTGCTATTGGTTTTAAAAGCAGCAACAGCAGGCTCTTTTTGTAAGCTTTTACAGACTACTATGGAACCGCCTGAAGTACAAAATAAGAACAAAGTTTTTTGGCTAAGCCAAAGCAGCATATGAAATTCTAAACTGAATTAACCAAGAGTAAAAGAAGATTTATCACACCAGCAATATCAGCAGTTAAGTGTAGATTTTTCAGGTTTTAAGGGCCAGATTAAAAGAAGCAAACAGCTTAAGAGCTAGATGATTTAGTCTCTGAATATAGTCAAAGCACAAAAACTTCAAGTTTGTAGTAAATAGGAAGAATTCAGGCAGCCCGGCAGTAAGTTTTGAGAACTGAAAGTAATATTCTGTTATCTGTAAATTCTATTTCACTCATTCCTTTCTTAGTTTTGTCTTTAGAGGAAGAAGTCGCTTTCTTTCAGAGGTGGTTCCATTTCTTTCAGGTCTTCCATGAGTGGTCTGAATCAGGCAGATTCAGAGAAATAAAGGTTGTTCCTTAAGTTATTAATTACAACAGAGGAAAATACATTCTGAAGATAACCTGCCATGTGCAAACTCAGTTTTGCAAACTGCAAAAAATATTAGAATATTGCCTATAAAACAATGCAAATTATTTAGGCTTTATGGGGTATAGATTTAGAGATTAATATCAAGGTTAGTTTTAACTTGCACATTTCCACATAAGATTTTACCTCTCCACAGCAAACTCCTAGGTATTGGCTGTACAGGAAACAGAAGTCTAAAAACAACTAAGACCAAGTCTGAAGCAAGCATTACTTCATTAATTTCTGCCAACTGTGGCCAGTAGACAAGCAGCCATATCTGCTCTGGAATATGTCTGTCTTCTGAAGTGAGGCATGGCACTTTCAGCAGTAAGTAAGCGGTTGAAAAAGTACTCCTTGTCTCATTTTTACCTCAACTCCTGTCCCACAGAATACAAGATTGAGAAGACTAATATTAATGACCTTCACTGTACCGTAGCTCATTCTGTATTTCCACAATACTAGTAAGACTACTGAAACAGATCATTTGCAATTAACATCAACCTACATTTACAAAGTTTCAGAGCATCAGTTGACTTAAACCTTTTACAGAAAGGATCCTTGTGTTCTTACCTAGATTCTCCTCATACATAACTGAAGTGATTGCAGGCCAACAGACACTTCATTTCTAGTCTATTAACCAGCATTTGGCCAACGATTAAGAAAATACCAATGCTGAGACCAGTAGTGGAGCTTGCAGCTCTCAGTCTGGCTAAGTCTTATCAAGTGGTATCAACCTGACTTAGATTAAAAGCATGCCTCCAATTGCATACCATCTAGTATTTCTTTGGGTAAGGGGAAGAAGTACTTCCTTTCCTTTCGCCTCCCCATACAACAAAGATAGGGTGGAAAAACATAACATGTGCTATACAGTCACTATTGCCTTTTACTCATCACCTAGAGCAAAGGACAAATCTGTCATCCACAATCTTATCAGGACACTACTATACTGTTTTTTACTAGCTTTAAACCAACTAGAACATCTCCAAAAATCCCAGATATACTTAGCCATGAAAACTCAAAAAATAATTTTGCTTTGTATCATAGTTTAAGAGAGAAGGAATCCAGGACCCGGAGAATATGAGTAGAAAGCATTCACCCTCCTCCTGATGAGGAATACTGGCAAACTGGTACCAACGGACAAGTAGAAAGCTGAGGTACTGAACTCAGCTTCAGTCTTCACTGGCAACTGTTCTTCCTGCACTTCTTAAGTGGATGGAGCATGAGGCAAGGCCTGAGGAATAGCTGATATTGTTGCCGAGCCACTCTCTATATTTGAAAAGTAATGGCAGCTGTGGGAAGTCCTTGGTGGCTAGAAAAAGGACAACATTAGGCTCATTGATAAAAAGGGCAGAAAGGAGGGCCCTGGGAACTACTGACCTGTCAGCCTCATCCCTGTACCAGGGAAGACAATGCAACAAACCCTCCCAGAAGCTATGCTAAGGCACATGAAAGACATCCAGCCAGCATGGCCAACCAAGGGCAAGCCCTGCCTGATCAACCCAGCAATCTTCAGTGATAGTCACAGATGGGAATTCACAAAGATTTGGTTTATCAGCAATTTAGAATTTATGATGGTAAGACTGCAAAATTCATATTAACGATTATTAATTGATTAACAAAGCAATTAAAATATACAATATGTTATAATCAAACTAATCAGCTACTTAATGACATACAAAAACAAGACCACCCACTCCTCTTTACTACAGTATATATGCAAGCACAGAGAAAGAGATACGTAAGCACACAAAGACGTATCAATACTTAAGCATAAGAGAAGTACAGGTCACAAAGTGAGAGGCTAGCCTGAAAATTTCACTCCTAAGATTAGTAAGAACACTCACAACACACCAGTGTCCCTGACAGGTGATGGTTCGCTCTCAAGGGGGAAAAGACTTTGTGTAAGCCCTTTTTATTAGCTGTCTTAGCAAATGAGTTCCCACATTACACATGAAATGTCCCATCTCATGGGGAAATCCACAAGAGCTTCAAAGGACCTTCTTTGTAATCGCATACTTATATGGTTTTGAGATTGACTTCCATCAGACATTTGAATATTCATTTTCATGTTTTAATATTCACTTTGGCTGCACTTGGAAGATGTCATACCAGTGGAACTTCACACTAGTTGTACCAGACCTCCTCACCTGGGCCATCGTCCAGGTATCAGGTGTCCAGGGGGGCATGACTGATGGTCGGTCTTTCTCAGGCTATGACAAGGCCTCCATCCAGGCACATAGGACCCCAGGAACGCTGAGAGATTGCCCAAATGCTCTGGATCGCTGTGTTGTAACAATGGGTATTCTTTCCCCATGTGTCTGGTCAAGATGACTAGTTATCAGCCCCCTTCTTCAGACAATTAGGGAGATTCTTACCAATCATCAGCTTCAGGTAGGCCAAGGGGCTATCTTGGTGCCCTGGATTACTGCCTCTACACAATATGAATTCTTCCTACAAGGGCTGTGATCCACTGCATCCACTAATAGCCCAAGTAAAGGAAAGAAGCCCCAAGTTCATCAAAAAGGCTATGCAAAGCAGCACAGAGTGGTCTGTGAGGCTAGTGGGGTGGAAAGAAATTCCACCACTACAATGACAGAGTGACAATGACAGACAAGAGAAGAGCTACAGCTGTCATCAATTTGGAGTTCTGTAAGTCTTTTGACACAGTCGCTCTCGACATCCTTCTCTCTAAATTAGAGACAGGAATTTAAGGGGTGGACTGTTTGGCGGATGAAGACCTGGTTGGATGTTGAAATCCAGAGAGTAGTGGTCAATGACTCAATGTTCAGATGGAGACTGATGACAAGTGGTGTACCCTCATGGATATGTATTAGGACCAGTACTGTTTAATATCTTCATCAATGAGACAAACAGTGGGATAGACTGCACCCTCAGCAAGTCAGTAGATGACACCAAGCTGAGTGGTATCAACACAGACTAGGGGATGAATGGAATGAGAGCAGCCCTGCCAAGAAGGACTTCGGGTACTGGTGGATCAAAAACCAGACACGAGCCAGCAAAGCACTTGAGTCACCATCTCTGAAAGTATTTAATAGGCACGTAGATGTGACACTTAGTCACATGGTTTAGTGGTGGACCTGGCAGTTAGGTTTACAGTTGTACTTTATGATCTTAAAGGTCTTTTCCAACCTAAGCAATTCTGTGACACTGTAATGTGTGTTTGCAGCCCAGAAGGCTGGCCTTGTCCTGGGCTACACGAAAAGAAGCATGGACAGCAGGTCGAGGAAGGAGATTCTGCCCCTCTGTTCCAAGGAGACCCTACTTTGAGTACTGCATCCAGTTCTGGAGCCCTCAGTATAGGAAAGACGTGGAACTGTTTGAGCAAGTCCAGAGGAGGGTCACAAAAAATTAGAGACATGGAACCCCTCTCCAATGAAGACAACTTCAGAGAGTTGGGGTTGTTCAGCCTGGAGAACAGAAGGCTCTGGGAAGACCTTACCGCAGCCTTTAGTACTTAAGAGGGGATCACAAGAAAGACAGGGACAAACTTTTTAGCAGGGCCTGTTGAAATCGGACAAGCAGTAGTGATTTTAAACTAGAAGAGATAAGGAAGACAATGAAGAAATTGTTTACAACAAGGGTAGTGCAACACTTCAACAGGTTGCCTGGAGAGGTGGCAGAAACCCTCTTCCTGAAAACAGTCAAGGTGAGATTGGATGGGGCTCTGAGCAGCCTAATCTAGTTGAAGGTGTCCCTGCCCATGGCAAGGGTGTTGGACTAGATGAACTTTAAGGGTCCCTTCCCTTTTCTTCATTCAGCTTCAGAGCAAAGGACAGCACTTAATCAAAACCTTTTGTTCTCATAGCAGGGCTATTAATCAACTGATGCTGAAAAGCTTTTAGTACCAGAACAGGTGAAAACAAAAAGCCTGGGCTTCAGCCAAACAGCAATTTAGTAAGGTCATTAAAAAAAAAAAGCCACATTATTCTATATTAAGAGAAGCCTAACTTCCAATGCAAGGCAATCATATTTCCTACTCCCTAGTCCTTTTGAAAGTATGACCTCAACACAACCTTACTTCAGGCTATTTTACCTCCTCCACATCAGTTTGAACTGCTCCATTGCCAGCCCACTTCCTCATATCCCTCAGCAATAAACCAGAGAGTCCATACCCAGCTGTACTTGATTATTTGCTACAGAAGAGGTTTCAGAGCTACTGCTGCACACTTAGGTCATGTACATCACCTCTCAGTGCCTGCTTGGGTCTTCTACTCTACAAACTGTTGTACAAGCTAGTACACCTGCAAGTAAACAGCAAAACAAACCCCCGTGAAACGTGTTTTTAAAGAAGAGTGCAGATATTACAAAAACAGTTAGCTGAAAAAATACCTAATAATATAATACATGCTGCTGCCTGAAATAAGTTCCTTTAGTACCTTAACAGAAAGCATCTCCATAAGCAATTAAAGAGATAGCCAAAGCAGATGACTAAGAACTAGTTTACTTAAATCTTAGTTTTACCCTTGAACATGTCTGATTAAAAGACATAATTAAGCAACAATCAGGACAAAAGCATCAATACAAGCATTTCTCAAAAGTAAAAATGGAAGCGCGTTACTTCTAGGTTACAGTGGGAAGTCGAATTGCACTTCAGTTTACTAACCCAGGACAACTAGCTTTGAAACATCCAATTGATGCTCTTCAGAGAGCAAAGTTTTGGTTTTGTTTCCACAAATCACATGCTTATAGACATTTAGCAGTAACAAAATAACAACCAAAAGCATAGCCAAACATCATGCAAAGACAGTATGATTACAGAACTCTGAATGTAGACACTAAGTTGAAAATGGAAAAGACCTCTAAGACTAAATGCTACTCCTGAAAACTTTATTCTGTTCTGTCAGTCCCAGTAAGAACCTGCAACTTTAATAAACCTGAGCATCCCAAACAAAGCAGAAAGGGCATACTTCATATCTAGTACTTGACAACAAATGGAATTTCTCTGCAAGTCTCAGAAGTGGCCACTTTCTTGAACAGTAATATACAAGCTGCACTAAAGATAGACATGTTGTAAAACAATAAGCAGAGCTCCAAAATACTTTCTGCACTTCTACATTGATCAGAAGTATTACCTATGGCTATTAAAAGATCTCCTCCTTTCCATGAAAGCCACCAACTGAATGACTGACAAGTTGCAGATGTGCAAAGACAACTCAAATGCTATTAAAGTAGAACAGCCCTGCAAAAGTTCAGATGTTAAGTGATGGACATGATCACCTTCACAGGGTGGCTCAAGGAAAAGTCAAAGTTTGTAACATGCTTCATGGCGCAACCCTATTCTAAGTGAAAATCTGTCAGGAAAAATTATCCACCTGCAACTCACCTTTAGTCTGCAGTTCTTAAGTCAACAATTTAAAGTGACTACCACAGTTACTGAGAGACTAAATATTCAAACTACAAGAAGAGACACCAGAATACCATCCCAACTGTAAGCGACAATCTGTTAGTAACTAATGATGTTGTATACTATAAGAACACAGTGAACTCTGAGTCCTACAGACAACTAATATGGCCAATGCATTTCTCAAATTTAAGGTTAATGTGAAAAGTTAAAGAAACTACAAGCCATTTTGAATCAAAGGAAGCGCTCAAACTGTTAAAGCAAATAGTTAGGGATATTCATCCTTTAAAGAAAGGGTCTAAGTTTAGATTTCTAATGTGTAATAAAAGAATGCCACTGGAAAATTTCACACTGAAACCTTTTGTCCAACCGCTATTTCTGCCCATTTCCACTGGTACTCAACATCAACAGCAGCAATGACAGCAGAGGAAATTTCTCATAGCCCCTTCTCTTGATTTTCAGAGCACAGCCTACAGATTAAAGTAACACTAACATTTCTTCCCACATCTAGCTGGCAAAAAATACTTTTTTTATTATACAAAATATTGTAATGCAATTCCATATAAGCACTGTTTTTTTAAAATCAGCTGTCTACTAATACCAAATATCAAAAAGAGACCGAGACCAAAGCTTCATCATGGTAAGAGTCTCCTTCGCTCTGTTAAATATGAAGACATAAGTTCCTGTAGCTAACTTACTACTGACAAGTAATAGCTTGGCAAAGTGCTCATGCCAAATGCAAACATTCTCATAAAGTATCTCTCACTCCTGCTGGCTACATGGAATTTAGATTAACCTAAGCTACCCAACAGCTATAGATTTCTTCCTTCTCTTCTTTCTATTTTCACTTGCCTGAGAAAAGATAAGATATTGACTATTTCTATGGCAGTGGCACTATAGTGGATCAGCTAAGACTTGTTCTTTTGCAATCTTAATCCTATTTTAGGCAAAGTAGGTTTTCCAAGCGATCAAACACAACTTGCTGTGGAGATAATATTGTGTAGCCCAACAGCAATGAAAAAAATAAGCAGTTGATACTCAGGATGGTAAATCTGACCTATGATTTATATGGGAAGAAGAAAGTTGGAAACTATTGCAATGTAAGTCTCAAAAATTGTTAAGTGTTACCTTTAGAGGTCGGATAGCTTCACAGAACTTTGTCCACCAGCTTTTCTCAATAGACTCTAGATGTCTCTCTCTTCTTCGAAGTGTCCTTAGTTTCTCTTCTAGTTGTTGTACTGTCCGTCGATCTCGTGATGACAGAGGCCGACCATCTCTGCACTGATGATGAAAAAATAGTGAAAGCTCAGGGAACACAATCAAGAAAATAGACTTGACGTGTAGTTCAATTTGAGTTACAACAATTCTGAAGAATTTGTAGTGGATAATTCACACTGTTCCTATGCATAGCAAGAGGATTAAGAGCAAAAGTCACCAGCTGCAAGAACGGGAATTCCTACTAGGTGGTAGAAAACACTCCACAACAAGGATGTTAAAAAATTAACATGGTGGGCAGTCTCCATAGCAATACAACAGCAAGATGTGACCTGAACTACCTGATCTAACCTGAAAGGGGTCCTTGCTTTTTGTAGAAGGCTGAACCTGATGACTTTCGGAGGTCCCTTTTAATCATATTCCATGACTAGGCCAATCTATTAAGCTTGGCACCTATATTTTCTTTGCAGCATTTCACTACAGACAGTCAGCTACGTTTCTTGTACTTGTAAGAACAAGATGACTTGCTGTTCCAAAAAGTAACCCTACAGAAATCCAAACAAGAGGCACCATGACCCCAAGAATTATCTGAGTATACCAGGTAAACATAGTCAAGCAATTAAAAATATACTTCAATTCTGAGCCTCTAAAAGCTGAGTAGAATCGCTGCGGTCTGTTCAAAATTGAGTATCACATTCTTAAATCTCTACAGGTGCTCGCAAACTCATACTTCAGTCTTCTGTAGTAAGTAATGGTCCATTTTCCAGGGGCTTCTCATTTTCCTATTTCTTTTGGAAATAAAAATGTCTTTGGACAAAACCAAAGCTTTACAACTTAGTAGGAGAGATTACTTTAGGTTTCATCATGCAACAATATTTCTGGAATACTGAAGGCACGCACACTGTGTAGAGCCAGCCAAGTAACAAGGGAAGACTGTTGAAACCGTTCCAACACAGCTGAGGTCTCCTACCACAGAGCACACAACAGCACAGATGGACCACCAGCATGAAAGTGATGTGCATTAATGCCCCTTTTCTTCCCCTCTGCTCAGAGCTGTAAAAACACTGGTCAAACCATTATCTGAAACTGGTTGGGAAAAGGGTAGGAGATTACCCCTAGCATTCTGTATTTCAAGGAGAAATCCTACCCTCCTTGTGCTCTTAAGTTGCTAAGAAGTGTCTTGCTTACATTAAGCACAACATTTCAGTGAGCTGCAAAGCCATCGTGGTTTACAAACCATGTTAACATCCTAGCGACGTTTAAGTTTCGGAACAGAGATTTCTACATGTAGACTTTTCACGAAGAAACTATTTGTAATGACAATGAACTGAGAAGCAAGAATATCTGGGGCTGTTATTTATTTATAGAGATGATTAATAGTTCCATGAATCTAACTCTTGACAGCTCCATATGGCAAGTATACAGCGTTGATGACTACATTGAGTAAGCATCAACAAATTGGATACTGTATCTGGTAGCATACTAGATGAGGTTAATATTCTTAATTTCTACAGAGCATGCCTTCCATATATCCAAGCAAGACTGGAAATTTGACTTCAATTCATTAACTAGACAGAAATAACTACTACTGCACAACTGATAAAGGAAACCTGATTGCTACCACAGAAATCATCACATTTGTTTCCAAATAACTGCAAGCTACTTACTACTTTTTTGACTTGTTATTCTTTCTGAAACAAAACCTCTACAACATGACCATTAACCAGTAAGCAAACAAGAAAAAAAAATAATTAATTAATTGAAAACAGTGAAAATCATACCTTTGATTTAATTCTTAATAAATGTTGTTCCACTTCTTCAATATCTTCAGTGTTCTCCAAACGTTCATAAGCTGCACTAGTAGTTCCCTTAATTAAGTTTAGGGGCAAGGCTGACATGCCATAAGCCTAAAATAAATAGGAAAAACATACTCAAATTTTCTGTCATACATATTCATCAGATCAGGCTGCTAAATATTGCAGCTATAAGGTATCACTGCTGGTCTTTCACCCCACCCTCTTTCAACCGACTCTAAGGCAAACAATTCTTATATCTTTTGGAGCAATAACGAACATGCTATGCAAATTCCAGCATCCTGCATTGCTCCAATGGTACTTAAGTATCTCACGATCAGTGAGACATGGCATGTGTTGAGACTTCATATAAGCTCAGCTCATTGGACTATCAAGCTAGTCCTTCGGTTCCTCTGTCAAATCATTTCGCTTCTCAAAACATTAACTCTTCCACATTAGATCATAATCAAAGCATTGTGTAATACAGGAATTCCTAGATACTAAGCAGCTTTAGAAGCTAAAGTATACATAATTTCTTCCTAGTCAGTGGCCTTCAACTCACCTTTAATTACATAGAAAATACCTGATTTACTAAAATAAAAAATTCTGTAGTAAGTCAAAGCAGAAGCTAGGTGAACATCTAAGGTCAGTTACATTCCAAGACTGCTTAGATATCCATTCACATTCATAATTTTTGTGGGCATTTACTCCTAGTCATAGCATTCAAAGTGTTCACCAGCTTCTACATCAACACTATGCCCAGATTTTTCCAATGCAAGGTCTGTAAGCTTTCCACTAACTTAAAAATAAACAGATATGAGGCATGGCAAACAACCAGAAAATGAGAGTATTTCCTCCCTGCTACCCTATGAGTCTTACAGATCTAGGCCAAGCTCAGAATCTCCTCCAAACAGTTTAAAGACATTAGCCATAGGCTTTTAATTTGTTTTAGTGTGGGTGAGAGACGGTTGGTGACAGGTTGTTCTTGGTGCAGCGCACAGCAGGAAGGTTTTTTTCTCTTAATCACAATTAACACATGCAGATTTACTAGAGTGCTTGGTATCTGAACATTTGCTAACTTCAAAAATGAGCAGTTTCCTACATTTTCACAGGAATACCACTCCCTCCTTCAAGCACAGCTTTGCATTTTATACTGAGAAAAGACTTAACATGAAAAGCTAGTCTGTTAAAAATGTCAGCTATCAGACCACATGAGCTTTCTGTACACAATACTTGATTTGACCTGAGCAAGAACCTCCTTAGACATAGTAATCTCATGCATTGTACTCAAAGCAAGACGCTGTACATTTTTCAATGTATTTTTCAACATGCCATATAAAATGCCACTAACACCTATTTCTAAGCTGCTTTAACAAAACGGTCTTATTTACTATTATTTTAACTCAAAACATGAACTATTTAAATTAATACCAATTCAATATAAAAAAATCTGACACCGAGCCCAAACTTCAGTTTCACTCTGCAAGAAATAACACCCCACAGTTCCAAGAAACATTCCTCCAAGCATTAGACTATGAAAGCATGAAACAGAAGTTCAGCAGTCTGACAGCCTTGTTCACTTACTGTAAAATATGGTTTCCTGTGTTCAGAGTGACAATTACCAGTAAATTGTTGAACTTAGCTGACACTGTTCCAACAGGCAGAAAACGTGTGTCTCAACAGGCTTCAAACACAAGGAAACAGTGGTACCTGTTATATCACTTGAAAGCATTTAAGTAAGTGTAGGAAAAGAGCATTTTCCTTAAAATGTCTTTTGAAGTATATATTAGCAAATAATGCACTCAGCTAGATCTGACAAGTTGCGCTACATAACTTCTCTAGCATAGCTATAATGTATTAGGTTTTAAGATGCACTCCTAGAGGATAAGGTAGGTTATTAGCTATCTGCTCTGCACTTCAGGACTTCACAGCTGATGCAGCCTATCACTTTTTCTCTCTCTCTCTGTTTTGGGGTATTTGCAGCACTGTTTACAGACTATTGCACAGAAATTTAAATTCCTCTTTTTGGCTCCAAAGGGTAACTGGCAATTTCAGAACCTATGTCAGACCTTTCTGCTGTGAAAGCTCTTCAAGGGAAAGACACGTTTCACCACAGGCTAGTGATGGCAGTGAAGTTTCACACTTTCCAAGACTCTCTAGAAGTTTTGGTTTGAAAACAGCTATTACAACCACAGAAAGACCTACCTCCAAGATAAAGTATTTCAGCTAAGAATTTAAATTAGGGGGACTTTACAACCCTGTCCACAAAGGCAGCTCAGCTTTCCCTCTAGAGTATTTCATTTGAGAGCCCTAAGTTGCTTCACTATCTACAGAAGCTAAAAAAAAAAAATATCCACCAATCCTCCTCTTCTGTAGGCTGACAAAAGAACTCATTCAACTCATCTTTATGGGTTGCATTCTCCAGCTCTCTAATCACTTTCACAAACCTCCAGTAGAGCCTCTACAGCTTTACAGTTTCTTAAACTGTGGGACCAAAACCAGGCACCCTATACCCAGATGTGGCTTTGGAAGTGCCAAATACAGTGGAGTAATCACATCCTTTGACCTACTGGCTACTCTCGTGGCTGATCAAAGTCCAGGATGCTGTTGGTCTTTCTGCCAAAGGGAACATTGCTGGCTGATGCTCAGCTTGCTGTCCATTAGGACTTCCAGGTCCTTTTCAGCAGAGCCATTGCCCAGTTGATCAGCCTCCAAAATAGAAATTACTTAACACTTGGAATTAATCCATTCCATGAGGAGACCTTAACATTAGCTAAGCCTGATGCCATTCTTATTGGCCCAATCTTCCACCTGGCAGTATCTCTACATGGCTCTTCACTCTGTTCTATCTATTTCTCCCAGTCCGATATCATCCTCAAACTTGATAACTATATACTTAAACCCATCATCCAGGCCATTTATGAAGTCTGAATAGTACTGGGTCCACACTGACCCTGAAGAGCTCACTGGCTGCTAGTACCATAACTACAGAATTTAGGTGAAAGTATAAGCACCATCCAATTTCATAACTAGAATGCAGGCTGCAGTCTAACCAAGGTCCCTTGGTGGAACCCAAAATATTTCCAGCCAAAGACATTCAGTATGCAAAAAAATAAAATAATGAGAGATTGCTATGACAATAGGCCTATGCAATTTTTACAAACCTAAAGTTAAAAGCATTTAGATTTCATCATTAAGTTGGGACTTTGACCTGTTCAAACAGCTATCACCAACTAACAGATATCAAGTATTTGCTCCACAAACATATTTAAGGAAAAAAGTTCAGAGTTCCAAATCTTCTAAATCTAAGCTCCTGCAAAGCAAACTGCAACTCAAAGTGATGCATTGTTTTGCTGGTTTTGCAGATGTGAATTACGTACTTATCAAGCTTGCTCTAGCAATAAAAGCAGTCTAAGTTCCTTCTCTGAATACAAAATACGCTGACAGTGAGATGATTATACAAGTAAGCCCCCTATCATTAATGTGGGAAAAAGCCACACTAGTCCTTCAAGACATCAATACATAGAATGAAGGACAGACAGATGAGTCATCTCATGTGATGCGTCACAGGTCTGAACAGAAGCTCAATTTCAGGGCTGTGTTTCCCTTCAGGCTGATAAAGTTCAAAGCTGTCCTGAATAAAGTTTAAACACATGCAATCACCCAGGGGATTAAGTTATTCATGGGCTATTATTTTGGGCATCTGCAACTCAACAAGCAAGCAAAGTATCAAAGATGAAAACTGATGGTGTACATACACTAAAGAGAGGACTTAGTCCTGAAACAAACTGTTGGTTCAAAGTTTGGAATATGAATAAAAACAGCTCAGAAGAGCCTTTAAACTAGCTCACACAAGCTAATTTATATTAAAAAAAAAAATTGCCAAAACAATTACATTGTAAATATTGACATATTTACACCACTCAACCAATGGTTTCCAGGACTTAGTTTTAGACACTGCTTGCCTAGAAGTGTTAGGTCAGATAAGAGGCATTGCACTGAAGAGTAAGAACAGCAATCCAGATGTAACATGCAATTGCAACAAACATGGTTGTTTCTTCCACACAGATTCTTCAAAATGAACTGAACCTAGTACTAAACACTAACTGTTCAGGCTGGTATCTGATAATATAGGCTGCAAAGTTAGGTCTTTAAAGGCTCAGGCTGCAGTCTCTGCTGTTTCTGAAAGCTTGATCAGCTTCGCTGAAACTCCATTTTACAGTAGGGAAAAAAAACACCTAAATTTGTAGTTAAAACAACTCACTCCCGAGTAAGTACAGGTTAGAGCCATCATCGGTGAGCAGCTGTCTCATTCCGATTTGAGAGTCTGCCCACAGGCAATACAGGTAATATCTCTGGGTGGATTAAGTTCATATTTATACTTGATAGATTTCTTGAAGTAGGTAGCATTCTACTCTAAAGGATAAGAGGAAAAAAAAGAACAACTTAAGCAGAGCAACAGAAAACTCAGCTTAGCTATCCTATTAAAAAAAAAGGCAAAACAACACTCTTCAGACTTCTTTATTTGGTATTCACACAAGTGGTAGCTAGGCCTGAGACAGGAATTTGCAAAGAAATCTGTCATCAGTAAAGCACGAGCCTGTAACTCACATGAAAGCCACAATTAGCTCAATACCATTTATGCAGTATCAGTAAGCATTGAGGAACAGTGAGAAGCATACTCTAGCTGTTCTCTCAGCACGCCACTGAACCTGTTTACTCTGTGTTGCAGACAGAGCACTAAGATATCTCAATAGATATCGCAATAAGCATTGCTTTTAGTTTGCTTAATCTTCACTTCTCCTGTGTACCACCTTTCCTTCTCACCCTGTCTGCAGCAGATCCAGCTAGTCTCCTGTAATTCCACAGTTAAGATTTAGAAGGAAGAACTGCCGTTTTGATCCTATGGTCTCTTGCAAATTCAGCATTTTACAATACTTTAGACTTGTCAAACTCTCACAGCCCATGGCCAGATAAGGGAATAGTCTTTATGAGTTGCCCAGTATGTTAATAGTAACTCAGAAGCAGAAGACAGAAAACCAATGAAGCTGAAACAAGATGCAAAAATCACATTTTACAGAAATTGCAGCAATCAACTATGTCAAGGATAAACCCCCTTGAGTATTAAAAATATCCAGAAAGATTTTCCATTAGGAAGCATAACAGCCAGTTTAACAGTTTTAAATTGCACAAGCTACCAAAGAGTTCCACTCAGAAGTGTGTATTACTAGGTGTTCTCGCCTTAATAATCAAACAGATCAGCCATAAGCACACACATCAATCACCAGGAACACAGAAAGAACACATTGGAATTAATATAGCAAATGCCTTTAGAAAAGAGTTAAATGAGTGAAAGCTAACTTTGAACACCTACTGGAAAAAGCCTGAAACCATTAGGGATTATCATTTAACTATAAGTTGAATATGTTTCACTTCCTACATCTGGTATGTTCAGCTAATACAACATGGCCTAATGATTCATTTGTGGCCCAAACAAAATAATCGCTCCTTGTTAGACATCAAACAGGACAGGTAAAGTGTTTCTGATCAATTTCGTACACAGCCAGTACTACAGTCAAAGGTAGTTTACCCACCTTTTCTGGTTAAAGATATCTTTAAGGAAGTATTACTTCACCAAAGGTGTTGTCAAGAATTGAAACAGGCTCACCAGGGAAGCGATTGAGTCACCATCCCTGGAGATATTTAAAAGACATGTAGATGTGGTGCTTAGGGATGTATTTTAGTGGTGGTCTTGGCAGTGTCGGGTTTACAGTTGGACTTCATGTTCCTAAAGGTCTTTTCCAACCTAAAATGACTCTAATTCTGCTAAGAATTAAACTTGCAATTTCAAGAAATGATCAGAAAGTACTTGTGTAGCATAGCAGAAAGACTCCCCGTTCCATTTATTTTTAGAGGTCCATATATCAAGCAGATGTGGCTTTTAATTCTCTCAGTGAGATGTTTTAAAAGGTGTACATGTAATCTTGTGCAAGAAGTGTAGAAATTAATACGGACAAGTATTTCTTGCATAGCGCTGCCCTCTAGCGAAATCACATGAAACAGCCAAATAAAATGTAACTCCATTAATCACCATTTCAGAGGCCCTAGAAGAAATTATCTCATCTTTAAATATACAAATACTCTAATTCTTTTTACTTCTTACAACAGCTTCTTTCAAGACTTCACCTGAAAGCGTGACTCAAAGAAAATGTTCAAATCTACGAACTAGATCATGGTCAAAAATGCATCTAATCAAGTTAAAAGCAGTTGAACCTTAGGATGTTCAGTGCTTTATAGAAATACAAGTCAAGTACATGTTTCCGTTTCAATATTGGTGTCCCACAAAACTTTTCATTTGAAGGCTATTTTGATATAGAAGAGATTTTCCATATTCATAACCTAAATAGCTTTTTTAATTACGTTAAGCATGAGGGAAGTCACAATACTTTTTATCTTTCATAGCAATTTCTATAGTTTAGTTGCCTACACTGAACACTATTCCACACAGATACAATGCACCCTTGTCAGCATTGCTTCTGACGAGGCAGGTAAGCAGTCCAATTATTCTCAAGTGTAGTGCAGTTTCATATGTCATCCCAACACAGGCAACACTTCCAAGCTTGTTTAAGAGGAACTAGGACTCCACCTTTCTTGAAACTGTACCTTTCTTCTCTGTGCACGTGAACTTCAGCTTCCTTGAAAAGTAATCTGACTTTGCAAGTAATGGTTATCTACCTCCTTTCATTAAAGTAAGGTCTTCACCTCAGACTATCAACACAAGACCATTCTAAAGATAAAAATTGGAATTCAAGAGTCTTATGTCCAGAACACCATTAACCATGGCAAACAGCGATTCACACATTTTCCCTAAATTGTCAAGAGCAACAAAGAAAGACTCCTAACTGCATCTGAAGATGGTAGATCACGTCATGGATAGTTGGGGGCTTTTACTTTTGGAAAAGCTCATATCATATAAGCTTGGCAAATCAATATGTTAACTAGTAAAAAACTGAGGGTTTCCGTGAAGTTTTAGTATCAAATCTTCAGTTCCTGTGAAGAACACAGAAGTATGAATAACACAGCTATAAAAAAAATCTCTAGCATAGAACAGACTGACCAAACTGAACTGCTACATTCATTATGGCATTTCTTGTGCCATCTGTTGTACACAACAGGAACACTGCATTCAGTACTTGTTTATTAATTTCTCTAGCATCCAACCACTACAATATCTTGCAGCACATTCACATCCATTTTTCTTATTCATGTTTTCTCTGCACCATATGTAATCAAAGATAATCTCACTTACTTCCAATACTTTAGTGGACAACAGAAAAAGCGGTCAAGGTTTATAAAACATAGAAACCATGTATGGCAGCCTCTCAACTACAATTGTTGAACTATGCACAGTGAGCTTGAGCTTACTGGACATGTCATCTGTAAAAAGTTAATGCTGACTCAGTTGTAGTATTGAACATCACTATTTTGCCCAGTTGCCAACTTCTGCATGGTCCCATCAGGCTCAGAAGAGCATTACCTTCATAACAAAAGCTTAACCTCCTTCCAAGGTACACCTCTAAAATCGCCAAAT
This sequence comes from Cuculus canorus, assembly GCF_017976375.1. Classification (NCBI taxonomy): domain Eukaryota; kingdom Metazoa; phylum Chordata; class Aves; order Cuculiformes; family Cuculidae; genus Cuculus; species Cuculus canorus. The sequence continues at coordinate 14,272,013 of NC_071403.1, forward strand.
ACAAAACTGTCATTGATCCAGAAATTTAATATTTACAGCCCTCCAAGACTGTACTAGGAGTTGGGCTGTTAAAACAAAGAACACCAAAACAGGTTTGCTATTTTGGTTATTTACTGCTTCGCAGAGCAATGAAAATAATCAAATAGCTGCATTTTTTTGTATTTAAGAATTAACACTGAAGTGATTAAGTGGTAATGGCGATGAATGCTACTAACGTCTAGATTTCTTAATAACTATTAGATGTCTGCTTAAAAGAAAACATGTACTAAATGAGTGCTTTTAACGTTAGACAGGTTATAAAAGTTTTTGAGCTTTTATGACTGTTAAGAAAACAAGTCAACTGTAAGGAAAGTAAACCATACTCTGGACAAAAACCTAGGTGTGAAAGGTCATCAAATTTGTCAGGAGACAAACGAGCTTTGTTAGATCTTTTTTCCAGATGGAGGAAAAAGGATGACTTGACAATTTAGGATTTCAAATAATGCTTATTAAATATTTTTTAAAAATTACAGACAATTATAACCATCCTTCAAGGACATGCTAAATGAGATGCACAAGATCATTCAAAAATTAATCTGCCTATCATTGTGTCAGTAACACATTATTCTGCCTTGAATTCAAATAGCAATCTGGAGCTGACAACAACTATTGTATTAATACCTAAGGCAATGTAAAACCATTTCAATGCAAAACACATTAATGAAAGAATAGATGTAAACTACATCATGTGTGAAACTGTTTGAAACACAGCACTGCAACCCTAATTTATCATTTTCTTGTTATATTCCACATTTAAGGACACAGAAAGCTGTCAGTATAAATCATTAAGGTCATGGATTTGCAGAGCCCCCCCATGGATCACTTGTTCACATTTCCTACAAAACCATTTTAAATATCAAGTGCTGAACTTCAGTATTTTGCATGACATAATACCAAACAATAAACTTGGTGTTATTAAGGCTTTAAAACAGAAAAGCAATTACAAATTCAAGATTATGTTGAAAATTGAGCCATACTAAGAAATAAGTTTGAACTATGTTTCTCATTTTGTGTCAGAAACTGTCAGCCTCTGGCCTGGACAGGTGCACACTCTCCTGGGTTGAAAAACTGGTTGGATGGCCGGGCCCAGAGAGTGGTGGTAAATGGAGTTAACTCCAGCTGGAGGCCAGGTACAAGTGGAGTTCCTCAGGGCTCAGTACTGGGTCCAGTCCCGTTCAATGTCTTTATCAATGACCTGGATGAGGGGATCGACTGCACCCTAAGTAAGTTTGTGAACGACACTAAGCTGGGAGGAAGTGTCAATCTGCTGGAGGGTAGGGAGGCTCTGTAAAGGGATCTTAACAGGCTGGACTGCTGGGCTGAGACCAATGGCATGAGTTTTATCAAGGCCAAATGCTGGGTCCTGCACTTGGGGCGCAACAATCCTATGTGGTGCTACTGACTACGGGAAGAGTGGCTAGAAAGCTGCCTGGAGGAGAAGGACCTGGGGTTGTTGGTTGACAGCAACTGAACATGAGCCAGCAGTGTGCCCAGGTGGCCAAGAAGGCCAATGGCATCTTGGCTTGTATCAGAAATGGGGTCACCAGCAGGTCCAGGGAGGTGATTATCCCTCTGTACTTGGCACTGGTGAGACTGAACCTCGAATCCTGTGTTGAGTTTGGGCCCCTCACCACAAGAAGGATATTGAGGCTCTGGAGCGTGTCCAGAGAAGAGCAACGAGGCTGGTGAGGGGGCTGGAGAACAAGTCTTATGAGGAGCAGCTGAGGGAACTGGGGTTGTTTAGCCTGGAGAAGAGGAGGCTGAGGGGAGACCTTATTACTCTCTACAACTACCTGAAAGGAGGTTGTGGAGAGGAGGGAGCTGGCCTCTTCTCCCAAGTGACAGGGGACAGGATAAGGGGGAATGGCCTCAAGCTCCGCCAGGGGAGGTTCAGGCTGGACATCAGGAAAAAGTTTCTCACAGAAAGGGTCACTGGGCACTGGAATAGGCTGCCCAGGGAGGTGGTCGAGTCACCTTCCCTGGAGGTGTTTAAGGGACAGGTGGACGAGGTCCTGAGAGGCATGGTTTAGGAAAGTGTTAGGAATGGTTAGACTTGATGACCCAGTGGGTCCCTTCCAACCTTATGATTCTACGATTTAAACATTGCATATACTTGAGAAAAATTATATCTAGATTTATGCTTTTGTCAGTAATATTAACATCTGTCACAAACATTTGTAGACCTCATCTAGGCTTTTCATAAAGCCACACTTTATTATTGCCCCTTAATTACCCCTGTTAAAAATTTAGAACACACATCTTCCCTAGTTGCACCTTTATCCCCCCTTCCCAGTCTTACAAAGTGTCTGTATCAAAAGATTCAGCAAGAAAATGCAAGATGAAATGTTTTAGTAGTATACTCCAGAAGACAATGGTAAGGATCAGCTCAAAGTTAGTCACAAGAAGTGTAACTGCAGTTTCCATGGCTAAAAAATACTTCCATATTTTCACATCATGCACAGAAGCAGGCAAGTTCGCTTCTTGTATCACCAAGCTTTTTAAATCATAAAACAAAGTAAAAACCAATTTGCATTGCCTCGACTCTGAGTAAGTATTCATTGTTTGGTTTTTGGGTTTTTTTCCCTCCCACCAGAACAGGCATATTCTTCCTCCTATTTACACAAGGAGCTTCTCAAAACAGCTACCTACCAAAGTATTTAGAAGTTATTACTATCCTCTGACTTAGAATAGTCTTGAAAAATTATAGCAGTTACTAAAACTGAGAACTTGCTACTTCTCTGAAGGTACTGCATTCTGTTTTCCTACACTGGCCACTGCACTTTTTTGAACATTAGTTGTACTGCGGTAAATAACAGTAAGAATTTCTAATAAGTGATTTTCTCAGACATGACAAACAAACTTGTCCAACATGAGTTAAGTGAGGTTATAACAGTTACATTATTATCATGAAAATAAATTATTCCAAGAAACAAACAACCTTATTGTCAATCACTGTCTCCTCAAGCTTTTCATGGGCTAGAAACAAGCTCAGAGGACATCTCGCAACACGACATACACCACAGTAATCACCATCCATGGGTACAACCACTAAATCCTGTAGAAATCTTTGCACCTCATTTCTATTCTCCTTTGAATGACACATTGTTAAGACATGTCTTAAAGCATTTATTATAATTTGGTCCTTTATTCAAATATTAGCTGTTGACTCCAGAAAATATTTCATAGCAAGTGTGAAACAAATTCTAATCTAAATCTTACAATAACTCTTGCTTTTAACTAACAGCACCTGCAAAACCACACACCATCTTCTGTATTAAGTCATCATTGAAAGCAGTTCTGAGGAAGCCTTGAGCTTCCTTGGGAGAAGCAACTTTAACCCCTTAGGCTGGTAATATCTATGCTAGTACACTCCCAGTGACTTACCCTCAGGGACAAGATACTTCCAGGTTCAATATGTATGACTAATCCCTCCCTAAATTTGAGACTACTATTTAACAAATTTTTCATACAAAATATTTTTTTTTCCTTTTTCATCTTCAGCTTTAACAGCGTGTTTCATGCTACCCTATTCAGAAGCTGGGGAGAAGCTAAAACTCAGTGAAATACTGCATTTTCCTTCTCAAACTATGAGAAAAGCTGGTCTGTGTCTCACTAGGTCAAATTTAGTGACCTGATAAAAAATGAAAAATAAGCTAGTATAACGACAAGCACATTCAACTCTAGCATAATCTACCTTTCTATCAAACTCATTAACCTAACTCCTCAGTTGTCAGCATCCCTAGGCCAGCATAATGCTTCAATTTTTGTTGTCCCCCATCCACACCCTGTGCCCTTCCTTTCCCCCGAAAAACCCACATAATCAAAAATGTTACAATATTGTGTCATCTGATAAAGTCTGGGTTTTGTTGTATGAATAGCTCACCATGTACTTCAGAGTAATACATTAAATCAACCTGGGCCTTAATAAAGTCCCAGAACACTCGATCGATTCTCTTGGTATTCCTTAAAAAAAAAAAAAAAATAGATTTTAACTAGATTAGCCACCCAGGTACATTTGCTAGTTCTGTAATTTTAACTGTATCCATTTACAATCTAAAGAACACCACCACCCACACTCCTCCTCCTGCTGAAGTAGCAGAATATGCTTTCTTAGAGAAAGCCTAGAAGCATACACACGCAGAAGTGAGATTTTCCTCTCAGTATCTACTGAAATACAAGGCTGCCTGTTGCCAGTGCCAAAACCTTTTTTCCTCAACTTCGCCCAGTGTTGTATATTACCATAATGCGTAACTGCAATTGTACAACAGCCATAATTTAATTCTTCACACTGAAGGCCACAGAGCACTACTGTTAACATACATTTGACTAACTGTAGAACCGATAAATTGTACTCCAAGCAACACTGGATTCCTCTGTTTCACGGTACTTTTCCACAAATAACTATTTAAAATTAAATCAGTCATCTGCAGACAGTGCAGCCACAGCATTCCTATTTACTATTAGTATTTTGTGTTAAAGTAGTAGACATTCAATGTAAAGTCATTCAGAATTAGGTAAGAAAGCATTAGCTAACATTTCACTTATTACATAAAAACTTCCATTAAATGTCCATTCAAAATAGATTTTTTTCTTTAGAGTAGAAATGCAAATACGAGTATACAGAGGAGCAGATAAACCTGCTTCTTAGCTTCCCTTTAACAATACAATTACAACACTAGCAATGGAACAGACTGAGGATATTCAGGAGTCATGAAAAAAAAAGACACAAAAGTGAGTGACATCTGTACTCCAAATCCTCACCTCTTAACTAATATAAACCAAAGATCTGAGATTCCCTCTGTTTAGAGACTAGGGAATTCAGGTATCACACTGCATCCCTATCTATTCTCTATTCTTTCCTTTCCCCCACCATCATCTGCTAAGCGTTTGTGGAAAGTTTTGAAGTAGGTGTCTTCGTCCTTCTATTCGCCCTTATACAAAGGCATTCTCTTTCCATGCTTCAAAAAAAAAAATAACACTGATTATCAAATGGTTTGATGACTAATCACAAAGACCTCCCACCTTTAGAAACTGGGACAAACAATTTGATAGACATGCAGGACGCTGGCTGAAAAATACAGGAGCCTACCTACTCCTCAGATGATTGAAGTCAGAGGCAAGCGATACAGTGCCCCACAGACTTCTATGCACACTAATGCCCTTGTCTCACCTAGAGGTGATTTTTTCAGATAAGACTAACACAGAAAAAAGACAAATCCACAAAGAAGTGGAAAATTAGAGGAAAAAGTTACTCCTTCCAGAATCACGCTTCACCTCCTCCCAAGAAGAGGGACTGAAATAACACAAACCAGTGGAGACTCAGAGGCAGTGCTCTGGGCCAGTATCTCCCTAAGGCTTAGAGAAGTGCAACAGCCCAGGAACTTGTCACTACTGAAGTAATTTTTGGATTAAGTCATAGCACTGGGAAAAGCCCAGCCCACAATATAAACTGTTATGCATGCATATATATTCACAGAATGCAGTTGAAGTTGAGAGTTGGGGTTGTTCAGCTTGGAGAGAAGGCTTTGGGGAAACCTTATTGTGGCCTTTCAATACTTAAAGGGGTCTGATAAGAAAGACAGAGAAAAACTTTAGCAGGGCCGGTAGCAACAGGACAAGTGGTAATGGTTTTAAATTAAAAAAAACCAGGAGATGTTTAGACTAGATATTAGGAACAAATCTTTCACACTGAGGGTAATAAAACACTGGAATAGGTTGCCAAGAGAGGTGGTAGATACCCATATCCCCAGAAACATGAAAGATCAGGTTGGACGGGGCTCTGAGCAACCTGATCTAGTGGATGACATCCCTGGTCAATGCAGGGGAGTTGGACTGTATGACCTTCACAGTCCCTTTACAACCTAAACCATTCTACAATTCTGATGCATTCACATGCTGTCAAGGTCACATTTGCAATTCACTCTTCAGACCACAAGAGCAGCACTAGTCATGCTGTTACAGGTGGAAATAACTTACATATGGAAGCCTGCCCATCGCTGGCAGTGGGCAAAGCGATATGAAAGCACCAGAGCATTAAAAGAATACATTCCTGCTTCAACTTTCAGAACATAGTTGTTCTAATAAGTAGCTTTCACTGTTCGTGACACATCTGTACCTCAGTCTACCATGAATCAATCTCAGCTCACTGCTTCAGCACATGATTCTACAATCTCCTGCAAATAATGACAGAACACTTGTATCAGAGATGGACACCAATCACCTCCTGTGAGCACACCCCTAAAACACCCATGAAATAGCTTCTCTGTTTATCCCTCCCTGCCTTAACACCTACCGTAAAGCAGAAAGGAGTTTCAGAAGGATAAAATACAGCAGTTAAAAACAAAGTAAAAACTAATTCTATGCTCCAGGCATTTGCATAGAGAGCTCAGCTGAAGTTTCCAAAGCAACAAATTAGCCTAAAAATCTTTGTTACTGAAGCATTCAGAGAAGACTATTTCAGTTCTCATGCCTGATGTTGCACCTCATTTATCACCCAGTATTTGTACAAGTCCTAAACACAGAAAGACTAAGGCAACAACACTGAGGACAAAGACACTGTCTTCACCTGAAAAACCACACAGACAGCAAATGGAAGTCAGTGAACATTAAATCTAAGTCGCATATTTCCAGGTTCAGCTAATTTTGAGGACAGAAGGATGTCGTAATACTCAGCTGAACAGCGCCTACAACCAACTCTATGCTCAAAAATACATAGTGAAATAACATCATAAGCAGGAAATATTACCAATAAATTTTAAAAACTCCAAACGGTACTTTTAGAAACATGATTATATTTCAGTAAGCAATGAATTTGTACAAAACAGTCTTGCATTTCAGATGCTTATAGTTGTTTATTAACAGTTATAAAAATGATACATGGGTAGCTGTTTGAAAAACAGGTTTTTCTCCCAGCTAATTAGTTCGTTCCTAGTGTTAGTGTCATAGAGGCTAAAAAACACTATGTGCTCTGCAGTAATGTAATTAAACAACAAATTATTCTTTCCTTCCATAACTAAGGGAGGCAAGTTTAAAAGCTTACATGTTATTACACGCTATCAAAAGGTCTGGATCTTTCTTGACCAGCATGTGATCTACATGTCATAAATACTGCTTGACCTATCTAGTGACTCACATCATTCAGAAGCAGTTTAATCTTAAATTTCAAGATTTGGGTCAAGATAAAGCACTTAGTCAACGGGGCTGAAAGAAATTCAGATCACCTGACACACCCACCAATAGCTATCCACCAAACTGCTCTTCTACCTACTGCAGAGCCTGATGCACACCAAACTGTCAGTGACCTGACATCTAACAGTCTCCCATAATCCTGCTGTAACTTAGACCAGCCGAAGTCACTAGAATAAAGAGACAGAAAATCATTAGCTATACTTGTTACTCAATATTTGTTTAAGAGTCTAAAGGCAGTATTTAGCAAGTACTTTACACCCTTACCCAGTTATGGCTAAAACAGTCTTCCATCTTCATTATATCCTTGTTCTACAATAATTCTATTCATTTATCCTTTACCTGACAACAAGCTACCACAAAGAGTCTTGTCTAGCAATGCTTCAAAATAACTTATTGCATGAGCTATGTTTACAGAGCCACTTAGATTTCACTAGCAGAGTTATATGGGAACAGCTTTATGTTAGAGCCAGGCAAAAATGGAAGATAAAGTTATTTTAGCAAGGACATGAACTTAAAGATCAAAACCTATCAGTAAACACTGACTGCTGAGGAGTTTAAAAGCTTAGTCTGTAGTTAGCTTAAGCTTTAAAGCTTGATCTTTGTCACAAAATTTTATCTTGATGACAAGTTAATACAAACAAGTTGATTATTCAGGGACTGAAAAAATTGGAAAAGCAAGAGACCACATGAACATCAAATGTTAGCCAAAGGTAGTAAGTTAAAATGGCTTTTTCCTTTCGCACATAAAAGCAAGAGTCAAGCAGTTGAACTAACAGCCTTAACCACATGATTTACAGTAAGTCACAAGATGAATACTTCCAAATCCTTCTAAGCTACAAAAAACTGCAGTGGTTTAACCACATGTTAAGACTAACCACATGTTAAGACTAACAAGACTATCTCCAAAGCTTTAGAAAAGAAGCCTCTGACCAGTTTCAAACTCTTGATGAATCTTCCCTAGAACCGGCTTTTGCCAGAAAAGGTTGGACCAGCTGATTCTCAAGGACCCTTCCAGGCAGTACTCTATGATTCCATTTGCTTTTAACTTTTTGGCAATCCTTGACTTAAGGCACACATCATAGAAAATGCTTGCAGATTCTTTATACCCAAAACTGAATCCTGACATGCATAGATATTTACTTTTAAAGTCTAGAAATGCAGAGCTGTGAAACAATGCTCTGCTAAAGACATTGATTTTTCATTTACTGAATAAAACCCAGCCTTTTACAAACAAAGACAGTTACAACAGAACTTCTTGCATATTCCTTTACCAATCAAGGTGTTTTCCCAGACATTCCATTGTAAAGCCCTGTAGAGATAAAAAACATCTACGTAGAGAAGTTGTACTAAATGTCTGGTCAGTATATTATACAGAATATAACCAAGTCTCGGTTTTGCAATAGTTCAGTCAATAGAAAACAATATCTACTTTCCCACTGCTGGATGGAGGAAAAACACACAAGTTTAAAAACAGGCAGAGCCAGTGAATGTGTTATAAGCTATAAGAAATAGCACTATCTGCCCTTGCAGAAACACACTGAATTTAAGCCTGATCTGTGCTGAAGTAGTGGATCACTGGTTCTTCAATCTGAAGTAAAAAAGTCATTCCCTTCATTCCAAGAACTTCAAAGCAGTGCCTCAAGCCATGAAAATCCAGAGCTAGAAGACACTGTTGAAGCTGTTTAGCACGATGACAGTTTTCTGTTCAGGTACAGACTGTGAAAACTGCACTATCATGAATGTAAAGAGGTGAAACGTTTGTAGAACAACTTACTGTGTAAGTGATAGCTGCCAACATTCCAATCACAGTCAAGGAACTAATAGAAAATGAAAGGGCAGTCAAGCCATCTGCAAGAAGAAAAAAAGCCTGTTAAATTCTTATAATAGAGGTTTCTTCCTGAATTGTTTTCCTGAAGACACTGAAAGTTTAGTAAATGGATAAAAAAAAAAAAAAAAGACAGTTACCAGCCATGACAACTCAGATAAAAAAAATCTAGCATGACTTTTTATCAGCAGTAGATGCTAAATCCAGTGCCGTAAGAAGCAATTCAAATGGGCAAATAGCCACTAATCAACTTACTCACATAGCTGTCTAATACCTCCTCAAGACTTATTTCTGGTCTCCAAAGGGTGTTGTGGCAATTTTCACATGAATTCTGGACAGCTCATATTTGTTTTATCAGCAGATTTCTCAAATGAAAGCACTATGCAGCAAATCAGGCAAGCATGAATCCCTCAAACAAACCAAGCCGGGCTGCAGGCCTCAGTTTCACTCAAACTATGTATATCCTGAAGTACAAACTGGAAAAAGGTTAGGAGACTAAGAAGTTACTGTAGCCTTACTATCACTCCATAAATGAAAAGCAATAGTAGGCACCAAACTCATCCCCAAAGGCTACAAACTCCTGGAATCCTCCTGCAGAATTTTGCACAACAGTCCTGTACACAGCCTCACCACACAGGTCACATGGCAAGCTTTTTCAGTTAAATAATAATAGCATGGAAACTTGTAGTAGCTATTACAGAATTTAACCAACAATCAATTTTATGTTTGCATTTAGTCATAACTGCTACAACTTAGCGTCCTCCCTCATGTCCTCTCTAGTCAATTCAAGCATTTAGAGCACAATAACTTTTATTCCTACTTGCATAGAAGTATCAGCCAGCTTCCATTCATTAGCATCAAGCATTCACAAACTGAGAAATTGTTAGTTATCCTCTATGAAAAGCCATGTCTTTCTTCTGACCAACCTTACAGGCCCAGGCCTCCTTGTACAAATCACTGAAAACTAATAGAATAGCACAACCAAACCCATCTTCCTAGCTCAAATATCACCTTCTCCATTTTTGCTAGATAATGCCAAACAACTTTCCCCAAGCTAACATGTGCAAGTTTTAAACATAGCTGTAGTTTCTGAATCTGAAAAACACCCTCCCCAGCACTATTCCTCTTTTTAGTACTTCTGAAAACGTTAGCTATGTTCTAAAGCTTAGGAGGAAAATCTCATGCAGAAGTGACCACTATTTCTAACGCATCACACAATGTACTTGAACACCACATTTGATGAGCATTCGATGTGTGTATATATATATGTACATATATACAGGAAACAAACCTGAATATCCATTTAAAATCTTTGAACTATGCTCAAGGGCACATTGAAAACTGAACTGGTTTATAAATGGATAATCGTACACCATTAACAGGCTCTGCCTCAGTGGATGAGTTTGCATTCCTTTTAAAACTGCAGAAAGACAACAGTAAAGGATAAGGTAATACAAAAACAGGACAACAGGCACAAGTAATGATCACAGGTAAGAGTTTCGTCCTTATTCCTGCAGCATCTGGAACGTGAAAGATCTTTTTGCAATAATACTGACGAGGTACTTGATGTTTGTGGAGTAGCTCTGTAAAAACACTGGGGCCTTTCAGCAGACAGCAAGCTGAAGATAAGCCAGTGTGCCCTGGCAGGATGGAAGTCTAGCAGCATCCTGGGCTCTATCACCAGGAACACACCCATCTACTATGAAAAGGGGCCACGCAAGATGAATAAATCTGAGCAAGGGGAGAGCTAAGAGATAAGTCAGAGGTTGGAGCACACGCTGTGCGGAGAAGTTGACAGAGCCACACTTCTTCAGCTGGGAACAGAGACAGCTTTGGGGAGACCCAATATAATGTGCCTGCTTATCAAAGAGGTGAAGACTGGGCTCTTCAGTGGTGCACTGTAGTTGAGCGTGAGACAATGGGTGACAGTATGTATATCCACAGTGGATATGAAGAGGGTTTTTTTTTTTTTCAGCATTTTTTTTTCAGTCTCCATCCTAAGGGATTTTTCAAGAGCTGACTGATCAAGCCTTGAACAAGCTGGTATGACCTTACAGTTCTCTTCTTTCTGCAGGAGACTGAACTAAGAGACCTGAGATTTCTTCAGTCTCAACTATCTTACGTAACTCCAAGTCACAAGGGAATGCTAGTAGAGTCAGAAATCAAAATCAGACTTCCAAATCCAAGCTCAGCATCTTCATGATTAAACCTTCCTAGAAATACACACTAGCTATACTGTACTTTCATAGATAGGACATGTACAGAGCTGAATATTGAACAGTCAGACATATCAAAGCAGCCTAGAAAAATTAGCTTATGTCTCAGCTCAACTACTGTAACTACCTGCATGAACAGCCTAAGCAGTATTTTATAATATCCTGTCAGTTAGAATCTTTGTGAATCAAGAGAAAAGCCAGCAGACAGCCAAAAACAGAAAATGCTATGGACTTGTTCTCCCCATCTCCTATGCTTGCAAGCACAACTTACAGCACAGTATGCATAATGATGAATGACTCTGCAATGATATCAAAAGCAACAAGGGCTTCAAGTATGTAAGTAGCAAGACAAAGATGAAGCAAAAAAGCAGACCTGCTGCCAAGTGGTGCAGGGTGCTTGGTGAAACAAGACATGGAAAAGTCTAACATGCTGTGTGCCTTCTTTGCCAGAGCTTTCACTATCAAGACCACAGTTTGTAAAACCCAGGCTCAAAAGACAACGGAAAAAGTCTGGAAGGAAGATGTATCGTTGGAGGAAGAGGATCAGATTAGAGACTATTTAAGCAAATCGAACATACAAAGTTGATGGGCACTGAAGGGATACATCAAGTGCTGACAGCTGGTAAATGCCATCACAGGGAACTTTTAGTCAGCAGAAAATTCTCAAAATAATACAAAATATTACTTGACCAAGGCTCGTAGCATTATATTCCAAAACATTCAGACAGAAGCCAGTACTCTGACACATAGCAAGAAAAAGGCATAAATATTAGAACAGTTATGCATTTCCATTAACGTTAGTTAGATAACTTGTAGTTACCATTTTTCTGGACACATTTGGTAAGTGACACGAAGCCTGTCTTAACTCACTTATAAAATACCATCTGCACACCACCATTTTGCTCTGAAAGGATACCCTACTAAATACAAGAACAGCATAAGCTAAAGGTTAAAAAACTTGATGGAGTTTGGCCTTCACAATAGTTCTTTACAACCCTGTCAAATGGGTGTATAAAAAAGGCAAACAATTTTGCAAGAGGTCAATACTAGGAGAACAAAGGGAAAAAAATCATAACACCTATAGGATTTTCCTGTCTAAATAGACAAATCCACTTATGAAATCGTCTCATTCTTACAGTGAACAGCAATATCACATTTAATTAGGTAAGCACTCAAACTGTTGTACAAGACACACTCACTACGCTTAAGTTCACCAACTTTAAAGTATCCAAAGAAAAACTGTATTAAGAGAATATGCCACAGAAGAAAACACCATCCTTCCCCTCTTCTCATTAATACCACAGGAATCCTTGCTGTCAAACGGGGACTGTACTGAAAGCAGACACTGCCAGTGTCTCCACTCTGTACTTCAAAGACAAGTCTGATGATTCCTTGTTTTTTTTATCTGAACAGAAAGAAAAGTTTCATGGCGAAGATTTAATGCAGGTGCGCAGTTAGGCTCAAGTTAGAAGGCCATCACCAAGACATATGGTTTTCGTGTCCAAGGAGTTATGAGTATGCCAAAATAAGATAGTAGCAAGTTATGCAAAGCTCAGAACACATCCCAAACTTACGACTACTTCCAAATTCTTCAAACAGGAGCTTCACTTTCTCCCACTCTGTGGAATTCTTCTTGTCAGGAATATCCAAAGGAACAAAAGCACTGTAACGAAGCAAAGAAGTCATCTCATGTCCCCTAATCAGTTGAGTACCAAAAGAAATCTACTTCCAAGTTAAGAAAATAAAAATCCACTTATTCTTGAGGAAAAATTGTGTGACTTTAGCTTTTAAAAATTCCAAGGACAATGTTTCATTTCATTTACATTCTCTTCAACTGCTGTATTTAAATCACCATAGTATATGTATGCATGTGCAGAGGCAGGTCTGAGGTCAGTGAATAAGTGCTGTTCTATTAAACAATCCTAACAGAAGTAAAAAAATATATACTTGAGCATGATTAAAAGATATTAACTTGATTCACTATACTGGTTTGACTTGTGGGCAGAGCAAAAAGATTTGAAGAATCAATTGAGAAAAATTCTCCTCAAACTCCACACTTCAGGAAGCTAGAATAAAATAACTGATTTCCACACCAAGCATTCATTAAAAGGACATGTTTACCTTCCACTGTTAAAACTAAAATAATGACATGTCTGCTGAATTCCATTCCTTGTTCTGCTGCTGGCCCAGAAAAACTGAACTGCAGAGAATTTAAATATTTTTGGCCTTTCAAAAAGCAGAGACTAGTAAAGAGTGCTCAGAACGTCAGGTAGAACAGTCCCCCAGATGAATGCTTCCTTGTGTTGGTCTCCCCAGCTAAAGTCCAATAATAAGAGTAACTCTTCAGCATCTCCATAGACAAAACAGCTAGTTCTGTAACAGCTGGAAAACCAGCACCTCCATACCAATCTGATACCATAGCTTCCAGACATAAAACAGAAAATCTACAAGTCACAAGAAAGTCAGATTTGAAGGGAAGCTTCAGGTAAAGAATGCGACAACCCGAAGTTGATAAAGAAAGCCCACAAGTACCTTCTAGACTTTTGTAAGAAGACAGTACATATTTAGATCCCTGCTTCAGTTACCAATAAACAAATGAATAATACACATCTTCCAGAAGTATGCCTAAAAGTTCAAGTACACAGCTTAAGCGTGTGTTTCAAAAAGGTTAGTGTTAACTGTGCACTTATATCAAAACCAAATAGATACTCTGCAAAGTTAATATCTTAAAAATTAAGAAGTCTTAACTTCTAAAAAATGTTTGATTTTTAGCTTGTTAACTGCACAAGAGGTAAATTAAGGCTAGCATTCAGATTTTGTCCTTGTACCTGCCTCTAGTAGTTATTCTTCCTGCAAAATAGCATTCAGGCAGAATCAAGACACAGGTACTAAGTTAGGCAAAATTTCTACTTAACAGAAATAGAAAAACCAATAACAGCAGCTTTATATGCTAAAAAGGGGTAACATAGGCAACTTTGTGAAAACTAAGTGAGCTCAAGTCCTTTTACCTTAGCATCAGTGAATTTGTCATCTGTGAACCATATCCAAAGGAAACAGCAAAACACCTTAGGCTATTTATAAATTGCTTGCCTTCCTTACCCCACCCTCCTTCAAGAGCAATAAGATTTTGGGTTTTTCTCTGCGACTACCTACAACCAACATGTCAAAGGTCATTAATCAGAGCACAAGATACAGCAGCTATTCTTCACACTCTTCAATTAGTACTCGGATAAATCTTGACTGAGAGAGAGGAGCAGGGGCAGAATCACGTACCCAACTTCCCTGTACCAAGGGCCTCAGAATGGCATGCAAGGGCTACAAATCCACACACTTTAGTCCCAAGCTAGCAGGAATCTTATTTCCTCTCCTTTACAGGGTCCCCCAAGTAGAAGCAAGCTAGCCATATGGCTAACTAGCCCACCTGAACAGACTTTTAGCCTCTAGTTTAACAGAGTGTTCGCCTGCCTAGCAACCTACAGACCTGCATCCAGCCTACATTCCCAGAGGACTTCTAAAAAATAGCCCACCCCTTGCACCAGCACAGCACTCAGCAGTTTAGGCCTATTCATGCACACTAAGCAAGAAGAAATTTGACAAAGGTCTTGGCTATTTTGCTGTGTTAACTAAATGGTCTACGTAGCCTGAGGGCCATAGCAGCCATCAACAACCAGAGAAGTTGCCATGCTAAATAATTCAATTCATCTGTCATTACTGTGGTGCAATACAAGTCAGGCCATTGACAGGAAACGAAGAGAGTACAAGTGCAGGGTTTTACAGGTCTAGCTGAGAACTCAGTTCATGCAAGCAAAAAGAACAACTCAACTGTGATGTCTTACAAATGAGTTGTGGACAGAAATGAAATTACAAACCGCAGTAATATTCGGAATACAAGCAAACTGCTATGCTGTTTAAAACACATTCTGGGAACATTATAATCAAGATCTAGATCAATATCCATGCCGCAAAACAAGGAAAGTAAATGCAAGACAAGCAGTTTAAAACTATTAACTTTTGGCAGAGCTAGTAACACAGGTGTAGATGGGTCAAGTTCCATTCCTAAATTAAACAGTGCCATTAAATGTCACCCTCCATAGAATACTAACACATTAGATTTAAACTCGTTTCCATGAAGTGAATTCTGTTATAATATAATTTGCATATTCTTTATAGACTAATTAGACATATTCATAGTGTAAGAAGCTAAAGGTTCTAGAAAGTTTAAGGTAACTTAATTCCAAACATGGATAGTCAGGGCGACATTCCTTTTCGGGCCATATATTCATTAGCTTCAAAAGCAAATATTTTAGTTCAAACCAGACTGCTGTATAAGTATGCCCTAACATAGATAGTAGTATCTCAAGCCCCCTTGGCTCTAGCACATGTCATTTAGAGTAAATAAACACTGTTCAAGGAAGACAGATAATTTCTAAGAAGGGAAAAGCATTACAAACAAATATTAGTTCCTAGTATGCAATTATAACTATGTCCAATATTTGGCCTTTAATGGTATTCTTCAAGTTATTTTTATGCAGAGCATTTAGGTGCTACTACAGACACACATTTTTGCCACAGCCTAGAGCGTGAGCCTAGAGTAAGGCCTTGTAATAGCCTATAGTAAGAGGTGTGAGCATTACTCCAACCAACAGTTCAGGCAATGGAATACTGCTCATTGAGCTTTGCCATCAGCTTTAAAAAACCTCTAAGATCATCTGGTACAGAACAGACATTACATTTCCCAAAATAGTCACATGGTTCCCTAATGGAGCAAAGTAAACATCTAGGTAAGAATAAGATTTTCTTAAACTCCAAGCTTAATCCAGCTTTTATGGTTTCTTCAAGGACTGCTGACTAGGAAAGCAGTGGGGTTTCTTGTGTAGACCTGTGTTTAAAGGAATCAAACTATTAATTGACCTGTTTTAATTATACAGATTGCTTCAGCAATAATCAGAACAGAGGTCATCTTGGCAAGATAAAGCAGTCACGTGAGCACAAGATGACAGACTATTTGCTAGGCACTTAACAAGAAATATTCCAAGCCCTCTTGCTCCTGCAAATGGTGCACAAGTATTCTAGTCCCTTAAGCTTAGCCTCCAAGAATTAATTTCAGTACATAAAATTCCAGCCTGTTTCAACACTGCTCTGATAATGACTACCAACACAAGTCTGCTATGGTCAGGTACAGGCAGTACTGCAAGATTTGTTTCCTCTACCACATTTCACCTGGGCACCTTCTGTAGTTGCTTCAGGTCCAACACTTCTCTTTCCTATCAAAACTGAGACTTCTGAGGTTCTTTGCTCTTAATGTGCAGACAGCTGATGAACTAGGACAGAACTTCTCTGTAACAAGCATGTACATAAACACTGAAATATCTGCTACTTTTTATGTATTTTTTTAATATACATATACACTAAAATCGAAGTTCACATTTTTTTTCTGGCACAGACACCTCGCTTGCTTCCCGAACTGAGCTGTTCAGTCTTGCCATTTCCCTTAAAGGATACAGAAAAATTCTGTCCTGCAGCAGCATCTGAAGCAGCAAGGGTGAATTTTCCATTCTGAGAGCATTAGGATGATGCCACTACTTAATCATTACCATCTTAAAAAAAAATTAGCAACCTCATACGTACAAGAGCAAAAAAATGTTCCAATTAGATTCCAGAAATACTGAAACCTCTGCAAGTATCTAAAGGAGTCCTGCCTCCTTACAGCACATATTCCTGCTGTGTAGATCAGTGGGTTTCAAGTCTGTCCCTATTCAAAAGTGCTGTTCCAGAAACTTAGTCCCAGGCTGAGTACTATATCTGTCTGGTTTGCAACTCAACCCACAT
Organism: Cuculus canorus; assembly: GCF_017976375.1. Taxonomy (NCBI): domain Eukaryota; kingdom Metazoa; phylum Chordata; class Aves; order Cuculiformes; family Cuculidae; genus Cuculus; species Cuculus canorus. The sequence goes on from NC_071403.1 coordinate 14,289,110, forward strand.
AGTCTCAGAGAAGACTGTAGAAGCTACTATAATTTACACCTTGTGAAGACTTAAGAACAAGCCTAAAAACAAAGGACAATTAGTCAGTCAAGAACCAAGTCATATCTTTCTAGAAGAGATGAACAATGCATGCCTACCACAGGAGCCAGTAATCAGAAAAGCTTCTGCCTGAAGTTTTAAAACTATTTCTAGACCATGATTAAGCTAACTCATTTAGTCTCTCATAAGGGCAAATCTGTTACTTTTAATTGCAAGGACAATAGACTTTTTGAACATGTACCTTAAATGTTTATCAGAACTAACCCAATATTCCGCAATAAGGTGGTATACAGTTAGAATATGCTCTGGTTTCTACTTCACATCACTCCAGTATTTCGATATGGATCATCTTAGCATACATTTTGTAAATTTTACCAGCTTTGTCGTTGCAGTCACAATGTGAAAAAGCTTACAACAGAGCATACATGAGTAACATGCAATATTGGCATGCATGTCATGTTTAATGGTGACTTTAAATGGAGTTCGTAATTCTGCTAGGACTTACAGAATTACTAGGACTTACACTATTTCCTGCAAACAGGTTACCCACTTAAATAATGTCTGCCTTTCAAACACTCAGTAGAACCATTATCAGACAAGGCCCAACTATGTCAAGTGTAGCTCTACACTATACTATGTCCTTCACAGAACACTTCCATGTAGAAAAGTATTAAGCATATAACACCTACTCATATTCCAAAAAAGCTGTTTTGGGATATCCATGAAAACATGTCATAAAGGCAGAAGACAGAAAGAGCACAAATATTTCACTCCATATACTCTGAGATATCAATGCAGTTGTAAATGCGATACCCTCAAGTTCTAAGCAGACGTTCACACTACACAAAGAGGCAGAACCTGAAAGCACGAGTACTTCCACAATCAAGAAAACCATTTCAGCTTCCAGTTAAACTCTAACTTTTCAGGTACCTAATTCTCAGGATATTTAATCTCTGTTAGAGTTTAAGCTAGATATTCTTTAGATGAACTGAGTGCACCATAACCAACCTTTTTCATCTTGCATAGAGCAAAGTTCTGCTTGGGGTTGTATTTAATATATACCCTGTCAACATTCAATACAGATACTTACCCAATTAAGAGGAGAACTGCACAAACTGTGATGAATCCCAGAGTATACTTGAATGCAGTTTTAATGTGCTATATATTAAAAAGAAAATTAATAGATTAACATAAAATAAAAAGGGATTTGTCCAGGTTGTGGCAAAGCCTACTCAGTAACAGTTCTATAGAAGTACTTTCACAGAACACGAGTAGTTTTAGACACAAGTCAGATGTATACATTCTTAAGGAGTCTCATAGCTTGAGAGCTACAACCAATGATATTGCATTATACTTTCATCATAAACCACGCTCTTCAGCTGTGCCCAGAAACCAGGGTACATTCGTTCAGAGCAAATGCACTCTAAGAAAATTCTTATTATCAATGCTTTATATTATGACCATGACTAGAAGTCTTGTTCTTCTTCCTCATGTTACACATATAACCTACTAGATGGGAAAAATTACCATGATCAATGATTACAATATTCTTTAAGAGAAGTATTTTCTTTTAAGACATTAGCACCTTACTGGCATGCATTTATTGTATTCCCTGGAATGTCATGCATGTCAAAAATCTGCAGTGCATTACAAAAATAATTAAGATCTAGTTTCAAGTAGATTACTACTGCCTGCTTCAAGAGAAAAGACAAATGCTACAAGAAGGTACTCGAATTTAGCTTGTATCTCAATCAGTACTATATTTGTCTCCTGCTTTAAAACCTGTGCATAGATGTTTTCTATTCTAAGAAAAACCTTATGAAATAAGTTTTAACTTCCTGTATATGAAATACGGCCCAAAGGAGCTTGTAGAAAGCTTAAGAATTCATGGAAAAACAGGTTTTGATTACTGATCTCCCTAAATTTTCTTTTCATGTAAGATCACAGTGCTTAGAGTAGACTATGCCAGATTCAGTGTTCTTAAAAGCTGCTTCAGTATTTTTCAAACATTTTGTAATGGACTTACAGATGCTATTAAGATTGTAGTACTGAAGTTAAACTATTGTTCTTGCTTTCATTTTTGCCTACATTTGCTTGCCTTTTCACAGCTTAGTGCATTTGCTAGAGTGAACTTACCGAACATGTGTTGCCATCATCTTCTTCCTTCTCCTCATAATAGAAATAGACAAAAGGAATCCACAGAAAGACGCAGAACAGTATGATCGAGTACAAAGCTACAAGAAAGAATTTAATTAAGTCAAGAAACAGAGTTACGTTGGCACTTCATTTACTGCATAGTCATTCAAAGGAAAGAATCAGTTTCCGTTCATCCCAGCTCTTGCTAATTTCAACCACTGACAAGTTAATAAAACTTACTAGCCAGCATATGAACGGTTACTGGTTTGTTAACTCCAAAGGACTTATAGAATTAACACTTTCCAACTAACTATTTCAGATACACCTCCAATTTAGCAATAATAAAAAGACTAAAAGTAATAAACTGCATGCAGGCGATATATAGGTCTAGCACACTGGAGCAGAGGTAGCATAAAGGACACTAAATAAAAGCAAGCTATGTCACCTAAAACAAGAGTTATTCATAGAAAGGGTACAGACAAAAATACAACACATTTCAAGTTACTTTAATCACTGAACTTCATTTCAGGGGATGCTCTACTATTAATGTAAGTACATTACAGATGGAAGGCAAGAGGCTGTTACTGACAACCTCAAATCACAGTTGAACAAGTCATTGCAACATAGCAATACAGCACTGTCACTTAGCACCCATTCTTTAAAGGAGGAACTAATTGAAGAACACAACAGACATTTATCTTAGTAGCCTCTAAATCAAAACAGTCATACTGTCTTATTACTTTTATGCACAGGTGATCTTAAGAGACTTTAAATCACTTAGTTTAACACAGGTAAAGGGTTAAACTAACACAAGTCTTCATGAACACTACCTGATAACTTGAAGACCTTAAGAAAGCTAGTTAAAATCCACTGGACTGATTAGCCAGTGATATAGAGGGAGGAGACCAATTTCAGATCAGGAATATCAAGTTTAAAACTTAAGCTCCTTGCATTAGAAGTTATATGCTTTTTAGGACATCATTATTTAGCGAAATCCTTCAACATTTCCAAATACCTTAAAATGTTTCAGAAGTCTATTAGGAAACTAAAAGCTGTCAAGCAGTATGTTGCATTATTTGCACCCCACAAGGAATGTATGGTAGCATAGCTAACGAAGCCCTCAATGTTCAAAGTACTACACAACCAATATGGCTTGTGTAAGCACAAAAATCAACCCTTTGAGTGGGTAAATAGAGACACCCAGGACCACAAAAAACCTGTGATCTCTGGCTATTTTTCATCTTTGCCTTATTTCGCATAACTGATCAGTGCCTTCCCAGCACTAACTACTATAATCACCCCTAAGTTAATTGTGTGGCTTCTTGTATGGGCCATTTCACTTCTTAAGAGTATCCATGTGCTTCAAAGAAACCCACCTCATCACTTTCAGTAAAGATGGTGTAGAAGCCAAATAAAGTATCAACACCAAGAACCTAAATATAAATAATCAGTTATTTCTAAACAGAACTCATTCTTTAGAAAAATATTTAAAGGTTGTAGAGGTATATACTGGTTAGAGTGCTGAGTTAGCACACCAGTGTAATAAACAGAACAATTTCTTGGTTAGTTCAGAAATGCTCACGTTTTTCAAGAGCATAAAAATCAGGGCTCTAAGACATATTAAAACTTCAAACCCTGAAATGCAGCATCCCTACTTCTCAAACTGCTTCAATATTGTGAATGTCTCCAGAAATCAACCTCTCCAACCTAAAGTCCACTTTTTAAGACTAGTCTTAAATCCACACTGCACCATGCCATTAAATTAGGCAAGTTACATGCATCATTAATCACAGACCAGAATAATCAGCCCACAGAGGTCACTGCAGGCACAGAAAATAGCCTTGCTTCTAAGTCTTACTATCTGGGCTTCAGTACATCTTATTTACACACACAGTTCATTTTCTAATGGGTCTGATCCATCCTCCAAGGGGATAAAGAAAGAGACTCAAATCCAAGAGGACACCTATGAACTGTATGAAACAATGGTATCATTTACCACTACCATAAAACATTGGTACCGCCCAAATGCTCTTGCTGCAGAAACTTAATTCAACTTTGAGAGAACAGCTCAGGCGTCTGACACTAAACGTAAGTTTGGGTTTTTTTTTTTTTTATTATTTAAGCCGCTGGTGTTCAGTTACTGAATACACAGCTAATCTGTATCGGAAATTCATAGACTCATAGAATAGTTTGGGTTGGAAGGGACCTTAAAGATCATCCGGTTCCAACGCCCCTGCCATGGGTAGGGACATGTCCTACCAGACCAGGCTGCACAAGGCCCCATCCAACCTGGCCTTGAACACTTTCAGGGATGTGGCAAATTGTTTTACATAGTTTTATAATATGATAATTAAACACTGTAAATCCTTTACTTCCAGAAAACTGTTTTGTGACACTTTCCTGTAATTCTTCATGCTAATGTTCAGTTTTCTAACCTTCTCATCTGCTACAAAGTATTAGCAGAGGACTATTCTCAATGGCTACTGCCAGTCAGCTACACTTTTCAACTAAGCTTTGTTGAATTGTCTTATTTAATTGTATTGAGGCTGTTGAATTGATGCACAGTTTTGCCAGCCTCCACCAGGTTTTGAAAATGTCTTTTTTAAGAAGACCAGACTGGCTATTAAACCAGTGGAATAATCTAATGACATATTAGACTATCTAGCTCCAACTGTCTGATTCTGCGCTTGCAGCCCAGAAAGCCAACCATATACTGAGCTGCAACAGAAGTGTGACCAGTACCCTTTAAAACAAACTTTAACAAGGATTTCATCCTGAGCATTATTTACTCTGTGGCACTCTACTCTGCTCTCATGAGACTTGACCTGGAGTACAGTGTTCAGGAGTCCTCAGAAGAGGAAGGATATGTATCTCTTAGAGCAAGTCCAGAGGAGGCCACGAAGATGATCAGAGGGCTGCAGCACCTCCCCAATGAAGACAGAGTGGGGTTGTTCAGCCTGGAGAAGAGAAGGCTTCAGGAAGACCTTGCAGCAGCCTTCCAGTATTTAAAGGGGGCCTACCGGAAAGCTGGGAAGGGGCTCTTTATCAGTGCAGTGATAGGATGAGGGGTAATAGTTTTAAGCTGAAAGAGGGGAAATCTAGATTAGATATCAGAAAGAATTTTTTTACTGTGAGGGTGGTAAGGCAGTGGAACAGTTTGCCCAGAGAAGTCGAAGATCCATCCCTGGGGGTGCTCAAGGACAGGCTGGATGAGGCTTTGAGCAAGCTGATCTAGTGGAACATGTCCCTGCCCATGGCAGGGGAGTTGGAACTGCATGATCTTTAAGGTTCCTTCGAACCCAAATCATTTTATTAACCTGTATTTCTGTGAGCCTTACAGCAGACTAGCACGCTGCTGGAAACAGGACTAAACAAAAAACGTGAACTTAGAAGCAGCTTTGTATTTGCTTTTCCCCAAGAAAAATCATCCTAACACAGACCTTTTTGTTCATCCATCAAGTGAAGTCTTAAAACTGCCTTTAAGAATTTTTTAATCAGAACTGAAAATTAAATTTGTAGGTCACATAGTTAAAAGTAGTAAAACATTATTCTTCCTGTTATACTACAGAAGATTCTTTAAAAGATTTAGCAAAGCTCCTTTCAACAAGACAGGGCACATTATCTGTTTTTTTAATTTTATTTTCAGAACATATATAGAAGGAAGAGCAACACCTTTCATCAGCTCATACAAGGGCAAGTATCTAATTGCCTGCTGTTCTGCCTGCTAAAATGCCTGTCTATTCCCTGGAAAGCTAACCTTTAAACTCAACTGTCTTGCAGCAAACAGTCAGTCAACCAAGTGACAAAGATATTTCCTCCTGCAGCTCCCCTGTGGACTTGTGACATGACAGTCTCAGTCTCCATTACTGCACTTATGGACTTCAGTCTCGAATCAGGGACTGCTCTCATTCTGTTTCACAGGTCCAACTTCCATTCCAAAGCTTTTTTCTGGGGTTTATCAGAAGCTTGAAGCAGTACCACTGGACAAGTGCATCAACATAAAGCCAGTACAATAACAGTTCCTGCCACACAGTAAATAAACTTCAGCAAGAAATCCTTGATAAAGTTTGTTTTAAAGACATAAGAGAGCAACTCTTATCTCAAGTCAAAATGACTCCTTTTCTACTGTTTTGCAGCATATCAGTATAAAGATGCCTGAACTATGAGAAAGTTATTCCTGGTAGCAGTCTTGAAGTTAAAACCAATCGTCCCTTCATGGTTTCATTTTTCTTCTAGCACTATGCAAGGGCAACTAGGAACAAAGCAAAGCAAAACGCAGTAGGTAGAAGAAACCAAAATACCTCAGGAAGTGGGAAGATGTCAAACAGTATCTGAGTTCACAGGAAGTGGAAGAATATTATAGGATCAGAAGTCGCACCATCACACACAACTTCTGCTCTTCCAGATAGTATCATATACTGATGCATTAACTTCAGTACTACTAAGTCACTTAAAACAATGCTTTATTATATTCTCCCTCACTTCTGTTGAGAAGTCACAAGCTACTTCAGAAAAATCTAAGATAAACGTTTTCACTCAAACACATTATTCTCACATAAAAAAAAATTTCTTACAACTTTTTTCTCACCCATTTTTATGGCTGCAGTAGCAAACACCTTGTTTGCCCCAGTGAAAGTTACCAAAACAAAACAGTAATGAACTTCAAGTCACACACACCTGTTTCAAGCAGGACAGTTCTAGCACTTCACCACAGTAGGTATCAATACTGTAACAGACTTTCAATTTATGTTCTGATAGATTGCTTCTCAAAAATCACACTCATTAGGAGAGTGTTTCTATAGATGTAACTCCACAATATTTGTCAAATACAGCTATGCAAGTCTTCCACAATATTTAGCATGTCTTCTCCTAGGACCAGACCATGAAAACATGAAAACATTTGACATGTGCCTAATAATTCCTAGAAGCCCAGGTCCTTGCATCAATGACTCTATATTAAACACTTGCAGTAGGCAGACAAAACTCCACACAAAAATCATCCCAATTACATGAAGAATTATTTTGGATAAATTCTTACTCAAGAACCTCAACTTAGGAATCACCATACAGTAACTAGTGTTGACTTAAGACATACATCCATTCAAAAAAAAAAAAGTTCAGCATAGACTTTAAGGCAAACCCAAAAAGATGGCCACAGAATTTATCAGATAGTCTTTGCCTCACTATGTAACACATGCAGGTCAAGAGATCTTGGTCTACCTCACAGGAAGACTAGGATCTACCAATAGCATCCTTTCACCATTCACAAAAAACTTGACCAAAGGACATTGAACATCAAGCTGACTCCAGCACACAGGATTTACTCACTAGAGGAAGCAGACCTCCAGAACACAGCTCCACGTTACTGCTAATTGTTTCAGCCTGGTTCTTCGTGGTACAGAGAAAACTGCAGCTGGATGGTTTCCAGTTCTACCCCTTTCTGAAACAGGCTTTTCTTCTAAACACAAGCCGACATGCTGTTTTAGAGCATCTGCCAACCACTGATCATTCTTCAATCACTCAAGTACTGCCAGACATCCTACTACAGTTGGGTTTATGATAATTAATACACTAAACCTCTATGGCTTCAAAGCAATCAGCAGACTGGTTTCCTAAGTAAAGCTTTTAGGCTACTGAAGTCCCACTTCAAATTACAGGTATTTCAAGCTTCATTCTGAAAGTTACCTCATTTATCATTCTTCCAGTACAAAGCCATTCTAATTTTGTATTAGTCTAGTCAAGAAATCAGCTGGATGTGACAAAAAAACTTTGGTTTTGGGGACCAACGACTTTGTAAAAAATAAAGTTTTTCTGCATTTAGTGACAGTTTCCTCAGTAAACTGCAATACAGGCAGTAAAGTTAATCCTTAATATTCTAAAACCACAAGCCACAGCCTCAAAATTCTTGCCATAATTAGAAGAAAGACTGGATTGAAGGTCAGTGGCCTGTGTACCAATTATTCATACTATAAGTTGCCACAGAGCTACAGGAGGAAAGATAGTTTTCACTGCATTTTCAGGACGAATGAGAAAGTACTGGTATTCACATCCTTCAGTATAAAAGGAGATTTCAGATCTGCTCATCCTGTTTGAAGAAAAACATGCCTAGACCAAATACGTTTAAGAGATACAAGTAGGAAAAAAATGGAATAGTATTATAAGATTGGAAGAGTTGTTTAACTTATTCCTTCTCAGCTTTCATTTCACTATACTGTGAAACAGCAGCAGGGGACTAGACCTAATGATGCAGGAGAGGCATTAAATTGTGTTTTTATATAGGAATAATGGAGACTTCTGAAAAATAAGTTACCTATTACTGTTCACTTCAATGTAGCTCTAGTTGTAACAAAATGGGCATTGATTCTTCACACTAAGATCACAAAAGAAAAATAATTTTAAAACCATCTTTAAATCTCTACCACCATCTGGAGGATGTGCTATGAAAAACATTAGTCCTACAATATTTCAAGTAGACCTCTCCAGAGAGGCAAAAACCAAATGCAGTTTCAAGTTCAGGGTACTCCAAAAATTAGTTCAGGACTTACTTAGAGACATCTTGCTTTAGAAAGAGACTCAGTTAGCCCAAAACACCTCACGGAAGTTTACCCATCAGTCTCACAAGTATACAGAAAAAGATCCACAGAAGAATCTGAAGACAGTTCCACATCAGAAGTTGTGAAACTCTTAGGCTGTTAAACAAGACCTCAGCAACCTAACAAGAGTAGAAAACAAATACAAAGTAATTCCACTATTCTATTGTGAAGAAACTTTGAGGAAGATACACTAATATTTAAGAAATTCCTTTTTGAAAGCCTAAGTAAGTTACTGGTTTTGGCTCTAGGCTTCACAACACAAAACTGCACATTCTTGTTCATCACTACTTACAAGGAGGAAGTATTCTATAACTTCAAGTCCACTACTAAAAAACCATTACTTCCTGATCAAAAAACAAAAAAATTATTCAAAAGAGCCAACCCATAGTCTAAGCCAGAAAACGTCAAGATTATGAAGCAGAAAATTACTTCCAAGTTCATATCATTGACAAAGGCAGATTTTTCACTCAAACCATGATAAGCATCACTTGTCTATAGCTACTTCTTAAGATATATTCATTAGTATTAGAACTTCTCATAAGAAAAAAGTACAATCAACAGTTCTAAATCTATACAGAGGTTTGGTGAAGAGTTACTTTATTAGATTTTATTTCAGTCAATTTTTTGCTTCAGTTTTGTTTAGGATTACCACTCTCGATGCTCTTTTACAGTAGCTCTTACTTTGAATATGGTAGTTCCTGGAAATGTTAATCCACAAGTGTTACACTCACCATTTCAAGAACTTAATACAGGGTAAGCAAGTTTCACACTGTTGCACATGTTAAGCACCATAAAAGTTACAGCAAAACCATGTGTTTCTCTTTATAGACCTACAGCCACACACAGAGGAAGCAAGTTGATAGAGTATATGGGAGAAGCCGTCACCTTTTTCATGGATCAGCCTTCAGAACATTTGCATTTTTAGGTGGCTCTTGACTGTAAAAAAAGTCACTAAAGGGCACTAAATCTAAGATTAAAGTTTAACCAAAAAGAGGTAACCCAGTATGACCCCTAAAAACTTTATGCCTTCACTTAAAGGTCCTATTCAAGTCACATATTAATACTTACTGTAGTACCCATAAAGTACGGTGTCTTCTATTTGTCTTGAAACATTAGCATCAGCCCAGTCCTAGTAATAAAGGATAGAAGCATTTAATAACAAACTAAACAAAAGAACACTTCATTCAATAGAAATCCAATACAACTGAAAAAAAAAACCTGCTACCAAATGCTTAAGAAAAAAAAAAATCACTCAGTTTTCCTATTTCAAGTGCTGGAATTCAGGTTAAACCTAATTCACCTAACAATTAAGGAAGCTGCATTCTGGGAGACTGCAATAGTATCTCCACTGCTTATACTCACTTTGGCTGTTAATCTTACGCTTCAAGCTATGAGCTTTGGTTTTTTTCAGAATATGAATCCTTAGTTACCATATATCATATTGTCGAGAATCCACTCATTTTGAAATCAATATTTCTCAATCAAAAAAGCATCAGTTTATCAGCAAGACTAACACTAGGAATTGCTAAAAGAGCAGCCCCAAAATCCCACTTCAGATAACCAATATCCACCTTACGGAATTTCAGTCACAGAAATGGCACCACAAACTAGAGTCTGGGAAAGATGGAAGCGAAAATATGATTCTAGTTACATTTGTAAGCGCACACAGCCAGAAGGCCAAAGCCAAGTTCTTGTCCCATCCATTTTTTCTTCTTCTTGAGAAGAACCATTGGTTTAAGTAAATTAAATGTTTTGTAGCATAATCATTGGTAGCCAAACTCAAGGACGGAATACAAAGGTCTGAACCTGCCTACACAGCTTAAACACATTCCAGAACTTTTTAAGTCTTGTGGAATCCACTCTGTATGGTCAAGATCAAAAAAGTAGTTATCCAGAAGGAAGAATTCTTCAGAAGTTAGTGATTCGGGAGACACACCAACAGAACAGAATAGGTGAGAACAGATCCAGCACTGTCAAAGCTACTTTCAGTTTCTTTGTGTAGGCTTTTTTCCAACTTGTAGGCTCAAGCCCTTTCATTTGTTGTAAGGGATGCATCCACTAACAGCACACGAAAAACACAAGCAAACTTACTCCTTAAAGGCCACACATGACTGACTTTAACACTTGCTCTATCAGTTCTCAGAACTGCCTAAAATTCTCATGGAATATGGGCTTGATGACATCCCATAAACACTTCATTACCCTGTTATCTCAGAAAATCAGCACCACCTTCCTTCATGTTACTATATTAAGACCTCCAGTAGGCCACTTCACATCAAGCTTTTCAAGTTCTCTCTCTGAAATGAGATTATCATCCAACTGGAACTTGAGTAGAAAAGCATACGTGCATTTTGTCATCTAATCAGCAAAAAGAAAGGATGCAAAATATTTTAGTGGAAGGGACATAAGCAACACCTTAAGTTAAGTGTCTGTCATATTCACAGTAAGTAAAATCTTTGAAGATTGTCCGGCTCAAGCCCAACAGCCTTTCAACTGAAAAATTTCAAAAGAATTTGATAGTAACAGTAATAAATACACAGCATAAAGTGTTTAAATTGCCTGGTGTTAAAAATTAAAGAACTGCATCACTTTAATTATGCCTAAATGAAATGCAAGACTGAACTCAGCAGGTGGTACTGTTTGCTTCCAACTAAGTATTTGAAAAAAGTTTCTTCTACCAGCAATGGAGACACTCAAAACCCACACCAATCAAGAAAAAACAAAAAGAAACAGTAAAACCCAAAATTTAAGTGGCACAGCCACCTTCAAGGAAGAGGTAGATAGTAATTGAAATACAACGGGTCTTAACAGCCAAAAGAACTGCTTCTCCAACTCCACAAAAGCATTAACAACATTTATATCAAGATACAGATGTAGTACTTAAAAACATTGCTTTTCAATTTGTTGCTCAAATTAAGCATATTAAAATACTGAGATATTATGTCACAGTAAAAGCTGTAAAGATGCAAAGATGCACACAGTGGCAAAATGCACACATACCTGCACTAACAAACTTTCCATCACTCTGCACAAGAATAATCTGTAACGCAAGCTAATTTAATAGTATAGGATATCTATTACGTGAGCTTTCAGTCAGGTGCTGGAGTTCCATATTTACACAAACTAAGGAGGTAAAAATTCTTATTCTTGCAGAAAAATTGTCTGTATGCATTCATCATGAGCAACTCAAAAGAAGTAACCAGTTCAACTGAGCCATTTCGAAAAGTACTGACAGCAGCGCTACCTTGTCAAAAGCAAAAAGAACTGCCACCTGGTAATTGTCAGAGCTCTGACACTCTTAGCAGCAACGTTTGGTGTATCAATTTCATAGGTATATGAATTTACTGGACAAGCACACTGGGGACTTGGTTGAGAACTCATCTGGACAGCCTCTAGATCTAATCAGTTTACTTCTCCATCCGTTATGGCCCAAGCTTGCAATATATACAGCAAATACCTTAGAAGCACAATAGATTAGCAAGGTGACAATTCATTACTGCCTTCAACAGCAGTTTAAGATGTGAAAACGTGACCACAAATTCATTCAAGTTCTACAGAATTCAGTCATTCAGCACTGTTCTAGTGTACTTCATTTTGTTCTGTGCAGGTTGGCAAGCACACATCATATCACCTCTAAAATACTTGTAACAATATGCTGTATTGATAGGTAAGGGAATCAAACTGCAAGGACACCTCCAATGACTATGAGGTCATACATACATAAGTATTCCTTAAGAGTTATAGCTTTAACAGAAGCAATGCTGAAGAACTCAGGAGATGTAAATACAGCCATAAATGTAGAAAGTAAATACATTAGAAAACATTGCTACACAATAAGGATAAAGAAAGGCAGTTTAAGACACTTCAGTTTCTCTAAAAGCTAAAACCAAGGCAAAGCTCCCTCAAGTGATCCATTTTATAATTACAGTCATAGAAAATTAGTTATAAAGAATACTTGCTTCCCCCAATATGCATTTATGAGGGTCTTCCTTCTAGCAATTGTATAGTTAGTGACTCACATTAACCTATTTCAACAGAACCATAATATTCAAACTTCTCAGATAACTTCCCCAAACAAAGGCAGTACAAGCTATAATCCAACATTTTTTACCTTCCTCACACTTTGGTGAGGAAATGGCCATCAATTTCATTCTTCTGTCCCTGTTAAAAGTGGCATTTCTACTGTCACTGCTAGACCCTGCAAGAATATCACAAGCACTGAGTGAAGATAGCTCCTACTCTCTGTAATGAGGACTTAATAGAGCTTGAAGTGGTGCAACATGGCAGATTTCAGTACTTCTGACATTTCAAAGGTAGATGAAGCTGTCATTCTGCTGATTAGCCTCTCCCAAAGCTTCGCCAACAAAAAGGAAGATACAACACCAAAGACTGAAGGGTGGGTCATAACATGGTTAAGTGTAAATAATTTCATATCTGGGACTCTGATCGTCCAGTCTGTTACTTCCAAAAATGGAACAAACAGAATTTTGACTGCCAGATGGAGTGTAACATACAGAAACATGTATGTGTCAGCCACCTCTGGCTACCATGAATATTTTGGCCAATTATTGTTACTTCACTAGTAGTAATTCCTCCTCCAGACAGAATGCATGGTCTCAGTTTATAATGTCTCAGCTAGCACCCTTCTAGAATAAAAAAAAAAAATCTGACATTTCCAGTGGTTCTGTATTCAGAGCTGCTACATAATGAGCTTCTCCGATGATACAAAAGAATTCTAAATAGAATGGTCTGCAAAAATCACCTCCCATTAAACAGATGCTATTCCTTGAATCATTAAGGAGACAACTGGCTTTTAACAGCTTAGGCAGACACCCACAGTTTGTGAGATATTCAGTCTAACTAGCCTGAAAGAAATGCCACTAGCTTTTAACTTCATATAGCAGCAAGAATCGTCACATGTCAAAAAGTAACAGTTCTCATCACATCCCCGTTCTGCTGCACCAACAACAGGAAAAAAAAAAAAAAAAAAGACTGTGATGATAACATCCTTGTTTCAAGCAGTCTTCCTGCTGCAAGACAGTATCAACTACATTTTAAATATTTATGAGACTTGTAGGTCAGAGGCAGAAGTCCTGGGTTCCAGCATCAATTTTAAGTCTTTAAGCTAGGGTGAGGTTTTCTGTTCCTAAGCGCTTGTTATAAATCAAACAAGCTTTCAGATCAAACAGATGAGATCCAACTGGATGTATTTGAACTCCACTGCACAAACTAAAGCATCGTCAATGCAAACACAGCTAAAACCTTCAAGATAAAAGTTGTGCTGGTGAACAGTAGCAGGCCTTCACTTACAAGGTAATACTCAGAGTCTTTTGACTAGTACTAGAACCAAAAGCTTGCTTTCCTTCTTAACAGCACTATGAACCAAAGCTTCCAGAATAGGTGTTGTTGCAACAAATTCTACTGTACATCAGAATAATCATAGAATCATAGGATGGTTAGGGTTGGAAGGGACCTTAAAGATCATTTAGTTCCAAACCCCCAACATCAGCAGGGACATCCCACTAAATTAGGCTGCTCAAGACTTCATCCAACCGGGCCCTGAACACCTCCACGGATGGGGCAGCCACAACCTCCCTGGACAACCTGTTCCAGTGTCTCACCACTCTCACGGTGAAGAAATTCTTCCTAATGTCCAGTCTAAATCTGCCCCTCTCCAGTTTATAACGATTCCCCCTCATCCTATCCCCACAAGCCTTTATGAATAGCCCCTCTCCAACTTTCCTGCAGCCTCTTCAGGTACTGGAAGGTTGCTGTAAGATCTCCTTGGAGCCTTCTCTTCTCCAGACTAAACAACCCGACCCCTCTCAGCCCGTCCTCGTATGGAAGGTGCTCCAGCTCTCTGATCATCCTTGTAGCCCTCCTCTGGACCTGCTCCAACAGCTCCATATCCTTCTTACGCTGAGGATTCCAGAATTGGACACAATACTCCAGATGAGGTCTCACAAGAGAGGAATAGAGGGGAAGAATCACTTCCCTCAACCTGTTGACCACGCTTCTTTTGATGCAGCCCAGGATACAGCTGGCCTTCTGGGCTGCGAGTGCACACTGCCGGCTCATGTCGAGCATCTCATTGACCAGCACCCCAAGTCCTTCTCTGCAGGGCTGCTTTCAAGCACATCATCCCCCATCGTGTACTGGAGTCGGGGATTGCCCTGACCCAGATGCAGGACCTTACACTTTGCCTTGTTGAACCTTATGAGGTTCTCACAGGCCCACTTATCCAGTCTGTCCAGGTCCCTCTGGATGACATCTCATCCTTCCGGTGTGGCAACTGCACTGCCCAGCTTGGTGTCATCTGCAAACTTGCTGAGGGTGCACTCAATCTCACTGTCCACATCATTGATGAAGATATTGAACAGCACTGGTCCCAGCACGGATCCCTGAGGGGCACCCTTCATCGCAGATCTCTATCTGGACTTTGAGCTACTGACCCTACGCCTGGAATATGACTATCCAGACCGTTTCTTACCCACCGTACCATCCACCCATCAAATCCCCATCTCTACAATTTAGAGAAAACGATGTTGTTGGGACCATGTCAAAGGCTTTACACAAGTCCAGAAAGATCACATCCATTGGTTTACTCACATCCACTGCTGCGGTTACCCCATCATAATGGCCAAGTTTATGTAACCCTGTTCCTTTCTTTAAGGGCTACAAAACTACTGTGCAAAACCTAATACCAAAACACTTCTGTGCATTAATTGTAAAAGCTTCATGTTAATATTTTATACATCTCACAAAATACGAGGTACCAAATGCCACAGAACGCGTGATGGAAAAGGGCTACGAAACACCGCTCTAAATTAATTCATCCAGAAATCCTCATCATTTTGACAAGCTTCAGAAAAGGACAAACTGCCTGGGTACTACACTTCAAACAATTAAGCCAATTTCTGTAACCAGGGCACACTTGCACTGAACACAATTCACAATGAGAACCTTGCATCATCAGACTACGCCTTCAATTTAACCTCTGCTATTAGTCTAATATTTTTCTTTCTGATTTTCCTACAAGTTCATTCACAGAAAAACCTCAAGGATATCTACAAATTAATGGTATGGTCAGATGCATGAAAAAAAACTGAAAGTCTACTATCTCTTCCTTTTAAGTTGAGTATCCTTGACTTTCTCAACTCTCTAGCACCAATACCAGAAATTACAGTTGGGAGGTAGAAGAAAAGAGTACATACAGAAAAAAATTGTTTACCAAGGATCTGGATAACTTCCACTGGTCTTATGGTAAAAGCGTGGAACCGTCCAGTTGAAAGGGGGTTTTGTGAACCAGCAATTTTTTTTACATAGACTATTACCCACATCTGCTATTTGTATCCATCTCAAAAGAATACCAAGTAGAAAAATCTAGTGAAGACTTAACTCACTCTGGCCATCCAAAACAAAGGATCCTTGCCAGAGCCACAGTATTTGAGACCTCAGCATCAGCTACTGAGCCATGGAGCTGCAGGGTTTGAAACAATGTTGCAGAGGAAGGGCAACAGACTCTTGGAAGTACCCTAAGCCAAATCCAGCCTGTCCTACTTGTGAAGCAGTAGCAGAAAAGTAGCACGTTACCCATGACAGTGTTAAAAGCCTTAACAAATTATGAAGCCCTTAAGTTAAAATGCTGTCAGCATCCCAACTAGATATTACTCCTAAACTGAAGTTACCAAATCAATAAAGCTGTGTGTTTATGTGCAGGTTTGTATAGTCTGACTCCATTTCCACTCTACTATATCAGAAGGGCCACGCTAAAATATCACAATTTCAACACTTGTTTTAGTATCAGAAGATCTCATGCTATTGCTGCAAAGCTAGAAACTTACTCAGCCGAGCATTTAAAGAGAAGGAAACACTCTTCTGCAAGGCATTATACAGCAATTTTATTTCAACAGGTCATCAGCAGCACCTACAAACATTCAGAACTAAGCAGTACCAAGAAGCCTTAGAAGCACAGGCAAAGGTAGTTTAAAGAAATAAAGGCTTTACCAAACAAGCATGAAAGCTTGCTTTCAGGTACAATTTTCAAACAAACTACCTACCCTACCACATCACAGCATGCGGCCATTAACAAATAAATCCATCTCAAGAAAAACAGTATATTAAGTACAGAAATTTTGTCTCCTCAAATGTTTGTAGTGACTGCATGACCACAATTGACCCATTCTCCTCATGAGTTTGCTTCTCAAATCAGGAATGCATACATTAACAAGATAGGCTCTCTTTGCAGAAGGAAATTATGCTTAGTCCCCAGCAGATGACTGTGTTCCAGCAAGGCCTAGCTACATCATTTGTTACTTCTCTAGTTAGGTTAACATATTTCTTAACATTCAGTATTGCTCTCATTGAGCTGCTAGTATTGTCATATATGAAAGGTCTCCCCTATCTTCCACACCCCTTTTAATTCTGAATAAACAACGTCTGAAGATACAAACTTTTAACCATAACACTGAACAACAGTTTATGTTATTCTCTGTTACCACCAAGAGACAGACACCACAAAAATTGTATCACAGCTCAATTCTAAATGCTTCTTATGACTTGCTGGAGCACCAGCAAAAAGGCATTCTATCATTTGCAAGCTTGTTATGAAGTGTTTTCAAGGACCTGGCCTCCTTCGGAAGTAGGGCTAAAAGAGAACACAGTCCTTGAGCTGTGTGTAGGCACTGACCATCTGCCTACTCTCTCACCTGTTTCAGGATTTTCTCTTTTACTGTAGATCCACGTAAGCTCCAAACCAAACAAAGCTGTTCTTCAAATTATTAACATGCTCCAGTTCAGCCTGGTTTTAACGGTGGTGTCCTGACAAAGACCCTGGGCCACTCCCTTTGAGAACCCCCCTTGAAGATTAAGATGACCAATGCTTTAATCAGTGGGAAGAACTCTTATTTACAGTAATGCTTAAAACAGACTACAGTGAGTACCCACCTCATGAAGAACATGAGGTATGCGCAGCAACTCCCTACAGTTTAAATCTATAAAAACAGTAGCTCAGTTAAGGCAGTAGCAACCAAAAACAGATACTACCGTAGTC
This sequence comes from Cuculus canorus, assembly GCF_017976375.1. Lineage (NCBI taxonomy): Eukaryota > Metazoa > Chordata > Aves > Cuculiformes > Cuculidae > Cuculus > Cuculus canorus. The sequence continues at coordinate 14,306,930 of NC_071403.1, forward strand.
CCCTCCCCCGTGAGTTTTTCCAGCTTTCCGTCTATAAAAAAATGCACTTATTAACACAGGCTATACAATATAGGTATACTAACAGAGCAAATATTTGTAAGTCTTAATGTTTCAGTACCAGAATAACAAAACATTTGAAAAAGACAATCAAAATAATATTAAACTGCAAATGGACAATACAGTCCGTCTTTGAAAACATAGACGACAAATTCCATTCTACAATGCCTCATCATGATATTTTAAAAAGCAATATTTATGAAATTTATTTATATCTTCAGGACAGCATAGTCAGCCCTTTTAGCACAACAGAAGGAACAAGCATTTGAAAATGAGTAGAATATAAAAAATAAATACTAGAAATGAAAACTGTAATGGAGTTCAAGTAACAAATAGAGCTCAGAGTTGTATTCATGGTATTAGTTCTCAGCTTCCCAAGAAACTCAGGCAGCAGAACACTTATTAAGACTCTGACAGCCAAACAACACCCTCTTTCAACACAAGTATTTCTATTGAAAAGGTAGCTAATATTTGAGAAAGTCCATACCTTAAACGTGCCATTTGGATTTTTCATGTATGAAACCAAGAAGATGTCCACTGGTAGCAGCGCTGATGAGATAAGAGCAACTGCCAGTGCAAAGATCGCTGTTATGGTAGAAATCACTTCGCTTTCCCGACGACTCTGATACTTGCGCACATAAACCCAGGAGAAAATTAGAATAGCCTAGAATACATGGGGGAAAACAGGTATGAGTTGCACAATAAGGATGTCCGAAAGTAGGGACTGAAGTTAGACCCTGTGTTTTGGTATTTATGATTGCCAAAGTATCAACACGCTTTTTACCTGTACCTTAAGGATCGATGGTATGTTCCTCACTACAATTCACTCTGTATTTTTGATACAAGAAGTAGGTACTACTACGAGAAGCGAAATGTTTTGATTAAAGCCACAACTGAGTTTCATCTAAATAATGGTATTTTCTGAAAGTCAGACAGAATGACTCTTTAATAACATGGGATTTGTTTGTTTTTCTAACAGTGGTTTTTCCAGACATCGTTCATTCTTTGGAGATGACGAGGTCTTGCGTGCAGTGTGATCTGCACTGAAGAGATGTGTCTCCTTGTGTAATCACCTGTTTGCAAAGGTCAGAGCTGGAGCCAAAGCTCCAAGTTAGCAAAAGATTTGACTATTGTGAAGTTCATAACGACACTGAAATTAGTCCTTGGGAAGTAACAGAACATAGGTAAGACTTCAGGGAAACTGCCCCAGTGCCCCGAGCTGGAGGGCCCCCCCCGGGTGCCTCTGCTGTCCCCGCACACACCAGGGCACACAGGCTGTCCCCGCTCGGGTCTGGCCGCACAGACCGATGCGGATGGCACCCCGCGCCGCCCGGCCCCGCACTGAGGGCTCGCCGCTTCCGAAACCTCCGCACCGACCCCTGGAGAGTTTTATCTGCGGACACTTTCAGCCTCCCCCTCGGCGAGGAACAGCCCGAGCAACACCAAGCGCCGCGCTCGGCCCGAACAGAGCCGGGGCAGAGGGGAGCGGCATGACCCGGGCTGCCGGGACGCAGTCCGAGGCAGGAGGAGCCGAGCCGGCACTCACCAGCAGCGCCAGGCCGAAGAGGCACCAGCCCGTCAGCAGCTCGGACGACGCCGCCGCCATCTTCGCTTCCGGTGGCGCGCGCAGACACGCCTCCCCCCCCACCCCCTCCCGCGAGGCTTTAAAGGGCGGCACCGCCCCCGCGGCGGGGCGGGAGTGTGTGTGCGACCTGCAGGGGAGACGCGGGGCGCTGTGCCTGGGGGTGCGGAGTGAAACAGCAGCGTTTAAATAGAATCATAGCATCACAGAATCGTAGAATCATAGAATGGTTTGGGTTGGAAGGGACCTCAAAGATCATCCAGTTCCAAACCCCCCGCCATGGGTAGGGATGTCCCACTGGATCAGGCTGCTCAAAGCCCCATCCAACCTGGCCTTGAACACCTCCAGAGATGGGGCAGCCACCACTTCTCTGGGCAACCTGTGCCAGTGCCTCACCACTCTCATAATGAAGAAATCCTTCCTTATGTCCAGTCTAAATCTGCTCCTCTCCAGTTTACACCCATTGCTCGTAGTGGTATCACAAAGACTACCGGTCTTTGTAAACAGTCCCTCCCCAGCTTTCTTGTAGACCCTTCAGGTACTGGAAGGTCACTTTAAGGTCTCCTTGGTCTTCCCTTCCCAGACCAGTGCTGTTTAATCTTCATCAATGACATTGACAGCAAGAGTGAGTGCACCCTCAGCAAGTTTGCAGATGACACCAAGCTGAGCAGTGCAGTTGCCGCACCGGAAGGATGAGATGTCATCCAGAGGGACCTGGACAGACTGGATAAGTGGGCCTGTGAGAACCTCATAAGGTTCAACAAGGCAAAGTGTAAGGTCCTGCATCTGGGTCAGGGCAATCCCCGACTCCAGTACACGATGGGGGATGATGTGCTTGAAAGCAGCCCTGCAGAGAAGGACTTGGGGTGCTGGTCGATGAGATGCTTGACATGAGCCGGCAATGTGCACTCGCAGCCTAGAAGGCCAACCGTGTCCTGGGCTACATCAAAAGAAGCGTGGCCAGCAGGGCAAGGGAAGTGATTCTGCCTCTCTATTCCTCTCTTGTGAGACCCCGCCTGGAGTATTGTGTCCAGTTTTGGAATCCTCAACATAAGAAGGATATGGAGCTGTTGGAGCAGGTCCAGAGGAGGGCTACAAGGATGATCAGAGAGCTGGAGCACCTTCCATACGAGGACGGGCTGAGAGGGGTCGGGTTGTTTAGTCTGGAGAAGAGAAGGCTCCAAGGAGATCTTACAGCAACCTTCCAGTACCTGAAGAGGCTGCAGGAAAGTTGGAGAGGGGCTATTTACAAGGGCATGGAGTGATAGGGCTAGAGGCAATGGGTATAAACTGATGAGGCCCTGGCCTAGGTTGCCCAGGGAAGCTGTGGCTGCCCTATCCCTGGAGGTGTTCAAGCCCAGGTTGGATTGGGCTTTGAGCAGCCTGATCTAGTGGGAGGTGTCCCTGCCCATGGCAGGGAGGTTGGAACTAGATGATATTTAAGGTCCCTTCCAACCCAAACTAATCTATGATTCTATGGAGTATCCACAACTTCCCTGGGCAACTTGTGCCAATGCCTCACCACCCTCATTTTGAAATACATGGAAGGTTCTTGAAACAAACATAGTTGTGTAGTGTATCAAACATAACATTTACATCAATTGCTAAATTGTTTATTTTTGGTACATCGCATGTGGTTTGGACACAATGGATGAATTTAGTTTTGGATTAAGGCCAAGCAATTTAGCATGAACATACCATTTTGATGAAGCTTGGAGTAGCTAGGAATTGCTCTGGTTTCTTCCCTTTCCTGAGAACTGGAATCCAGATATATCCCGTTGGCTATTTTAACTGAGTACTTAACTTAATCTTGTCAATTAAACAGTGGGTAATTTTGCTGGAACCAACTACATTCTAACAACTTCAATTAGGATCCTGCAACTACTTAGTGAAGCTGTATTTTCACGTGCAATGTGCAGGTGGGACACAGTGCAAGAAGTGGTTGCTGTTGCAAAAAGTGGGAAGTTTTTTATGTAAGCTAAAGTAGAGTCAGGTTTCATCTAAGTAATTGTATTTTTTGAAAGTTAGACAGAATGTTCTAATACCAAAAATGCCCACAAATAAACTCTCTAAGATATGTTTTGAACTTCTAGAAAGGAGGCATTCTTTATCAGGCTTGAGCAACATGACAGAGTGATCTCCATTGATCCAGTGTAGCTAGACAAGACCTGGGGAGAGAATGTGTTTCCCACTTCTGTGTGCCGGGACAGGAGTGGGACTCGAGGATCCTTGTGGGTCCCTTCCAACTCAGGTCACTCTGTGAAATCTTCCCAGAAATCTTATGCATATTCTATTACTTTCCAAGGACTAATTTTTATGTTATGATGAAATTCACAACTGTCAAATCTCTTGCAAATTTGGAGCTTTTGCTCCAGCTCTGTCTGACCTTGCATTTGAGACAGGGAAAGACTGCAAACAGAGGTGATTACAGAAGAGACATCTGTTCAGCACAGATCACACTGAACACAAGACGTTATCATCTCCAAAGAATGAACAGTGTCTGGAAGAACACTGTTTGAAAAAAGAAACAAACCAACCCCATGTTATCAGAGTGACACTCTGTCTGACTTTCAGAAAATACCTCACTTAGATGAAATTTAACTCTACTTTAGCTTAAATCAAAACATTCCACTTCTTGTAATAATACCTGCTTCTTGTATCAGTATTAATATCTGGTGGTGAGTGTGGTGCAACAGCTTTGCCATGAAGTGACTGACATCTTAGCTGGGCTTCAGTTTGCTGCAGAAGTGTTGTGACTGCACTCACAAGCTATGTGTGGGGTGGTTGGGGGTGTCAGGAGTTCAGACAGGCTTGCAGCTTCTCAAGATGGGACCTGTGTTTGGAGGGAGAGGAGAATTGCAAGTTTTTCCTCAGAGCAGAGGACACATGCTGTACTTCTTTATCAGGGCAGAGGCAGTCCTGAGGAGGGCAGTGGCATTGGCAGCATTGATGAACCAAGTGATGGAGTTGAGGAGGGTTCTGGAGAGCTTGTAAACCTTGCAGGTAGGTACCTGCAGAGGATGTGTTGGTTCAAGGAGGGGAATGTTGCTTGCAGGGGCAAATACCTGTACCATGTATTAATTCACTATGAGAGTGGTGCAGGTGGAAGTAGAGTGCAGTGGTTATTTCCATGCTGCTTGGGTGGTTGGTCATAAGTGAAGCTTTCAGGTGATTTTAGGGCCTTTCAAGAAAGCACCTGCTGGTAGAAAAGTCGTATTGTTTGTGAGGCTCATTCTGGAGGGGCAAGTACTTGGTACTGGATTTTCATTTGGTGTGACAACACAGGCATCAGGTAGGTAGATGTGCAGTGGTGGTGGTACTCGTGACCCAAGTGAAGGACAACAATTCATGGCAACCTAAGTGGGCTCATAGCACTGTAAGAAGGGCAGCAGAGGGGTTGAGGTGTGCCAAAGACAGGCTGTCCCCTGTGCCTGGTTTTCACTTATGTCGTGGGTATCACAGGCAGCAGCAGCATGTGACAACGCTCATGAGCTGAGCTATAGACAGATGGGGCATTTGAGTTGGGCTTTTTACAAAGGGGAGAGGGGAGGGAGCGAGCCCTGGAGCAGCAGATGCTGGTGCTTGTTATCTGTTTGCTGCAAAGGTTTCTTAGTGATGGCACTCAGGAGGCAAGTAACGAGGCAATGGAGTAATGAGTTTTGAGGTGACCAAACAGCAGTTTGCCAGTGCCTGCAGGGAGGCCATTGGAAAGATGGAGCCAGGTACTTCATGATGGGAGGAGGGACAACCGACAAACTGAAACAAGGGCATATCAGACTTAGTCTGAGAGAGCATTTTCACTGTGCAGACAGTTCAGCAGTGGAACAGGTTGCCTGGTGAGGTTCATGCGTTCTTGGATGTTTTCAAACTCAGTGGGGTGTTGCAACAGCTGGGGGTTGCTTCAGGAAAACCCCCAGCACAGATCAGTTGATAAAGACAGACGCGCTGGAGCCTGTCCGCCACAGGCCCTGAGAGGGAGTGAGACAAGAACTTTGACAAATATTGCTGGCTTGATCGCGGGTACTTATTGTTGAGTGGCAGGAAATTGTCGTTAAGTGAGGCAGAAGACCCTTTTGTATTAGCCAATACTGAGCTTGCTTTTTGTAATATGTATGAGCCTAAATTAGCTGTAACTGGTATAAATATAAGTTAGCTGCACAATAAAGACGACATTTGCTTGCATCAAGCTGCGTCCCGTCTCTTAATCGCGGCAAATTGGTGCCCCGTGTGAGGAAAAGGCTGATAACCACCTATCTGTGTGGCATGCCGCGAGTCCCTCGGAACTTTGAATGAGCTGCTGAAAGGAAGCAGGATCCTGGCCAGGAACAATCCCTCTGGAGAATTGAGGTGAGCCGTGGGAAAGATGGGGAATCAGATGTCTTCCCCCGAAAGAGACGTATATGAACTCATGAAATCCCTTCTTAAGAAACAAGGTATAAATATTTCTGGGCATGATCTTAAAGTAATACTTAAATGGGTACAGGAAAAGATACCCACCGTAACCGCATCTACTATATTTACGCGGGAACTCTGGGATGAAGTAGGGTTAAAACTGTGGGATGCAGCAACCACAGGGAATGCTGAAGCACAGCGTATGCTCCCGTGGTGGAGGAGTATTTTTGAGACTTTAAAAGTACAAGAAAAGAGCCCCCGAGACAAGGTGAAAGGGGAGGAGGACTTTCCAATTATCCCTCCGTTATCACTAGTAAAGGATGGACCCTCCGCGGTACCAGAACTGTGCGCCGCTGGCTGTCCTCCTGAGGAGGATCCCTTTGATCCAGGACCTTTCCGAACGCCTGGATCGTCCAGGGGGAGTCTGCCGCCCGACATCATGGGCCTTTGGAGAGATAAAGACGGAACAGGGCTGCACAAAATAATAGCGAGGAATCAGAGGAGGTAGAAGATGGCGTGGCAGAGGAAACACCAGATCTTCGCTGGAAATCAGTTAGTTATGAAGCGATAAAAGAAATTTGAAAGGCTGTAAAAAGAAAGTATTGACTGTTTCGTCACCAAGCTGCCCACTACCCCAGCGCTCGAAACAGCCACCGGCTCCATCGTATACATGAATAATTCACAGCCGTCATAGGATAGTCCTCTGCCACGAAAATGCTCTACCAACCAAAGACTACTACCTGTTAAACAATTGATACAAACTTTATTTTGTGATATATCTGCATGTTTTAAGTGTTGTGTGTGTTCGGTGCCGTGTGTAGTTTGAGTATTCATACCATCATGCTATTCTTATTGACCGGTCGTAAAAAATATTGTATGGGTATATTAAGCCAGCTCTCAAGAGAGGGGTTCTGTGCGTGTGTATGCGTGTGTGTGTTTAAAGCGCTTTAAACGTTTGTAAGACTTGCAAATTGGGTTTTGGTTATATTGAGCCTCTGTTTTGATTAATCTTTAAAATGCAACTCTGAAACCTTTCAATCTCAAACGTCCACTAAGCCGGCAAACAGGTAGATTTACCTGGGACCTTTGAAGTGAAAGGCTGCAGAGGACAAGATTTTAAAATACATAGCTGTGTGTGAGTCTCCCCCCCCATACTCCTGATTTTGTTTGAAAGTCAAGGTTTTTTTGTTTTGTTTCAGCTTGGGAGTCCTTATCTCTCTCTAGGGGAGTAACAATTTATGAAGAACACTCTGCATTCCAGTGTCCCTTATCAGATCAGCAACTGCTGGGTCCTAGTGCAGACAACTGTAAAGGGAATTTTAGCCAGATACTAATGAAGACATGATTTAAGAGTCCAAAAGGAGTATGCTCTGAGAGTAAAAAACTGCAAAGGAATAGAAAAGTTAATACATTTGCACCCTTGAGAATTCCCATACAGGTAAAAACAGATAAAAGAAGCCAGGGGGTAAACTGTTAACATTAAAGAACCAAGGAAACCAGCAACCCAGCATGCAGCGGAGACGTGTGACAACAGTAAATGCTCCTGCTTGGATCTTCTCCACAGCCTCTTCAATAATAAGGGATTGAAGGTTTCACTGTAAGCTTTTGGTCTTATTGGTAACGGGTTTGAGTGCTTGGTTAGTGGGTCATTCGAGTGTCGCTTTGCAGGGTCTTTTTGTGTAGCCTGGTGTTATTAATTCTGCTTTTACTGGACAAATACAAGTTATGGTATATATTCCTTTCCCACCTGTGTACATCACCCAAAGCAGTTGTGTTACTCAATTAATACCATTTCTAAGATTGTGGTAGAGAAAATAGGCCTTCAGGTCGCACCTGGGGGAATTCAAACCTGGAAGTGTTTTGGGTGGAAAGTTTTGAATGCCACAATTGAACCCCTGCAAGGCAAATTACAAATAGTAGTTAAAACAATTTACAAAAGCTCCAAGGAACAATCAATCGAGTTAAACCTTCTTTGGGTATAACTAATGCAGAACTAAGTCCATTATTTGATCTTCTTAAGGGAGGACATGGCTTTAACAGCACCTCTTACTTTTAGGAGTGATGCACAACAAACTTTGAGCAAAATTGGAAAAGCCATTACTCAGAGAAAAGCTCGTAGACGACTTGATGGTGAGGCATTTGGTCTAATAGCACAATTAGTACCTTTTAAAAGTAAAGCTCCTCAAACTGAAAAGGAAAAAAAAAGAAAAAAAAAAAAGGGAGAAATATTACCTCCTAGTGAAAGAATTGCAAAGGCGACTTATGTGTTGAACTTTTGAACTTTTTACATTTAACTGGAAATAGAACTAGTTTTCCTATTGTAATCCATCACTGATCGCTAGAGGCAGGACTGAATAACCAGGACCAGCAAGATATCAAGGTACTATACAAAGACTGGGACTCAGGCGAATGGGAAGGACCTGTTGAGCTAAAAATGACAGGAAGAGTTTATGTTTTATTTGTCATTACAGACAGCGGTCCAAGATAGGTTCCAGCGAAATAGGTCAGTAATAATGGATGCTTGTGTAATGTATAATTGTACCTATAAAATCACTCAAAAATGTCAGAATGTAAATGCTAGTTTACCTGTGCATAGAAACGAAACAGCCTTGTATAGTCATATATTTCCTAAAGTATCGCGTTCTTTTTCTTTTCCAGTTGCTTTGCATGTAGAAAATTTTTGTCTGATTAATGGAGTTAGTGTGCAGAGGAATATTGTCAAAATTTAATTGCAGGCTATGTAGCCTTGGATAGCTTACGTTACTAACTCCCAATCTCACTATGATTTATAACAAGAAACGAAGTAAACAAAATAAATGATCTATCCATCAATTTGGGGCTGACTGTAAGAGTACAGTCACCTTTCTGGGAACCTGGAGAATTTGTAGCTGCCTCAGCATTAGCTCCTGGGGTAGCAACTGCAGCAACCTTGACAAAGCTGGCAAATTTGGGATGTTGGTTGAGTAAGCAGACTAATGCTACTTCAATGGCTTTGAGTGGCTTGTTAGCTGATGTTAATAGTGTTAGGCATGTTACATTACAAAATAGAGCTGCAATAGATTTTTTGCTTTTAGCTCAGGGACATGGTTGTGAGGATTTTGAAGGTATGTGTTGGCATGAATCTTTCCGACCACTCGGAATCTATTCATGCGAGCATTCAACAGCTTAAGACTGGAGTCTCCAAATTACAACAGAGTGATAGTTGGGACTGGTTAGATAAACTCTTTGAAGGATGGGGACTTCCAGGGTGGTTGAGAAGCCTTGTAAAAATGGTCGTATATGCTTTAGGTGTTTTTGTCTTGTTATTACTTTTATTGCCGTGTTTATTACAATGTTTGCAAAGGTTGGTAGCGCGATCTATGAAAAAGATTCTTGTTGTGCAACAGGAAGGGGGAGATGTTGCAACAGCTGGGGGTTGCTTCAGGAAAACCCCCAGCACAGATCAGTTGATAAAGACAGACGCGCTGGAGCCTGTCCGCCACAGGCCCTGAGAGGGAGTGAGACAAGAACTTTGACAAATATTGCTGGCTTGATCGCGGGTACTTATTGTTGAGTGGCAGGAAATTGTCGTTAAGTGAGGCAGAAGACCCTTTTGTATTAGCCAATACTGAGCTTGCTTTTTGTAATATGTATGAGCCTAAATTAGCTGTAACTGGTATAAATATAAGTTAGCTGCACAATAAAGACGACATTTGCTTGCATCAAGCTGCGTCCCGTCTCTTAATCGCGGCAGTGGGGTAATAATGCACTGAGCAACCTGGTTTCAAGTGATAGTTGACCATGCTTTGAACTATATGATTTTCAGGAGTTTCCAGCCTGAATTAGTCTACAGTCCACTGATAGATTCTTTGAAAATTAAATTCAGAACCCAAGAGCTCTCTGCAGTGGAAATGGAGAAATTTTAGAAAGAGTTGTACTGAGTGAATACACAAGTCCTAGGCAGTTTAGCTCTGTTAATATATATATTTTTTAAAAAATATGGACCTTTTAAGATGAAGGGAATTAAAGGCAGAAGGTTATTTGCCCCTCTCTTTATGCATATAGTCTAAGTGTCATGGAAGCAGAATGTGACACAGTCTTGCAGTACTAACAGGCTAAGTAACTCCCATGTGAACCTTTAGGCTTATGAACTGTCTATGCGCACATCATGCAGCATTGTTCTTAAAGACTATCTAATTACTACCAAATAACACTGAAATACTTGACTCGTGCATAATGGAAATACGATTTAAAGAAATGAAGTTTTCTCAAAGTGGCAAATCAATCCTCTGTCCTTTTCAACTGTGAAAGCACTACCCTGAATAATGTTTTGCTGCGTGTTTAGGATTAAATGGTAAATATATTGTGTATGTCCTCTTAGGTTCATTTTTTTTTCTTCTATATTACCACTAATGTGTATGTATTATTTCTACCATAGAAACTATACTATTAAATATGTATGTTAAAATTCAAAATTGCCCAAGAACACATGAAGAATTAAGAACTTAAAGAACAGCATTAAAAATAAATTATTCCCAAATGAGAGGGAAAGTAATTTGCCTTTGGAGTATATAAAGGTTTTGTTTTGTACAGCACCGCATACCTTTATCAATAAAATATTGAAATTGGAGACATCAGAGAGCCACTACTTAACTACTTAACTACTTAAGAATTAAGGCTGCTGGGGGGGGAGAAAAAGAAGAAGTGCTGTAGCTGTACCTTACCACAAATCTTTTTGTTTTGACTGAAATAGCCACATGACTATTTAACTTGCTTTAGTGAATATGGCATAAGGGTAACTTCAGCATGATCAAACTATCTTTGCCATTCGAAATAGTTAAGAGTTTATGTAGTTTAGCAAACAGTTAAATAAATAATACAAAAGAATATATTTCTCACAAACAGAAAAATAAAATCTATCTTCCAGTCTGTTGTTAAAATCTTCCTAAATTTTTGCAGTAAATCATAACTTTGAAGAAACTAGCTTTGCTCTGTCAGATTTATTCATGTTTGGTAAATATGGTTGCTATCCTAGTCTTAATTGCGTGACAGGCAAGGTTTTCAAGGTTTCAGTGAATTTTTTTTGATATTCCTGTGTTTAAAATGATTATGTAGTTTAAAGATAGAGCTTCATTTTTCATTGGAATGAAAGTAATGGTTTTATGGACAGTGTAGGCAAAAGGAAGTTTAGTGCCATGTTGCCATTATCTATTGTCACGGAGGCACCCACAAAACAGATGACCAGTCACTCAAAATGAAGATTTATTCCAGTCAAAATTACCAAGCACTCTGACAAACCAAAGTAAACCACAAATGTCAGGTGGGAATATTACTACAAAACTGTAAAGACTGACTTCTTTATTTCTGTTGTTGTGTCTTCAACATTGTCTGAGTGCAGGGCTGCATGTGCCTGAGGGGCTTTTCTGTGGCTCCTGGTTAACCATGAGAGGGGGTGGTGTAGAAGCAGGCACTGCCCACCCCACCACCTGCTGATGAGGTAATTGTGTCCCCTAACGCAACTGTGCATGCGCACCCAAAGGGGCAAGGTGCTGTTGAACTGCCAGTGACCCTGGAGACCCCAGGCCCAAAGAACCTTCCTGAAGAAGCTTCTGCACGTGCCTCAGTTGGGGAACTTTAACAGCAAGACCAGCCCTCATGTGCTAATGGGGGCACAGACTTGTCCTTTAAATAGAGTTTGTCAAGAAGGCACGGCACATGCACCCACCACCCCAATGGAGCCAGCCCGAGGAACGATTACCCTGAAGAACTAGTGGACCATGTGTTACTGAAGAATTGCTGCTGGACCATGTTTTCCAGAGGAAAACAGAGTTCCGGAGTTTTCCAGAGTTCCAGAGGAACTGCTGTGCCCCACTGGAGTGGTGGCTATTTTTCCTTTCTCTCTGCTATTTCTTTCTTTCTTTTTCTCTAACTTATCTTACTGTACTACCTTTTCCCTTGGTGTTATGGTGTATTGGATGGAAACTGAGTTGTGTTGTAGTTTGTTTAGCTACCTTGGCTGTGTTCAGGGTTTCAGATTGGGATCTATTTTTGCAACTTGGAGAAGCTGTGATTTGGAGTCCACATGAGTATCTGGTTTGTTATCTTGGTTGTGTCTAAAATAAATACTACATTTGAATTTACCGTGGGAGATTTGTTGGTCTCCAATTTGCCATGCAGATATTAAAAGACCTTCTTTGACCATACGTGTTGGGAGCTGGCCTTAACAACAACTGACTTAAGAATTGTTAGGTTTTGCAAACAGTCCTTTAGAAGGATGACCCAAAGTGTGCATAATCACTCACCCTTAAGACAAAGGCTCTCAGTCCAAGGGAAGTTACCTTGAGCAGCATCCCAGTCCATGGAAAGAGTCGTGGCTGCAGACCTGCTTCTCTGAAGAGGGTCAACTAAAATCCACTCTGGTGGGGCTCTGTTTATACCCTGTTTGAGTCTGAGCTGTGGTCATTTCTAGTTGGTTGGGGGTCCCCTCTTCTAGGGACTGTATGCCTGGCAACCATAAGCATGCAAAAATGCAAAGTAAACATGTGAAAAAGTAACCATTTTTCAACAGCTGTAAAGCCCCAGTCTTTGTGAGTTCTTTGTCAGGTGGATGTATCTGCCACAGATATCTGAATGTTTTTTTCAGAGTTTATGAATTCAAAACATTTTGTCCCTTATTTTAAAGTGAAATAAAATAAAATAAGTGGAACTTTATTTGAAAAATAATCTACAAACAGAATTCAGAGGAACAACTTGAGTTTTTTTGCTGTTAGATCAGACAGAGCAGGTGTAAAGTACATGCAAGTATGTGGAAACCCTCACAGTTTAATAGCAGAGATAGTATTTATTTTTAATTATTCAAATAGTGGCTTTCTCTTGTGCCGTGTGCCAATGTCCTGTGACCTTCAGTTATAAAATTGGTGTTCAACTGATGTGTTGACTTTTTTGATATCTTTTAGATACAGGAATTTCATCTCGTTTAGTATTACTGAGGAACTTGAGATTAACATTCTTCATGGCTGTGTTCACACAGCTCTCTAAGAGGGTGCTCATGGATAAATTTCAGGTTAGATTTCAGAGTACTCATGGTGTCCATTGACAGGATGACCCTTGAGGATAAGTTGGGTGGATGTTTCTTGGCATAGCAGGCCTATTTGTCTTTCACAGTCACTGTAGACAACTACTAGGACAGCTGCTATTTGTCATGCTCAAAGTCTACCTGCACTTTGCTTCAGAAGTCTGTGCATCAGTCTTTACTATTATACCTTTCTGCTGCACTGCTCCATTGACAGATAGGATGCTTATGTACACATGGCACTTTTATTTTATTGTGTCTTGTCTCCTAGGCTGTCACAAACCTAATTAGAGTTGCAACCTGTCAGGTAGCCCACAAGACTTGAAACCTGAAAATAAGCAGTCAGGACACGACTGTAGATTTATTTCATTGATGCACCTGGTTTTGTGAGACCAAACCAGAATATAGCCTGGATAATTTTTTAAAACTTCTTCATTTTGCTGAATACAAGTTTGAAGGATTCAGCTAGGAGAAGGTACTTGCTAATTTGTTCTCACTGAAATGCAACTAAATAAGATCATCCAAGAATACTAGCTTTCTCCTTTACTAACTTCTGTCCCCAGATTGCCCATTCAGATCTGCAGACAAAGCTGTTTCTAGGGCTATGCTCAGAATGTTGCCAGCAAAGGCTGTAAAACTCAACTGTGGTGTCATGTCACGGGATGAAAATGAGCAACCGCAGAACAGAAGTCCATAAGGCACATTGGGCTTTAAGACTTGCTAATGAGAGACTGTAAGTCAAAAAGTCAGAGATGAGGCAATTGGTCACCAGTGCAGAAGAAATATCTCCGTTCTGCACAACTAGAAAAAAGAGGCCAGAAGAACAGTTGTGGGTTTTGTAGAGTTATTGCTTTAGAGAAGGTAGGGAATCATGCTGTAGTCCAGCCAGTGAAGTGGCCTCACAGCTGCAGGATAGTGTGGTGCCACACGATGACTTGGAATCTCATAATCAGTAGATCAAGTCTTGGCTGCAGTGGTGTACTTCGATGCTGTTTCCAACAGCCAGTGAAGCTAGCTTGGTTTATGTGATGAGCTTAGTACTTGTCCTTGTGATGCTGCTCTCCTGTACACTGCAGTGGTGGATGTGCCTCTTTTCCTGCCTCTTCTCCTCTTTCACCCTTCCTTGCTTCTGCAAGTGAAAGCTTGACATCAAGGTATCGTGATGAGCAGGAAGATCAGTGAATGCACTAAATGCAGCAGTGGAAAAAAGCACTTGTGTAGGGCAGAGTGTATGGTGTCACAGGGTGAGAATAGTACAAAAACTGAGCCTGTACAGAAAGGGAAATGATGTCTGAAAAGATTTTGTTGGTTATGTTGTAGCTAGGGCTAAGACCACGTGGGCTTTCCACCCTAACTGCAACCTAATAATTGACTGTTTAAAAATGCTCATTGTATGTGCTCATAAAAAAAAATAGGGTTTTTTACAGATCATTGAGAGAATATGTGAATGAAAATAGAATGAATGAGTCTGAAAAGAATGCTGTTACTGTATTCTTCAAAAAAACCCTGATGTGCATTCTGGCAGTAGCAGTGATAGTGTGGAAAAATAAAGAATTATGTAAGTGGCCTTTCCTAAATACCATCCTCACTTTCCCAGGCAAGAAAGTTGCTCACTGCCAAGAAAAGGACTGCAAAAAGTTTGCATTATAAAGAAAATAAAATTTTAAATAAACTTATTTTAAAATAAATTTTAAATTTACATTTTTCATAAAATAAAATCTTGATTCCTATAGAAATAAGTCCAAATAATGAAAAATGTCTTAAATGCTACTTAAAAGTGATTTCCACAAGTTTGTTTTTAGTAGAATGTTTGTGTGGTAAAAAGGCAGAGAAAGAAGGGGAGTGATATTGTAGAAATTAAAATGTATGAAACAAGATACAGTCTTCATTTTGACCAGGACAGGGGATTAGTATCATACTTGAACTGGATAGTGTACATACCAACAGGGAGCAGGTGCACCTTCTCGCTTGACTGAGCTGCTCTTCTTGCCACTTGATAATCCCACAAGTTTTAAGGGAGCCGAAAACATGTAGGCAATGCCATTCTATATATTTTTTTCTCATGTTAGAAGAGAAAATAGTAAAAGTGAGTTTAGCAGTATTTGACAGAATATATCATGGCCTTATAATTCAAAACATAGTTATTCTTCACGTTATGTGGCTTAGAATCCAGTAAAACCTTTAAGTTCTATGACACAGAACACACTGGACTTGGCACTTTGCAATTACCCATTGACAGTAATAACTATGGTTTTTCTGTCTTTAAACTTATTTGAAGAAAGATGACTGTAACCTCTTGAAATTTCTTCTATTTGATTTAATGCTGTAGCTAATTCACTATTACTGCAGACCAAACTAGGTTTCTGAGTTTATCATACTGTGTTATGTCAACGCAGTGTACTTTCATCAGTGTACTTCAGTGCTTACTTACCCTTATTTAACAATAGCACAGCTTTGGTTAAACACTGTTAACAGTTAATTTTCATTAATAACACTTTCCATTGGAAAATGCATCGTCAAAGGAAAAAAAAAAAAGGGCAAAATTGGAATCTGTCAGTCTGCATGATAATTAACAAATAATTTAGAAGGTGTTCACAATACTAACTTGGATGTTATTTATCATTAGGCTAATGGAGAACATCATGATATGTCCTTTATGTCTTTGCTCCTTGTATTGTTTCCTCATCCTAAAATGTTACCTTGTTTCAATTCCTCAATCATGCGGATTTCTTCCGTGGTTTGGCTTTAGTGCAGTCTATCATTTATTTTCAGTGAGAGAAACCACGGTTTCCCTGTAAGCCTTATTCAGTATCAGTACTTTGTACTGTTGTATCAGTGGCTCAACATTTAGGTGAAAAATGGGGACAAGGCATAGTTTTGTGAACCTCATGAAAATTCAGATTTGACCTTTAACTTGGTTTAAGTCAGCTCAGTTCTTATTTTGGGTAAGAGTAGGGAAGAGAACAGTTGTCAAAAGAAGTAATGATGTCATATTAAGGAAAAACAAATGGTCATATTGGGCTAGGAAAAAGGTGTTTTCTACATTTAGTGGAATTGAGGGGAAAAAAGTATGAAGCAGGTAAGCGTACACTGGTGCTCCTCCTAGCATACCCATCAGTATTGGCAGGCTGTCCTTCTGGGAACCCAAGTCAAAGACTTCATTATTGGTTTTGGAGGCTAAATATAGGCTTTCTGTGCCATCAGTTTGTTCAACCACTTTTTGTGTCTATCATGTCATTCTTAACAATATTTTTATATTAAATTCCACAAAATATTTTATATAAAGCAAGTTGTATAAATGATAGCTGTAATAATTGATGTACTTAAAATGGATCCTTGTCTTAGGCGAAGCCCAGTCCCTGGAACATGAGAGTTTCTAACATGCGAATCAAACCCTGACATATTTAGAACTAGCAAATTCTCTATCAAAGCATAGAACTGTCACAAGGTGGAGAGGAACAGCTAATCTATGCATTAAGATGTGCCTTTTATCACTGTGGTACTACCGAAGTAGGGAAGAGTTCTTCGTTGTTGTTGGCACTTTTAATTTGGAACAGAGATCATCTTTTAAAGGGCTAGAAAATGCTAAATAGAAATGAATAGTTGAGTTAGAAATTTAGAATTCATCTATGGAAGGATTTAGGTTGTTCTTTTAACATATTACCAACAGCTGCATAATAATGTTTATTGAGGTTCTTTTCTGTTCTTTGCTTTGTTTACTTCAATGAAACAGAATTTTAAAAAACAAGTCTGAGGGCAGAAGAGGTGATTGGTTTCTCCAGGAGACAGAGTGTAGGTCAGTAACATTTTCTTTAATGAAGGCTGTAAAAATTATTAGCAGCCTTCAAGGTAAATTGATTTCTGAAATGTTTTTTTTAAAAAGCCTAATAATTAAAAGGTATTCTGTGTGCAAATTACAGTTCTGTATGAGCCAATAAGAATGAAAACAATGGAGATGTGTGAAGTTTTCCATTGCAAAAATGAGTATGAAATGCTCTATTCCCCTGAAACTTTCTGCCTGATGTTTTCAGTCAGAATAAAAAGAGATCTCCCTGGTGTTTTTCTCATGGTACTAATCAAATAACGAATGGAGTACATGGTCGTATTAGAACATCCAAACTACTGTTTTCTTCATATTTGTGTTAAATTATGAGATAATTCTAGTCTTCAGTACATGGGGAAAAAACAAAACTAAGGCATCAACTTGGAAGGAATATTTTTGGAGATTTTTCCAGTATGGACTGAGGAAACTAGATGGGAGAGTAAGCAAAACAATTCAGTAAATTCCAACACCCTGCATTTAATGGCAATGCTGCCAATAAGTTTACCTTTTGAAAAAAATAAAGTCAGAAAGGCAAATAACTATAGTAATAGGAAAGGGATAGACAACCAAGGCATCGTTACAATTAATGAACATTGAGTTTGATGCTCATGCCAAAAAAAAAAAAGATAAAGAATATTAATAGTTTAGAGGAGGACAAGCGTGAACA
Organism: Cuculus canorus; assembly: GCF_017976375.1. Lineage (NCBI taxonomy): Eukaryota > Metazoa > Chordata > Aves > Cuculiformes > Cuculidae > Cuculus > Cuculus canorus. The sequence continues at coordinate 14,324,502 of NC_071403.1, forward strand.
AAGCAAGACACACCTTCTGTGCACAGAAAAAAGTAAATTATTTGGAATTTCCATCTTGGAAAAGCTGATCAAGGAGAAATTGCAGAAATTTTAAAAGTTCTGATTGGCATGACGAGCAGTGAATAGAGAACAGTTGTGCTCATGTCAAGAAAACTGGGTGCAAAATAGATTAACCAGCAGCAGACTTAGAAAGGAATTGCTTCGTACAATGTAAACACTAGATATCTTTATCTTAGGATGATTTGCATGCCAGGAGTATGCATATATTAAAAATTAATAGAGAAATTCATGGATGAAAGGTCTGTCAAGCAGTATTAAGGACTCTGATAGAGAAGCAATCTCCAGCTCTGAAGGTCCCTAAGCAGGAGAATGCTACAAACGGGCAGGATTTGCAAGGGGAGCTTCTTCAGCTTTCTCTGCTTTCCAAAGGGTATTCTCTTGGCACTGAAAGGTCAATAAAAGGAGCTGCATAGTCTTTTAGTCATTCCAATTATTACCTTTCAGTTAGTCCAGCTCAGTATACCTGTTCTTAGGACTTCAACAAAGGCGAGGGTTTTGATCACTTGATACAGTTAGAGGATAAAGGTGAATTTCTTCTGGCTCAGAAAACTGATTCAAAGCCCTTTACATTATTTAAACCTAGCATATGGACTGCATAAAGAATCCTGAACATTAAGAGCTATCTAGCAGCACAGGAGAGGTGATTTTATATTCTTAGTGAACAGTTGAGCCTTGTCTCTAACCAGCAGAATAGATTTTAAACTATACCTGGGAGCACAGAAGTTCCCTTTGTTTCAAAATGAGAAAAAAAAAAAGGTAGGCTTAAGGCTTCCACGTGGAAGTAAAGAGCTGATGAATCGAGTTTCCTCAGTTTGAGAAATGCATTGGTATATGGGAGCAAGTTTAAGGAAGGGGCATCAGGATGACTGTGTCTGGAGGATTTGCCTTGTGAGGAGAGGTGGTGGAGCTGGGCTTGTTCAGCCTGGGGAAGAGTTGGCTCTGAGAGCTCTACCGGCAGGCTGTCAGGGCTTTCAAGGATGTTTTTCTAGGCGGTGGAGTCTGCAGTGTGTGGTAGGAGGAGAAGAGGCAGCAGACATAAATTGGAATAGGAGGAGCATGGAGGGAAGAAGAAAAAAAGTGTAATGATAATTAAGCAGATAGCCCAGAGAGGTTTTATAATCTTAATTCTGGGAGTTTTACAAACCTTAACTGGTAAAATCATGAGCAATCTAGTCTGGATTCATTGTGACCCTGCTTTGAGCATGAGGTTGGACAAGAAAAGTCCCAAGGATTGCTTCCTACCTGAAGAAGTCAGTGACAAATGTCACTCATATGCCAACTCTGTTTAAACAGAAGATAACATTTTAGAGAACACCAAGGAAACTGTTATTGTCAGCAATCACAGCAGGAGTTGAATAGTAGGGCAGTAGCACAATGCAATGTCACAGAGAGGAGGAATGGCCTGATATTATGACTGCTGACTTCAAAGTTTTATCATTTAGGGCTTTTTGACCAGTAGTAGCCTAGCAGCAGTTACATCTGTAGTTTTGACTTCACAGAAGAGCAAATCATTCTGGTTTCTGCTGTTTCACTCCTTTCTTAAGTATATGATTGTAAACTATGTGGATCATATATCACTTGGTTGTCAATGAATATGAATACAACCAAATACTGATCTCTTTGTGAGCCAGGTCTGTATATGTATATACTGAAGAATAATCTCAGAATCTTTATCCAATAGTGGAAATTTCAGTGTGTATAATGTTTATTTTACAAGACCCAAAGGAATGCTAGGGCTTCAAGGTACTACTAAGACTTAATGTGCCCTGTCTCCAGTAGGAGAAACAACAGAGATCGATATATGATATAGTAACATGGTTTCTTCTGTGTTGTTGACAAGGGAAGAATATGTTCAATTAAATCCATTTAATTTACTTTCTGCAACTTAACTGCTTTTCTCTGTGGGTTACAAGTGAATGCTCAGAGTAGTGAGGTGGGGGGAACACAGAGGGTGATCACAGAGGAGTGATTTGGAAACTCACCATTTGATAAACTGCAATCTTGAATGAAAATCCAGTTTAAATGGCAGAAGTCTTGCCTAGTGATGGGCGGTTTGGGGCATTTTCCTCTTGCACCCACCAGAGGGCTCCCATAGCGTAGTTCTCCAAAGTCATTCCCATGCCTGATGCATCAGCAGGTTTGCCAGAGATTTCAGTAGAAGCCAAATCTTAAATCCTTAATCTGAGAAAATTTTCCTTTCCACAGAAGTTTTAGCATAGCAAGAACTTCAGGAGTCAGTTTGTAATATATGAGTAATTTTTTTGTAGTGAAGTATATATCAACTTTGAAGTAAATCCAGTTTTTGAAAACTAAAATGTATTTTTCCCAGTCTGTCAATATTGATGATTCCATTGCCTTCCAAGGCATTCAAGACATCATAAAAATTTCTATTTCTGTAGATATGCACAAGAGCATACCTCAATCTTGCTATTTCATCACTATTATATTCAAGAATTAATCTTTTCTGTTATTGTATCTAAAATGTTCTTTCCTGTATTTGCAACCACAGCATTTCCATTCTGAACTCTGAACTTTGTGACTCAAAGAGAGGTGGAAAATCATGTTAAATCTGGTCATGTTGATCTTTTTGCCTTCATCATCCAATCTCTTTTAGTCTCTTAGTTGTTGCATGACAGACAAGTAAGAGTTTGTACAATCCTGTCTCTTGTGTATGGACAGACCTCAGTGTCCTCATTCCTTTATTCCAGCAACCACTGTCATTGAGCGGTCAGTTAATTTGCCAGAATCTGTCTCCCTTTTTGACATGTTATTGCTAGCTATTTTCTCCTTCACCACAAGGGCTCTATAGATATATCTATACTGGGTTTTGAGGGCTTCCCTGTGACTGCCACTAGAATTGGACTGTTTCTGTACATAAAGCAGGACTGCTTTGGTATACCTTCTGGTGTGAGAGCGAGCAGATCTGAATGATACTAATGACTAATCAAATAATTTTTGAAACATAAACAGCTACAAGTTAGGCGAGGCATTGCTAAGCAACTCCAAAACTCATTTCAGTGCTACTTTTCCCATTCTGGTTTTCCAATTTTCAAAAAATAATGTTCTCATGCTTAGAACATTCGCCTAAAATTTGGAGGTTGCTCAGCTGGCTTGCTGCAAAGTTATCTCATTAGTTACAGAAAAGCATCATTAAACCAAGCATGGGGCTTTGCTTTACTCAGCTAGAAGACATGGAGTAGTTTGCTGTTGACATGAAAATAATTGAGTAGGAAATAATTCTGTCCATTTTTGGTGATTTAGATTACCCAGGAAAAAGGTGATACAGTGAATTCAAACCTAAGGTTACACTTGCAGGAACAGATACTGCAGGGCGAAGCCTAATGAGTGGTATACAACGGTTTTGAAAGCTGTAACTCTTCTTCGTATGCATGAAGCTATCATTACCTGATTGGCTTACAAACCACGGAGCTCAACTGAAAGAAATACTATCAGTAATGTAGTCATGTTACTACTTTATATGGTATTGATGGTATAACTATGCTATCATGTAAGCTTTTAGCATCCAAGCAATCTGCTTTCTGATTGATTTCAGTGAGCAGGAATGGTTCCAGAAAAAAGCCTCAAAAAACCAAACTGACCCACTACCAAACCACACTGCTTTATAATTTCTTACCTTTAGCCCCTCTCTGGGGCATCACCTGGTCTGACCCCAATGCTCAAGCAGGGCCCCCTAGAGCCAGTTGCCTAGGATCATGTCCAGAGGAGATATTTGGCCCCTCTCTGGGGCTAAACAATAGGCAATTGTTCTATTACCCAATGAACCCTCCCCACGCCAGAAGGGGAATCAGGGAAAAAGAAAGGAAGACCTGTGGGTTGAAATAGAAACAATTTTAATAAAAACTATTACTGACACTACTAATAATGATATAAGCAAAGCTATGCGCAGTCCCTGTAGTGGTCATGGACTACATGGCAAGTGGCAGCCACAGCAGGCACAGCAGTTCTGGCAAAATGTGATGGTCGTAGATGGGAAAACAGGCACCAAGAGAAAAAGGATGAGCAGGACCTCCTCAGGGATGGTGGCTATTGGGAAGGAGAGCAGTCACCAGCAAACCTCCTGCTTATATTTGGAATGTGATGTTTGTGGCCTGGAACAGTTCTGTAGGCCAGCTTGGGTGCACTGTTCTGGCTCTGCTCCTCCCAGCTTTATACACCTGCTCACTTGTAAAACATGGGAAACTGAGAAAAGTCCTTGGGTTCCATGGAAACGGCATTCCATGGCTGACCACAAAACTAAAATAGATTGTCTTATCACCCACCCTAGAATTAATATTGGAGCTACTTAGAAATGCAGTTACTTAGAAATGTAAGTTCCTGAGAAGAAAACTGATTCTGTCCCAGCCAAAACCAGATCAGTAGCAAAAAAACAGATTAAGAAAACCCACATAGCAAAAGTTCCTTGATCCATCTTTGTTATTTAGAAGAGTTGAGGGCAGCCTAAATTTGTACATGGAAATAAGACGCCTGCTACCATGAGGATGTTTAACAGATAAAGGCATAGCATAACTCGAAGGCTGAAGCCTGAAGCTAGATAAATTGAGAATGTCAAAGCACACAGCAGGAAAATAACCCCCATGTAAATACTGTTATGTATGCAACTATTAGCCTAGGTATGTGGTAGAATTTTTATAATTTCATATATTTAAGACTAGATCATGTATTTTTCAAAAAGAGGAGGTAGAGGACTCCTACAAATTCGAAGTTTGTCAGAATTTACAAGGAAGGAAAGAAGCTGCCAAGACTGGACCCTCTGCTCTTCCTTGGGGAAGGACAGAATCTTCTGCGGAAGTAGCTTATTGGGCCTTGGTGGAAAATATCTCCTCTGGACATGATCCTAGACAATTGGCTCTAGGGGGCCCTGCTTGAGCATTGGGGTCAGAGCAGATGATGTCCAGAGCTTCCTTCCAACCTCAACCGTTCTGTGAGAAGCTTCTAGTGTGTCAGGCTGGATCAGGGAGGGAAAAATGAGCAATAAGCATGAAGCTATACTAAAGGAAAGTTTCTTGCAGCAGAGACCTAGTCGACTCTGAAACATAAGTAACAACTGAAAAAGCTGCAAGATTTTCAGGAGAATGGGACGGAAAGACTTGTCCTTCGAAAGTATAGTGGATGGTGAGTAGATATGTTTTCAAACCTTTTTATATAAACTGTTTCACCTAATAGAGCTGCGCTATTTCTATTTAAAGAATTACTTTGTTAAAGCTTCCATAAAGTCTGCTTTTAGATATGAGAAATCTTTTAATTTGATTAATTCCAGAACGTGTGGGTGGCTCGACTGCAAGAGCTTGGCTAACATGTAGTCAGATGCAGAGGTCATGGCCTTGAAAACACAGTGACAATAACAAACCCCTATTTAAACACTGCTTTAAAAAAGGGTAAGGGTTTCCTCTTGTTAATTTGATTTGGGTTTGTTTTTTTTTTCCCCTGTCATTTAGCTATCTTTCCATTACAGCTGGAAAAATGGTATCATTTAACCTGTAGGTAGCTGACTAGATCACAAGTGGTCTATCCAGATGTTCCAGTTTAGGAACTCCAGTAGCCACTACAGGAGAGGGGAAAATAAGGTATCTATAAGCAATGGGAGCTAGAAAGAGATGAGAAAGTAAAACAAAGGGGAGAACCTGTTGCAACCCCAGGACAGTCCAGTTTGGGTCACAACAGTACCTCAACCATGCTAAGAAAAAAACCCAATGTATTAACTGCAGCGTACCATTATGGACTCTAATATAATCCAGATGAGAAGCTAGTGGAATCTCAGCTTCTAAATAATGATTTTTCTGGTCTCTGGGTCACAAAGCTTTGTCATCTTTGTTATTGTTCAAGTAATGCTGTTATCACTAAATACAGCACAACCTAGGATCCACAAAAGCCTTTCTGGCAAGCGCTAGTATTGTGGTATATCTTTTTCCCTAAGGATGGCAGGAAGTGTGGGTTATACTTTCTGCTTAGAGTGAAATCTTGGCTTGATTGAAGTCTGTGATACTCCTAACTTACAGCAATTGGAGAGAGGTCATAGAAACCAGGTGTGAAATTCTGGCCCGGATGAAGTTTATCGCAAACCATACACTGACTGCAGTGAAGCCAAAATTCCACTCTAAATAAAACAACTTACCGACACTTCCTGTGATCTGCAGAAAGACAGAAACATTTTACTTTCCCTAACTTTCTAGTTAGCTTTCGCTCATTCTTTCCAGTGAAAGTCTAAGTATGGTAGTGATATCCCACAGGCAACAAGGGAGAGAAAAGCCCTGTGCTAAGAAAGTAAAGAAAGCAGAGGGCAGGATCATTTTTGGAACTCTTATTGGTGCAGTAGGAGAAAGTTTCTTTGGGAAGAAACAGTACGAAAAGGAATGACAAAAAATCATTTCTAGATAAGGATTACTTAAGAAGTCTAAAAACGTTTCAATTTTCAAGTTAACCATAGTGACTTCTTTTTGTTTTCAGGGTTACTAAATTAGAAATTAAGTTCAAGTTACTTTCAGAGGGGTTTTTTTCATTCTATTATTTTAATACGGAAGTATATTTATGTATTTTCACATTTTCCTGTGTTGTAGCATTCTTAATACAGAGAGGTTTTTGGTAAAGCATTGTTAAAGGCACTTCTCAGCTGTCTTAAATCTATGAAGATATTTTATGGCTGGATTATATATTTCTCAAGCATCACAAAGATACCCCTTGGCTATACCAGAAAACTAAGATCAAATTCTTCATTCAGTCTAATACATAGTCTTTGTTTAATGTTCATGGTCACTTACGCATATGGAATTAACCATATAATGGTATTTCACTGTTATCTCAATTTATTGTTAAACAGAAAAACTTACGGGACTCTAAAATTGATGATATCTAAAATAGAACTGCTCTGCATTATGCCAAATAAGATTAAGTGCATCTGATTTCATCAAGATTAGCTTGTAATTCTTTAACAAAGAGATGAAAAGGAATCCAGCCCCATTCATTTAGCTCTATGTCAAAGGATACTCTAGTATCTTAATTTTAGCTTCTATTTCTTTAATTTTATCTTATCGCCTCAGATTCTGACTGTCATACCAATAAGTAGCTTAGAGACAGAGTAGAAATAAAACACTAAATTAATTCAGTGTTTTATTTTTTAGGATATTTTAGCTTTATGTTAAATTATATTTACACACCTGATGATGAGCAGCTGAGGGAACTGGGATTGTTTAGGCTGGACAAAAGGAAGCTGGGGGGAGACCTTATCGCTATCTACAACTGCCTGAAAGGATGTTGTAGCAAGGTGGATGTTGGTCTCTTCTGCCAAATAATAGGTGATGGGACGAGGGGGAATGGCCTAATGTTGCACCAGGGGAGGTTCAGATAGGATGTTAGGTGAAATTTCTTCACCAAAAGGGTTGTCAGGCATTGGCAGAGGCTGCCCAAGGGGGTGGTTGAGTCCCCCATCCCTTTTAAATACCCTGGAGGTATTTAAAAGATGGGTAGATAAAGTGCTTAGGGATATGATTTAGTAGTGGATAGGTATGGTTGGGCTTGATGATTCCAAAGGTCTTTTCCAACTTAGGGATTCTATGATTCTATGATTAATTCTGTGGTCTTCACACTGCAGAAGCTCACCAAATCAAGTGTAGTACTTTGTCCTCCCATAATTGGAGAAGTGTGCTTGGACGAAGACAGCTTCTTCTGCAGTGCATTGGGAACAGCAGTTTGCCATGGTGTGTCACAGGAAGCCATCGGTTACACTCAGGTGTCACAGTGATTTATGTAGTAAAGCTCAGTACCAGGGAGGACTCTGAAGAAGACTTGCCAGCTTCATTATTTGGAACTAGCCTAGTCTAATTTGGCATTCAAACTGAGGTCCTGATTGTGAGAAATACTTCTGTGGGGAAGAGAAACCCTGTGCAAAGACAAATGTGTGCCTGAGGCAAGCTCTTGTTTTCTGTTATGTTTTTCTTCTATTTACAGGCATTCTATGGTTAGGGTAGTCTTTTTTTTTTCACTCCTAGCAACAGGCTTAGTTTAGTCAGTTTCAGCCTTTTTTCCTTATTTTATTCTCCAGGAGTCAGATTCTCTGAAGTAAATTGAAGTAAATTTTCTGAAGATCAGTTAAGTATTTGAAACATGTGAGTAGTTCCCTCAGGAGATAACCTCTATTCTGAGTTCTGGGAAATGGAACAATATTGCAATAGGAGAGACAAGCTCAGTTTTGCTGGTGAATGTCTAAGCAAGTTGGTCCTAAAACAGTGTGAGATCTAGCACTTTTTTTTTTAAGAATCTGGCCTTGCAGTTTTAATACATGAACCAAAGCTACTTCTTCCCAAGTAGGTTTGAAGGCAATTCATAAAACTGTAATTATTTATACTGGAAAAGATTTCATAGCATCATAGAATCTCTTGGTTGGAAAAGACCTTTGTGACTGAGTCCAACAGTACCTGTCCACTACTAAACCATATCTCCAAGCACTTCATCTACTCATCTTTTAAATACCTCCAGGGCTGGTGACTCAACCACCTCCCTGGGTAGCCTCTGCCAGTGCCTGAAAACCCTTTCAGTGAAGAAGTTTTTCCTAGTGTCCAATCTGAACCTCCCCTGGCTCAGTTTGAGGCCATTTCTTCTCATCCTATCGCCCTTCACTTGACAGAAGAGACCAACACCCACCTCTCTACAAGCTCCTTTCAGGTAGTTGTAGATAGTGATAAGGTCTCCCTTCAGTCTCCTTTCTTCTAGGCTAAACAACCTCAGTTCCCTCAGGTTAGTCCTCATATGACTTGTTCTCCAGTCCCTTCACCAGCCTCATTGCCCTTCTCTGGACATGCACAGCACCTTAATGTCTTTCTTGTAGTGAGGGGCCCAAAACTGAACACAATATTCAAGACGTGGCCTCACCAGTGCCGAATACAGGGGCACAATCACTTCCCTGGTCCTACTGGCCATGCTGTTTGATACAAGCCAAGATACATTCTTTACTATGTTTCTGTACTTTAATAATTGTAGATTGTAGCTGCTGATTTAGACATGAACTCTAAATGCATTTGAATAATTTTACATCTGAAAATACAGCCTCATTAACTAGTTGCAGGATCCCACTTGAAGTTGTGAGAATGTGGTTGATTCCAGCAAAATTACTCACTGTTTAATTGGCAAGATTAAGTTAAGTGCTCAGTTAAAATAACCAGCAGGATATATCTGGATTCCAGTTCTCAGGAAAGGGAAGAAACCAGAGCAATTCCTAGCTACTCCAAGCTTCATCAAAATGGCATGTTCATGCTAAATTGCTTGGCCTTAGTCCAAAATTAAATTCATCCATTGTGTCCAAACCACATGTGACGTGCCAAAAATAAACAGTTTAGAGATTGATGCAAATGTTATGCTTGATACATTACACAGCTATGTTTGTTTCAAGAACCTTCCATGTATTTAAATGCTGGCCTTTCTAGGAGCTGGTGTTTAATTTTGCATTCCTAGTAAACAGTAAAATTTATTTGAATTGCAGCGCATAAGTATTCAAATAGTCATGCAAACGTATTCTGATAGTGTCTTCCTTTCAATTCTTACTTTGTGTTAGTACACAAATTCCTCAGCCCTCCAGAATACGTATATACACAGCATGGCGCTGGATGTTGACTTGGAGTATGTATAGGTTAGTGCACTGCTTCAAAGGGCATGTAACAGCTTGATTATCTTTTTCTTTTTGCGTTTATTTCTGTCTCACTTCTAGCTGCAGCCTCTAGATACTATTGAATTCGGAGTTCTTTTACATCTGAGATCACAACTAGATACCTCTAGGCAGACTTCAAGCTTAAATAAATCTTTAAAATTACTGACTTAAAGTATAATATTGGTTAAATCCTGAAAATATTTACTTCTAGATGGAAGACAAAGTATATGGAAGCAGAATACAGATTAAATACACATTTAATTTAACTTCCAAGAGGATTGTGCCTGTTTTGTCAGCAATAAAGATGAATAAAATACTTGTCATTTTATTTCATTTTTATGTTGCTTTGTAGTATTGAAATTGAGCATAAAAATAACAACAGTAAATAGCTCAGCATGAAGTCAGAATCCTAGATGTGTTAATATAATTGTAGCTACTATGTTGATAAAACTCATATATATCAGTTATTCTTGCATATACAAACTTATAGAATTTACTTTCTGAAAATGTGAAACTATTCCGAATTGGACATAGAACTGGTTTATTTATCATTGTAGTATCTTTTTTTTTTTTTAAATAAAGTTTGGACAGATTAGCTGGATAGAAAGGATACAGCAGCAGGAAACTCTGGCTATTACTGGGACTTGTAAATTCTTAGACATTTATTAGAATTTAAAATGGAATTTTAACTGACATTTATTGGACATTTATTGGATTATCTGTGCTTTTTCTTCCTGAAGTTTAAAAACAAACATAAAATATTCAGCCTTTTGATATATAATAGATCAACTTGAGTGCTATCAGATAGCATGTAGAGGAGAACCAGGTGATCAGGCCCAGGCAGCATGGGTTTAGAAAAGGCAGATCCTGCTTGGGTCAACCCAGTCTCCTTCTGTGACAAGGTGACATGATTAGATGACGAGGGAAAGCCTATGGGTATTGTCTAAATGGACTTCAGTAAGGCCTTTGACATCATTTCCCATAAAATTCTCCTGGAGAAACTGTCTGCTTATGGCTTGAACAGATGTACTCTTCACTGGGTAAAAAACTGGCTGGACGGCTGAGCCGAAAGACTCATGATGAATGGAGTTAAATCCAATTGGCAGCTGGTCACAAGAAGTGTTCCCCAAGGCTTGGTGTTGGGCCTGATTCTGTTCAACATCTTTATCTGGACAAGGGAATCGAGTGCACCCTCAGTAAGTTGGCAGGTGACAGCAAGTTGTACAGGAGTATTGATATTCTAGAGGGAAGGAAGGCTCTACAGAGGGATCTGAACAAGTTGGATGATCTGGACAGGCTGGATCAATCGGCCAAGAACAATTGTATAAGGTTCAGCAAGGCTAAATATCAGGTCCTGCCCTTGGCCACAATAACCCCATGCAGTGCTACAGGCCTGTAGTGGCTGGAGAGCTGCCCCACAGAAAAGAACCCAGGAGTGTTGATTGGCAGCCCACTGAATACAAGCCAGCAGTGTGCTCAGGTAGCCAGGAAGGCCAACAGTATCCTGGCTTGTATCAGCAATAGTGTGGCCAGCAGGTCCAGGGAAGTGATCGTCCCCTTGTATTCAGCACTGGTGAGACAGCACCTTGAATACTGTATTGAGGTTTTGACCCCTCACTGCAAGCAGGGCATTGAGGTCCTGGTGTATGTCCAGAGAAGGGCAAGGAAGCTGGTGAAGGGTCTGGAGCACAAGTTTTATGAGGACCCTGAGGGAACTGAGGGAGAGGAGGCTGAGGGGAGGAGACCTTATCGCTGTCTACAACTATCTGAAAGGAGGTTGGATGGAGGTGGGTGTTGGCCTCTTCTATCAAGTAACAAGTGATAGGACAAGAGGAAATAGCTTCAAGTTGCATCTGGGGAAATTTAGACTGGACAATAGGAAATATTTCAGCAAAGTGTTGTCAAGCATTGGAACAGGTTGCCCAGGAAAATGGTTTGGTCAACATCACTGGAGATATTTAGAAGATGGGTAGATGTGGACATGGCTTAGTGGTGGACTCTGCAGTGTTAGGCTTACAGCTGGACTTGGTGATCTCAAACGTCTTTTCCAACCTAAATAATTCTGTGATGCTATGAAGTTTCCCTTTAAGCCCCAATGGCTTATACAGCCCACGCAACTTGTAGGGTCTTAAACTTTGCTGATACTTTTCCTTTGCTCTTCACTTTCCTTTTTCTAATATTTGCATTATATAAATTTTAAATTAAAACATTTTACTGCTTTATAAATGTTTTCAGACTGCATGCAGGATTTTAGGGTATTCATACAGAAGTATAGGTCAAACACCTGTAATTCCCAGCACAGCTGCCTAAAACCTGGCTTTCATCTTTTTATTATGTGTAATGACTTTCAAAGATATGTGGGTACTTTAGTCTAAAACAAGCCAGATGATGTGGTTTGACATGGTTTGGAAAATCACCTTTCAGCTTTTCTTATCCCCAATCATCTGTTTGACCATGGACTTTTTTCTTGTACAACATGAAAGCCATCAAAAAGCACAAATTTCCCGCATTAGAGGTATGACGGATTCCGTATGAAAGAAAGAAAAACAGTGGTAAAGGTTCAGAATTTTTTCTTTGTTGTGTACTTCTTTGTGTGGTTCATGAGACAACAGAACACATGGCAAGATGTTTGTAGCATGTTTATATACATGCATTTGTTTATCCATAAAAAACAAAGTCAAGTATGCCTTTTAATAGAATCAGGACATAAATGTTTTGATACTATCAATCTTACCGTTGTTTCTCTAAGCCTGGACTTGACTGATGTTTTACTGAATTGTAGAAATCCAACATTTTCAGGTGTGAATAACTTAACTAAATTTATATATTTCAAGGTGTAGTATATGCACAGAAATATATTTTTCTGGAATGGCAGTGAATACTGCCAAAAAATATGAGAGACATGTTTGCAACTGATAAATAGGAGCAATATATCAAGACACATACTAACCTGGAATATACCTGTTTGGGGTTAAAATGACATTATTGAAAACGTGAAACCTGTTAGGACAGGACAGCACTAAACATGATGAGTGATACAACTCCATGTTATTTCAAGAATGACATTATCAGTGGCATGAGAATAGGAGATAAAGCATGGCCTTTGTTGTTGTGACTCTACTATTCTACTTTAAGACATCTTATAAAGTATCAAAGAGCGGACAAGGTCGGTGTCTGAGCCAAGACAAGTATAGCAGTAAGTAGTCTCTCTGCATCTTTTTTAACAGTTACTTAGGCCTTTTTACTGAAAACGAGTGCTTTCTAATTATTCAGAAAAAGAAGCGGCAGCTGGGTTTTCCCCTCCCTTCTCTTCTCCTATAGAAGAAATGAAGGACATCCAGCTTTCCTGTTGGCTTTGCTGCTTACAAGTTCGTAGTGCATGTGCCCAGGCATATAAATAATTCCTTTTTGATGTAATTTTTGTCAAAGTTCCTTCATCTGAGTGACATTTTTGCCCCATATATATTAATGTTTAAATTTCCATTAACTTCCCCAATGCTGAGATTTCACCTGTTTTGCTTAAGTTCATTACAGTTCAATCTAATGTATTTTAAAGCATTCATAGTTTAATTGCTTCAGTGGAAAGCCGTTGTCATGACCAGCAAATCTTGCAGAGGGCAGAAAGGATCATGTAGCAAGGAACAATCCCACATAAGGGCTTATACAATGGAACAGAAATATTAAGCTCTACATTCAATGAGAAATTGCGTGGTAAAGGGCATTTCAAATTAATATTTTTTTTTAAATTGTTTTCAAGTAGAATACTGCTGCTTTTGAAGAGTTTTGTCAAAGTTTACAGCTTCATTCCTGCATGTGCGTTGTCATAAGCAACACTAGTTAAACATGTGGGTCTAACGAGATGGAGATAAATCTGTTAGCACCACAAGACAAGAGTGAATTATGCTGCTTGGCTGGTTTGGGTATCTTATTGTGCTGGAAAGGGAAGAAGAAAAAAAAGTTGAAAGTGAGTATGAGCAATAAAGAAAAGTTTTTTACAAAAAATAAGTCTATCCCTTTGTCCTCTGATTCTCTCATCTTTCCCCCCCTGCATTTAGCCTACAACTGCAGTTGTGGGGAAAGCTGTTCAGTGGAGCCATTCACCTTGCCGCAGGAGATGAAACATGCTCTTAGTGTCTGTGCTAAGCATGGTTTCCAACTTAAACTTCTCCCTTTTCTGCTTCTTGGTGTATTTACCTTGGTTCTTGCCTGGATCCAGGTCTGATCCTGTTTTCTATGGGCAAGTAGGTGCTTTAGCTAAAGTCTGAAATAGCTGGAAATCTGTGTTCCTGCAAAGATAATATAGGATATAATCCATTTGCTGCAGGTGCCTCAACTCATATCATCAGCTTTTTCCACCACTTCCTGGATACAAAGGAGATAAGACGATGTATAGACAAAGTTTACTCTGGAGTGCACCAGGAACTACTTGCAGGTGAACAAGAGTGCAAGTGCTTGGGATTTGTAAGCTGTTTATGGTAACAGAGATGTCTTGCCAGTTGTGGCTTTTCTTCTTATATTGCAGGAGACAGAGAGAAGCCATTTTTTTGCCTCACAACAGAAGCTTCTAAACAGCAAGGTTTTCCTCATTCCCAATTTACATTCACTAGACTTCAAGACTGTACTCATGAATGTGAACAGTGTTGTCTATAAATACATGTGTTGAGGTCCTCAACTGGTATAAATCTGCATTATTCCTTTGATTTATGTGAGCCGGCATGATCCTCTTTAGTTGAAGATCTGAGCCAGAGTATGGGAAACATACGTGTTAGCCAGGGAAGACTGTAGTAGGTTCTAATTGTTGTGCTTACTGCTTTCATATGGATATGGAGTGTTTTGAAGTTGACGTGGTCCAAATTAGAAATTCTCAATTTTCTATTTGCAGTGTCAATATCATGCTAAGTGGAACACTATCCTTCATTTAGGGGTTATGTTTCGTTATTGCTTCATAGGAAATGAAGACCCAGTTTCCATCTGGACTGTTAAGCAATACTGAAACTTTGAGGGATAGAAGTATTTCTTTAAAGGGTGAACTGACTGTATGTGCAAAGTGTCATGCAGTTAAAATGTTTAGCTAATTTAGAACTTATATTCATTTAAATTAATCAGACTGAATATATTCATGTAATGCAGCTGAATCCAGATATTTAGGGCATGTAAAATTAAGTAAAACAATGATTTATAAAATATTGTCACTTGAAAGAGATGAGAGATGCAGTCCTTTTCAAATAAAAAATGATAATGCCTTTCACTGGGAGAAGGGCTTTTACAAAGGGTCTTTCAGCTGAGGATCTTGCAACTCTTGAAAAGCTGAATTAGGGCTCAACACTGAAGCCTTTATCAAATGAACAGTCTGAAGGGGCAGGGAGCAGTCTGACAATTTGTCAGCCATAGGACTGGGCTCTCGTGCCTCGCTGTGCGAGGTGAGGCAGCTTTGCTTTCTATAATTCGCAGAATGAACAAGGAGGATGTGCCACGGTGCGACTTGCCTAAAGTTACACCACAACTCTGTGGCTAAGTTGTGGGATAAAACACCCTAGCAGGCTTGTATGTAAATTGCAATTTCATCTTTCTCTTGTGGTTGGGAAGAATAACAACTGTATTGAAATTTAAACCACAAAGATAACCTACAAATTGCATGGAAAGACATGATTATCCTGGCTGGTTATCTTGGTTGAAATGAAGAGATACTTTTCGAAATCTGTTGAGAGAGGGGCAGGGAAGCAAAAGGCTAACTCTGTAAATATTCTGACCTGAAGACCAGTTGAGCCAAGTTGGTTGTAAGCTAATAAGTTTTCATGTAATAGTCACCACCTTCCTTTCTGTCCCCCTCCCATCAGAATGATTTTACCAGAAAAAGATGAAATGTGTGTTGGATATAGATAAATGAGTTATGTTTAGTTAGAGCCCTACTCCATCTTCTGTGCATCTATTTCTAGTGATTTTACTGTTCCCTGTCCTTCTGTCTGGTTTATATCTTTAAAATGCAATAAGGAAATCTGCCACAAGCATGCTTGGAGAACCTGAGAAAAGCACAGTTTTGCACATTCAGATGAAAGCTGGTGGCAGTGCTCAATCTCACCATTTCATCACAGTCAGATACTATAAAGCAAGAACATCCAGGTTTGTATATGCTAGATTTTAAAAGGTAAAACAAATGTCAGTGATCTGCTGTGCTTTGCAGAATTATTGCCATAAATAGGCGCACTCTCTTGTTTACTTGGATGACTCATTTATAAGTCTATGATAAAGTATATAAAATTAATTATGTGCTCTTACACCTAACTGAAAAAAAAAACCCCAATTTCTACCATTGTGCTAATGTATGTAATTGTTTCTTTACAACTAGAAACCAGATCCTTTTTCATTCATGTATATTTACTCCAGCAGTTTAATTTATGGAACTGAGGTTTTGGGGGTAAGGGAGAGAAAAAAACCATTTCTTACGTTGTTACTGGAGTTGGGATGTACAAGTATGATTATGTAAAATCTGTGTCTGGGTGGCTGTTTGTCCTTCCTTGCAGAGTATTCTGTTCTCACTGAGTGGGAGGGTCACACTGTGAGACTAATAAGGACAGAGCTGCATCCCCCTCTACCACTCTCTGGAGACTCACTCCAGTAACTCCTTGGAGCTATAGCAGCTCTGTACAGGCATTTTCGGTGCTTCTGGGAGATGTACTAACACAAAAAAAACCCTAAAGGTAAGCAACTCATTATTTGTACTCAGCTTTTTAAACATCTCCCCTGCACACACACACTGCAGTATTCCCAGGGGTTGTGTTGGGTTGGTTTTTCTGGTTTTAAAATTGCCATTGAAGTTTATCACTGATTTTTTTTTTTTTTTTTGCCAATATTACCTATGAAAGAACATACGCGGTAAGCTCGTAATGTGCTGTAATCGGTCTGTGCTATAGGATTCTGCGTGTAACTACGTTGTGTATGATTATTGCTAAGATTGCTAATGAAGCGGTGCTGCTAAATTTGCAGTAATTCACTAACCGATTAACTGCTGCGAATTGCCACAATGCTCATTAATTGCACACACGTCTTTGCGTTTAAAAGCCTGTCTATTAGCGTGTGCCATCCCAATTAGCAGGCGTAGCGCCTCGCAGCCGGCGAGTCGAACCCCTCTTGCGAGCAGAGCGAGAAGCAGCGCCGAACGCTCCCCGAGGAAGGGGAACCCTCGCGGTTCCGCAGCTCCCGGGCAAATCCCGGGGGATGAGGAGGCGGAGGATAGTCCCGGCGGGCTGGAGCCAGCGCTGCCGTGTCGTCGATCCCTTCTCCCGCCCTCCCATCCATCCATCCGTGGGCGAGCGGCTCCCACTCACCTGCTCGCCCCGCGCAGGTGCGGCCGTTCGGGTCCTGCTCTCTCCGGGCTCCCTCCGGGCTCTCTCCGGGCTCCCTCGGTCCCGGGGAGCTCTGCCGGCGCAGGAAGGGCTGGGAGAACCGGTGGGAGCTCAGGGGCTGCAGGCAGGGTCAGGAGAGACGTGTGGGAGGCTCCGAGGGTGCAGGCAGGGTTGAGAAAGACGGTGGGATCTCCAGGGGTTGCAGGCAGGTTGGGGAAGAGACGGTGGGAGCTCCGGAGCGAGCAGTAACGCCCGTGCCGCGCTGCTCCTCGCCCAGCCCCGCTGCGTTAATTAAAGGCGTCCTCCGGAAAAAACTAACTCGATCCAAGAGAATTAAACCCCTCCGGTGTTGCTGTCTGGGCTGCGGCAGCTCGGGGCGCTCCCGATGTTGGAAGGAGCGGAGCCTCCCGGAGCAGCCGCGGGAGGGACCCGAGGGGTGGCGGTGGCGATGGGCGAGAGCCCATCCCATAATAGCTGGTGCCTGCTTGTAAAGCAGGTGAAGGGGATAAAATGGTGTTATTTGGCCATGTATTCACTTTGCTGCCCTTGGGGACGCTGGAAAAGTTAATGATGGTGTAGTTGCTGCTGGTACGCGTGAGCGGCGTAACGGCTTTGGGGATGAATGAGGTGCCTTGTAAAACTAACTGCATCTTAGAGAGAAAAAATAGAGCTAGAACTATATAAAACTATATAAAAACAGATTAAAAATACATATGCTTAGATTTATGATGAAAATTAATTCCCTATTGCTGAGATAGTAAGACTTAAAATTGCTTTATTTATTTATTTAAGAGCTTAAAACAAGTTTAGGGTTTTTTTTTTTAAATAGGGTAGATTTAGACTGAATAGAAGGAAGGCATTTTTTACAGTGAGGGTGGTGAAACACTGGAACAGGTTGCCCAGAGAAGTGGTGGAGGCCCCATCCCTGGAAACAGTCAAGGTCAGGTTGGACGGGGCTCCTCCAGGCAACCTGACATACCTGCTCATTGCAGGGAGGTTGGAGCAGATATCTTTAAAAATCCCTTCTAACTCAATCTATTCTATTCTTTAAAAATTATGTATTAGGTATATGATTTGTTTTTCTCGCAGAAAATGCAATTAGAAAAATATCGGGTTTTGTATTTCGTTCCATTCACGTGCATTCGCGTCACAGCTGGCTTAGAAGAAAAGCTGATGCTGTCTTCAGAGGGCAAAACATAAACTGTCAAAGCCAAACTTTATTTTTGTGAAATTTAAATTGTAAACTTAATACAGGCTGCTCTAGACACTTGTGTGTTTTGTGAGGATGAAAAACGCCGTGGTTTGTTTTCTTCTGCGCTTAAATAGAAACAACTGTATGTTGTCCTTGTTTCAATTTGAGGACTACTTCAGCAGTCACTGGCAGTGCTGTGACACCAAACAGTTTAGCTAATATATTTAAAATTGAAAATCTGGTACAAAAATAAAAGAAAATGAGTCATTACTAAAGAAATGAAAATGTAATGCCTTTACAACTAATATCTTTGAGTTAATATTTCTAATGTTTTACTGCTGAGTTTAATATATTAAAGAACTAAAGGAGTATATTTGTTGCTTAGTTATAAATTCACGTCTGTAGCTCCTTACAACCGATAAATGATACACTTTGTGTGTGACTAGCGACTTCTTCTTTACAGTTAAAAAATTGTTTGTAGGGTTTTTTTTTGTGGGGCAAGGGGGAAAATAATAAGAGATTGTTCTGAATATGATTGTTCTCTGTTTCAGATTTGTAGCTGATTGTTCACATGTGTCCAGGGAAAGATGAAGTACACTGGATCCTCCATGGTTTGGCTTTGTATGGCCGTGTTCTTCCTCCTTCATGTTTCTACTTCTGTGGCTGTCAGTGACCAGATAGGTATTTCCATTTTTATTGCCCATCATGGACCAACGGCATAAATCTCATTACTGAACAAATTTGAACACGTAATGATGGTATATGGAAAATAAGCAGTATGAGCAGATAAAATTGTACAAGATATTTTTAATC
Organism: Cuculus canorus; assembly: GCF_017976375.1. Lineage (NCBI taxonomy): Eukaryota > Metazoa > Chordata > Aves > Cuculiformes > Cuculidae > Cuculus > Cuculus canorus. The sequence goes on from NC_071403.1 coordinate 14,343,565, forward strand.
TCTTCTTTAAAAAGCCTGAAGTTTGAAGCAGTTCCAAAGCAGCCTTTCTGTTTTCTGTGCTTGAAAGATACGTGTTTGGAAGTAGTTGTAGTTCCTAGGAGTTTTGATTTGTATTTTTCAAATTACTGTACAAAACAAGATTCTAAATCTAGCTTGAAAAACTTAATTGGACAACATCATGGTTTTATTAGTGATCACATTGACCTAAACAACCTAATTCTCATGTTAAGTTCACCTAAACTTAATCCTGAGACCAGATCATATGTTTTACAGATGTAAAGTCAGACAAAGCCTTGTGCCTAAGAAGACAGGGGAAAGGAATATAGCGAGATTGTTAAAGTTAACAGCTGTTACCTGTCTTCTGCTAATTTTCTCATACTTCCCTGTTTTCTTCTCTTGCTGTCCACATGCTGTCTTGCTCTCTTGGTTAAACTGTGCACTGACTTGCCAGTGTGGTAATTTCTGTCTTAAAGGCACATCACTTGTGGCTGTAGAATAAGAAATTGTAAGTTTCCTAGAATTGCTCAGCATCTACCTCAACTTTCTAGAATTTTCCTACAGTTATTATTAAGGAGAACATGCTTGTTGCTATTTCAATAGAAATAGGGAGTGACAATTACTTTTTTGTTACACAATGAAACATATTTTTATTAATGCTGTTTTCCCTGAATCCTAATGAAAGATAGTGGAAGCTATAAATGCACAACTACTTTGAAACTCCATCATGCGTCTGAAATTCAGACCCAAATTTAAAGCATCAGTGACTAGGATAACATTGTTCTTAATACTCCTGGAAAAAAAAGAAATAGGAATGTTTAAGAACTAAGTGTCACGTGTGGGCTTTAGAGTGAGAATAACGTGTTGTGAATACTCTGAATTTAAGTCGCTTATATTTTTAAGGCAGCAAGGCTAAGTGCTCTACTGATGAATTATTCTTAACCTCTATGAGAGTGTGAGCCTACTTCATATCTGTGCAATCTTTCTCTTCATCTGCCTGAAAGAAGCAAAATAGGTTGTCTTCTCTGTCATTGTTTTGTATTGTAGAAGGGAAGTTTTAAAAGTGCTGTGAGGGTGAAAGTACAGAAGTTTCCTCAATAATATAAATTAATAAATAAAAATTTGAAGAAAATTAAAACAAAATGCCAGGAAGCATTGCCTTTTTTTGTTTATCTTCTTATATTTTCATTGGGGGGAAAAAAAAGCCTTAGTAAAATGTGGACCAGTCATAGAAGGTGTGACAGATACACTGAGTTGCTAATAAGAGTCTATAGTGACTGTGTTTTACGTTCTTTTAGAAGTTTGTGGCCAGACAGCCAGCAGGCAAATTGCAGTTTTCTTTAACTTGATTGCCACAAATGGAACAAATATGGGTCAGATTGAGCTGCTGGGAAGAAGAAGAGAGGTTGAACCTCTCCTGAGAATAACTGACGGTGCACAATTGAGAGAGAGTTCAGCAGTTTGAGGTGATAGAGGCAGATGGTGAGGAATAACAAGTAGTTAGCCGCCAGCTTGAACAGCCCTGTCAACAGCAGGGAATAGGCCCCGAGTGAAGCCTCGGGTTGATAACTGGAAGGAAGCTCTTCTAGAGACCGAAGGGATGGTTACTGTCCAAAAAATAAATACAAGTTATAGGCCAGAAAGCAGGAGCTTAGGAAGAATGGGTTCCGTGGCAGTGCAGCAGTAAGGGGTACAAGCGTGTCTGCGAGCCTTTGTTGATCAGCCCCGTTCAGCTGAACGGAGTGTGCTCTGTTGCAAAATTGTCTTGTTCTAGTTTGATAATCTGTTAGCAGGTGAATCTATTACAAATTGCTAATGTGCTTACTTCAAGAAGAGAGAAATACCTAATCTCATCCTTGTGTTTGTTTTGGGTGGTGGGTTTTTTTTTTTTCCTCTCTTTCATTAACTGGCTCTTTCTTGGGCATTTGTTCTCTCCCGTATACTAACTGTTTCGATCAGCATCTGTCCTTCAGGATCTGCCCAGTCAATCCTTTTGGTTCTCTTTCTTAATAATATATGCATAACATTTATTTCTTACTGTTCTAACATGAAAGCTTTTCCAGCAAAGCTCATTTAGGTAGCATTTTGGATTATTGCATTTACATCCTGAAATTTCTCACCTGATCTACTTGAGTCTAGAGGACTGGCCTTCAAATGCAGGGAAAAGTTTAATTAAAGTTAATTTGTAGGTGGAGTTGGGGAAAGGAGTGTGTTAAGGGAAGGAAATTTTGTGTGCAAGGGAAAGGATTAATTTGTGTGTGTATGTAGGGGAGACCTTTCTGAGCTGGCATTCTGACTCCTTGCGACTTATTAATTGGGTCGATATTATAAGTAAATACCAGTACTGTGAAAAAATGTCAGTATGACAATATACTAGATCCTCTCAGGGCAGTCCTCCTTAGGCTCTGAATGTGTGCCAGCAACCATTAGATTCACATTGAAGATTATTTTCAGTTCTCACTTGTCCAGAAGTTTTGATGTGCTAATCGACCATCAGAAGAGAACACTCACTTTTGATGACAGAATACGGCAAATTTGAAGAAGAAAGTTCAGGAGTCCTCAACAATCATGTTTTTGATCCGACTTCAAAAATATTTTTGTATTTTCAAGTTTTAGGGTTTTTTTTTGGTTTTTTTTGTTGTTGGGAATGTGGTTTTGGAGTGGGGACGTGAGCTCTTTCTGTAGTGATGCAAGTCAAATTTGATTTATGTTAAGGGCTTTATATTAAGAATATTAAGATTTTGTCTCGTTCCCAGATCATTGCTGCTTTTCCAACTTTTTTTTTTTACAGTTAGTGTTTTTCAATGTCACTTGCTAACCCATGAAAAATGTAGTATAAACAAAGTCCCAGGACTGCCAGGCATGGTGAATTTCCATTGCCTTTTGACGTGGAATGTGTTGTGAAAAGTATTGGCTCTAGATTACAATTTTAGATAGGCACTTTAACCCAAATACAGTGAGTACTTTCAAGCATGCAGATCCGTTCAGCTTTTTGGGTTTCATGTTTTAGTACAGCTAGATACTTCTTAAAATCAAGATAATGCCTCTACAGTAACTCATACAGTGTAGTCATTTCTTAATACTTGATTTCTGAATATTTAAAGTTTGTGGATCCACAAACTGTTGTTAGTGGTGAACCTGCCAGCCTTGGATTGCTTGACTTGTAGTTGAGTACTACGGCTTCTTGAAAGCCTGTACACTATGTAAAAGCCTGACATAGGATGTGGGTGTATGTTAGGAGGAGCTTTGCTGTTTGGTCACATTCAATTGGCCAGTCATGGTTATTAACGGAAACTTAGGTGCCCTTGCAATGGGCACGTCAGTGGTGTTAGAGGGCAGCTTAAAACTTTACCTGAACATGAAGTTTAATAATTAAGTAGCAGATAGTTAACGTCTAAAGTGAATCTTGACGTTACAGGTTACACTTGATCTAGAGGAGCCAAGAGTGCTTACTGGAAGCCACAATTCCCAGTCAGGAAGTATACACAAGAGATGTCTGTAAGAGTGAGACTGAAGCATGTACCAGAGTCTCCTCTGTCCTCGTTTGCACGGAAAGTAAAACTGGGCATGGGGCCTAGATGGAAGCTGTAGTGTGCTTCAACAGGTGCCTTGATCGTTCCAGGAATTCAGAACATGCCATTGCATGTTGCAGCAGTCAAAGTAATGGTGTTGCATCTATGCTTCTTTTTTTTTTTTTGTGTGTGTGTAATACTGTTAGAAAACAAAACAAAACCCCAACTTAATAGCATCTTATTGGAGAGACAGAAAATCAGTGATCTGTGATATACCTGTTTGATTTACATAAGTACATGTTTTTGAAATTATTAGGTTGGTTTATAATAATGAGCTCCTATGTAGAGCTCATTGATTTCTAAAGATTAAGCTCTGTAATTTGTCTAATGGACAAGTGATCTCATGAACTTATAGATATGTCACCTTCAGGTTTGACATCACCATTTTAATATGAATTGTGGACATCAAAGCAAACAGGCAGTGTTATTACATGCAGAGCGATCTAGTGTATAAATATAAGCTCATACTTTTTACTGATTCATTAGTTTTATAGTAATGTATGATAACAGGACACGTAGGTGCATGGTTTCCATGCCTGGATTAGTGGTAAGGGTTGGTCTTGTTCTTTTTCTTCCCTGAATGCCACCTTGTAGATCTAATTCAGTCAGCCATGGGCTGAGTGGATAAACTGTATTTTTTGTCTTGGGCCAAAAGAAATTTAAAAATCTGTAAGCAGTACTAAAAATCTTGGAAGAGGCAGACGCTTTCACTGTACAATCTGTAACTGTAGAAACAATTTTTATCAATCTGTAGCAATGAAAATTGTCAGTCCTGGTATGAAGAAGTTTAATTTTGAATATGTTACAGTTTTGTGTTAGCTCTATGTTAAACAAGAATAACATTGGCCCAAAAGAGTGCATCAGCAGCACAAGATAGCAAAGATTCATAGCAACCCTTTCAGTTCTTCTGGGGATATGGAATACAACCAAATAAGTAACACTTACACAGCCCATCTATGCTGTGAGTGTTACGCCACTGGTAAAAATAGGTCCTAAGTCCAATCTGTGGCATGTGAGGAATCATTGCTATCATATGGATAACACAGAAATTAAGGATTGAGTCTGTATTTGGACTTTAAAGAAAGTGGCTAAGGGAGTAAGCTAAAACTCCCTAGTCTTTTGCCACTTTGCTTTCATGTAAGCAAATGCTGAAAGAAAAAAAACACAGTTGTGTCCCAGGTGCTCTAGAGCTTGCTACAGCAGTACAAGGTAAAATCAGCAATAAGTCATATCTGGCTGCTTTTATTATAAGTACTATAAAGTAATTTAACCGAAAGCGAATCTGCCCTGTAGCATTTATACCTGTGTAAATATATATATAAAAATATATTTATAAAACCCCTCTTTTAGAAAACACGTAGATTTAAGGTAAATTTTGTCAGTGTATTTGAGATGCTGTTGTAGCTTCAGCTGTAAAAGGCTTCATTTTTGCCAATATATTTCTTTTAGCTGTACAGGAGTAAATCTACCGTAACCATGTTCGTTGTTTTAGAATAGCTACAGATGTCCCTCACGGGTCTGTTCTGAGAATGGAGCTGTTTAATGTTTGCATCGATGATACAGACAGCAAGATCAAGTGCAACCTTGGCAAGGTTGCAGATGACACCAAGCTGAGCAGTGCGGTTGTCACACCAGAGGGACAGGATATCATCTGGAGGGACCTGGACAAGCTGGAGAACTGGCCTGCGTGAACCTCATGAGGTTCACCATGGCCAAGTGTAGGGTTCTGAACTTGATTCAGGGCAATCTAAAATTTCAGTATAGGGTGGGGGACAACATGATTGAGAGCAGCTCTGTGGAGAAAGGCTTGGGGTGTGCTGATTGATGAGAAGCTGTGTGTTGACAGCCCAGAAGGCCAACCCTATTGTGGGCTGCATTAAAAGAAGTGTGGCCAGCAGGTCAACAGAGGTGATTCTCCCCCTCTGCTTTGGTGAGATCCCATCAGTAGTATTGTGTCCAGTTCTGGAATACCCAGCATAAGAAGGATGTGGAACTGTTGGAATGAGTCCAGTGGAGGCCACGAAGATGGTCAGAGGGCTGGAGCACCTCCCATACAAGAACAGTTTGAGAGAGTTGGGGTTGTTCAGCCTGGAGACGAGGAGGCTCCAGGGGTACCTTATAGCAGCCTTCCAGTATCTGAGGGGTGCCTACAAGAAAGCTGGAGAGGGACTTTTTACCAGGACGTGGAGTGGTAGGACAAGGGGGAATGGTTTTAAATTGGAGAGGGGAGCATTGACACTAGACTAGACATCAGGAAGAAATTCTTCTCAGGGTGATGAGCCACTGGTACAGGTTGCTCAGGGAAGTTATTGATGTCCCATCCCTGGAAATGTTCAAGACCAGGTTGGATGGGCCTTGAGCAGCCTGGTCTGGTGGGAGGTGTCCCTGCCCATGGGGACAGGGTGGAACTGGATGATCTTTAAGGTCCCTTCCAACCCTATACATTCTATGATTCTGTGATTTTGCATCCATAGTTTAATAATAAGTGATTGAACGCTGAGGTTTGTAGACTAAAGGGTATCTAAGGTGAGCCCGTTTCTGTCCTATAGCGTGTGTTTGCACAACAAATGGTATATTGAAGTTGCTATGTCAGTATGTAATTTCAGTGAATTTCACTGCTTTTCACGCTGCATAAAAATCCCTGCAAAATGAAAAATATGTGAGGTTTCATTTTGGTTTCAGAGATTTCAGCGTGGATATTCTTAACAGTTCTGTGTCTTTTCTGGGAAAAGGGAATCTACAGTGAGAATTGCTAATGGGTTTAATGCTTGCGTTTCATCTTATTTGTCATGAAAATTTATAGCTATCAATACAGGTAAATTCATATATATGTACATCCTTGGGTGTATATATATATGAAGGAAAGAAGATACGTTGTTAGTGCCTCGGAAATAAATTTACAGTTGATGGTACTTGTAATTGTAGATTGCAATTTAGATGTAAAGGACATGTAACTTGATGAATCTTATGAAAAGATATGTTCCACCAAGTCTGTTCTTCAAATATTTGATTTAATTTTCATTAACTGTGTTGTCAGGAGGCATCTTTATATCCGTATTACGCATAACTTAGTTTCACTTTCCCTGGTTGTTTCCAATTAGCCATTCTTAATCCAGATCAAATACTGTAACACATTTAATGGAATTTAAGACTTTTGATGGACCATAAATTTCTGCATCACTACAGGATGAATAAATGACAAATTTCACGTGCGTTAAGATTACAAATATAGCTCTTTTGAATGCCAGCTTCCCATCTGGATGTTCTTAGAAGTCTTTAAATATAGATGATTTCCAGGCTAATGGTAGGACATTCCTCCTTACTTTTTCCATTGAACTGACACTTAAGAAAATCCCTCGACCTTCACTGTTGAGCACCTTCAGGTATACTTTGGCCATGTTTTTAGTTGTCAGCTCAACATGGAGCTCTGTGCTTGATATGTGCACGGGCCAAATCCTGCTTGTCATCTTCCATTTGACAGTTTTATTTGGTTTAGTGGAATTATTTGCGCAGGGCAGAAAGAGCCCTGTCTCTAACCCGTGCACAGAAGTGATATTTTGCTGTATTTGCTTCTTAAAAGTGGGTATTGCTGTGTATATTTATAAAAGAAGAGATGAAGGGGCTTTAAGTAATATACTGCATATTAATAATGCGATGTTTGATCTAAGTGTACAGCTAGATTTAACATTAGAATTTACTGTTTGCCAGATTTTAGAACATTCTGCTTGTTTACCTAAATACTGTGGCTCAGATTTAATTTCTTGTAAAGGTACTTCAATTTTCAACCTTTTTTTTCAAAATAAAAGTATTGCTTCCATTGTTTATTATGTGATATGATTATATCCTTGCTAAGCCACATTTTCAAGTTATTGTTCACTAAAGTAACAATAGATTATTGTAATGGTAATCAAGCATTTGTGCTTTATTTTTTTGATGTATGTTAATGAGAAGAGAAGAAATATTCTAATAATACAGCCAGAAATCCAAAAAAAAAAAAAAAGCCAAAACCCCCGAACTTACAGCAGAAGTTATTGCTTTGTAGAGTATTGTAGATGGAAAGAGCTTGGTAAGAATTTAGTGCTTTTCTTCTGGTTACGTTGTTGATGTATACTTCAAACATATAAGCTGAAATAAAATGTGATAAAATTATTATCTGCTTATATTACTAGAACTGTATCATGAAGTCTCAAATATCATTGGTTTAATTTAGATGTTTTAACTTGGTTCATTGCTATTTTTCATGTCCCAAAGAAACAAAGAGAAACATTCCTGTTAATGTTATCACTGTCATGATAGTTTGTTCTAATACATTTTTATTTGATTGAATTTTATGATAGATGCTAAACTGTATTCTCTTGAAGGTGCTGTATGTCCTTTAATGAAAACAGTTGTCCATCATCTCAAACAAATCGACCGAGACAGTCTTGATGTTTCAGGTAAATGACTGTGTTGATAAATTAAGTGGCTAACAGTGGATGTAATTGTAGTCTTACTGAAGCTGGCTTTAAAACTGAAAGGGCAGTACAAGACTGTCACCCCCGTGTCCCAAAGCTGTTGTTATTTTTAGGGAGGTGGGGTTAAAATCAGAACATGTTGTTCTTGGAAAGTATTAGTTCAAGTTCTGCAGCCACACTGATTTCCATTGTTTTTCCCCAACATCCTTCATTCTTATCACTTCAGATGATAAAAGGAAATAACAAATGCATTTCTTCTGTTGCAAAGTCACCTACTGAGTGAATTTTGCACTGATGGTTTCTTTGTTGATAAAATGCATTTTTGAAGTTTCTCTGACTTCAAGTACTGGTTTTCGAAATAGCTTGTGCTCTAGAAAGTCACCAAGACTGCTAAAAGTCAGTATTGATATCCATTTTTAAAATCGCATTAAATAAACTAAATCATTGTATCCTGTTTCACAGGCTTTGATCTGGCAGAAAGTTTTTCTTTGAGGCAAACATCTTGTGGAGGGAAAAGAATGTGTTTTAAACTGGGAAGTGCACCTCTCGTCAGAGACACAAAGTAAGTGAGATACTACTTTCATTCTAAATCTTTAAAAGATACAGCTTGGACTAAGTGCCACTAATTAGTTGAAACATGGAGCAGTGTATTCAGAGTGCCACGGAAATAAAGTGTATCTGTTTTCAATCATTTTCTTCTGTAAGACCTGGGATTTTTTCAGGAAGCATTTTGATTCAGGTGTGTTTTTCTTCTGTAATCTGGAAGTATTCAGGTAGGAACTTAATTGTGAATATTTTTCTCAAATCCTGTTTCTGATAGTGAAGAAGACTGTACTGTTTATACATAAATATTTATAAAACAAAGAAATTTCATGGCAAAACAAGAAATGTTATACTAATCTTCCTCAGTGAAATTGGCTGTCCTCTCTCTCATTACAGCTGGCAGGATTAGAAATGCACCGTTTCTTGAAATGCTGTATTTTTGTGATTATTTGAGGGTTTTTTTCCCGGTGGAATTGACCTCTTGCCTTTGAGCAGCAATAGAATGGTGGGTACTTAGTGTAGAGGTGAAACAAGGCAGTGTCCTATTTTGACACAGGATGTGGTAAAGGACAGAAACTGCATGAAAAATGAAAAGGAAGGTTGAAAAGAGTAAGTCAGAATGGGATTGGATGGATTTGAGTTTGCATGGGGACAAAGAAATGGCAAGAAGCAGTTAGGAATGTAGTTTCAAGTTCCTCATGCTTAGTGGAGAGAGAGAAGATCATCTCGGAGCTTCTTGGTTGAGATGTGCTCCCAGTCATGAGACTGTGGTTTCTGTACAGCATGTTCCTGTGATGACGAGGGAAGCAACTGTATTCCCGTGTCTTTGAGTTGGGTGTTTTGTGTTGCAAGAGGTCTGGCTCCAGCTTGCCTAGGGAAAATAATACATCCAGACTTTGGAGTTCCCCTTTCCTTGGATTCTGGGCAGAGCTAAGTGAGGCTGGGGGTAGCATGACACCAGGGGGGAGGAAGAAGAGAGGAATCAAAGAAAGTGATCTTTGGGAGAGGAGAATGATTAAAGAGATATGACCTACATCTTCTAGATTACTCGATAGATTCCGACTATGTGTAACCCTGTAAAATTAATGTAATCCCTGTCTTTTTTTTCTAAATAACTTAATTTGCTGTTGAAGGAAAAATGAGTAGATAAAATTATTTGACACAGAGAGCACTTTATTCTTACTAGAGCCTTCCCAATATTACCCAAATTGTCTTTAGAAGAGGTACAAGTAGGTGCTGCCCATATATGTCATTACTAAAAAGATTGTGAATTTTTGTCAGTAAGAAAACTTTTATTTTAAATCCAGTATTCATTTTATGGATATCTACAGATTTGAGGGTGATGTGAGACTATAGAAGAGTAGAAAATCAATAACAAGAACTGTGGGGCAGTTATCCTTTAGGAAGAAGAAGCTGAGTAATGCTTTATATACATGAAACACATACTGCAAACTGACTTATTCTGAAACTGTAGGAAAATCAATGTCAAACGTAGTCAGAAGAGCTAGATATTGGAAAAGGGTGAATTACTTAAAATTCACATGGCTTTGAGGGAAAAATCGTTATTCTTGATTGATTTCTAAGAATTTGATGTTTTTGGAAGGGATCTGACAGGTGATGTTGAGGTTGAAAAATGTCAAGCCTTTTTCCTAGCTTTTATTAGTAAGCCTGAATGCTAAAGTCTATGCTTTATTTTCTTTTAAAACCCATTTATTAGCAAAGGCAGTGAAAATAGGGAAATCGTGTCATGGCTGATACCTGTGTCTTAGCAAACCCTTAACTCTTAGCTGTTACAAGGAAAATACTCTAGGAAGGCAACACTTTCTATTTTACTGTATGGGGTGGGAAAGAAATCCAACATATTTTCTTTTTTTTTTCTCTGTATTTTATCTGTTCACTTTTTGGTAAGGAGCATGATTCTTAGAGGTAAAAATGGCTAGGTTTTCTTCATTTTCAGTGTAACTTGGGCAAGGAGATCAATAATTTCAGTAAAGGATAAACCTGGAATGCAGATGGTGTGGTTTCAATGGTCTCTTGCTTCTCATGTTCCTCTCTTTCCCTGTTGTTTTGTTCTGTGTATCCTCATTCAAGAAAAACTAAAGATAAAAATCTTTCCATTTTCCCTTCAAAATGTGTATCTAATGGATGAAAGCTTTAACTGGATGAAGCAACTGAAATGATTATTAATAAAACTTGTAAAAGTGCTAATCTATGAATAAAGTTAGGCTGAAAATTAATATCATGTTATTGATGTTAATGAGAGAAAAGATAAGCTTTTCTGTCAGCTTGCTTTGGACGTAAATAGTACCTCTTACATTTATCTTCCTGAAGAAAAAAAAAAAAGCGTTACAAATATTTTCAATAACATTAGGCATTAGAGAATTTCTATGAAATCCTAGTTCTTCATGGCAATAGCCTTGCTGGTGCTTTTAGAACTCTTCACTGAGCAATGCACGTCGTAACTAAGAACAGAATTTACTTTTCTGTTCAGTATGTTGAATACAGAATAGCTTTCTGTTCTTGAGATAAAACTTTAGACAACATTTTAAAAAATTATTTGTTTAAAGTATGTTTCATAGTCTGACAGTCTGAGTTGGTTTTTGAAAATAAGGGCACTTGGCAGTCAGGAGCACAAAACAGAGCTCTGACACGGTAGGGTTACAACGAAGGATAGGCAGGAACTCAGATGTCTGTCATCATAACCTTATAACTTAGTTATCTCAGTTATTAGAGGATGATATATTACCTTTATTTAAATCTTCTCTTACATTATGTCAGATTGTGTGGTTCCAGCCCCTTTGCATAATTAGAAACACAGAGGTTTTTTAGGATCATTCTGCTTCAGAAAATATGTTAGTAGACGTGGTGTGCAGTAAGCAGCAGAGCAGTGTTTGTTATCCATCCTGCAGGAAACTGAGAGTATCTGATTAAGCTGACTAGCAAGTATCAAGTAACTTGGCACATCTCGTCTTGCATTTCATTCATTCAGTCGTAGTGTGGGTAATAGAAAGCTATGCTGTGCCATTTTTCTTGTGTGATGCCATTTTGGTTTTCTTTTTTTTCAATGAACGTGGAGTAGTGTTGCACCTATTTATGTGTTGTAAATAATTTACGATGCAGTGTCAGCTTGGGAAATCAATTATGTCTGTGTTGGATTTTAGTTATATTTCTTGTCTATACCTTTTTTTGTGATGGAGCTTTGTACTTATTTTGTCTAGTGATAGGAGATGGAGAGCTTTTATGCTCCATGTAAATGACTATTAAGTATTAATTCAATTCTAATAATATTTTTCAAGGTTGAAAAGTGATTTTTAAATTAAAATACTGAATTACTGCAATTCTTATGTGGATATTAATAGAAGCTATTCCTGAGTAAAGTAGTATAACTGCGCCTTTGAATAATAAAGAAATTCACAGTAAAATACTGTTGTGCACGCAATCTAATTATATAGTTAGTCATAACAACAGTAACTGTATAAGATTTTAATCCTATTTCAAGAAATACATTATACAGTCACGTTTTGTTATCTAGTTCAACGTGTACTGCCTATGCAATGTATTCCAGTTTGGCACAGGGCTTGCTGACAAAAACAGCACAGGGCTCTGTGCTGATAGGAACTCCTTTGGATATGCCAGCAGTATCCAGCACTTCGGGACATGAGGCCTTTTAGGCTAATCTTTGTTCTTACTTGCCTTAGAGTAAATAGCAATATGCTGAAACAATTTCACTGTCCTTCTTTGAAGATGCATTGTATGTCAGTTGCTCCTTATTTTCACTTTTCTGGGTTACTGGTGGGACTTTTTTTTCCCCCTTTGAAAGCACCAATAAAGGGAATTGTAAGTTGTTTTTGACCGAATTTCAGAATGTTTTTGAAGTGGATGTTTGTGATTAGCAAATCTTAATGGCACAGTCATGGCTTTCTTATTTTATAGTTTGTTTGGCTTGACAAACCATATTAATTTATTGAAGAGATCATTGTAGCTGGCTGTTAAATGATCTCAGAGTTACTGCAGTTGGGATTATTCTCATGACTTTTTTGGGAGTTCTTCCCCTTTCAGTGTAAGATACTGCAAAAGAGCTTGGATTTTGACTGTATTTGGACTAGTGAGCTCTATCAACAGTGTTGACACACGCTGCTGCCAGAAGAGCTGTGGCTTGGGCCATAGTTCAGAGAAAGTGTTTCACCTCCATGTGATGTCTAGTTACTGGATGCAGAAATACTCTTCCCTATTCTGTTGATATATTCCAAGCTGGAGGATTCTTTTTGCTAAGAACAGAAGTTGATGATGAAAGAATATTTATGTGGGGTTTTCTGTTTGTTTTTACTACTGACCTTTTCAAGAGCAAAACATGCGTAGGGAGTTGCATTCCCTTGAGCACAGCAGGCATCAAGTGAGGCAGTTTCTGTGCACAGCCTCTTCATAGCTAGCATTTTGCTCCCTGAGGGCATCTATCCCTGGGTGCCTTTGCAACCATTTACTTAACCTTGTGGTCTCTGGTTGTATCTGCTGAGACTTCATTTTTTTCACCAAAACAGTAAATACAGAGGTCCCTGCATGTGACTTCAGCTGTCAGTCAATGTCTACATGGGCATGACTTCTGATTAGCTTTGCCCACGGCATATGTTTTGGAGAGTGAAGACAGGTTCCGCAGTCTTCTTGGAAAATATTATTAAGATATGTATTGAGAAGTCATATAACTTTTTCCTAAATACAGTATAGACTTCATAGAAGTGAAAATCAACAGTTTCTAAAAAAAATAATCGGAAACTTTTCAAATAATGGACTTAAACATCTACTGAAAAAGGCAATAAGGTGGCAGCCTCCTTTGATGGCAATAGTTAGTTGTGCTCACAAGCTTTTTTTCTGTGCTTACAGAAAAGAAAGTCCTACTAGGCCTTGGTGTATTAAAATATTAGATAATTATGTAAAAAAACACCTCTCCCTTCCTATATCATGTATTTATTTGAGGTCATTTGAGCTTGCTGAGCCAACTATGCCAGGACTGATATGTCTGGTATTTTGGTTGCAGGGTATTTTCAAGAAAAGAACTTTGTCTCTGGAATTTGCTTTCTGAGTGTGAGACACTGAATTTAGTGCAAATCCTGATGCTTTCTTCAGGTCTTTCCAAGCAGTGCATCAAAAGCTGTAGTGATACAGTCTTTCTTTTCTGATCTGGTTGAAAGGTACTGAAATTGTGTATTTGTGCTTATTTCCAGAAACTTGTGAACTTACTGTATTTTATAAATTAAAAAGGACAGTACAGGATTACTGTTGAAAGAACAAATTGGAGCTGTGCCTACCTTCTAAATACTAATTACATAATTTCATAACTAAAAAGAAATGAACACTGCGGCTGCTCACCTTGAAAAAAAGATAGGACAATGCTTTTTTTTTTAAAGTATGAACATGTGAATGTCTCTCTGCATATTTGGGCTTGTTTCTACCTGACAATTTACAAGAAACATGCCAAGATTTCCTGATAAAATATAAAATTCAGACATTAACGGATTTTAATTCCTATATTGGGCTATAATTTAAGATGCAATTGACTATTCAGAAAGATTTAGGAAAGTAAAAGGAATGACTAAGAGGTGGCAGGGAGCAAGAGTATATATGGAAATGTATAGTCCTTACCTTGAAAGCAGATTGAAAGAACAGAGAGAGGAAAAACTATTTTAATTATGCCTCTGGCTGTAGCAGGTCTGAGTTCTTTAGTCTTTAAAATGTTCTCCAGACAAAAGAGCACTTAATGTGACAGTGTCGTAGGAGTTGAATTGGTAAGATAAATTTGGATGAAGTAGACTGTTCTTTTCTGGTTTGTTTTATTGTTTTTTTTTCCCCAGCAATGTTGTTCTTTCCATAAAATACTTGTAGATAAAGGGAAGGAGCTTTTGGGATGTGTAATTTAAGGCCACTGACCCAAAGCAAAAGTATGCAGGAGACCAGCAGCATTTCTGTGTGTTTCCCCATATTCACAGAATAACTAGGTTGGAAAAGACCTCCAGGATCACCGAGTCTAACCATTCCATCATGGTTCAGGATGAAACTTCAGGCAGCCAATAAGGAAATTACAGAAGCACTGGATGAACAAATAGTAGAGGCAGTTTACTTTCATTACTTCAAAAGCTTTCCTTAATTTGAAAAACACATAGTTCAGATTAGTGTTATTTTCTCCTGCTTACTTTGTTTTAAAGAAGAAGTCTATCCAGCCGAAGTTATTATTTGGAAGGAAAAATAATTCAGAACTTCACCTTCACAGCACTCTTCTCCAGCTCCCAACCTCATCTCACTTCCTCCACATCGGCATTGGCCTCTCCAGTCAGTGAGGCCGGCAGCTGCTCCCCATGGCAGTGTGATATCCAGAAGGGAAGGAACACGAATGCGCTGCTGAGGCAGGGGACAGCCTGCCTTTAGCTTAAGCAAATCCAGAAATTGCACCTGTGGTTTTATTTTTTATTCTGCTCTGTGGAGAACATTTCTATTTATCTGGTTAAAACAAGGGCTATATCTAAGCAATTTCACTTTTTCTACATATGCCGATAGAGAATTTTTCTTTCTTTGCATCTGTTACAGATGACAGAACTATTTTTCAGTTTTCTTATTGGATAAGATAGCAAAACTTAAAACATACTGCAATTGCTAAACTAAGTTATTGTGTTGTTAGAATTTTAGATTCTGTACAAGTGATGTACCTGGACACTTCCCTGTGGGCTTTATTGCAATTGCTAAACTAAGTTATTGTGTTGTTAGGATTTTAGATTCGGTACAAGTGATGTACCTGGACACTTCCCTGTGGCCTTTATTCAAAACGCTGGCTGCAGATTCTGCCATAGGTTATTCACTTTCCGGTATGTTAGCTGAAGAGAGCTTTAAGTGTTGCCAGACTCGGGGAAACTTTTGTAGGAGTCCAGATGATTCTTATTCCCTGCCAAACGTGATGACTTTTAAAATCTTTAATGTTGTCTTGAGTTTTCTTGGCCATCTTTTTTGAAGAAAAAAGTCTGCCAAAAATTAAGTACAAGATAATACTGTAAATCAATAGAGAGGATGCAGATCTAAATCTGTAATAAGACCTGTGTTTGAAAAAAGCAGTAGTCAGTATAGTCTTAGAACAAAGATACAGTTGTGATACTAATATAGTTCAAGTTTCTTAGAAATCCAGAGTAAATATTGACATATACAGCAGTGCTGTATGCAACCACACAGAATTCACTGAAATGTGCTGGATATAATGCATGCAGAACAAGATAGGCTATAGACTCTGTATGTTGTAGTATAAATTAGAGACTGCAAGATCATTTATCAGTTTTGCTGATTGGGCTGAGAGGGTTCACGTGTGTTCATAAAGCACGTATGATCTCTCCCGCTGAAGCAGTGGCGTTTCACAAGGTGTTTATCAGAGGAGAATGGGGGGGGGTGAAACAAACAAACCACAAAAACCTTTGTAATAAATCAGGATAGGTTTTTCCTGACTTTTAACAGTAAATGTAGTAGCTAAATTTAACCTACAAAGATGTTTGTGCTCAAACCTCTGTCTACACTAGGCTTTTGTTGTTTAAAGGTGTCATAGAAGTATCATTCCCTTCCCCAGCCTTGCCCCTGAGTTTTCAGTTTTTCAGTCTACAAATAATTCATGAGCATGCCTACAGTGAAACTACCTGGTGCTTTTTTCATTACACTGATTTTTTTATTTATTTTCAGTTTGTTGTGAAAGATTTTTGGCCCTTAGCATTTGTTTATAGTTAGCTCTTTGTGGTTTTTATCATTATACCATGAAAGATATTCTCTTTCGTATTTTTGGGAATAAATTGCCAAATTTTTAAAAATACTTCTTTAATTTTGCATGAACCATACAGTCCATGCCCTCAATTTTTCACTTGGGGGTCTGAGTATCGACTTGATTTCAGTCACAAGCATGAATATTTGTCATGTCACAAACTCATTTCAAAACTTGGAATGATTTCATGAACTTCAACATGAAGAACAGTTTATAATATCTAGAAATGAAGTCCTGATGTACAGATATTGATATATTAACAGAACCATGTGCAAGAGATCATGTTATTTTTTTTAATTTAGTCAATGTGACTAGCTGCAGAATTTCAGAATTTTATTAAAAAAAAGTAAGTCCTAAAAATACTCTGAGACTGAGCATGACAATACAGGCCTTGAGTAATCTGTTGCTAGCTCCTAATATGGCATTAGGCTTTTAATATTCGTATTATGATGAGGGACTTGAAACACCCCAACATCTGCTGGAAAAGTAGCACAGTGAGTTGTAGGCAATGGAGGAGACTTAGAAGTTGCCCTCAATGCATTCCTAGTTAGCCAGGTAATAGACAGCCCTACCAGATGGGACATGATACTGAAACTAATGGTCATCAACACAAGCGAGCTAACCAGTGACATCAACATTGGAGGCAGCCTTGGTTGCAGTGATCAAGCACTACTGGAGGTCACTGTTGGAGTTCACCTTGAGGAATGTGGGTCAGGCAAAGATTAAAATCAGGTGCCTGAATTTTATGAAAGCAAACTTCCAGCTGTTCAAGGAAGTCAATAGGGACCACCTGGAATGCTGCTATCAGGGACGAGGGAGCAGAAAAAAAAAAAGCTGGCAGATGTTTAAGGATGCTTTCTGTGCTTTCTGCTTGTGTAGGGGTATGGTCATGGAGGCGAAGGCATGGCTGGAGCTGAATTTGACTGTGGAGGTAATGAATAATAATAAGGGCTTCTGTAGGT
The DNA here is from genome assembly GCF_017976375.1 of Cuculus canorus. NCBI lineage: Eukaryota > Metazoa > Chordata > Aves > Cuculiformes > Cuculidae > Cuculus > Cuculus canorus. The sequence goes on from NC_071403.1 coordinate 14,360,873, forward strand.
ATGTCAGCCATGAAAGGAAGGTTAAAAAAGTGCCCGAAGGGAGTGTGTGAGAAAGCTGAGGAAGGACCTTTTACAAGGGACTGTAGTGATAGGATGAGGGGGAACAGCTTTGAATTCGAAGGGGGAAGATTTAGTGTAGACGTTAGGAACAAATCCTTCCTGATCAGGGTAGTGAGGCACTGGCACAGGTTGCCCAGGGAAGTTGTGGCTGCCCCATCCCTGGGAGGTGTTCAAGGCCAAGTTGGATGGGGCTTTTAGCAGCCTGGTCTGGTGGGAGGTGTCCCTGCCCGTGGCAGGGGCATTGGAACTTGATGAGCTTTGAGGTTGCTTCCAACTCAAACCATTCTATGATTTTATACTAGTAGTGCTAATTGGTCCTTAAGAAGAGCAGTGCAACAAGACTGTGTTATAGCTCTTCAATCTTTCAAGAACTCTACCCATTTAATGAGTCATGACTTTCCTTTCTGTGAAATCATATCAGCTATCTCGAATCACAAAGTGTTTTTTTTTATAGTGCTGCTAACACTTTCACAACAAACCAATCTTAAGTTTATGTAATTTCCTGGTAGCGTAGCATATCTGTTTCCACATACTAACAGTAAAACAATCATTTATCTCTTCCTAAACTTAAAGAAAGTCCTGTGGAAAGGAAAGTAACCTATTTAAAAAATCATTTCAATGTTTGTGCTCCTTTTTGAGTAAGTACAGACATCTGATGGCATTTCTTGCATCTAACATTTTCAGACATTTAAGTCACTGTGTACAGTTTAATTTCTAAACTACTGCTGCGACTTATTTTCTATGTTTGGTCTTGCTGTGGTATGTTGTCTTTCAGCGTCTCTGTCTATATTATTACTCTTACAAGTTACTGTCTATACCACATCTTATCCACAGTTCATATAAGAATGAAATATCCTATGTTAAACATTCTCAGTGACTTAATTTCTTAATTTAAAAAAAGAACCTAACAACCTACTCTGCTAGAATCCTGACCTCGCAAAGTACTTTGTTTCCAAACAACACCTTTACGTATAAAATGAATTAGTGTTATTTACTAATCCTGCTGCTCGATACCAGTCCTGAGCAACAGCAGTAATTTAATGCTGAGCGTGGAGATTCCTGAGTGTAAGAACTGGACTTTGCTGTTCCATTTGACCAGCAGGTCTCAACTCAGCCACGCCTGTCTCTTCCCTTCCCTGCCTGATTTCCTACATCTGGGGACTGAGTGTTCTTGTGCTCCGTGGAAGGGATCCTTAATTATAAGAATCCACATTATGCCTAAGATTATATTTCTTACAGTACTTTAACTTTTGTCCCCATAATTAAATACCTCTTTAAACAGCTGATATTGGATTGATTTTGTTCTCATACACAAGTAAATGTGTACTGTTATCCGGCTGGCTCTAGGTGGTCCTGCCTAAACAGGGGAAGTTAGACCAGATGATCTCCAGAGGTCCCTTCCAACCTCGACCATTCTGGGATTCTATTGCAGCCTATAGTTTTAAGACATTTTCTTCCTTAAGAATACAGATTCCTTTAATATTGAGTGCTTAATTCCATTGTCGAACAAAGAATTTATGGAATAGGAGCAAATTCATCAAAATGTTTTGTCATAGGACTCTGAGGAAACAAAGGATTTTCTTCATAAAAATAAAAAATATCTCTTGCATCTTATTGCATGCTTAAACATTACAGTATTATACAAAGCAAAATATTGGTGATATTAGCAATATTTTCTCTACTGTCATAACTCCTCCACACTTTGTGTACTAGCCCGAGGTTCCTAGCAGGTAATATAATGTTTTTAGAATTTTCAACAGCAGCCAACATTTCAATTTCAGCCTTACTGTTGAAAAATAAGATGGTTGTTCATTATCATTCTTTAACATGCACAGAGAAGCTACATGGATAATTCTACCTCAAATTAAGTTGTAGTCAATGCATTGCTTTCATGCGAAGTTTTTGTACTGTGGAGCCTTCGGTGTTCTAAGAAAAGTTTGTAAATTCCCAGCATATCAAGCTTCCTTGTTTAGATACAAGGCATCTTTCCTGTTTTCCCAGCCTGAAGAGAACCCCTGGTAATATCCAGATTCTTTCAAATCTAATTTGGTGGGTTCTTTTGATGTGAAGCTTAGGAAAAATCTAAATAAAATGTTCATTGACTTATCCAAAGCTACCACTGCTTGAAGACTTCTCCCTCTGTCTTGGGCCAAATGCGAGATCTCGTCTTTCTATATGAGGTTTTTTTCCTATCTTTTATAGACTTTTAAAGGGAATACCTGGCCATTTCCAAGCTGGGTCTGATAGTAATAGGGTTAGCAAGTCACAGGTCCTTGGCCCATCCTGCTTAACATAGTTATGACTCTGCAGATAGCGATGCAACATTGTTATTCTTGAGCCTGATATCTTTTAAGTGTGTTTAATCTATAAGGCAACAAAAATCTTTTTATTAAAGAAAGTGTGAGAGATGCAGGCTAAGCTGGATGTGCTCTTTTTTATTTTTAACTTGACTTTAATTAGACAGTTCATTTCTAAGTCCTGAGACTTCAGAAAAGTGATAATTTCCAGTTTCTGAAAATGCTATTATGTCTTTCTGTGTGACGCAGATGAATTTTTTGATGTTATATTTTCCATATTAATTCACTTAGAATCCATGAATAATAACGGTTTTTACAGACTATAAAAGAGCACATTATTTATCTAATTATCCTTCAAACTGCAAGCAGAACACTAGGCTTAAATATTCATACACTAGTCATGCTGTGTGTAGGGGGTGTTAAAGCAAAAGTATGTTATTTCTCTGTAGCTTCACTCTTGCAGCTGACAGAGCTACTTATTTCAGGTCAGACCCTGGTGTCTGGTATCATTAACCTTCAATCCTACCCCAATCTCTTCTATTGGTAACTTAACCTTCACCACTTACACATTCTTTTTGGAGTGCGATCAGCTGAAACCGAGATAGGTAGTCCTATAACAGTGTTGTAGGCTGTAGTACCTTTGCTCTTGCTTGTGCCTTTTTTTCTCAAGCATTTCTTGGCGTGGCCTGCTTGTGGCTTTAGTCTGGAATGAATTTATTTATAGGCAGTCCTACATGCTGGAGAGGAGGCAGCTAGTTATCCAGGCAATAGGAAGAAAGTATCCTTTAGTTTTGTTCAGCTGTACTCCATACAGCAGTCCTTCTAACTCTCTCTTTCCACTGCCAGCCATGTAATTGTGCTCACTGTGAGCATTTAGCATTTTCATAAGAGAGATGCTGGTCTGCTAGATGGTTTGCCTTTTACCATCAGCCAAGGTTGTCTAAGATCTGGTGGAACGAACCATGGAAGGAAGGGTGGAGTGTCTTCCAAGCGTAATCTGCAGTTACATGCTAGTACTTGTTCCATTGATTCATTCTAAAAAGCCACGAAAAGCTTGGGGTGGGAGAGATGGGGAGACTAAACAGGAAGAAATTGCGTATTCTAAGGAAAAAAAACGTTTAGGTTATGAAGCACGATGTCATGCATAAATACACAAAATAGCTCTCACTAGACCAGCGTGAGAAGTAGGAGATTCAGAGTCTCTCAGTGTGCAGCTCTGATGGAGCTGACTAGCTCTCTTATGTACCAAACTAAAAAGGCTGTTCTGTTTCTGGAATCAGCTGGTATCTCTACATACCTGTACAAATGTCTGTACAGTGCTGGTAAATTGTCTGTGGAAGCCTCCAAGGAGAGATGGATACTTAGAATTCTTCCTTCTTTAGGGAAGTTTATATGGATGCATAGCCTATAAAAGGAAACATCAGGCAACTTGCTGTAGAATGTACATTGTCTGGATCCACTTTGCTGCATGTGTTTTCCTGAGTCTGTACCAGTGCAGGTGGGGGAGAATCCTTTAGAATATCATAGTATAGTTAGGGTTGGAAGGGACTTAGAGACCTCATCTAGTTCCAACTTCCCTGCCATGGGCAGGGATACCTCCCACCAGCCCAGGCTGCCCAAGGCCCCATCCAACCTGGCCTTGAACATGTCCAGGGATGGGGCAGCCACAACCTCCCTGGGCAGCCTGTGCCAGTGCCTCACCACCCTCATGGTGAAGAATTTCTCCCTAATGTCTAGTCTAAATCTGCCCTTCTCCAGTTGATACCCATTGTCCCTGGTCCTGTCCTCATAAGCCTTTATGAACAGCCCCTCTCCAGCTTTCCTGTGGCCCCTTCAGGTACTGGAAGGTCACTATAAGATCTCCTCTGAGCCTTCTCTTCTTCAGACTGAACAACCCCACATCTCTCAGTCTGTCCTAGTAGAGAAGGTGCTCCAGCTCTCTGATCATCTTTGTACCCTACTCTAGACCCGTTCCAACAGCTCCATATCGTTCTTACTTTGGAGATTCCAGAACTGGACACAATACTCCAGATGAGGTCTCACAAGAGAGGAATAGAGAGGCAGAATCACTTCCCTTGCCCTGCTGGCCACGCTTCTTTTGATGCAGCCCAGGACACGGTTGGCCTCTGGGCTGTGAGCGGACATTGCCAACTCATGTCAAGCTTCTCATCAACCAGTACCCCAAGTTCTTCTCTGCAGGGCTGCTCTCAATCACATCATCCCCCATCGTGTACTGAATATGGGGATTTCCCCAACCCAGTTGCAGGACCATACACTTGGCCCTGTTGAACCTCATGAGGTTCTAAGAGTATGAGATTACTTTGAGTTAAATTTTAGCTTGCTGATGTAGTCAGGCTCTGGCTTTCTCCTCTTCCCTGACTCTTCTTCCTTCACAATGTTTTTCTGATGGTGTGGTTGTTCCTTGCTGCCCTCTGTGCTTCTCCATGGAAAGATTCTGACTGCTGATTAGAGCAGTTTAATTTACTGTATAACATTCAGAGTAAAATGTGGTATTTTGAAAGGAGACACGTGCTGTTTGACTGTAGTATTTTATAAGGTGATAAGCCCTTGCTAGTTTCTGAACTTGTTTTGTAATATTTATTTTACTTTTCAAAATACATTTATTTTTAATATGAGGAGAGATAGAGTGAATGACTCTGTGCCCAAATCACACACTGTTGCTTTTGGGAAGTCTTCGGTCTTTCCTAGGGTTATTTTTATTTTCCAGGTACAGGGAAAGTTCACTGAGTGCACTGAAACCTGTTTGGTCTATAAAGCAAATATCTGAGTGGAGTGAGGCAAGGGTATAAGTATCAGATGTGCTGAAAGTTATCTTCCACAAAATAAGATTCCAAAAGCCTAGATGTTGATCACACTTCTCTGAAAATTTTATCAGGCTGCAGAATTTTGCTTAGGAAAATGAGAAAAAAAAAAATGGTTGCATTTCCAACATCTGTTACTATATGTTACTACTCTGAAGTCTGTTGTGCTTATTAATGCTGACTGATATTTTTTTTTCAGAAAAATTAAAATGCTCAGAAATTGGCCAAACTTGAAAAGCAGATGTAGTTTTGTTAACGTGACCTCTTTAAAATCAATGGAAGACTAGCCTTTGACTTAATTAGGGCCAGGAGTTCACCAATAATTCCTGTAAATAAGCATACAGAATGCTGCTGGAAATCCTAGGGGAAAAGTGCTCTGTGCAGGCATTTGTTTTGGTGTAGTTTTGGTATTTCTATTTCTCTTTCAAACCAATCTTTTTTTAAAAGCAATTACGTTGCATTTTTTTTAGTAATAACATCCGCTTTTAAAAAAAATTGTTTCTAAATGACTTGTATGTTAAAAGTGACAGCTGATCTGTACTTGTTGAGTAAATGAAAGCAGAAGCATGCTGAATTATATGAAATATTAGGTAAATCCTTTTTCTCGACTTCAGAATAATTTACAGCTTTGCTTTTAGTGGTGCGTTTTCTGAGCAGGTTCAGCTCTCCCTGAGTAATTAATAACTCTTAAGCTGTCTGAATAGTTTCCCTTGACTTGCATCCTATAATGTGTCATATGAAAACAACTTGAGGCCTAATGTAACGTGAAACTGTATAGTGCATCTTAATGTGATTTGAGGAAGATGGATGGGAAGGAAATTATTTCTTATTCTGAGTAACAAACAGCTGTTCTTAACTTTTATTTGAAAAGAATGTAAAATACCCTTTCTAGGGAGAGATTGGTAAGTTGTTCTAGTTAGTTGTGTCCCCTTCTTCCATTGTACCGGTCAAGTTAGGCAAAAAAAGTGAGAATCAAAAATATAGTAATGTGATGTAGAATTACTGAGAATAATGTGGAGATTTTTTTGTATTTGGTCACCTGAGCTTTACTTCTTTTATTCATAATGGATCTCAATTTAAATCCCTTAGCACACCTGAGAAAGCTGAGATTTCACTATCTCTGTCAATGTAGTACTAAATAAATCATAATCCACCATAGGAAAGTTGTTTAAACTAACTCCTGGAGCTCTGGTCACCAAAGTATTGTAACATTGTCATGTTACAAGTGACATATACCAGGTAATGGTATATGTCAGCTGGAAAAGATATGTCTTGCCATGAACTCTAAACATCTCTCACTTCACTCTCAGGAAATGTAAGTTGGCTCATCTTTCTCTTCTTGGAAGATACTCAGCAAGCTGAAGGCTTCATTGATACTTGTAAATACGGAAGTTTATCATATACTGTAGTGTATTCCCATTCGATATGGAACAATTAGCGTTCATAAGATTTAAAAATAGATGCTGCTTTTCCATTAGTGCTTTTTTAAAAAATAAAAACAAAAGGTAAATAAAGGATTGCCTTACTAAATTTGATATGGGTAACTCAATGCTGCTTTGCAAAGATAGAACTAAAACTGTTTATAGCGCAGTGAATACACAGTTAATTCATTCATAATTACTTCTTCTAGCATGGTAACACTAGGAAATCCAGCTGGTATCTGCATTTCAGAAATTTTAAGGACTTATGAGGAAACAAATGAATAAGCAAATATTTTGCCAGAGGTATTTGATCGTTGCAAGCAGTGGAAGATATGCACAAGTACAGTTTTAAAGTTCATGCTAAATTCCTGTGATTGCTCTTTTAGTAAGCTCAAAATGTACAGCCCATACAGTTCTTGGGCCATATCACCTCTTTTTTAGAAGCAGTTATAGCTACATTTAATTCAGTAAAAAAAGAAGAATGCAACAGAAGCCTTTGCAACTCTGAGCATACCTTTGCTTTGATTGAGTGGTGCATAGTACACGATGGGGGATGATGTGCTTGAAAGCAGCCCTGCAGAGAAGGGCTTGGGGTGCTGGTTGATGAGAAGCTCGATATGAGCCGGCAATGTGCGCTTGCAGCCCAGAAGGTCAACCGTATCTTGGGCTGCACCAAAAGAAGCATAGCCAGCAGGGCGAGGGAAGTGATTCTGACCCTCTATTCTGCTCTTGTGAGACCTCACCTGGAATACTGTGTCCAGTTCTGGAATCCTCAAGAATGATATGGAGCTGTTGGAATGGGCCCAGAGTATGCTACAAACATGATCAGAGGGCTGGAGCACCTTCTCTACGAGGACAGGCTGAGAGAGTTGGGGTTGTTCAGTCTGGAGAAGAGAAGGCTCCGAGGAGATGTTATAGCGACCTTCCAGTACCTGAAGGGGCTACAGGAAAGCTGGAGAAGGGGGCTTGTGGGGATAGGACCAGGAGGAATGGGTATAAACTGGGGAGGGGCTGATTAAGACTGGACACTAGGAAGAATTTCATCACCATGAAGGTGGTGAGGCACTGGCACAGGTTGCCCAGGGAGGTTGTGGCTGCCCTATCCCTGGAGGTGTTCAAGGCCAGGCTGGATGGGGCCTTGGACAGCCTGTTCTAGTGGGATGTCCCTGCCCATGGCAGGAGGGGTTGGAACTACATGATCTTTAAGGTCCCTTCTAATCCAAACTATTCTGTGATTCTATGGTAGTTGTTGCAGGAACACGCGTGTGTATTTATTAACATTCTAGATGCATCTGCCTGATGCTTCAACCTGTGGAACATAAGGAGATACCTGAATGTCTAGATTTGTATGGTATAGATGTAAGATCTAAAAACTTCTATTGTTAGGGATTGCCCTTCTTGTTATCTTTGGTCTCTTCAATCTGCCAGCTGAAGCCTCTAGTTTACTGTACACTGCAGTCCAGCAGGCAAGGGTTCTGTAAACTCAAGCCTGTGCATTTAGTTCATGTGCTCCAATTCCTGTTATTGTTCTCAGCAGTTTCCATCACGGGCGTGCTTTGCTTTGAGAACACAGTGCTCCATTCATCAACTTTCATTTTTTATTTAATACTACTCACAATATGGACAGGGAGAGAAAATAAAACTGTCTAAATTCCACCTAAAGTACAATTCAGTATAATTTAGTCAGACTTCAGGCGTCTCAGAGAATGACTCAAATGGCCTACTGGCTAACACCACCTAACCCCTGGTGGCACCTAAAATGAATAACTTTGGACAACAGATTTCCCCTGGCGTCTAGGCATAGGCTCCAGGCAAGCTCAGAAGCACCATGGCTTAAGCAGCCAGGCATGTCACTCCCACCCGAGTTTCATTGTGACTATGAGATGTGTGTGGACATGCCTGAATGCTGCTTGTGTCCCAGAGGTGCCTAAGCCATTTACAATGCTTAAATAACTTGTAACAAGTTTGAATAGCATTGAATTCTGCACAAATCACTGAAGTAATAAGTACTTTCAGTGTAAAAGAGGAAGAGAGAACCTTGTCAACAACCTTAAAGATTAGAGTAGTCATCCAGGAAGGACATCAGCTTTGGACTGTCTGAAGCTAAGGAAGCTCAAGAGGAATGTGAGAACTTAACTGTTGTCCCACTGTTAAGAATGTTTCCTGGAAGAGGAAAATCTCAGATTCATGTTTTTACTCCCCAGTCTGATTATGTGTTTTGGTTTAGATGCTTTTTTCCAAGGAAATATAAGAATCCTGTGGTTCAGAGACTGTATGCCAAGGATATCTTCGCTTGCTTGTCTGTTTTAAGTTCTTTCTTATTATCTTTATAGATGAATTTGCACACTTATTAATTGCTTTCCGTATTTCTGTAATATTAGGGCTTTCTTAAGACCTGTGATCTCTCTTACTGCTTTTGGCTTAGATAGCATGATGTACTAACCTATGTTAACATTCTCTGTATTTGAGTTCTACATCTGTGCACTTTGAGGTGAACTTGGCACAGGTTGCCTTCATCCTTATTCTCTCCTTTTCCTGGAAAGGTTAAATATTCTGTGAGGAAGTACTTGTTGAGCTGTGGACATGTGGAACAACTTGCTTTTGTGTTTTTTATTAATGCTGCCTTTTTACTATTTTCCGCCTGCACGTGATGCCTCCTTAGTTTTCTCATTAGTTTTTAGTTGTTTGTAGACACAGTCAGGCAAAACGGTATAGTAAATATTCAAAGAACTTCTGAAATTTAAGTTTAGTATGCTGCAAAATTTTTTTTTGCCTTTTCAAATGTTCTGCCCCCCCCCCGAATGTGATTATCACTTAAAACACAGATGTTTTCCCTGTTTCTGAGTAGTTTTTAACTGAGTTTTGCAGAGTAGAAATTATAATGGCAGTAATACTTAAATTTTGCTAGAGTATCTTACCGTCTGTCACTTCAATGCTAGATGCATGTTTTTTTATCCTACTATTAATTTATTCTATTATTTATTCTGTTATTTAGGGAGCAATACCATAGGGGAAATTGTGCATAATAGTAGATAGTATACTGATGTCCTGAGTATCTTATCCCTTCATTTTCTCCTTTTAGTATTCACCATCTGACTGGAAGACTTGACTATTATGTGTATACATTAATACATCTGCTATTGACTTTTTGGTCACCAAAGGCTGTTCACATAATTACACAATGAGAACTTTTCTCAGAATAATGACATTATTTCTGTGAAGTTATGTCTTCAGTGTGCGGTAGTTGTATACCTGTTGTTGCTGTTTGTTGGCAAAACGCTGCAACAAGTTTCCCAGAGGGTTGTGGAATATCTCCATCCTTTTGCAGACTTCTAAAACTCCGCTGGGCAGGACTTAAAATAACTTGATATAATTTTGAGGTTGGCTCTGCTTTGAGCAGGGGTCTAGATCTGTTGGTCTCCAGGGGTATCTTCCAATCTAAATTATTTTGTTTATCTATCTGAATTTATCCTTGGTCCTTAGCTCACTAATATCAGTGTAATTTCCTTGGGAATTTGTTGGGCCTTGTCTGCTTTTCTCATTTCTCCCAATAGTTTTCTCTGTCAGTGCAAAGGCAAGATAAGCTAAGGTGAACTCCTGTCCTTTTTCATAGCACTGGCCCATTCCTTAACTCTTGTCCTGTTTCTCAAATGGTTTGATAAACACTTAAGGAAGATAAAATTACGATATATGTACTCATTCACAACCCCTTATTTTTTTTTTTTTTTGAGAAAATCCTGAAACAAGCACTTAAATTTTTAAACTAATACTGTTATTCATTTAGATAGTTCTTCAAGTATCATGGAGGCTTACAGTAAAAAGCAATGGCGATGGTAGGGGCGGGGAAGTGCTCCATATTTGCTAGAATACCTACTATGTCCAGAAACTACTTTCATTTGTTTTGCGGACTTATCATACAACCATGGTTTCACCTTCTTTCATTTGATGAAGACTTCTATTATTTCCCTTTGTCTGCTTTTTGGACATTAATGCGAACTCCCCTGTCTCTCCCAATATTGAATTTGGCTGGGAAGCTAATTGAATTTGGAGAGCTAGTCAGGTGCTCCTACAGCCAGATATCCTGTCTGGTTTACAGCTGTAAACCTGGGATTCCATCTCCTTAGCTTGCCTGGGGTGCTGTAACCATAGGGTTGATTCCATGACCAAGTAGTTTACTGCACTCATGAGATGCACTCATGTATTATTGATGCCCAATGAAGGTATTTTCTTTATAAATCATAAACCTATTCTTTGTGCTACAATTAAAAACAGGGTAGTATGAAATCTACATTTAAGTCCTGCAAAGCCTAATCACTTTTGCCTTGCCTTTTGACATTGAAACATCTATAGCTGTACAATACAGTGTATGGGTCCACTAACAATGTGGGAGAGCAGCCAATTTGGTCCTGGGATAAAACAGGAATCAGCTGTGGGAAATCAGCCAAAGAAGTGTGATTCCCACATAAGGGACTTAAATAGGTGTTAGTCCATAAAGAAGCTTGTTGACAGGACTTGGAGCAGCCTTCTCTACACAGAAGGCATTTTTGCTGAGACTCTAAGTGAACTGAAGTACACCGATTTCAAGGAGGGCTGTGGGGTTATCGTCTTCTCAGCTGGTATTTCCTCTTTTCTTTTTTTCCCTTTGTTTCTTTTTGGTTTTTGTTGGTTTTTTTTTTTTTTTAAATAAAGCTTTTATAGTGCATTACTGTGTAATTATAATCACACTTGTAGCTTTTTAGAATGAAGCTATTTACCTCACATAATTGTTAGAAGAATAATGGAGGAAATTTTTCTGCTACCTCTGACTCTCAGATTTCCTCCACTCTGATCCAGGGAATGCCTTTAGCAATGTGACTGGTTGGGCAATCCTGGCAGTTTTGAGCAAACGGCAATGTTTACATTTTAGCTACTCATGTGTTTTCGTCGGTGGTTTTCATTTGTCTCACTTCTGTGGTAGAAAATAATTAATTTGTTTTGCAGAAGCTTGAAAATAAGAAAGTTGATTACACCATCCTAATTTCAGTACAGTTAGTACCTATTTAATGATTGCCAAAGTCTGTAGAGTTAACTTACAGACTAGTTCTTTTTTTTTTTTCAAATACAAACTTTTCAGGTAGTTTGTAGAAGTGCTGTTGTGCAGCATCCTGTGATATAGGGAGCAAGTCAGACTTTTTTTAGAGATATCAGCATATCTTAGGTAAGAAAGGAATAACAATCATACAACAGCAAGTCATTCATTCTGAAATGATTTCCCTGTTTTTGTTGAAGCCTGATAAAGTGCAGCTGTTCCTATACCCAAGATGTCCATGTCATTACTCATGGAGGCCACTGGATGAAAACCCTTCTCAAAGCAGGACCAACTTAAAAGTTACATGAGGTTGTTATGAGCCCTATCCAACTGTATTTTGAAAGTCTTCAAGGATGTGGATTATTCCACAAATTCTTTAGGAAATTTGTGCTGCTATTCCAAGCATTAAATTTGTAAAATCAGTGTTTTAATGTGTGGCATTCACTTTGCAGCAGTTCTTTAAAGACTCCTATACATAGTAATAACGTCTTTTTAAAGGATCGGACACAAAATTCATTAACAAAATTTTCAGTCATTTATTCTCATAAGTAGACTGAATAGTACTTTTGAGAAGAGACACTTCTGAATGCTGAAGCCCATGAATTTGTATGAGCGTGAGTGAGTGTTTGGCTTCTTGTTTTCACCAGGTATTATTTCTGTTCACTCATTTTAAGAAACGTTTCTGTGCTTAAGAATAACAAAAAATAAATCTCTTTTTTTCTCCCTCCTATTGTAGGCAAGTATTTCCAAATGGACTTCCTCAAGAATACTCTCTAGTTGCTACGTTCCGTTTACGGCGAAATACCAAGAAAGAGCGTTGGTATATATGGCAAGTTTTAAATCAGTATGACACACCTGAGGTTAGAGTTGTCTTTGATTTATTTGTTTCATTAAGTTTCTTTTTGCCCCCATGCAATACGACAAATGTAACTTAGTGGATATTTCACCACTGGATGTAGCTCCCGTTTATATGGAATAGACAGACTGCTCTGAAATAATTGATGATTTATCATAAGAATGACAGAAATTTAACAAAATGTATTGGGTTAAGACTGTATACTAGAATAAGGCAGCATGTTATGATTTATACCTCATCGATGTTACACAGAAGTTACGTAGAAGAATGCTTCAGAACATAATTCTTGCCCAATCTATGTATTAGAAGTATTTTTGTTAATTGTAGTAGTGTTTAATTCTTGCACTCTAACTTTTAATGCCCACTTATTTTATTTTGCTTTGCTTTTAGATCTCTGTCCTTCTGGATGGTACAAAAAAGGTGGTGGAGTATATGACCAAATCTGCTCAAGGAAATATACTGCACTACACTTTCAAGAGTCGAGAAATTTATCCATTGTTTGATCGACAGTGGCATAAGCTTGGTATTAGCGTACAGTCGGGGATAATTTCCCTTTATTTGGATTGTAATTTAATTGAGAGAAAGCAGACTGATGAAAAATTCACCATTGACTTACAGGGAAGGACTCTGATTGCTTCTCGTGCTGCAGATGATAAGCCTGTGGATGTGAGTAGTGTGAAAGGAAAACCAGATACCTTGTAATCATGTTTTAGTTGTGCTTTTACTAACACCATTGAAAGCAGTTATGTAGATAAAAGATTCAAAACTGGTTCTAAATTTTCAGGGTGCATTCTTAATTTGAAGTCCTTAAGTCTTTTTCTCTAAACAGTAGAGCAAATCTTCTGTTAGCAAAGTAACTGCAAAAACTCAGTCCTGATTTCAGGAGTCTGTCTTTCTGCATTCAGTTTGGAGTGAGAGCAGTGTAGTAATTGTAGACATGTGATTACTACGTTTACAGAGAACTTCCAGTGTTTATTTTGTTTTCTATTTTTATGAGATTTATTTATAAGTTTCTGTCAGTCATAGGCTGGTTTGTCTCTCTGTGATAAAGGGGAGACAAAAAGAAATTAAGGATTGCGTCTGTATCAAGTTCGTATCACAATCCAGGGCAATTCAGCTATGTAGAAATAGGGGTGCACATGGTTTATAGTTGTTGCTTCCTCCTCGAAATGGGAGGGATTAAGAAATGATTTGAGATATGTTTCCTGCAGCCTTTGATGCAAGAAATACCCAAGGCAACCAATAATATTCTGGGCAGTGTTCTGGAGATGCTCTCCTCTGTTTCCTTGTGCAGCAGGCTCACAGCAAGTAGAAAGCTTCAGGAAATGTCAGTTTGCTTAAAGGACACTGACATTCGGTTACCGGGTTTAAAGTATCTGGCTTGGAGACTATAGAAACCATCTGAAAGTTTCAGCTATATTATGTACACTGTACAGTTCCAGGTGAAAATAGCACACTGTAACTGTAAACTAGTGTTGTGGGAGGAATCAGTCCTGTGAGGCAATAAACACTTTGGCCTGGACTCAGCTTTTATTTCACGGGGCCAAGCTCATGCTTTATTTAATTTTCTAAGACTGTCTTCAACTTTATTTGAAATGTATTTACCGTCTTCTCATTTCAAAGCAGCGCGCAGGAGAAGGAGCGAATTCTTTCTCTCTTGTGTTGGTTATATGGTATGGGCTGAATAATTGAGTGGAAGTTGTCAATGGGAATTTCCACAGTTGCAGGAAAACATTATGGGCATAAAGCTGATGAAGGTGGCAGAGCAAATCCTGTACTGACGCTCACTCTCCTCAATACTAAGTGCAAAGGAGAGGATAACAGGATACAAAGCAGATGCAGAAAGAGGCATACAAGGGCAAGGTTAGCTGGTTAAAATTAGCTAATTAGATGCTGCTCATCTTACCAGTCCACTCAAAATCTGTGTAACAGAAGGATTCTTTACAGAATTTGTGATTTTCACTCTTTAAGTGATTTAATGGCAAGGTCCAGGCAAAGAGCTGTTCAGAGAGGTAGAGGGCATATATAAGATAGAGCTTATTAAACCTTTACTCTAGTTCACTGCAGGAGAAAATTATGTTCCTGAAAAAAAGGTTTTCAGAGGATGACTGGAGAGCTAAAATGCATTACGTAGAGTAGCAAGAGCAATACAGAGGGATGCAATGTACATGAAGATAAATTAAATCTGAAATGTGATTTACATCAAGGTAATAGACTGCATATTTTGTTCCTTAAGTGATGAACTGTGTAAGTGCTTTGGATTTGTCTCTTTTTTTCCCAGCATTTCAAAAATATGCAGTGTTTCAGAGAGAAAGTTTATTGCACCGTGATAAGAAAATCCATGCCGTAAGACATTATATTTTATACCTCATATTGATCTCTCTTTTATTTCTTAATAGATTGAACTTCACCGTGTAGCAGTTTATTGTAATCCAAAATTTGCAGCTGAAGAAACGTGTTGTGAAATATCTGCAGACCTAGTAAGTTATTTGTTAAAATGCAAATGTTAATACAAAAGAAATTGATTCATTGTTTATTGCTAAAGAGTTGTAAAGACATTTGAATAGGAGTGTTAGATTAATTATCTCCTAAAAATGAATCCTGTATCTGGAGTCGTGGTGCATTTTTTCTTGATGCCTAACTAAATGACACAGTAGACCTTCACTAAAAGGCACTAGATGCTGCTGGAGCTTTTTAATGTGTTTCGTAACATTGATTAATATCTGATTAGTAACTGAGGAAGTCTCAAGAGAGTAGGAAGCAAATCACTGTGATGACCTGAAGATGGCTTCAAATAGCAGAGGCAATTTTAGTAACATTTACATCTAGTGAAGCACCACAGATGATAGGCAAAGCCCATGAAGGTGTCTGCATGACAGTGGAAGAGAAGAAAAACAGCAAAACAGCACAGTGTTGAGGCTGTTTCCCTTATTTCAATACACTGATGTGGAGGAAGGAGTGTTTCATAATTAGCAGATACTCTCTTTATAATGCACATGCTGAGACAGATTTGTTTAACATAAGGGAAAACATAGACATAGTTTGAGTTTAGAGGGTTCGCTTTTCCCTTTTGTTTCCATAGACAGAATCAGTATAAACTGGAAGACGTTAACTATAGAAATGCATGAAATTGTAGATGTGATTGTTTTGCTCAGTGAAGCCTATTTGGAGGAAAAGAAATTGAAAAAAAACCCCTCAGAAAACATATGAAAATATTAGTCTGGCAGTTATGAATAGTCTTTAAGAGCGGGCTCCTCTGAGATAGCAGACCTACCACCACCACTCAGACTGCAGTCAAAAAAAACCCCCAGAGTGTGCAGAAGAACTAATTGATTCCATCTACAAAGAAATGAAAGTAAAAGGTACCTAGACTGGAGGGATAAAGCTGCCCAAGAAAGAGAGGAGAAGAAGACTTTGTGAGAATTGACAACTGACAGGAGCTTAGAAGGATGGAAGAGGCTGATTCTAACTTACCAAGGGAAGTTTCAATTGGAAATAATAATTTCTTGTTCAAATATATTTCAGAATTTATTCCTGATAAATAGGTCAAGCTTTCTCTTGAATGTATAAGCTCATGCATAAGTGAAATGTGAAATTTTTTTTCTGTAGGTTTCACTTTGTCCATGCAAATAAATTTTATCTAGCAGTTACAATAAAGTAGCAAAAAAGTAAAAACAAACCCTAATTAAGAACACAAAAAAATCAAAGATAGGCTTTATTAGTAGCATCATAAACTTCCATTCAGGTATATAGCTAAAACCACTGTCAGTTGCATTTGCATGTCTTATGTTAAAGATTTTAACAATCATGTACTACCTGTTAATGACTTTCATATTGAATTCAGAATTACATTTTCTGATTTATTTTTTTCATGACTTCGTTACGAATTATAAGAGCTACATTTTCAGTAATTTAAGGGAAGGAATTTATCCTTGGATACAAATTTATACACCAAGCCATAATTCTGTAGGAACTTCTTTGACAAAAGGCTCGCAGGAGACCTCATTAGATGTTAATGAGAGCTTCAGAAATTCATCAGGAAGTATTAAAATGAAGTAACTTGAAGGTGGTATTTGGATGGTGTTTATCTATCAGCCAAAGTGGACCACAAATCAAAGTATCTTCTTTTTATTTTAGTGCTCACATGAGGAGAGGTTACTTGCTACAACTTCATCACCAGTGACTACTCATGCCAGCAAAATATACACGCTTCCAGGAGTGCAGCAGGATACTAAGGAGAGATGCCACTGCTTTCCAAATAAAGTATGAAGTTTTCCTATTGCTTTTTAGTGCATCATTTTGCTTAATTCCACTAGGTTTTATTAAAAATAAAATGTAAAACGGTTGATTTATTTTTTTTTTAATTATGAAAATCCCTTACTCTTTTGATATGTTGTAATGTACCTACGTTGTATTTCCCAGGGAAGAAACAGTCATTTTCTATTTAGTTAATTTAAAATGAGAGTTGCAGAGGTCTGTAAGGGTTAGTTGTTTGAACACATAGCCCCCCCAAAAAAAAAAGAAAAAAAAGTGGTAAAAATGAGAATTATATTTAATGTAAATGTTTTTACTTGAGAATAAATTATTTTCTACATACCACCATTTTTATTTTTTTTTAATCCTTCTGAGCCATTTGCTTTGTTAGGCTTTTGTGATTAAGACAAGGAAACCAGACCAAATATTTACTTTATATCTGCTGCTTTGTTGATTTTTTTTTTTATTTCTTTTAAAATCAGGGAGAAGCAGGATTGCCAGGAGTAGCTGGTTTGCCTGGCCAGAAGGGAGGTAAAGGTGAAAAGGTAAAATATCAGTTGTATTCTTTCTTTCAGACTTTTATCTTTGGCTTATCTTTCTTAAATGGAAATTTTATGGATTCCCCTACTCCTTAAAGGAATCTCCCTGTACACAGGTTAAATCCTTTATCAGTCAGCTGCTGCTTCCACATGTGGGCTTTCTGACTGACAGCCTACAGCTGTTTTATTTTGAGGTCATCTCATCAATTCCATGTCCACGGTTCACCTGCCCAAGAAGCACATGCCTACCCAACCCTGTCAGCATCTCCTATTGCCTGTTCACCTTATCCAAAAAAAGAGAAGCTGTGTATGTTGTCTGTGACGAGGATTTTCCCATATCATGTGTGTATGTCACTGCCGATGGGCAGAATCCTGTGTGATGGATTCATCCTTGCAGTCATCAGTTGAAGGGTATGAATTCACTTCAAAGACTTCAGCACTGTGTATTCTTTAACATAGCTCTTACCTGAAACTTTCTTAATTAGGAGGAGAGGGGGACATGGATGAGCCCCTGGGACAGACCAGTTCGTGCTTCTTTCCTTGGGCCTATTCTGTAGTTTTGTTCTGTCATGCTTACCATGAAATTCCTGTATTATTTAGCTTAAGGGGTTTCTAATAATGAAGGCCAGCATATGATATGTTTTTCTTTCACACTCTATTCCCTAAATTTGATTGAAGGATGCCAGATGAGAATTTTTTTTTTTCATGAGCTAGTAGAGTGGACAACTTAAACATATTGCAAATCAGCCAGAAAGGCAGTGGATAGAAGTTTTGAATTTGAAGAGTGCAGTGTGAGTGGAAACTACCTGGAATGTCCTAATGTAGAAACGTGGAGAGAGGTGAACTTAACCCAGCATCGTCCCTCACAGCACACTTTAATATATCATCTGAAATAGTTTGTGAAGACAGACAGTGCTGTTCGTAGGACTGTAGTATCTGACTGAAATGGACCCAGTTCTGAGAAGGCTTATCCACAGTCAGTTGAAATTAAGTAAATTCCTTGATAGTGCCGCCCTCCCAACTCCTCCACACCAATATATATTTCATTTTTGATACTAGTTGTATCTTTTTCATAGGCAGAAAAAAATGTTCAATTATGGTAGCTTCTGTAGATTAGCTGAACCTAGAGGGATCACTGCTGTTTCTAAATTTAATCATGAATTTTTGCTGATCCTAAGCCTGAGTATATAGTACAATTGTCAGTGTTACAGTTGGCCTATATTACCAATAGAAACTTTTCTAGCATTTATTTAGGAAACTGTTTTTCTCTCCTGTCATGACTCATTTAGACTATTACTGTTACCACAATGAGAAAGGAGACTTCAGAAGCCTAATTTTTTTTTACCATTGTTTCTCTCAGCCATTTAGCAGTATTTACAGTGCAAAACATAATATGTATTTATAAATAAAGCATGTGCATGCTTGTGGTCACCTACAGTTCTGTTCTTCTATTCATTTTACAAAGAAACACTAATTGCATTAATTAAAAAATACATCTGACAGTGAATGAACCCTTTCAACTTCTGTGCATCGCTGATGGCAAATTGCATGAGGCCATGTCTGACTTGTCTGGTAATTATGAAGTACAGATTTATTTGGTTACATGTAAAACTTTAAATTGTTAAACTTAATGGGTTTTTTTCCATGAAAAATAAATCTTTCAAGATTTACACAAACGGATTTTTTTTTTCTTGGTAGTGACCTACTACCTAGAGGTCCAAGCTTGACCTATTTATCACTAGTCATTCTGATACTTAACTGAAGATTTAGAGCCTGAGCAGGTTCATGTGCACCCAGCTTAGCCTAATGATAGTAAATTGACATTTGTGAAGGTCAGTTTGAAAAATCCAGTGAACCAGCAGGTTAAAGTCAAGTACTAGTAGTAGAGCAAACAGCTACAAAGCTCCTTGATTTGAACCTTCCTTGTAGTTGACTGGTACTTTGATACTTTCTAGCTTTGGGTTTTTTTTTTTTCATTTTTGTTTAGGGGTGAATGTAGGTCACGTTCCTACTGTGATTAAAAGAATGGTTTCACTGTTGACCTTTGGGAGCAAATGAACACTACCTTGAATAGTGCCTACCGTGATGGAGTTGAATGCCATATTCTGTGAGGCTTTAGTACCATTTTTTATTGGCCTATGCATTTACAGAAGTTTTCAGTAGCACTTGCTCCTGCTGATGATTGCGTTGTTACATCAATAATTAGGGGTGAAGAGGCAGCAAGACCCCAGACCATTTCAGACATGTAGGATATGTGATTCATTGCCAGGTTATGTAGAGTAACAGACTGATGTTGGATGTTTTGTAATATATATGACAAAGGCAGCTTCTTGATGACTTTGCTGGCCAGTCACAAAAAAACAGGATTTCTATAAGTTGTTTGGTGGTTCCTCAGCCTGTGTTTCCCACTTTGTGTCCCCCTCCTGATTTTATTTTTGCCTTTTGCTTCTAAAAAATATTATTATTAGCCTCCAAGTAACTGTATTTGAACATTCTTGCCATGGCAGCATCCAAGTGAGAGCAAGTTAATGGTAATTTTTTAGCTTCTCTCCAAGGAAATTTCTGTATCCATTGTGATTATCTCTTGTTCAGCACAACATTCCTTTTCCTTTTATTTCACATCGTTGCATTCCAATTTCCCATCCACTGTGATTAATTGTGTGACTGAATTTACATGACTTTTTTGTTGCTATGGGATTGGCAAGAAAGTCTCTACACATACAAATTGGTGTTAGGCTATCTTCAAGCCACCCAGAATTGCCCTTCTCTTCAGTCTAACATAGTTGTTCCCTGGGAACAGATTCTGCTTTTTCTGTTCAGGAATATTGAGGCTATCACCAGCACAAAGCATGATACTGGATAAGCCATTTTTAGGCGTTTTGAATTTAATTAGTAGCCTGTTTCCATTTCATTCCTCTATACTTGGCAGTACTTTTGGCAGCCCTTTACTCTTGGCTTGTTTTAGTACCTCCAAACGGGTCTGAGCCAAAGTTGAAAATGCATTGTAGGCCCAAGTGACTGAAGTGCTATATTATCGCTGGAACAAACATTCATGCAAATATTGATGCATGTCTGGCAAGTTGTCCATCTGAACGTACAGGAGCATCACTGATTAAAATTACTCCATTTGTGTGAATGACCTTCCTATTTGTATGCCTGGCCTTCCGTTATGGCTTTGTTGAGGACATTATAAGGACAGTTCTTCACTCAACAATAGAAGCATTATCTCAGCTGCTTCAGGGGTAAAGAAGCTGCTCAGTTTCAAGACTGTCTCCCTTATTGAATGACCAGACTGTTCAGTTCGGTACCACACACTCCTTACACTGTGTAGCAAAAACTGCCTGAAGGGCAACAGTCGCAGTCTCTTTTGTTTGCTGTGCAAGCTTAGATCCAGGGCTGTTAGCTCTGCATGATTTTATTTGCCGAGATCAGCTTCTGCAGCATCTACAGCAAGGGACAACCTCCCGATCTTTAATGTCTGAGTAATTAACACTCAAAAAGTCACCAGGACCAACTTTGCTGCTTACTGGACTTTGCCCTTGAAACATATGTTTTGGACTTGCTGATAGCTTTTCCCTGTTGGATAAAGCTGTGAGGCAGCAGAAGTCAAATGAACAAATTAGATAAGCCCTTAATTAAATACTGTGTGTCTCTCACAGTAGCTTGCTTCTTAGCACACTATGTTTTACAAGTTTCAAGTGGTCACGCATCAGGTGGAAGTCTCGTGTGATTTAACAGATTTTAGCACCTGCTCTGTAGAGCTAGGTTTCCTCTTCTGAGCTGAGTGAGAAACTTACTGTGTTTTCTGTTTTGGAAGCAATTCCTACTACTTCAGCATGGTATATAACTACTTGGACTCTTATAAATAGAGTCGTTATTAGCGAATGCCTTTTGATCACAATGTGAAGGTCCTGTTTTGTCCTTAATATGTAGAAATTCTTCAGAATGTCAGAATATGGAGCACATGTTATAATGATATACCGAATATACAAGCTTATCTTTTTCTATCAAAGAGATTAAAAAAGTAATTGTATGTTAACTTTTTTATTTTTCCTTCATTTAAGCCAACTTAGTGCAGATAAAGATTTTAAATTTAAATCCAAACAGAATGAAATATTTTGATATCCTATTAAGCCAGTCCACACTGTGTTAATAGGTCATTGGTTAATGCTTAAAGTACAGCAGGGAGCAAAAAGCCAGAGGCACAGTGCTTTCAAAAATGCAAGTGCCTGTTGATGAACATCATGGAGAAATTTATTGCTATTCAAGTAAGCTTCATTAATTTAACTTCATGAAAAAGACATTTGAAAGATTATTTTAGGATTGGTAGAGATAGGTTTATGCAATATATTGTTTCCACTAGGAAAATATTTGTAATAGAATGATAAGGAAAAAGAACTCATGGTGAACAAATAAGGTGTCTGACTGTTCATTCTGCCTCTTTTCCTTGGTAGTCTTCCTTTCCTCCTTCTCTGTCATTCCTCTTACAACTCAGATCTACCTGATTCCACCTGTGACATATCTACTGTGTTATGCAGCCTTGAGAATCATTCCTTTTGGATCCCATTTTTGTTGCAGAGCTTATTGATATGGATCTAGAAGCTGGAATAAATTAAAAAGAAAAATTTGGGGCAAAATATGACTGGCCATCAGGAATTGCCAGTGTACTTAGTAAACTGAAATCTTGTAATGGGCAGAAGGGAAAACTCCATGCCTGTGGAGCTAAGAATTTATTGGTAGTCCTTCTTAATGTTTTAATCATCTAATAGTCTAAGTTATCAAATTAATAAGGAGAAATGTCACTAGTAATACAGTTTAATTAGTTTTCTTTTAAAAAAGTCTTAAATATATACTTTTTTTATATGTTTACCATATTCATTGCTCCAGTAGTCATCTCAGTCCTCAGGATGGTAATTTAAGTCTTCCTCATGAGGGAGTGGAGAGGGCCGCAGCAAGTCTGAGGTGCTCAGAGGGTTGGCAGTGTCACCCCCTCCCCAGAGATGAAGCTGGAGTAGGGGGGGCAGCAGTCACTGGCCCTGGTGCAGAGGTGAAACCAGTGATATCAGATTCAGGCCATGGTGAGGGTGAGCCCTGCACTGCCAGGTCAGCACACAGCACGGGGATCCCTCTGGGGGTGACAGAGATGATAGCTCCTGGACTATGTACTCCCTGCTTCTCCCCCGGTGCTGGAGAAACACTGGAGTGATGCCGCCTTAGGGTGAGTTTTCTCTCTCACCCGTGTCCAGTTCCCCAAATTTGAATTTGTTGTATTCATCAACTAACAGTTCTTAATGAGTTGGGTTTGGGTTTTTTTCCATATCTAAATACATCCACCGCTATCTTATAATCATGACAACTGTTTACCTACCTGTATGTCTAAGTTTTGAATCTTAGCTTACATAATTTCTGACAGGGTCTGTCTCTGACATTAATCGTACCGATGACAGATGTAGTACAAAGGATGCATTCTCTACGCTACCTCTTCCACCTTCAACTTCATCACTTTTAGAAACCCTGCCAGTACCCTGTCTGCTGAGAGTAACTCACTTCAGAGTGTGCTGGTATTTTGTTCTTGATAATAAAGGACTTTTTTCATACCATTTCTGATGCTGTCGGCACACAAAATTATGCAGAGATGAAACCTAAGAGAACTAATATAATAAACCAAATCTTACAAAACTAAAACTGATGTCCGTTAAGGCGTATTTGAAAAACTGGCACAGATTACTCATTTTATCTGAACTCGGAGGTCTCCATTGTAGAACAGAGCAATGTTGTCATGTAATACTCTAGCAATGTGTGTTCTAGGCCACGTTACTCTCATTATTTATATTTATTAAGTTCGCTTGATTTATCTTAGTATTAAAATCATCATCTCTACCTGGTTAGTACAGAACCCTGCTGAGAATATTTTTCTCCTTTCAAAATTCCTTGTAGACTTTGTTTTCTAGAGTAAATATTAATGTATTAAGTTAATCTTTCTTCATACCACAATGTAAATATGTTTTAAATAAGTTTGCAATTTAAGAGATAAAATAATATGTTTGAATTAAATGTTTTCTTAAAAGAAATTTTTTGGTGTTTATATGGATAAGGACTGTCATTTGTTAATTTTACTAATTGCTGCGTTTTCATCCTCTTTATCGCCACATTTGGGTTTAGGCTATTTTTGCTGTACATGATAGTTCAATGGTAATATGGGATAGAGGAATTAAGGTACTGTATTTTGTGTTTGCTACTAGCATATCACTTCTAGTTCTAAAACAGGTGCATTAAGGTTGCATGATGCAAAGAGGCAAAGGTTAAGTGCTTTTGAAACTCTCTGAATGATTAATATAAAATAATGAAGACAAATGTCATACTGCAGGTGGTCGCAGATGTGCAAAATTGTTTCCATTCAGATAGAAACCAGATTGATCTCCTTCGCAAGGAGTGTATTTGCTATCTGCAATCTCTTTTTAAGAATTTAGTTTGGCTTGGCTTTATAGAAAATTGACAGAAGCTTTTTTTTTTTACATCACCCTCCTGAGTTTCCATTGTGTCTACTTATGAGTTTACCAAAAATAAATCCAGTGCCAAAAATATAATAGCCATCCTATTGTTAGCAAGAGATCTCCTTCTGAAAAAATGTGCAATGTCTTAATATTTTATTCAATAAGTATCTTGTGCTCAGTTGAAAAATTATTTTCGTTGCTACCCTGAGTTAAAAATCCTGACAGTAAACTTAAATCTCATGGTACTAATGCCTTTGAATGTTGTTACAGTGAGTGTACCTTATAACCTGTAAGCGCTAGCATTGTACTGCTGGTGTTCACCAGCTTATGAAATTATTCTTCTGGCAGCACATATTTCTGTTGGCTTTGGTAGTTCTAAGGAAATGCAATTGTTTATTCTCGTTCTTGATAATTTGATTACATAAACTTCCAAAGTTCAGTTGCAGTGTTAGGAGTTAAAATACTCTTTTGAAGGCTTAAAAGAGATAACGTAGATGTAGGTCTTGTGGTCAAGATGTTGTTGCTTCTGGTTTTATACTTTTAGTATCTACTATGTAAAAATAGAAGAAGATGCTCATTCACTTTTCTAAAGGAGTTTTCTTTTGCTTCTGCAGACCTCAAATGCCATTATGCAGAAAAACAGGCAACACCCCTTTTAAAAATGCACTTAAACATTGTTTTATTCCTTTTTATTCTGGCACGCTGCCTGTGTGAATACTATTATATGTTGTACAACTTACAGTATCTGATATTTAAACTCATTGAATAAAAGCATGAGAAACTAGACTCTTTCAGGCTGTGGTTATTGAAATCACAATTGCAAGACAGAAGCGTAACTTCATGATCTAATTTGCAGTAGACTTGCCTTCAAGTTGGGGTGTCTGTCTATGGTGAGTGGAACAGAAGTGTAAACATACCTTGCTTAACTGTCTAGTATGTCATACATGCTAAAGGCTTCCTGGCGTGTAGCGGGCTGTGTAACTTTAGACTATACAGGATATAAAAATACACTGCTGAATGTAATAAAGTGCTTCTGGTCTATTAAAATACTGGCAAGTGGCTTAAGGGAACAGAGCGTGCATAGATAAGAGAGTCACTCTGTGGGTGATTTGATAAGGTAACCAGGGGCCAGTCGTGCTTGTTCATCTCTCATAGTGCCAGTGGGTTCATGCTGTTCACACACACAGGATTTTGGTCTGCCTCTGCCATAGAGCTGACAAAACAATTCCGATATTTGAACAGAAAGGATATAGGAGATGGCTTATAAGCTCCTCCAGAACATTGCTGCTCCTGAGCAGTGGTTTAAACTTATGGCTGGAATGGTTCTCTGCACCCGGGACTCACTCATTTTGATTGATTTGCTTAGCTTACACATTATAAAAACAGAGGAGTTTTGAGCCAGGCTGCATACCTGCAGTTATTTTATGATGATTTCTGCAAAGAGTTGTAAAGGAATTAAAATCGGGAGAAGGAAGGCACGTAATTTTTATGGTAGGCAAGAAGCAACAACAATAGTATTAGGGTATGACAGCTTACTTCAAAATTATGTTGGCAGTCATTAGGACACATGGTTCTGGTTTTACAAAACGATAACAAGTAAAGCTTACCTGTAGCACTTTGATTTGGGAGGGAGAGGGTGGATTTATTTCTTCTTTTTATCTAGAGACAAAAATATTGAGTTCTCAGGACTTAACTGAGACTGCTATTCATGGCCCTGGATCTGATCTGTAGGCTCCTTGGGAAGAGCATTAAGAGAGTTAAGCACCTTGCAGTACAGTGTGTTGACTCAGCAGATACTGTAGTTCAGTGTTAAAGGGAATGCTGAGGAAAAGCTTATACTGTAAATCCTTCCTTTACCAAGGATTAAATGTGTTTAAATGGCTGCTCTGGGATATAGAAAATACTATTGTTATGTACTACTTCTTGCTAACCTTACTGCTCCTTCCTTAACTTCAGAAAGGTTAATAATTTCTTTTCGGAGCAGAAGTATTAAGTTTACGCTGAAAAGAGCAAGGTACTGTGGCATTCTGCCTATAAAGCTCTTTCAGATTTTTAGTTTTAGTGGTTATTTTTGTGTGTGGGTTTGGGCTTCTTTGGGGTTGGTTTGTTTTGTTTTTTTTTTTTGAGGGGTGGCATATTTTTATTTTGTTTTCAAAAAGGTTTATACCAGTGTTCGTATTCTGGTACTGAGTTCTGGGATACCTAGCTGATGTTACCACAGTACCACAACTATGTTAATTAAAAATCACTTTAAACCTGATGGAGAGACTTAGATTCTAATTTAAGAAATTATTATACACTTTACTTGGGGACAGTCTCACATAAAATTCAGGAACAGTCATCTAGCTGGGAACCTGGTCTCTTTGCTCTCCAGAAAGGACCAGGTTGCTGGCATGCTGCTCACTTGTGCAGTTTCTGATGTTCTTCTTGCAGACTTTGGAACAGCTTTAGATCCCATGACCACCAGTGTACTGGAAGGCAACAGTGGCCCCAGGGTACAGGCTGGTAGCACTCACAAGCTGTGGAAGGCACATAACATGTACATCCTGTGGCCTTCACAAAGCCTTCCTGCTATCCTGTGCTATAACAGAAGAAAAGGAAGTCACTGCAGCACTGTGTGTATATCCCATTTGGGAAGATTGTGAGATATTTGTTTCTGCAGAGCACCTTTGTTTACTACGCTGGTGAACTTTGCTTAATGCTGAGAAGTTTCTGTGTATATAAGAACTATGGGTTTCTAGGATCCAGCTAGTTAAAAAGTTGACGAATTTAGAGGTCTTGGGCACTAATCTCTCTCAACAGCAGCTTTTTGGTTTACAGTTTTAGATTTGGGCTCCAAAACTAGGTATACAACCTATTTTAGAAGCCAATTATTTGTGTCAGTGTGGTGCTTATGCTTCATAGTGCTTCCTCTCCAAAAGCAATTTAATCACTAATTCTTTTCAAAAAGGTGATATTTTCTTCATAAAGAATTGGATTACTCCAAAAAAGGTTGTGGCATTTTCTGATTGCTGGAGAACGTTCTCTTCTTAGTACGAGTAGACAAAGCTAATGTTTTGGTTTGTTTGTAAATGAAGGCTATAATACGGTTTCAGTCTTTTCACTATATTCGTCTAGCATCCACCTAATTTTTATTTTAAACTTTGTAGCCCTTATATATGACATTATTAAGAAAACTTTCTGTTTTCTTCAATCATTTTTAAGACGTACAGTCCAATTTGCAGCTGCTGACATCTTCTGTACCTCTCCTGATCAGTTGGTCATTTGTCTCTTAAAACTGAAGTTTTCTTGTAGATGGTGTATGGTTTAGGATTTGGTTACTCTGAGGGAGTGAATAAGGAGGGAGAGAGGACCTGAGTTAAATACTGTCTTTTAAAAATACTGTTGGCATATGACTTTTAGACAAAAGGAACCTGTATTACATGTTGAGCTTTCTCACCATGAAACGTGCTCAACTCAGTGAAAACAGACCCCCTTGGTATCACTCTTGGTGTCACAGTGAATTCCCTTAAAATCAGCAGTCCTGCTTTTTATGGGAACGTGCAAGAATTTTTAAGATTAAGGTCTTAGTTGGCATTTTAGGTGTTTTAAAATGTATTTATTTTGCTTGATTTTAGTGTTATGTGTATAAGCATCGTCTTCTAATATGGCTCTGTTGCTAAGCATGCCAAAAACATCATAGAATATATTTTTTTGTTAAATCAGGTTTGACCTGAGTAGCTGTTGATTTTAGAAGTCTTTAAAACTTCTAACTGAATAATTTGTTTCTTAGGGCGAAATGGGTGTCAAAGGACAGAATGGTGTTCCTGGGCTTCCTGGAGAAAAGGTATGTTTGTGTATATTGATATATGTAAAAAAAAGTGTTCATTATGTCGGTGGCTTAACTGTAACTATACCAGAAATTGGAGGATGGAACACTTCTGCTAGAGAATGAACTTCTCTTACCTGCACTGCCATGTTTTCGTAGCACACCGAAATAGCTACCCAGACCAATAATATTTTCTGGAGGTGTGCTTTTTTGTTGTTTGGGTGTCTTTTTTGCCTTGGGAAGATGCTATACAGAGCCACAGGAAGCCACTTTGTTCCACTGTGCAGTTTGTGGTCTGCAGGCCTACAAAAAGGCTCTTATGTTCTCAACAGGCCACTTGGTAGAGCTCCAAGATAAACACCACTGATCTATAAGCACAGATTTGGGACTAGCCACGGCTAAGAAAGCATATCAGCCTACCTGTGTATTCAAGAGGAGGTTTCACTGCATTTCAGAATCTTAGCATGTGAATTAAGGCAGTTGTACAAGTTTATTGAGTTCAGACCTAGTTAAGAACAATTTCTTCACCATGAGAGTGGTGAGGCACTGGCACAGGTTGCCCAGGGAAGCTCTGGATGCCCCATCCCTGGAGGTGTTCAAGGCCAGGTTGGATGGGGCCTTGGTCAGCCTGACCTAGTGGGAGGTGTCCCTGCCCATGGTGGAGGGGTTGGAACTGGATGATCTTTAAGGTCCCTTCCAACCCAAACCATTCTGTGATTCTGTGTTCAGTATAGAAGATACTAAGGAAACGCCATTTTCCTGGAGTTTCTAATAATTTGGACTCTTGTAATATTTTCTGTTCCATAGTAAGAGTTGAAAGAAGTAGTGGATTTTCTGCATCTACATAGAAGCCAGTTAATATATGTATGAATGAAGCTCTTGAGGCAAATGTGTCAGTGCACTTCGTTTGTTGGGATTGGTTGGTATTTTTTTTTCCGGTGGTATCTTTAGCATCGCTATTTCAGTCCTCAACCCTCAATTCTGTCAATTTAGGTTCTTCTTCATCATGTGCTTCAAGTTTATGATCTTTCAGCACCATAAATAAGTACGCCTTTGAAAGACTTTCTGTGAGAGGCTCAGAATTTCAATATTGTGTTTTATTGGTTGACATGCTGCTTTCGCATGTATGCAACTTCTTAGTATCCCACAGGGTTTGGTTTATTTTGTGATTCTCTGGATTTCTAAGTGCTGAAAGAAACTGAGTTTCACTTCAGTCTAATCTGTAATTAACAGGATGTAGAATTATGAAACTATCTTTTATTTCTACTTACTGCTTCTGTCCCTAATTGTGTTTTGTTAAAAGCGGGAGGTAGATATATATTACCAAAGAGGTGAGGTAAAATAAAAGTATTTGCTGCTGCTGCAAAGTTATATGTGGTAGAAAAATAGAGAGAAGGCTGCAAAGATGTTCAAAGGACTTTGCGATGCCAAGGGACCAAATCATTAAGTGGCATGCAAAACTCAGAGAAAGTAACAGTAAAGTGAGACAGATGAAGAGGAAAAACAAATCAAACATTATGTATTTCATGGGCTCTGGACTAGCTATTACTGTTCAGATAAGTGATCTTGGAGTTACAGATCAATGAAAATATGCACACTGTTAAGTTCCAATCTAATAAACAAATGGAATTTAGGAATGATAAGGAAGAGAATGGGAAACAATGCAAAAGCACCTTATTGTCACTATTATTGATGAAATCGTATTGTGCTGCATCTTGAATGATGTGTATGGTTCTGGTTCTCACACCTCAAGTGGATCTCATAGTACTGGAGGAGGTTCAGAGGAGATGTCAAGAGTTGTCACGAGCATTGAGCATCCTCCAATTAAGGTGTGACAATGTGGACTTCAATTTGAAAAAGGCACACCTGAGACAAAATATGTCCTGTTCTGTGCTCTTTGCAGTCATGAAAGGAACGGAGAAGATTAATAGAGATTTACCTATATATTTTGCTCTCCTTTTATGTGTGGGAACTAGAGCATCAAAGCTATGTGATAGCAAGTTTGAAAAGGATAGAAAGGGCTCATTCTTTCTATTGCATGATTACAGTTTGAACAGTTGTGCCACAGGATTTAAGCAGTCTCAAAATTTATTGGAAGGTTGATGGAATAAAAATCCATGGAGTACATCAGACTGACACTGCTACTTGTCTGAAAGTTTTTGAACTCCAGGATTCTGAAGTCTAGGAAACCCACTGAAGAAGTCTTTATGGTTGCCCTGTTGTTATACTTCCCTGTAGGCATCTCTTGTTGCCACAATTGTAGTCGTACACTTGGCTAGAGAAACCTCTGATTTGATTCAGCTAGACAGCTTTTACTTTACTGTGCTCCCAGATGTGAGTTAATGGAAAGAGTTATTGTA
The DNA here is from genome assembly GCF_017976375.1 of Cuculus canorus. NCBI lineage: Eukaryota > Metazoa > Chordata > Aves > Cuculiformes > Cuculidae > Cuculus > Cuculus canorus. The sequence goes on from NC_071403.1 coordinate 14,390,852, forward strand.
AAACATTGTAAATTGAATGCGATTGATCTAGAATGAAGCTGTGTTTTCCCTTGTCTCTTCCTGTAGCTCCTTTTTTGATGTTATCTTTCCTTAAAATTACCAAGCCACATTTCTTTCCCAGTACAAGTTATTGTTACAGTTTCCATGGTTAATACTGTTTGGGTTTTTTCTGCTTAGCGCCTTGTAGATTCACTGTCAGGCCAAATCCCAAGGTTCCTGTTAGTTTATGTAAGGCTCAACAGTCAGATCATATTTAATGTCCAGACACTGTACTTTTCCTGAACATTATAACTCTCTTAATTCAGACTACATAAAAGCCATACTGTTGTTGCAAATTAGAAGGAACTACTGTGGAATCCAAAACTGGCAAAACCAAAAGCTGTTTTGAAAAAAAGGCAAACATAGTATTTTGTACATGCATGGCTCAAGGAGATGCAGCTACCCAGCTTCTGCTAGCTGGCTTTGTCATGTCTTTATAGAGTAGTACAGTACTGTGTAGAATTATTAGCTCCTTTCTGGAGGTAGAATCACTTTATTCCTCTTGTGCTTTTAATGGTGTTAACATGTTCTTTCTCTCAGTTGATGCACTGAGAGCTATGTGAACTTGTGTGCTCTTTTATTTTGTGCTCCTTTCTCTGTAGTGTTCTGGATGCTAAAAAAGTACATAGATTATTTTTATTCATTTACTTTTTTAAGTCATCTTGGAATCTAAGCACTGTTATATACAAAGGCATCTGCTACATTCCAAGAAGTTGAGGTGCAGACTGCTATGCTGAAAGAGCATTCTCAGCAGCTACTGGTATTTGTTGATCCTCTTAAACCCTTCAATACACATTATCTTTTGTTGGAGATATTATATGTGTTTGACTAGTGCAGCTATTTTTGGTTTTCTGCACTGTATTTTTCAGAGCTTTGTGCAGGTGTGACCCCTGAGTCATTAATTAGAAATAGGAAAAAGAAATAATAGAACTATTTTTTATATAAATGCAGTTTGAGGCCTTAGAGAGCAGAGGGGCTCTTTCTCATATACCCCAAACCTATCCCCTGCAATACTCCATTGTTCATACTTCTTCCCTGGGGGAAGAGAAAAAAGCACATGGCAGATCTTACTCCTGTTTCTATGAGTAAGAAACAATATCAATTGATTTGACTTATTTTAGAAGTTTACCTTGGGATAAGTTAAACTTGGCTATTAGAAGCCCTGTTTCTGTAAAACTGATTAGCTTAAACATACTAGACATTTTGTGAAAACCTAACGTTATAATACTCTACTATATATACTGTATTTTGTGAGAGAAGCTTACAAGGAGAGTCTCCTAGGAAAATGGTTCGTGGTTGGATACTTAATTTTCAAGATCTCTGTAAATGATGGGAAGTCCATGAGGTTTCATATATGGCCTTGACTTTCAGGGCTCTAAAGTGTGAGAATAGATTGCGTACCTCACATGTCACATTTGAAGACAGATCGAAGTTTGACCTTCTGTTGTTTGGAATATGTATGGTGGCCGACAACATAATTTGCCATTCACTAAATGCTGCAAAGGTTTTGCAACACTTGTGCTGTTTAATAGATGCAGATCTAACTGGTGTAGACCTCTGGGAAGTTCTTGCCACTTGAGAGGTTGGGTCTGCTGTGGGCTAATGTCTTTATGACTCTCGGAAGACGTAAGAATAGCCTTAACACCCAAAAGGAAACTGATGAGTGTTCAGGGCATTGTTCTGCAGTTTTGCTGATTTTTTTCTACTGCAGTTCTTGTAAGCTGCCAAAGTAAATAATGGTTTCCACTGACTGGCAACACACCAGAATACACTTGTTGTCTCATCTGCCTTCAGGGCAAAAGCAGCCAGTGCGACAGTGCTGATGACCAACCTAGAGAGTCAAGAATCAAATGCAGTCCCTATGGAGCCCTACCTCAGGCCTCTGAAGTCACAACACAGTAGATCATGGTCATCATCACATCTGGCCCTATTTGATGTCTAACTACTTGGTTCTTTCATCCCTGCCCTTTTTTAGGGAACCATCTTAAAAGATGTTTTTTAAATGGTAGATCCTAGTTAGGATAACAGAAGAAATTCTTGAGAGTGTCAGAGGTGAGAGTTCTGTGCTGTTAGTTCATAGTTCTAAAAAAACAAGGCAGTAGTAGTCCTGCCTTGGAAGAACAATCACTTCGCTTGTAGACTACCAGAAGATATGGAATACATTGCCATGATCCCCTTCCTGCAGTCAGGACTGGTTTATAGCTTAGATTTCTGAGAACGCTTCTTCAAGGTATCTGTCACGTCATGGTACAAGAAGAACTGGAATGTTGTGATACATCAGAATCACTATGAATGCAAGACCTTATGCCGTGGCCTTCTGGAGGTGTTCAGTGAAATCTGTGAGCACAGAAGACACATATGTCAAGGGAAGCACCATGTTAGCCTGCTTTTTGGTGATTTACAAGTAAAATTATCTCTGGATATAGATATGAAGTAATTTAGTATAATTGGATTATAGCCAGAGTGCTGGCTGTATGGCCTGAGAAATTATATCTGTCCCTGAAGCGGAGGTTTGAGGTGGTTGAAGTGCTCTAAGGTATATGATGGAAGTCACCTATTGGCTGCAAATCAGGCCTCACAAGTTATGTGACCCTAACCTAGCAGCTAGACTACCTCATTATGAGAACAGGAACTGATTGCTTTGCCATTAAGAGTGGTCTTCACCCACCATTGCTGTGTGCAGGGTCATACCACTGGTGTAACCTGAGCATGGTCGATAGACAGCTGGAAAGTATTCCTATTTTGAAACTTTGATTATTTTCCCAGTGTTCCTGTCATACTGGAATGGTGAAAGGACCAAAGGCTTCTCCTTTACTGAAGTCATAGTGTCGTATTACTTCCATATACATTGTATGCGCAGGTCCTTTCCATAGCACCTACTGAGGGGATTGATGAAGATAAGTATGTTCAACTTCACCACTGTGCATTTTGTGTCAGGAGAGAACAGGGTTAGTCTTGTCTGCTCCTCCAGCCCAGGAAACAGACTTTGCATGAAGCGTATTGTGTGCTGGATCTTCCTTTTGTAGCATACTTCTACGTCTTCCAAACAGCCTGACAACTAAAGGATGTGTGCATTTTGAACTATGACTAGAAGATCAAGTATTCCAGCCATAAAAAATGTGTTCTTAGATGTTTTCTGAGGAGAAGAGAAACAAACAAACAAAAAAAAGCCACCAGATCTTTTTATTCTCATTTACCAGGAGTTCATTCTGTCCCTTTCCTGAGCTTTTTGTAAACTCTAACAAGCTGGGTTTGATTCGCCCCTGTGTAGTTGAGATTTTTCTGTTTCCTGCACTTCTTGTATCACTCAACTGAATAACTCAAGTCCTTTCCTTCTCTTTGCTTCTGGGTATAATGCCATGACAGTGAATCTCCAAATTAGACGTTTATTTATATACTGGATGCTAGATGATGCTGTCCTATTTGTTTTGGGATTTTTTGCCTAGTCTATGATGCCTTGGCAATCAAGATGAACCACTCAACTTTTTTGGAGTATCGTAGTTAAGGTAGTTAGACCATCTCTGTGTACTTGAAGAGTTTAGCAGGAGAGTTCCTGGTTCTGAGAGATAAGTTGCCCTCATGGCATGTACTTTGAAATAAAGTACTAAGCCTCTTGGGGGGGAGTTAGGGCTTAAGTGTGTTATGGGTGCTGCTAGCCTAGCCAAAAAGCACTTAAGCTTCTGACAGTGTGCTAATGGCTGCAAAGCTCAAAGGACTCAAGCTGGAGGTGGGTAATTGGCATTGTTTGGCCATTACATATTTGTCTCTATTTCCTATTATGAAAATACTTCTTCTTCTTTGTTGGCCATTACGTTCTGAAAAAATAAAACTGATGTAGCCAGAAATTTAATTCAGAAGACGTAGAAACTAAACTGGTTTTGTCTGTTCCTACTTACGCAAACCTCCATAGTAATTGCTTTCTCATGGTTCATGGTACACAATTCATAGTGTTGGAGGTAATACAGCTGTTCCTTAAACTACATTTTGTGAAATACTTGTGACACCATCCGCTTTAGTACTTGACTTTCAAATCACTTGGCTTTGCTCTTGTAGTTCTTTGCATTATTTTTTTTTGCAATCTAGGTTATGAACAGACATCCTAAAATACTAAATATACTGAGTAAGCTTTTAAAAATAGCTGGATTTGCATAGTAAGCCTGAAGACACAGTGAAATATTCAATATGCTGTGGATTTGCTACTGCACTATATGGGTGCTCCCACAGTGTATTAATAAATTAAACAATTTAGATGTACTGAAAAGAGAAAGAAATGCTTATATGAATAAAAGCAGTGTTTATCACTACATAGCTTAGGTTTATATTTGAAGTCAGACTAGAGAAAAAAACTGAGTATACATTTCAAGAGCTCTACCAACTTTACGAGTGTTATTTGTACTTCAAGAGTCATGAAAATGAGATTTTTACATGAAACTGCAGTAGTTGTTCTTTTCTTCACTTGCATGTATTTGTGACAGTGGCCCAACAAAGTGTCCATGAACTCACATATTTTGTGAGATGTAATATAGCAGGACTAGGATATATGATGCTGTTCACGGTGGTCTTTCTCATTTAACAGTGTGAGATGGTTATATGCAACTTCAGTTTTCTCAAGTCCATTATCAGTGTGCAGCCTTCGGTTTTAACTGACTCTGAAACCTAACATTGATGATTTTAATCTTGTTAAATTTTATTGCAATTTTTTAATAGAGTTCTCTTTAATAGTTGGTAGAAGTAAGGCAATTATTAGTAAAAGGGTTCCCAAATTTGAAACAGATACCATTTGTGTTACGCATGCTGCATCAAAACACCACGTTAACACCTCCTGAACGGCCTACTTTGCATTGCCTGGTGGGAAGAGCTCCCATTTCCTTTAGTGGTGCCTGAGGAAGAGTTTGAAAACTGCTTCATTATAAGACTTATTTTTTTTTTAATACAGGAAATTGAATTTAGAAGCTCAACATAAAACATGACATAGAAATGTCTAGGTACTTATTTTTTCCCAACATGACTTAAATATATATACATTCATTTAAAAATCTGGGAAAAAAAATACAAATTATATGCCAGTATAGCATGTGACTTGAAATTAATTTCAGAAATTATTTTAATACCCATCTCTATACTGATCTACTCCAGGGTCAGGTCTTCAAAGCCAGCTATGTCATAAAATCCACAACGAGAAACTTGTTAATGTGTGTCCAGGTCAGACTGTGTCGTCATGAAGATCCTTGTGACCATTGACCTGCATTCTCCATTGCTCCAGCTAGAATGTGGAAACAGTCTAGAATTTCCCTAGGTATATTTTTCTTTGCAGAAAAGCTGTGAATACGTGGCCAGTTGAGCATACGCTCCTGAAGCATCAGTCACTCATGCAAATATACAGATCTGAGTAGACACTGGTGTTGACCTTCCAGTATTGCATTCTTTTCTTTGCATCTGTCTTGAAAGATCTCTGGACACAGTACCTACCACATTTCATGTTCTGTACAGATACTTGACAGGGGTCAGGTTATTTCCAAAGTAGCTCATCGGCATCTCTGAGAAAGCTTCCAAAATGTGGAGCACTGGATAGGTACTGCTTAAAGCCATCTTAGTCTATCTTGCATTCAGTGCCATCCAATTTCTGAGCTCCTGTCATTGCTAATTAGTTACATTTCAATATGTTTAGATCAGGTATGGACGTAAATTGTGCAAGTTATGCAGCTTTGGAAAAATCCCTGTATTGATTTACTCTGGAGTCTCTTGACAGGGACAAAAAGACTGTAGTCACTAATATAGGAGTAAATATTTGACATCAGAAAGCTTTTCAAAGTATGACAATTGTGAGCTGTAAAATGTAAAGCCAAAACAGCATTTTAATAGGAAATATAGTGCAAATTTTTAAAAACTACATTTTTAAGGGTAAGCAAGTGAATGGCCTTGAAAAAGACAGTGGTTTTTCAGTTGGAAACTTTATTTTCACTAAGTTTAAAGCCTTGAGTTTGAGAATTGCTGGCCCCTGGATATTAGGCAGTTGGACACTACCTGTTAGAACAACAAATTTGGTGTGAGTTTCATATTCTTTTTGTGTTTTCAGTGATATTGTTTTGTGTAATCAACACACATCTAATTTTAAGATGGATGGATATGAAAAAAGTAGCTCTCGGTAGCTTTCTAAAAATTTTACTGGGGAAATACACTTTAGACCATTGTGTTTTCCAAAACTTGTTTCATTGCTTCAGCATGTGTGGTTCTTGCTTGCTTTTGCTCTCTCCTTAGCATTACAAGGAAGTATTTTGAATAGCCTTTGATCGTAAATTTGATTCCACAGAGCTGTCTGCTGTGCTGACTTATTTTTGCCTTATTAGGTGATTTTTGCAGTTCAGAACTCCAGGAACTGTTGAGCTCCCTGTTTTTTCAGTTCCTAAAGCTAAACGACAGCAGTTCAGTTTGGTTCTTGATAGAAAGCTTCATGGAATCAAATTACCTGGCGTGCAGTGACACTGCTTGGATGTTATTTCCATTCTGGAGGCAGCGGTGCTTATGACTGTTGTAGGTTGTGTACTGTTGGTGAGCAGAGACTTCATTTTTAATTAAGGAATTGTTGCTTTTTGAGGAAAAAAAATATGCTTCCATCTGTCAGCTCACTCATTTGGGGAAAGTCACGGCATTGTCTTCTGTCCTCTTGTGGTTTCCCTCAAAATCAGATTAGTACGTCTCAACAGAACAAAAGTGCAAATGTGTTTTTGGAGGCAGACACTAATGCTTGAATTGCTCAGCATCAAAGCTATGGGCTCTTTCAGGCGAGTGACACTGGTGAGATAAGAGTGGGGGGTGGAAGGGTTATACCCTCCGGTATTTGCAATGAAACTGTAATAACGAGCAGAACATGGGCAGCCCTGGGGACCTGGCGTGCAGCAGCCGCTATTGTGATGCGAGGTGTGGCCAAAGAAACCAGAGGTCATGGTCCATTTTATAGGGGTCTGGGCTGCTGGGAATGAAACTGAGAGTGGCATGCTGCCATGCAGGACAGGCTTTTGTTAGCGTGTTATGCAACGTGGAAGTAAAAAATAATGCGGTTGTTAAATAATGCAGTCATTAAATGCAGCTCTTTGTTCCTTAATCAGAGAGTCATGAATGCTCTAGCTGTGAGCCTGCCTGGCTCTGGGATTCTTAACTATGTTAGAAAAGCCTCAGTCAAGACCTTACAGACTTTGAAAGGGCAGGGGGAGGCTTGAGGGGTTTTCTTCAATTGTTCTTAAATTACATTTATTGGGCTCTTTCTGTGAGGTCTGTGTGGCCCATAGGATTGTTGCGAGAGCTACAAACTGCGGGGTTTAAAACTAATATTCTGAGGTTTTCACATTGCATCAGAAAGTAGGGCTTTAAGAAAAGTACCCATTATTGCAAGACTTAGCACTGTAAAAGTTGGCAGCAGTGTTTTGCGGGAATTGGAAAAATTGGGGAATAAGCAATACTTTACTGCAGCATCATGCAACTTGTCCAACATGTTTTGCTTAGTTTTGTTTGTCTTCTTTTGAGGAATCAGGTATTGGACTTCACTAAATACAGAATTTTGATCTGATTAATCATTGATCTCTATTAGGAGAATTATGGATGACTTAGGTTACTGTACTTCATTTAATGTGTATATAACATTATTTTCTCTCCAGCTAACAACTTCTACTACAAGTAGTGCGTGAGATTTGAACAGAAAAATTGTTAGCTTCACTCAGTGGAAAATTTAGACGTGGAACAAGTTGTACAGAGGTTATAGATAATACTCTTGGCTGCTGTGGCTTGTGGCCTTTTAGCTATTTATTAATTCTCCTTTGCCCCTTTTTTTGATGGGTGAGTTGTGTTAGTCATATAATGATTTAAATAAATGCAGATCTGATGTGTATTTTTAATGTCAGTCAATCTACTTCTCCCCCCAAAAAAACTTCAAAAATTTTAATGTAGATTTTATATTCCAAATTCCATGTAAATTGCTTTTTAAAATTCGTAGATACTTTGTTGTTAGGTATAAAAACTGCTTTTTACTCATATAGTAAAATCTGTCATAGGCATTGCAAACCAGAATGTATTTCTTTTTAATTCTGACTGCTAGCCAGTATTTATCAACACCTAGGATTAATACTGCATGTTTCTAGTCTAAATCGATTAAATCAATGTGACATGCTGAGGCTGGGCCAAGTCTTGTCTAATCAGCAGTCAGCACTGTTGCTCTGGCACGAAGCTCCCAAAAATAGAAACGGGAGAAGTCAAACAAGTAAGTGGAAGGGCAGTAAAAGAAAAAGTGCTGCTAATTCCACTGTTGACTTTCTGTCTAATGGATTCTTGTTCCCAGGCCATGCTAAGTAAAGCAACTGGCGTGGGGTGTGTTTCTGCAGATGGCTCAGCAGTGACACACGCAGCCCAGCTGGTTGACAGGTGTTTGATTTGTATTTAACAAGTACCTCACACAAGCCAGACTTTTTTTTTTACAGATACTGAGAAGCTAGGCAGCTGATGCTTTTTCTTCACTACGCTCCCTTTTTGTTGTGAATGGCAACTATCCTGATTTTCCCTTACAAATGATGAAGATAGCATCATTTTAGTTTGCAATAAGACACTAAAGAGGAGAAATGAATCCATACTTAACTTCAGTAGGTGTAACTTGTTACCTTTACATGTGGAAGGTGCACAACATTTTATTTATAGCGATTGACAATAAGATCTCAAGAAACATTTATTTAGCTGTCAACTTCTTAGAATGAAAATACCTCTAAAGATTATGCATGGAAGGAGAATGCCAGACTTCTAAGGTATAATTGTTACACTTTGTGTTTGTGTAACATAACAAAAGGTCCTGGGACTTTCTTGTACAGTGTAGTACAAGCCTGAAGTAAATAGAATTCCCTCCCCTGAGGAGAATACAGCATTACTAGAGGTGCACCTGAAGCTATGAGGGAAGAGGGGAACTAATTAACAGATGAGAATTAATAGTGTACAGTGCTATTCCTTACTGATTTTGTTGTAAGCTATGTAACAGCACACTGCGTAGTCAGAGAGGGATCATCTCAGTGGTAGCCTGTTTATTTAATTACACTTCAGGGGTTATGTTTTATTTCAAGAACTGTGAGTGAAAGAAATTATGATTGTGGCATTTGTTAGTGTGCTGAGACAGCACCTCTGCTGGTAAAAACAGCAGTGGAAGTAGAGTATCAGGATGCTCTTACAAATCATCTTTGATTAATGTGAACTCTCAGACCCTTAGGTATTAGGATGTGTAATGTAATAGTAACTATGGCAGGTTCACCCCCACACCTCCCCCACCCCATTTCTTCATACTTTAGTCTAACCATTTTTCTTTTCTGGTATCAAATCCATGAGGTGGAAGATGATGAGAGTTCAGGAACTGTTAGCAAAAATACATGGCTCTTTGCAGTGACTGGGTTATAATGCCAGTGTTGTGGAATAGAAGAAATACCACCCTGTAGAATATAGTGTGCTGGCTGTACTTCTGCTGAACCTCAGAAGAATGAGAAAGGAATGCAGCCAGAGAAATCGTTGTCAGAGTAGTGTTGATTCTCTAAATAAACATTGGGTGAGAAGATGATTAAAAACTCATGCAGCCAACCCTGCGTCCCCTGGACAATGGACTAGCTTCTTTCTGTCAGGCATCCTAGATGTGGGATATGGAGTAGGCTAATAAGCTTCAATGAAATTGAGAAAAGGGCCTGAAAGGAAAAGTTACAACTCTACTAGGCTGAGATGTTGTCATTGCTCACAAAGTTTCTCAGAACTGATAGTACTGGGGTGCACCTGGAGGCTTACCTTTAGGGAGGAGTTCCCAGGGCTCCTTTGCTGACAGTAAATTGGTTCATCCCAGGTTCACAGGTGGGGAAGCTGTTAGAGTCCTAGACATGTGGTCAGTATATCCTCTTTATCCAATTATTAGCCCAACTCTGAAATACATCAAACATCAAAAGGCATTTTTTTTGGAGTGAGGAGCTGTATTTCTTGGGAAGATCGTAAACTTTTGAGTGTAAATGGAGACATGGAAACTGTCTCTTGAACTGCTTTATTTATCACTAGTTGGTGGGAGGTTTGCAGTGACACAAGCACACCGACAATATGGTATTTCAGAGAAAGTACTCAACTATGTGAGTTCCTAGATTAGAAATTCCAGGTTATATGCCATCTATTTATTTTTGATTAACATTAAATCCTTAGTTTTGCCATTGCTTTTCTGCATTTCATATCTATACCATTAGACAGTAGATTTAATGATATTTCGTGGTCAGTGGGACAGATCTTTGTTAGTGCAAACTGCCATTTGTACCAATTCTGTATCTGCTTCCTGAATGTTCAGGTTATGGAAATGGATGATGATAATAATTCCTGCAGTAAAGAGTAGCTTCTGACATCTAAGAGGTTGACCGATGCTGTTGACCCTCCTAATATAAACTTGGGGCTCCAATTGTTATGGTGAATATAATAGTCGTGATATATTTTATTCTCTCGAAAATACCTCGACATTTCATAAATATTGGATAATGCTTTTTAGCTTCTATTTAACTTTAGTGGATTTCAAATATTATTTTAGTAAGGTAAATTACATGAGTTTCCAGTTCTGTTGAAACTTTAATAGAATTTACATTTGCTTTAATGCCATGCTATGGCTAGGTTAACAATAAATCACTTGATGGTGTGTAAGTCAGGCAATTTTTCTTTTGACAAATATACTGTAAGGGAAAAAAACAAGGTTAAATAATCTATCTGTTGTCCCTGAGTATAAGATCACTTCAGAATTTTTTCTACCTTCTTGCTTCAGATGATAAAAGTCTCCAACTGGGTAGACTTAATTTTCTCAACTCTTTATCCATAAGGCATTACGAGTCTTTCAGAAACTATGTAGACAGAAGCGTGTTATTTCTCAGTACTCTATAGGAAGTGTTCTAAAGGGTTTTGTTTGCATTTTCTTTATGCTTTGTGTATGATGTTGTAGATCAAATAAACTGGATTGTTTTCAGGCTCATATTCAGTTCAGGCCTGCACTGCATTTTTAAATAGCTATCTAAAAGAAAATTAACATTATCCACTTTGTAGTTAAGTATAGTGTGCCTCTTACCTTTCTTACTTAAGGAATGTGGCTAGGTGGTGGGCCATTAAAATAGCTGCTAGTTGAGTCATCTTACTGAGTCTGAAAAGTTGGGGAAAAGACTTGTAAAGGTCTTTCAGGCTCTAGGACACAATGAGAAAAAACGAGGAGAAGCTGTGCTGTTCCACTGCTCTTCCACATTGCCTAGAACTTTACTCTTGCTTAAAAGGCTCCTTCATTACAGCCTCTGTGGGGTCCACAGAGGCTGAGTTTCCTCTCAAAACAGAGGAACTAAACCCAAACTACCCAAGGTCGCAGTTATGTTCTGATAATATGCTCTACTTTAATTTATCTCCTCTATTAGCTGTTTAGTTCCTTGCAGTGCAGTTCTGTCCTATTTGAAATCAGTGGCACTTGAGTTGTTACTGGAAAATGGGCCTTCTGGACTGAGTAGTCGCTTCTTGATGAAGAAGGTGAAGAAGGCAGCAGTTGTCACTTCAAGGATGTGCGATAGCAGTGAATAGCACTTGTGTTTGCCAAAACCAGGAAGAACACCTACTGCCACCAGAGGCTCTGCTTCTGCTAGTACTTTTTTTTGGCAGTATAAAAACTTCTCCTCGACTTCTATCATAAAGGCTTCAGTCGGTTTGTTAAGACTTTAAATAAATGGACTGATCCTTTCATCTTGATTTTTTTTTCAGAACAGTTTCTCACTTCTCATGCTGTGTGAAAATAATTTGTGGGGGCAAAATGTAGAAAAAGCTTTTGACTTATGCACTTTCTTTGTGAAATATTTGCTTTAAGTGTTTGAATATAGAAATTTTGAGAGTTGCGTGCTTTTTCAGACATGCTAATAGCAAAAAAGAAACAAGGACAACTGAAGAAAGTGTAGTCTGGAGCAAGGAGCCCTGTGACCATATTCTCTGAAGTTCTGAGCTGCCTCTGGCTGCTGATTCATTAGTTCGCATACAAAGCACCAAAACCTACGTTTTCAAGTGTTGTTTAATTTGGAGTGTATTAATGTCTGGTTGCCTGAATGGACAGTCCAAGTCAAATGTGTCCACAGATGGGTATCAAGAATGAGGAAAAAATTATGCCTGCTGGACTCAGATTATTTTATGAGGTGCAAATGAGAACAGCAGAAGGGTCTCATTTGCCTTTCTCTTGAGCAGCTGCAGAAAAAAGCTGATCATTAGGACACAAAGACACAAGAGTGTTCTAACCAGCTCTGGCTCCCTTGGCCAAACCATGGGGTATCTGCTCTCCTGGGGCTGCTGAGGAAGTTGGACAGAGCAGAAGAAACAAATTATTTTCCTGTCAAAGGCCCTTCTTGATCAGGTTATTTTAAGGGAGGATCTTATGCTTCCTCATATCGGTCAAGTTCACGTGAAGGGTAATACTGAGCAAGTGCTGAGTACTGGTAGTTCTGCAGTAACCGGGCAGGAACGAAAGGATCAGTAGATGCAGCAAAAACCAAAATGTCATAATATTTAGCAGAAACTTCCTGACATCACTAATCCAGGACATGCAAGGGGCAAGTCTTAGGAAATATCAGCTGAATATATTTTTATGTAATTAGTATTCTATCAAGCGATCCTAATAATTAACAGGAGCCTATTTAAAGAAACAAGGAAATACTTCAAGGAGTATAATTGGTGTGGGATTTTTATTTGTTAAAGGTGAAGCTCTGCCCTCACTGGTGGCTCTGGTCTGGCTCTGTACGTGCTCCACGGGGGAGGATGCTGCTTGAGCCCTCTGACAGTACGTTGTTGAACATTCCGCTCCATTTCTGCAATGCTAAAAATAGTTGTCCTCATTTGAAAACACCGGGCTATTGGATTATTCCAAGGGTCTGGCATACTCAGGGTAATGGAAGGCACATATCCATAAATTATCAAAACAGTAAGTAGTGGTTGACCATGCTGATTTTACTTCTATTAAGATGAGTTTCCTGGCTACTAACCTTGAAGTTCCAAGCCTGCTCCTGGCAGTGCCCCGGTAAATTTAAAAATTGAGGTTGGAGAAACATCTGACTGCTTCGTGGTGGCTTTGTTTTTTTACAAAAAAGAAATTTGCAGAATTGTATCCACAAAAAGCTTAAAGTATTTTAGAGTAATTGTTTCTCTTTCCTAGCCTTGAAAAGAATCTCATGGAGTTCCAGCATGTTAATCCTTATAAATCATATTAATGCCTAAAATGTTCCAAATAGCAAAACGCATTCCAAGTGATTGATACAAGTTTCTCTCAACTTCTTTTCTTTTTTTCTTTTAGCAATTGGATAGTGCGATAGCTAATTCATTTTGGGCACCATATTGTTCGGTAGTATAAGTAACCAGTGCACTTCACATACTTGTATGTTAATATAGCCTCTCCTTTTATTTTTTAAAATCTTTTTTTAATGTGAGGATCTCTTACTTAGGGAGAAAAAAAAAAGCTAAATGTGGAACTCAAGGTATAAAAATTAAGTTAAATGTATTCTAAGAAAGTTGCTAATTATAGAGATATAAAACATCTTGCTGTATCTTGAAAACCTTTCTAAAATCTCTGATTTTATAGGGTGTTGCAGCACAGTTAGAAACTGGAAAATCAGTAAATTATAAATACATTAAGAACCATGATTATAAATATACTGCACATTTCTGAAATTGTTAAAGCAACCACAATGTTAATCAGAAACAGTATTGATGTAGGAGGTTATTTTTATGTTGCTGTTGTGTTGAAGGGATAATCATTTGTAGAACACTGATTAAACAGTGCAAGGCAAAACATTTATGGCTTGTCTCCACAAGAAAATCCAAAACCCAAAACAGTGCATGTGGGTTGTTTTCTAGTTTACAGTGATCCAGTGCGGCATGGAAGATGAAATATTATCTGGTAACTATTAGACTATAAAGAATTTTTCAGAATTCACACTGTAAAACTGGAGAAAATGAAGAGCCAAGGATTACTTGCAATGATTAATTAGAATTTTTCCCCAGCACACTTGTATCTATTTTTACAGAGGGGAGCTGGAAGGAAGATGTTGGAAACTGCCATGAGTGAAGTTACAAAAATGCTCTTTTAACAACCTATTTTAAGCTGTATTTTAATTGTTGTATATCATGAGTGCTTTGTATTTATTTACTTAAGTACTTGTATCATTTTGATGAGTAATTGTTGTTTTATTGGCCTTTTCTGTTTTTAAGAGAGATTGGAGTCATTCCTTTGTCTTTCCTTTTTTTTCTGTGTGTCTGTGAGGCATTTGTCTTCTGCTTGGCTTGGAATCAAATGAGTGAACTTCCAAAGCTTCTTTTGTTGCTGAATTCTGGCTTGGCTAGAAAACTGAATTGGATGGTGTGCAAGTTACTAGGGCAAAACTCTATCAAGGAATTAGGACCCATGAATGGAATGGAGAAAGCATTTGATTTTAGATTCCTTTAATAAGCCTTCTAAGCTCCCACTTGAAGTCATATGAACATGGATGAATTATTCTAGCAGAAGTTAACTGAGTAACTTTAGACTTATTATGACAAAAAATAATGTATTTTACAGTGGCATATTTCATGAATCTGTTAATGGAAGGCGATTCTTAGCTTTGAGTGGCACAGCCTGGTTCTCTCTAAGCCTGTAATTTTTTAACATGCTTTTCTAGGAAGGACAACACTGCAATATTTTATATTTTAATTCTAAATTAGAGATTACTAGTTTATTTAATTGTACCTTGTCATTGAAAAATCCTCTATTAAATGCAGAATAGAATTGTCTTCAGCTTTCAACTTACAGCCGTTGGTTTTTTTATTTAATTATGTTTTTTGTTTTGCTCAACTGTTCCTTATTCAGATATGGAAGATTAAGTTTACTTAAAGCTTGGTGTCAGGATGAGAGGCAATGGGTATAAACTGGAGAGGGGAAGATTTAGCCTAGACTTAAGGAGGAGTTTCTTTACCATGAGGGTGGTGAGGCACAGGCACAGGTTTCCCAGGGAAGCTGTGGCTGCCCCATCCCTGGAGGTGTTTAAGGCCAGGTTGGATGGGGATCAGCCTGATCCAGTGGGATGTGTTCCTCCCCATGGCAGGGGGGTTGGAACTAGATGATCTTTAAATTCCCTTCCAACCCAAACTATTTTGTGATTCTATTATGTTACTCAGCTTGGACATTTACCTTTTAAAAACATTTTTTACTATCAAGGTGCTTGTTTGTACGTATGCTTAGTTACTCAGCATAACTTTTCCTCCTCCTGAGTAGGTTGGGCGCTCCCCTAGAGATTGGGGAAACATCCAAAACTCCCCTTTGAGCACTGCCTTGAAACCAGCAGTCAGCTTCATGTGTACAGCTCCCTGTGGGACCTACCTGTTCAAGCATAGATCCCTATGGGCTCAAACACCTAATAGGTGTTAGGGAGAGAGTGGAAGCTGTGACACCCTTGCTGGGATTTTAGATACCTGGGTAGCATACAAGTGTCTTCAGTAGTATTTTTTTCTGAAGCAGAACCGTAAATAAAACTTAAAAAGGATTTTTTCATGTGATTTGAACTGTAATAGTTTTTGTTGTTCAGTTGTCTAAAGCAATCTACAGCTACATCTGCTGCATAATTAAATCACCCATAAATGTTAATTGCCTAATAATTTGGAAGTGAAATGGATTTTAACCAAATACAAGTCAACAGACATAAACAACCCTAGAAATCCAATCAGCTGTTTTGTAGAAGAGGAATGAGAAGCAATACATATCCAGATGTCTTTTTCTTTAAATTTAGCTCAGTCATGAGTTAGGTCTGTAAAATGATGGCTATGCACATTTTGTTTCAGGGAGAAGCTGGTTTAGTAGGTGCTCCTGGCATGCCTGCTCTTACTGGTTCCAAGGTAAAAAAAAAAAAAAAGTCCCATTTTATGCACTTTCACTCTCAATATCCTTTTCTGCCAGCCGCCCAGTGTCTACATAAATTGTATTGAAATTACATCCCATTTCTGGGTTGTATCATGTGACATAGGAACTTTACTCTCCGCTTCTCTTTCAAAAGAGAGAGAGCATGCGGTGTGGTGGCACAAACCTGCCAATCAGTATTACTTTGCATTAAGTGCAGTCGCTAAAGTCTCAGAACTGCGGGGGTCTTTCCGGCCACAAGACAGCAGAATCAAAAATATAAAACTCGAGAGTCTCATGATCATAGCAAAATGTGATTAGGGATGGCACTGCCTCTCCTGCTCTTCCATTTTAATCTTTTGCTCTTCTTCAGAGGTGGAATGTGGTAGGAAGGCCAGAACTTGCAAAAAGAGACATCTGTGTTATAAACCTGGCTAATAATATTTGTTAAAATTGCCTGCCTCTTTTCATGGTCAGATTTTGTTTTCTGTTGACTGCAGCTGTGTTTAACCATAAGTATTTGGAATGAAATCTTAATGTCACATGCATCTGTCCAGCTAATTCCTTTTTAAAAAAAAATTGTTAGGGAAATAGTTCTGCTGCTTCCACGAATTAAAGGACTACACACAAACCCCCCATTATTTTGTTCATATTAAAATTTCAGTGAAGTGTTCTGCACTGTGACCTTTATGCAAAGGGATGATTTGTGTGTCTTTAAGGCAGTTGCTTCCTGTAATATAGCACGAAGGGGAGGAAGAAACTTATTTTCTGCAGATGAGGTAGCCAGCGTTGACTTCCGCAAAAAGCTTACCACAATCTATCAATTTATATGTTCGAAGCCAAGATCTCATTGAGTTGTACTCAAGACTTATTTAAAACACTTTGAATCAGATCAGCAACCGTGCTGTGAGTGTTTGGACCACTAATCAGTGATTGTCCATGATAAAACTTGTGTAAAATGTTTTGCCGAAGATAATATGAGACTTCTGCCACAGAAGGGAGAATTTAAGTTGGTCATAAATCTGCTATGTTGCAACTTTCTCATTTTTCTTTCTGCAATATTCAAATTCTTTGCAGTAATCTACCAGTGGATAATGTTATTATATTTGAATGCTGTCAAGTGGAAATAACATAAACATCTTGTTCTCTGCTTTCTGTTGACCTTATTTCTGACTTTTGCTAACTGGAAGTAATTCTGTTGATTTCAAATATGCACAAAAAATCTGGACACTTAAACTGTATTTCTGAAAAACCAGGAATTAACCACCCCATTCGCTAGTACAGGCAGAGAACTGTTTGAGCTGCTGCTGAAAAGGACCTGGAGGTAGATAGAAGGCTGAATTATGAGCTGACAATGTTGTCCTATTGGGAATAAGGTAAACGATATATCGGACTATGTTAGTAAAATTGCAGCTGGCACATCAGGGGAAGGTATTTCCCCCCTTTGCTTGGTGGTGCTGTGTATGATATGCTGTGTCATGTTTGGGGATGTCTTCCACCCTCACTTCTTTAAGAGCTGTGGAGAAAGCAGAGAGGGTCAGCAGGGACCAAGTGTATGTTCAGGGACCTAGAAAACAAGACCTTTGGGGAGAGTTGCCAGGGCAGCCTGGTCTAGTAAGAGGTGTTCCTGCCTATTACAGGGGGGTTGGAACTAGATGATCTTTAAGGTCCCTTCCAACCCAAAGTATTCTGTGATTTTATGATTCTAACCAAGTTTGAATCTCACAAAGATGAGGCCAAGAAGCAATCGAGACTGCCCTGCAGGCCTACAGAGCTCAGCTGGTTGAACTTAAAGGACAGCTTCCTAAAGTCCTAAGGACAGTCCATGCTGATGTGCAGGGTGTTGAGTAAGTATGTGGCAGAAGGCCAGCACGGATGAAGAAGGAGGTCCTGACTGAGCTCAGACACAACAAGGAAATAAACAGTGAAAGCAGCGATGAGCTATGTAGGAACATAGAAGCATTGGCAGAGCATGTCGCGATGGTGTTAAGAATACAAAAACTCATCTGGAATTGAAAGTAGTGAAGGCTATGAAGGATTTCTCTTTAAGTGCATCTGTAAAGAAAAATGTTGACTCGCTGCTTAATGGGATGAAGGACATGGAAAAGGCTGAGAATACCCCATACTTTTTTTTGCCTGGGTTTTCACTAATAAAGTTTGTTCTCAAGCCACCCAGGTTACTTCAGCCTCCTTAGCAGAGTATATGAGAATGAACCATTGCCCACTGAAGGGGAAGAACGTGTTAAGGAGCACTTAAGCTACTTGAGCCTTTGCAAGATACCAAGCAGCTTGCATCCAGGGTTGCTGAGAGAGCTGGCTGGTGTCACTACAAGGCTGCCTGCTATCTTTATCAAAATATCATGATGATTAGGGAAGGTCTGTGATGAATGTTAGGTTTGCCTGCTTCCAGTCATCTTCAAGAAGGATCCAGGAAACTGCAGACCTGTCAGCCTCAACTCCATACCTGGAAAAATTGTATAGCAAATCCTGGATGATATTTCTAAACACACAAAGGGCTAGAAAGTAAATGGCAACAGCCAATATGGTTCACCAAGGATAAGTTACACCTGACCAACATGTTTCTCTTCTCTGATAAGATGGCTCTGTGTGGATTAGGGGAGAGCAGTAGATATTGTATGCTATGACTTCAGCCAGGCTTTTGGCACAGTCTCCAGTTATGTCATTGTAGTCAAATGTGTGAGATGTGGACTGGATAAATGGACAATAAGGTGGGCTCAAAGGTGGAATAACTGCTATGTAGTCCAAATGGTGCCTTGTAACTAGGGTCCTCTCCCATGAGGTGATAATGGAGCTAGTATTATTTAGTGTCTCATTAATAAACTTGGATGATATGATTTTCAGCAAGTTCATGGATGTTACCAAATGTGAGAAAGTAGTCGGTGCATTGAAAGAGAAAGGCAAAAATTATATTCAGTGGAACCTTAACATGCATGAGAAATGAGTTAATGCAGAACTTATGAAGCTAGGCAAAGGCAAATTTGAGGCTCTGCCTCTGAGAAGCAATAGCTTCGTGCAGCACAGGCGACGTGCCAAATTGCTAGAAGGCAGCTGTACTGAGGAATTGGGGGTCCCATTGTGGTAGAGAAGACCAACTGCATCGTGGATTGCCGCATTAACAAGAACATGGCCTGCAGGTCAGGAGGATGAGCAATAGGTTCTTGTGAGACTGCATTTGGAGTTCAATGTCCAATTTGGAGCTTCGTATGAGAGAATAAGAGCAGCTCACTGGGGGTGAGCCCAGCAGAGGCCTACCAAGATGTCCAGGAGTTCAGAGCCCACAATGTATGAGGGGAGGCTGAGGCAGCTGGGCACGTTCAGCCTTAAGATGAGATGATTTGGAAAAAGGGAGAATGGTGTGCAGACTCACTGCTGCCTGTAAGTACTGGGAGAGTGTGGAAAAACCAGAGCCAGACTGTTTGTCAGAGGTGTACTGTGAAAGGACAAGAGACAGTGGACACAAAATACAACCAGAGAAATTTTTATTCTAAGAATAATTTTTATATAATGAATTGAGAATTGAATAAATACTGGATATGCAGTCTCACAAATGTGAAACTAAATGAAGAAAACACTTCTAGGAATTTGTCAAAACTGAATAAGCGTTAGTTGTGTTGTGGGTCCAGCAGCTGGAGAAGAATGGTAATCGTAGAAAACCCCAGGTTGAAAGGGACCTCGAAAGATCATCTAGTCCAGCCTTTCATCAGAAAGGGAAACTGGGTGAGCAGAATAATTAACCACGCATTTTTAGGTGAGGGCATGCAGAAGGTTATTTCACTAGATTCCATTCTGCATGCTCTGTCCTGAACATGTTTCTAAATTTGACCCCTAAGCTGTTAATTGCATGAACAACCCCAGCCAAAAGACATAAACAAAAGGCAGCCACTGTAGGTGGTTGATGAAAAGTCAAGAACTGCTTGATAATCTATACGTCTGCGTATCTCCAAAGCTTTAGATTTAATTCCCAGATGTGCAGTGCGTGATGTTATACCAGTTGAAAGATTTCACAGCATGCCACTAGAAATTTTGCAAGTTATAGCCAGTTGTTCTAGTTAACCTCACTTAAACCTTAGACTTCTATATAAGGAAATTATACTCTGAAGGGTGAAAGGATGCATCGAGATTGCTCATTCTGATTTTTTGAACGTCTCATGAACGTCTTTGAAATTTAGAAAACACCTTATGCTTTACTTTGGAAATTTTCCAGTGTTTTCATCTTCAGGCAAGTAAAAGTCATGTGCATTACACTGAAGCGCTGAGACAATTCTAGAGATTGGCAAAGACATGCAAACCGTGTCGTGCTAGGTGATTTGAGGGAGAAAGTTAATGTTTGGGGTTTTTTTCCATTAGGTAGTTTTTGTGCTTCAAGGATATCCTTTTGGCTGTATGTCTGCTGTATGTCTCCCAAAACTTACAAATATACATTAAGATCTCAGGCAGGTGTTATTCTTGTTGTAATATAACCAGGCTGACGATTATTTGATGAAGACATTAAAATAGTAAGATTGTACATTAAGAGCGTTTTCTGACCTAAAAGGCATCACATGAGAGCTGCAAGGGCATTATAACAGGTCTTTTTATTGAAAGATAATAAATAATTCGGTGAAATAAGCTGAGCTTGAATTAATGTTTCAAAACTTACCCTTTCTGGGTCTTTTTTTCCCCTAATACTTAAGTGATTTGGTATGTTTTTTGAAATGAAAGGAATTAATTTTCTTTCAGTAAATTCTATCTATATTTTTCTCAACTGTTTTGGGTTTTAGAGGTCTTCACATCTGACTAGATATATTTAACAATTAAAAGGAAGGTATTAATAGGATGAAATGTATTGAAACTGGCTCTGAAGAAGAATGGCAGAACTGTAATGAGTGGGTTTAGGATCAGTGAATAGTTC
The DNA here is from genome assembly GCF_017976375.1 of Cuculus canorus. Lineage (NCBI taxonomy): Eukaryota > Metazoa > Chordata > Aves > Cuculiformes > Cuculidae > Cuculus > Cuculus canorus. The sequence continues at coordinate 14,411,710 of NC_071403.1, forward strand.
AGGATTTGTAAAGCCAGGAAAATCTCTTAGGCTGAAGGTAAAAATGATTGACTGCTGTCAATCAACAAAACTGTAGAAAGCTGTGTCATTTTTTGTGATGGTTTCATATTTCTTTGAATAAGAAGTAATCGATATCTATATTATTTCTTCTGTTTTTAATCCCATAATAAAAGTTCAATGCAAAAAAAGTATTTTAAAGAATGCAATTATTTTAAGAATGTTTATGTTTGAACTCTTTATTTTCTTTTATTTTATTGCTATTTTTTGTTTTGTGTTCCAGGGTGAACGTGGCTTGGAAGGTAGTAAAGGTGAAGAAGGTGAAAAGGTAAATTATTCTGTCAGTGTTATTTAATTTTTTGGTTTAACAATTTGATATGTGACCAACTTTTTTTCTGAAAGTCTTCCTTAACTCTTTCATGAATACAATTCTTATTTTTTTGCTATGTAAATCATTCCTGAAACACTTAAGAACAAGGAGCTTTTGATATGTGGTAGTCAGTGTTATCAGTTATTCTTGTGGAAACACATTTTTTATTAAGAAAAGACATAATAATGATGCCTAAGAGAACCACAGCCACTGGACTCCAGAACTGTTTACTGCTATCTTATTTCTGTGGTAACTATTAAATGTTTTATAATACGGTATGAAGTGTATAATGAGATGATGTGTAGGTATTTATAGCGCTTATTTATTGTTTCTATACATTATAAATGGACTTTGATTGTAACTACCAAATGTCTTACATGCTTTTTTCCTAAGAATATTTAAGATAATTTAACGTTTGCCACAGCATAACTGACCGCTAATTTTAAAAGGTCAATTTTCATTTATATACTTCTGTGTACTTACACAGTAGGTTAAAATAAGATTTGTCTCCTGCCTGCATCTGACTTGACATCATCAAGACTGAATTGACCTAACTGCCAATGGCCAAACTGAATGCAGGTGCATTTCTCTCTCCCCCAGACTGCAAGTTCAGTCTCTGCCCAATCGACTGACTTGTGCCCTATGGACATTGATAGTCTCCTGACAGCCATCGAACATTTTTGAGTGTAAAGTCTAGGATATGCCTTTGCTTGTTCTTCACCAGTGGGTATCAGAAATGGAACATGATGCAGATTGTCCTGATTGCAGATGCTCTGCAGTGGGCAAAAGTCGTTCGGAAGTGTATTAAAATGGGAATGAAACTGGTCCTGTGGAGGGCTGTCTTGACTGACAGAGTGCCAGTCTGGGTCACCCTAGATGATGCAACCTAATCTTCTTATGTAGTTTCAGACAAGTAGGTCTTCCCAGGTTATTGAGAGCAAGTCTGTGTTGAGGGACAAGTGGAAGGAAGATGTTGTTCTTAGCTTTCCTAATAAAAATTAGAGTAACAATGGTGATAGTTTATCATAGAAACTTCAGATCCTAACCGTGTTACTGCCTGGTTATTGCTTTTTCACTGTTTTTTGTTGATATTGATGAGGCAACCTGTGTTAAGAAACTTTTCTTGGATCGTAGATAATTTCTCTGTGCTTCAGCTCACAGTCTGAAAAAGGTGCAGAATAGCATTTTTTTCTGAATTTATAAATCATAAAGATGAAGAATGACAGACTCTATTCTGGCAATATGCAGACTGAAGAAAATGGAGATTAGGTGGCAGCTTCTGAATTTTGAAAAGTGCAACGTATTTGTGAGTTAGAGTGCTTTGTACATGGGTATAATCACTCTCACCTACCATACTTCTTCAGAAGTTTCAGCCAGCTTGTTTTCGTGTTTCAAAGAAAACATATTATGGATTAACAGAATTTAAGCAGTTTTAAAATTGTGGAGGTATTTTAGTAGGACATATTCCAGTAATCAGGAAGGAAGAAGTATCAGAAGTAAAATCAGCATCCATAGCAACTAACTTCTTTAATGTGAAGATACAGGCTCTTAAACAAAACCCACTTGTTAAGCTCAAGTGTTTGTAACTCCACTGACAGATCTGATATTTCTTTGGTGGCATTGTTATTCATCAGTTCTGAAGGGCTTATGGATTTCTTTTCCCATTTTTTTTTCTTTTTTTTCCATAATTGCTCCACAGCTGTGCTGTGCTTCCCTTGAGTTTTATGAATAAATTATGTTTGGACAGAGACACGGGGTTCCAGCTGTTGCTGCCACTTTCTTTGCTTGATTTCCCTTATTTTAAGGCTGAGATACAATGACCTAAGCACTGGTAATCACATTTTTCTTATGTGGAAACTGAGTCAGCACATTTAGAACCTTTCTCTTTTTTTGCCTTACAACTTCAGAAGTTAATTAAAAGATCCCATTTAAAAGTTATTTCCAGTGTAACTATTAACAATGTATTAGGCCTGTTCTTCGAATAAAAGGAAAGATACTAGTGGAAGGACCTTTATTTAACAGTGATCACTCAAAAATCATTTGTGACAGTCTCATCAGAAGCTACATGCTGTGTTTTTTTGAGGAAAGAGTGTGCTTTAAGAATATGGGAAGGTAGGTCTCAGTCTGGACTTTAATAGTTACTCGATTTAACCTTGATCCAAATAATTATTGAAGAACAACAATGCTGTATTTCCAGTTATTGAACTCTAGATACAGGAAGCGTCTATAATTTAAACTACTAAGAGATTATTTTATATTGTTTAAGGATTTCTTTGCCACACTTGGTTCTCCTTGAGAAATCCAGGACACCTATTCTGCATCCCTTGTTTTTTTTTTGATCTTCAAAGTCAGTGGTGATAAGTGAAGCTACAGACTGTGTCTGTTATGCAGCAAGGTTTCTCTCCATGGGAAATATACTGTCACTCTAAATTAATTTTAACTCTTTGTAGTTTGTTTTCTTTGTGTTACTTAGATAAATGGCATTGTCTTATATGATAGTCTTATAGCTGCAATAAAATCATTGAGCTACCATTCTATAGAATGACTGAAAAAGTGTATGCTGAGAGCAGTTTTAGTTGGTTTGCTGACAGGAGGGCAAACTATATCCTGTGGATCCATCCTTGTTCTAATACTGTTCAGAATTGTAATTTTACAATATAGGATAGAAAGTATGAGTATTACACTTTATAATGATAGGAAGTCAGGAAAGACTAATAACTAGAAGAAAGCTTTAAAATCCAGAATGTTCTTGGCAAATCAGAGATGTAACCTGAAAAAAAATAGGATCCGATGCAGAAGGAACAAGTGCAAAGAACTACCTGCAGGGCAGAGTAAGTCTGAGCTGTGAAAACCCAAATCAAATGCTATCTACTCAGAAATTAAAATCTGAGGATAATTTGGATTGGAAACTGGACACGGGTGATTGAAATCAGGCAGTTGCCAATGAAAGAACTTACTAAGATGTTTTAAAGTGAAATATTGTCTGCAACACGAATTAAATAATTCTGTGCTATTTGATATTGGTAAGAATCCACCTTAAAGGATTTTGAAAGGAGTGCACTGAGAATGATCAGTGCTCAGGAACAGAGAACCTTTCAGGAAGGACTGCATGAATGAAGATTACTTAGCATAGAGTCAGCTGAAAAGAAATATGTAAACAGTTTTTAAATGCATAACAGTGCTAAAAAGAGGAAGGGAATGGTCTATCTGCTGCATCTGTAGTGCATGCAAAGCTATGGGCTGAAAGTGCTGCGAGAAAGATGCTGTGTAGCCATTAGGAAAGGGGTTTGAATTTTAACTGTATTGTTTATTAGGGAAGTAATTTCCTCTTCCAGTGGTCTGCACTTTTTATCCTGGTTACAAAAAAGAGAATAAACTAAAGAAAGGCTTACTTCATGAAAATACAGGAAATCAGATTATCTTAGATGATTTTACCATTTTCTGTTGATAGAATCAAAATTATGTGGTGTCACTAACACTGATTTCTGATTCGATAACCAGAGTTTCTTTTTCAGCATATATCCTTGTTGTTTTTAACACCCAGTTAATATTGTCCTGTGATAAGACAGTAAAGCCCTGGAACAAGTTGCCCAAAGTGATTGCGTAGCCTCTTTTCCTTGAGGTTTTTGAGATCAGTTCTGAGCAGCCTGGCCTGACCTCATAACTGAACCCTATTTTGAGCAGGAGGTTGGACTAGGGACCTCCTGAGGTGACGTCCAGCCTCCATTATCCTATGATTTTATGAATAGTGAACACAAATATGATGTTTTTCTGATTTGGCACGTGTGCTCACATTGTGGATCTATTTTAAAGAAGAGAAAAATAATAAGTGAAAATGATTTGGGGGGAGTGTTATTTTTTCTAATATTGGCAGGGGATGTGATGTGATTGTACATTTAATTTACAGTGTGAACTAATATTGTTCACCAGAATATGTAGTAGGTTTTTTTTAATGTCTGTCAAATTCAGACATTGTTGGTTTTGAAGCATTGTGTCTGGGAATGATCAGTGCCCTTGCTTAAAAATCCAGTCACTTGTCATCTGGTGCAGCCTTCCTCATAGAAATTGTCATGGAAAGCTTATATGAATAGCATTATACATGGTTGCTTGGATAATGTGCATGCATTTTCCAGGATGTTTTTAGTTTGAGTTTCCTGAAACCCTATGAAACAGTTGATTTATCAATACAAATAGTTACAAAATAAATTGTTCAAAAAGCATGAAATTTAAAATCGTCTTCAGAATTTATTAAGTACCAAAAAAAAATGTGACATGGTTTGGCTGTGGACTTGACACTGTTAGGTTTATGGTTGGACTCCATGATCTTAAAAATCTTTTTTGACCTAAATGATTCTGTGATTATCTGAAAGAAAAAGGAGAATAATAAAATTTATTAGTATGAAAATTGCCATGCAGCTGTTGGGTTGTTAAATCACAGCTCCTTTCACTTGAGCTGTGGCAATTGCCATAGTTCAAGTTCTGTCCCTACATCTTTTAGATACAGTTTAATTTACAAGGTGAATCCTCCTGTTTCATTTTTACAATCTTTTATCTATTGCTCTTCTTTTTTTATTATTTCTTTACTGCTTTCTTCCAGTATCCCTATGTAAAGCAATTTCTTTCTAAAAAATAAAATCACTGTCACTCTTTGAGAATTCAGAGGATGAAGGAGAGTCAGGTACTGAAATCAGTGACACACGAAATAAAAACTGCATTTCTGATTAGCTTGTAGGTGGAGTTTCTGAATCACAGAATCACAGAATCACAAGGTTGGAAAGGACCCATTGGATCATCGAGTCCAACCGTTCCTAACACTCCCTAAACCATGTCCCTAAGTACTTCATCCACCCGTTCCTTAAACACCTCCAGGGAAGGCGACTCGACCACCTCCCTGGGCAGCCTGTTCCAGTACCCAATGACTCTTACTGTGAAGAATTTTTTTCTGATATCCAACCTGAACCTCCCCTGACGGAGCTTCAGGCCATTCCCTCTAGTCCTGTCCCCTGTCACTTGGGAGAAGAGGCCAGCTCCCTCCTCTCCACAACCTCCTTTCAGGTAGTTGTAGAGAGTAATAAGGTCTCCCCTCAGCCTCCTCTTCTCAAGGCTAAACAACCCCAGCTCTCTCAGCCGCTCCTCATAAGACTTGTTCTCCAGCCCCCTCACCAGCTTTGTTGCTCTTCTCTGGACACGCTCCAGAGCCTCAACATCCTTCTTGTGGTGAGGGGCCCAGAACTGAACACAGTATTCGAGGTGCGGTCTCACCAGTGCCGAGTACAGAGGGAGAATAACCTCCCTGGACCTGCTGGTGACCCCATTTCTGATACAAGCCAAGATGCCATTGGCCTTCTTGGCCACCTGGGCACACTGCTGGCTCATGTTCAGTCGGCTGTCAACCAGCACCCCCAGGTCCTTCTCTTCTGTGCAGAAGGTTCTTCTCTTCTGAGACAGAGAACTCACAACCACAGATCTCTGATCATGGTTTTGATACCTGTGATAGTTACTGTAAGTGAAAAATGGTAAAAATGAATAAAATATGGAATAAATTGCTACAGAGGATTACATTCAGAGAATTGCTGTGTAGTGCACCAACAAAAACTTGAGCCATATAGAAATCACAGTGCAGTGAAGTTAAATATGTGTGTTCCTGCTTTGAGCATGTCACAAGCCTTCAGATTGGAACAAAAAGCACAGAACCCCCAAAATAACTGATTTTAAAGCTGGGGATACCCTAGTAACAAAACAGTCCACAAAACGGGCCCCCATTCTAATAACAGAGTTATAAGCACCAGATTTGCTGAAAACATGCTTAAAGCTATGTCACAAAATTTAATGCATCATTAAATGACTATCAGCTTACTCTAAATGGAGAAAACCAAAATATACCCAACAAAATCGAAGGAGTCTTAGCTTGAGGACCAGTTGGTTTGAGTTGCTTAAATGCAGCCATAGTGAAGGGCATAAGTTATCGAGTTCTACCTTGTCACTAGTAGTTTAAAAGAAAATAAACTCACAAATGTTTTTTACAAAACATTCAATTATTAATGTTTTCTCTGTGTCTTAAGTAACCTTTGCCTCTTTTCTCTTTGTAGCTTCTTAATTTGCAGAGGCAAGATGTTTAAATCTTTCAGTTCAGATGAGTGGGTGCAGTGTTTTAAGCTTGGCAGCTGTTACAAGCTTAACCAAGAAATGGACTCAAAGCCAGGTCTGAGTTCCTGAAACTTAGAGAGGTTGTAATCTTATTGCTATTTATTTTGATACTTGAAGTATGTGCATTGCTTGGGAATTGGCACTGGCCCAAAGCCTCTTAGTTAATCAGAGAAATAACATCTTAGATGCCTTTTTTTCCCTTTGTTAAATCCTTAATTCCTTCTCTTTATCTGCTGCCTGTTGCTTCCTTTGGCCACTCCAGCTAGTACTCGTTACCCAAGTCCCCCACTTGTCTGTCATCTTGTCTTATCTTCTTGGTTAGAATAGATATTTGCTGTAATATGCTTCGCAAATGCAGTTCTTTCTGTAACTCACCTAGAACAATGAGAATTCAGTTCTGTGGCATATGTGGGACCTGAACATTGTATAAATTCCATTATAATTTTGCAATATCTATGGAACAAATATGTATTTGATTTGGTGTAGTGGTGACAGAAAAGTGAGTGCTTTTACATGTGAATTAGAGCTGGGCAAATACGACTGGATTGTCGCTAACAGTGATTTCACAGAGCTGGGAAACCTAAATTCCTTGCCTTGCTTAGCTGCTTCAGAATACGAGGATAAAACCCTTGTTTCTGTTTTAACTCAGAGAGGCGAGTAAGATGTGCTATTATATAGGCTAAACCACAGTACTAGATGATGTCTTAGAAGACTCAGAAGTTGTGACTGGTAGGATGATGGCAATGCTCTGGAGAAGGACTCTTCAAATGGAGTTTTCCTTGACTGGTTGTTTGAATAAAGGATATTCCCCTCCTATCTCACACCTGAAATAGAGGATTTTAAGACTGGATGTCATTGGAACTGAGTTTTGTAGACACATATGCGCTGTGGTACGCACTTGATAAAAGTAATCTTTGGTAAACTTATGGTTTTAATGTAATTCTTTAATTGATATTTCTCAGTAAAATCTTGTAAATAAAAAAGTTACATGTATTTTACTAAGGGAGACTTTAAGAGTAAAACCATGACAGTCATTCAGTATTTCCAAAGTGTATTCCTTTTAATTCTTTTTGTGTGTTTTGGTTGTGCTTTTGCGTGTGTATACATGTGAGAAGAGAGGAGGAGTCTGGGGCTCGTCCAGCCTAAATGTAGAAAAAATTCTCATCTGCTTCATTTTCTTCTAAAAGCAGGATGTTCTTTGTATATATTTACTATTTTGTGAAGTACAATTTGAATTATCCCAGGAAATAGGGCTTCCTCTATTTCCTTTAGAAGAAAATTCCTAATAGATCTTAGTGTCAAGAAGATTTCCTGGTAGTTCAGTGTTTTTATTCATCCTACCACACCTAATAAAATACTCCACAGCCTATCTTCCATCTATTCAGAACACACAAGGCTATAAACTTGTAGTTTGTACCCAGGTGTAGTCTTGTTTTTGTCTTCCATATGCTTTTCTTAAAGAAGAGTAAGTAAATGAAGAAGGAATCATATTTCCTTTCTAAGATGCTAGTTAGTAATTTATTTAGTGTTATTTATTTTAGATGAAATTAGTAATTTATTTAGTCTTTCTAATATTTTGATGTCTGTACCATAAATCTCTGATTAGACAGGTCCACATAAGACAGCTCAGTTACTGGGAAAGCTTCCAATCTACTTGAAAAATAGAAGCTGTTACTCATGGATAGAAGAACAGTCGTGAACCTCAAAGGTCTATAATTAAAAGTACTAAAAAATTACAATTATGAGAAGCAGATAGTAACTTGCCTGGGTATTAGTACAGGGCTTCTATTTGCCAGCTCTAGATTCTGCTAGAAATGCTTCAATCTGAACAAAAGATTAGGAAAGTATATTCAATTAGCACTAAGAAAATCTTAATGTAACCTTAGCCACTGCATATACAGACCTGTATAGTCTGATTTTTTTTATTTATTTATTTATTTATTTATTTATTTATTTGAATAACGGAAGAACTTGCATTCTGAATTATAGGCTAAGGGTACATTTCTTTAGCTAGTTTGGGTGGTAGTGGCGTGTCAGTCATTGCCACTGTGCTGAAAATGTGGCTCTTTACCTTTGCTAAGTATTAATAGGAGTGCTTTTTGGGAGCAGGAGGAAGATTTTCTGAAATCTTTTAAGCCTTATTTAATTCAGTCAAGACTGGGTACTTTGCCAGCTGGATGTAAATGTGAACTGAGTTTTTTCATACTTATATCCTAATGCTGTATAGGGAAGTATTAAAGTTTTCTCTCTCTCATCTTGTAACTATTTTCTCTCTCTCATCTTATAACTATTTTGTCACTTGTTTGGACCTTTAAAGCTTTGGGTTGAGGGAAATGTTTTTCTTTGGTTTTGTTTGTATGATTGTTCTGTTTTGATATTGTGGGTAGCATTCTGGAATTGTTTTCATTAAGTGTGAGGTTAAATGTTATTTACAAGATAACCATCCCAATGAATAGACATGCAAGCATTTTTGTTTGACAGGATTTTTTTATGATCAAGCAGATCATATATGATCAAAAAGGCAGACATCTGTACAGGGATGTTCTAGGAGAAAAGGAAAAACATATTGTTAATTCTATAGGAAGTCTCTGCCTTTAATAAGTGTTGGCATTTATCCTAGTAAGCAAAACATTTACCACGGCTTATCCTGTAGTTGTTTTGTATTTGGCTTGATCTGGCCATCTTCATCATGGTGCCTCTTTCCCTTTGAAACAGGCTTAATCAAAACCGTCTGTTTGGAATAGTCCATAGCCTATGCTAACTTTTGAACTGTGCTTGGGAATTATATGGGAAATGCTAATCAGACTCATTGAAATGTCTGCAAGAGACCCTCATAACTGAGGTCTATAAATTCAATAATATAGATGACCAAGTTCCACTCTTTAATATACAGACACATACCTGTTTAGTCAGATGAAAAGTTCATCAAGCTCAGCATTCTACTTCTGATGATAGCCAGAAGCGATGGTCAGAGAAAAGTATAAGGATAAAGTAAGCAAGTACAGTGCTTCTCTCTATGTAGTCTTCCAGCCTCCAATTATTTGAAACTGCAATCTCAGCCAGATGTGTTTTCAGTGAATTTAGTAGCCTTCAATGGACTTCTCTCCTGTTAGTGAGTGCAATTTTCCCTTGAATTCACGTAAATTTTGAGCATCTGCGGTGTCCTGTGGTAAGGAATTATGCTATTCATCTTTGTATTTCCAGAACTACTTCCTTTTGTTTATTTGGAACCTGCTTCGTCTTGGTTTAGTTTGGTGTCCCCGACTATTTCTGTTGGAAGATTCCTTTTCTGCTTCTCAGTATCAATTAAGAATCAATAATTATCTGCCATGCATTCCTGAGCTGTGTCTTCCAAGTTGAAGAATACCAGCTTATTTAAGATCTCCTACCATGAAAACTGTTCTGTATTTGATCGTTCTTACTAGCCACCTCTGGATGGTTTTGAGTTTTGTTGCAGTGTTTAATGATATAAGAGTGAAATTGTTTCAGTTTTTGTGCCTTCCTAATGTCTCTTCATGTAATACTTTGTTTTTAACCCTCTGTTTAGATTTGAGTATGGCCTCAAGATCTCACTCTTGGTCCTTCTTAATTGACCATTACCAGTCATTGCATTTAGGAAACTGTCATTGTGTTCACAGATGTTGTGGCTACATATGGAACAGAAGGATTTTACCATCTTTATAATTTTAAATGTATGATCTACACTGAACTTGGTTTGTCCTTCTTTTGCCCTGACTTTTCATCTCATCATACCCGTATTGAGTTTGTCACAGTTCATTTTCATCTGTTTTATCCTGTGTAATTTAGTATCATCACCAGATTCAGTCATGTGCCTCAAAGTGTTTTTCTTCGAGGTTTGAGTGTAAACAATTCGTGTCATGCTGAGAACAGGATTAGTGGAGAAAAGACTTTGCCAATACCTAAACACTAGTGTGAATTCTCAAGCTCTCTAGGATTGCAAATATAGTATTTGAAAAGAGGATTTTTTTGGCATTAGAAAAATATATTTTCAAAATGACTTACCAAGATTTGGTCTAATTTTAAGCTCTGGTCACTTGCGCATATTGAGTATAGTTCACTTCAGTCCACTAAGCTCTCCAAATTTCAATTCATCCCACAACATAGGAAGCCCCTTGCATGGTAAGCCCAGATGTGGAGCTCTGGGAAGCAAAGCATATGTGGTGCTCTGCAGAAACCGCCAAGCCTATACTCAACGAGGTATTATGGAATATTAGAAGCATTGCAGCATCATTAGAGAGCACTTTGAGATGTACGGTTTAATAGCATGAGCAAAGTGCCAGGTCATTTGGATGTACTGCTTCCAGTAATGATTGCTTCTGTGCCACCTTGGAGATTTCTGTGAAGATGTATCTAGAGATGGACGACTGTGTACCATTATAGCTACGGATGCATTTTTTATGGATTACCTTTCGAATGGTATTTGTGATAAATGGTAGTTAATTTTAAATTAATGTAACAGTTTTTGCTTTAAGAAGCGCTGTACATTTAGCATCTGAGAAAATGTTTTGAAGGAGCAAAGTATCAGCTGGCAGTAGTAGAGAGCACAGCATCATCCTCTCTCTACACAAACCTATTGGGGTCTCAGTTAGCATTTACAACTCGGAGGGCTGTGTAGCACCAGTGTAGTGAATACTGGGGTTTGGATCAGGGCACCTGTGCCTAGGAGAGAGAGTAGAGAATGGGCGTGGACCTTGAGTGGGCTACTTGGGAAAAACAAGAATGTGTATGTGTGTTTCTGAGAGAGATGGAAGAAACTGAGAGTAATTGAGAAGCCAGAATGGGATACATCAGTACTAATGTTGGAATAAAATGAAGATTTCTAGAGTTTCCTTCTTCCGTTTGACTGCACTGCCTTCCAGAAGATATGTGGTCTAGATGTCATCTGTAAGTAGTAAATTCTACTCCTTTTTGGAATCAAAAGTAGAGTACAGGTTTTCTAGTTTCCACAGCGTGGCTAGTGAATTATTTTTTTTCTGTGATGAGTGGAAGGTCTCCCATGCTTGGCCTGTGCTTTTGGTTCACCAGAAGGAAGGGGTAATGCTCTGCAGCAGATACCTAGTCTTTTAGGTCAAGTGGTAAAGCTTATTGCTCTGAATTAAAATATTCTGTATTCTGACTCCACAGATGATCTTCGGTGAAAGACTTTATAATTCATTATGACAAATGATTTCTGTTGTTTACCACATGTTAATCTGAAAAGACTGAATTAGAAAAGATGATTGCTGAGTCGAAAGATAAGGAATGCCAGAATAGAATTAATTTGCAAACTGAATGTGACCTCAATTGGATTAGAGAGGGGCCTGGAAGTAGCCCATTTTATGAGTGTTCATACAAGATAATCTCGGAGAAATAGCTCTGTCAACATCCAGTCATTTTTGTTTAAACCTGTTTTCTTATCACCGTTTCTGAATTTTTTTTGTCTGCTTGCTATTTTTGTTACTTATTCATGATTTACTGTGTCTTCTCTCTTCTCTTTTTATGGCTCATAACTTTACCTTTCTTCTCTTGCACTCACTCACCTATACAAGTATTTGTCCATTCTCTCTCCCTATTTTACTTTTCTAAAAGAGTTTACATTTCACCAACACCTATGAATAGTAGCTTTGAAGAAAGTGATGTCTTTAACTGGAAGTGCTGTGAGAAGCATTCTAGGTACAGTGTATGGTAACATCAGTACTTCAGGTCCTTACTGATCTCCTGGGTTTCTGGATAACTTCAGTACTATCGTTAAGCTGGTCTTACTGTTAGTCAGGACTAAAAATTAGTTTCATATGACTGTAACTCTCAGTATCTTCTGATAGAGTAGTCTAGGTGCGATACCTTTTCTTGATCGCAGATCTGGTGACAGGTTTTACTTTAAGTGAGTGTATTTCTTCAGGTTTTGGTTTAAAGTGCACACTTACACTAATATGCTTGTATGTTTACATACATATTTATATGTGTACTAGAATTAGTTATCCCCTTCCAAGAAAGGTCATACAAACCCAAAGGTATTTAGAAACATATCAAGTAATAGTTTTTTTTTAATTAAATAATTTTTTACTTAATTATTTTTATTTACTATGATGCAATTAATAAACAAAAACTTCCTTTAACAAGAAGTTTAGGCCAGAAAGGCATCTCTGGTGGGAGAAGACATTACAGCACTTGAGAGTAAGCATAAATGAATCCTTGCTGACAGGTGCAGTGCGTTCCTTTAACATAGCAAGCTGAATAGGGCTCCTGGCACATGAGTCTCCTGTCTTTTGAGTGGGAGGCAGTTCTTGGGAGTTAGTGAGCAAATACACACTATAAGGCTGAATTGATGGGGCTGCACAGCGAGGATAGTGTCAGTATGCTGCAGCTGCTGCTATCACTGAGATTATTGTGTATGCAGTGTTGCAGAGGACTGTTCTTTATGAAAAAAGAGAGTACAGCCAGCTATCTAATGAGAAGAGGCAACAGGATACTCTAATATAACGATAGTGATGCTGCAATAGTAGAAAACATTTAGTATAAACTACATATATCCTTATGCAGCCTTGTTAATTTTTCCAATTTAACCTCGTATTCTGAGACCCCTTTAAAAAATCTTTTATGTGATATTTCTGTAATAGCCACACACGCGAAGAAGTAAATTTGTAGTTGCAATACGTGTTTAAGTCAATGGGCTCTCTGCATGGGCTTTTGCAATTTTGAGTAGGAGTGTTTTACAATTAGCATAAGAATCATAATTCATGAACAGAGTGTGATGAAAAAAGAAACAACAAAAAAGCTACTCACATTGGTCACTGTAGAATAGGAGATGACAAGCTTTTTCCATGGATGTGGCAGAAATAAAATTCTGTCTGTATGTGTTCGTGGGTGAAGCTTTCCACAACCTATAAAGTCAGATGTGGATGATAGTACTGAGAAGTCAGCAACATACATGTTTAAGTGTATTTAAGTCTCTAAAGTACTTTTTTCTCCACTTAACAGTAGTTGATGTTTGTTGAAATATTACTGTCAGTGGTAAAAACAGACTTGCTACTTCATCTCCTCCTTCCCAGCTGCTTCTTCCTATCCCCAATGTCCCTGTCCAGGGCTATTGCAACTGTTCATGTTGTGTCTAGTAAACTAAAGAAATCAGGGAACTGTTTTGACCAAAAAAAAGCCTCTGTTTACTGGATTATATCCCAGCAGATTCTGTTTCTCCAGACCACTGTCTGGCTTTTCTTCAGTAACTAAGGTGTTCCAGAACAACAGGCGTATTTTAGTGACCAGAAGGTCCTGCAGTCCTATACAGATGACTGTTTGGGCTGGAGAAGAACAGTATGATTCCTTTTGGATCAAGCTAAACTGATAGATGTACTCTAGGAACAAGCTTAAGGTGCTGCAATTGTTAATGGTTCTTGAGTTCATGAAAACAGACTAAAGCTACTACAAGATGGGTTCAGAAGAGCTACAACAAAATATGTAGGGTGTGACCATCTAGTACGCTGCATCGTTTGGTCCACAGATCCTCTTCTGTTGTGCCACACTGCTAATGCATACATAGAAAATACTTTAAAGAAGACCTGCCACAGTAGGCACACAAGGCGGTAGTATTAAGGGCAAAGCAACAGTATTAAGGCTGTCATCAAAAGTCTGCACAAAAGTTAAAGAATGGTAAATTGTACAGAATTATGTGTGTAATGTAGCTAAGGCATCAGCAGCTTTATACCACTGCTTTGTACAGGACACTCATTGGCTGTCTTTATGTATTCTTAAATCGTAGTTTAAGAAACAAAAGATGCTACCTTAGAAAAGTAGGTACTTTACAACAGAAGTTCAGAGTTTCTTTGACAGTAAGTGGAGACTGAGTTGTCTTACATGTCTCCATGGACCATGTCACTGATCTTCCTCCTAGATGAGGCCAATGTATATTGTGCACAGATAAAGAAAATTTTGCCCGGTACTCTTTTATGAGTTTTATGTGTTTATTGAAGGCTACTGTTAACTTAAACTTGCATCTGTTGTCAATAGCCATCCAGTAGATAGAGCTCAAATTTCCCAGGATGCTTTCTAAAGATGCTTCCTTCCCTTTAATAGGCTGCAGATCATTCTTGCACCTATTTATACTCGACCATTGATTTTTCATACTTTACTGCATAGGGGTCCAGCTAGAACAGAAATATGACTTGTTTTCATACATGGTGCCCCATGAGCTCGCCAGTGAAGTGGATTTTGAGATTTTGATCCTCTCAAAAGAGAGGAGACTTCCTGCATTAAATCTATGATTACTAAGCAACAGGCAGTCATTTCCTGCTTTTCTAGCTGTGTTTTTTACTGTCCTTGGTGAAGTCTGACAGAGCAAGGTGTGCTTATTTTGAATACAGATCAAGCCTCCTCTTCAGATAAATATCCATCAGAAGACTGAACATGTCACACTTTTAGATTGTACCAGGGTCCATGCATTTCTACTACCTTAATAAACTGCTTACTGGAGTGTAAGGAAATAAAGGTAACTGATACTGCTGTCTGTGCAGGCCTGGTGAATACAGTTAATAGTCACAGCTACAGAAAAAAACATTATTGTGATTGTCATGTGGCAGAAATAAAGCTAGAGGTGCAGTGTTTTCAGAAAAGACATAGCAGTCCATCTGTTTGTGCAAACACTTGACATGGCTTTAACCATCTGCAGAACATCTTTTAGAGTCTAAATAACAATAGCAATAGCCTGCCAAAATCATGAAAGCATGGGTGTCTAAAAAATACTGTGTTCTGTGAAAGCAGTACTATTTGTCAACTGCTGACAAGGATAGATTGGCTTTAGGTTGCCTTAGGAGACCAGCCTTGAAAAGAAACTAGTTTATTCTTCCTACGGAAAAATCTTCATTCAACCTGACACTAAGCCAGTATAAACAGAAACCTCCCACTAAAAGACAGATAGAATTTTAAACAACTGTAGCTGGAAGTCAAATCCATTTGCAGTATTTACTTAAGAAAGGGAAAAATAAAGTGCTCATTAAATGAGACAGCTTTTTCTTTTTAAGATTTAAGCTATTGATAGGTATGCAAGATACTTAAATTCAAAATTTCTGCGGAGTCTGACGCTGAAAACTTAGAACGAAATTCAACTTCTAGTTTTGTGAGTGATGTAAGAGCAACACTCCCTAAAAGCTCAAGTATTTGTTCAAGTCAAAACATGTGTTAAGATTCCCATGTGTCAGGCACAGTACAAAGAGAGAGCAAACCATTTCTCTCATCACACAGATATTAAAATACAAGTTTTAAGATGGAAGCAACCAGACTTGGTTGGCTAATTAAAAAATAAATAATATGGAAGATGATGCTTACTTGTTGTGTAGATTTTGTGTTCATCCCACCAAAGGAGAATTGGGCAAAGGGAGAGGTTATTGAAAGGGGAGAAATGGTATGACTTTGTATAAACCTCTCAATGCCAAGTTGGGCATTGAGTTTATTACTTAAGTTTCCCAATCTTTAAATATGCACACATGAGAAACAGCAAAGGAGAAGATAAATGATGGAAAGAGTTTTAGTGATGACATTCCTAATGGCTGAGTGAGAGCAGGATGAGGGAGCTTTGTGAAGATAGCGTGGTCAAGTCCAGAAGAAAGTGGTAGCTCAGTAGATAGCTGAAAAAGTTTATATCTGTGGTCTGGATGTGGTTTGTGTCTGAGAGACTCACTTAAAGATTATTCCAGTTCCCGGTGAGCAATGGAATCCATGTTTTTTTCAGTCATAAAAGAGGAAGCTTCATCTAGGGAAAAATAATCATGAAAGAAATATTTGAAACTAATTCAGATGTTTAGATAACAACAAGAAGGTACTAGAAAGTTAAGATGTTTGCTTGGACATGAGGCAAGTCTCGAGTAGAAGTGTAAGTGATGATTCATGGAAATGCTTGTTTATTTTATATTTGCAGATGAGATTAGCCAGAGACACGGTAGAAGGAGAGGAAAACTGGACCGTGAATGTACCCTGTATAGCTTTTTCATGGAAAACTGCATATATGAGTTGTCTGAGTCATGAGTCTTTATAATTTGGAAAGTCTTTTTGCTTTTGAATTATGACGAAAGGTATAGCACTATCGATGATATACAATACACCAACTTTTAAACTGAAATGATAGCCCTTGTATAGAATGTACTGTAGACTTATAGAGTGAGTGAAAAATAGGATATCTATTATTATTCACAGTGGTATTTTGGAGTCTTTAAAATACATTCTATCATTTCTTTCTGTAGATGCAAATTCTTGAAATAAATATCATATTGATTTTTAGGGGGGAAGCTTTAAATTATTTTAAAAAGCTATTTACCTCCACTGATGTCTCTGCACATAAATACCAAGTAGCAAGTGCAAATGAAAATCACCATGAGAAAGCTTAGTGACTTTTCCTTATAAACACACTTTACCTGACTGATTGTACTCTCTCTGAAGAGAGTATTAATATATTCAAGTGGATGCTAAGAATACATACTATCTAGGAGACTGAACCTCTGCTTTCATATAGTTCATGCTTTAGCTAGTAGTATTTTTCTTATTTTTATGAATAAAACTTTAATCTTGGGTTCAGAATTTTTCTTTCAAGTGAACTTTGGGAATTGATGATCAAATCATTATCAAAAAGAGTGGGGGGTTGGATGTTAATTTTGTTTGGTTTTTTTCTCCTTGGTATTGAAAGATTTAAAGGAAAAAAAAAGGAGGGCGGTAAATGGTGATGACCAGATGAACCATGGCAGGATAGCAAAGTTTGCAAACTGCAACGTCTCAATTTCGTGTGTCAAAACCCTAAAAGTGTGAGCATCTTAAGCCCACGTACATTAATTTGGGGCATTTATTATTGAATAACAAAGCCAAACCTTAGACTTAGGTTAGTCTTGTATAAATTGTAGCAAGCAAGAATTATCCAAAATCTCAGTATTTTTTCTTCTTGTGCTGGCTAACATCTACCACCTGAAAGGACAAATTTGTGTCCTTATGCTTCTTTTACCCTAACGAAACTCTTAGATAATAATGTAGGCTATGTATTATTTTACGTATTTTTTTTTTCTCTTCATTACAGTATTATTTATTGCCTTTTAGTATTTCATTAATGATCTTAACTACTAGCTCTGGTGGGTATCAGGGAATGTTAGGCAGTCTTTTAGATTTTCACAAGATAGGGTTACTTTGAAAAGCACCAAGGTGAGTTTCAGAGATCTGCAAGGAACACATTACGAGATCAAAGAACTGTTCACTTGTGTTTTCAATACAGCATATCTTGTAACCTTGCTGTGGCATTTTCCAGATGGGAAAGAATAGAATTTGAGTTTTCTGAAGGCTTAGTTCTTAAATATATAGTAGTTCTGCAGGCTACATAAGAATAAATTTCTATAAGACAATAACTGAGTACGCTTTAGAGCATGCCAGGGGGGCATGAAATTGGTAGACTAGTTTAGAAACTGGTGTTTGTAGATGTTGCAATATGAGTGTTTGGCTTTCGTGAAGAGTGTAAAAGTACACCTAAACTGTGACTTAATCAAATGTAGATACAGTCCTTCAATCTAAAGAGGTTGCTATTTTTTCAGAATACATTTATCTGCCCACTCCTGTTTCATCTGTGTTACTTGGTTTGATTTTTACTTTGCTGTTCTTTATCTCTGAACTGATATTGTGCTTGGTGATAATGGCACAGTGACAGTGCCAACAGCTCAGTCCTGTTGTTATCTTGTATATTGCTGACATTTGAGTTAATGTTTATCTGGCTTTCAGTGCCCTCCTGAAAAAAAGGGAGTTTATTTAAATGGAGGGATTTTGACTCCTTAAAGAGATGTACGTCCTGCAAACACTGTAATCATTACTCGGCAGGGACATCATCCTAAAAGAGCTAAAACTGTTTTAACATGTGACTTTGTCACATTTTCCAAGAAAGAGCAATTGTAGCGGCACCAAGGAGTGATCTAGAAGAAATGTTGCCCTGGAAGAGTGTACAGGGTTATATCTGTCTCCCCCTCCACAAAGACATGCATATGGTCCATATCAAGTCTGTCTAGAGCGTTGTCAAGAAAAATCTATGGTTAAGGCAATTTCACTCTATTCTTGGATAAGATATTACAGTATTTCTCTGCTTGCTTAACCCCAGTTCCCCTCTGCATCCAACCATAAATTCTTTTGGCTACAAATTAAACCCAGTATTTCTATTATGAGTGTGAAAAACATATTGTCCCATTTATGGCATTCTTTTGCATATGTGAGATTTATCAGCGTGTCCTATGTTAACTCTTTCCTTCTAACTTCCTTTTTTTCCAAGTTTTCTATCATTCTGGTTCACAGAAGAGCACATACTTAAAAGTTGATAAAGTTCCATGAAAAATACGATGCTCTGAACTAGACATTGTTTTACAGTCTTCTCATCAGTGGCTATTAAACTTGAATAACTGGGGTTTTTTTTCAGTTTGCATTTGGCAAATGCAGAATGGAGTTTAACTTTTTAAAAATAGCTTTGTATTACAGATTCATGGTCACTATGTGATCCATGATAATCCCCAGATCCTTTTCTGCACTAGTGCCAGAGGGATTATTCTTTGCTTGTTATTTGTGCATTTGATTTCATCATTTGGAGAGCACTACACTGTAACCTTTATTGGACTTGATTTTTTTCATCACTGTTCTGATGATCAAAGTCATTTTGCAATTTAAGGGTTTTCTGCGGAGAATAAAGATGGATGGGTGTCTCATTCCTGCTGACAGGAAGGTTCAATTCATCACTGCAGTTTTGGAGCCACAGGCTGGCCTGGCTTCAGATCATTCTGTGCCCAAGATTTTAGATTCAATTGAAGCAATGGTTTGCCTTTATATAGCCTCTCTGACTTATAAATGGTTAGAGCTTGCTTAGAAATGAGATGGGTGATGCTAAGCGGTAGTTAGCGGGTATAAAAGTCTTCAGTATGGCTCAGTCTATGGAAATGAAGCAGGAAGGAAAGATCTTTGTCCTGACGTTATCTGGCTTGGTCAGGCAGTGGTGCCTGTTGTCTGGGGCTCTTTCACAGGATGGTGATGGCACAACTGAGAGTCAGAAGCTTTTTAGTCATGGTTTGTTGATAAGTGTATCTACTGAGCTCTCTGGACTGCTGACGCCTATGAAGCTTTGTGGTTATCTACTTTCTTGATGTGTCTCAGTATCCTAAATAGGTGATTTGGGGAAGACACAGCCTTCATGGTGACATCCTGCCAGGTCATCACTGTTGATTTTAGTTTACTAGAAATAGAAGTGTAATTTCTGCAATGTCTTATGAAGTCTCTTTTTGACTCTACTTAGGCAGTGGTCTTACGCAATAGAGGGTTACAGCCTGTTTTTAAATAAACTTCTTGTGTCACTCTTTTGTTTCCTTGAATAGTTTCTCCCAGTTTGAACTGAGATGAGATTATAGTCTGCCTTGATTTCCACTCCTTTTAAATCCTCTACTGTTTCAGTGGTCCTGAGGTGCTTCAGCCGCTTTCCTGAAGCAGTATTATCCCACTTTCTGCGGAAAGGTTACACGTCAGTGAATTGTTGGGATAGAGCCCTTCGTAACCCCAGCTGTCCAGACATCTGTCAACAAAAACAGAAAGAGCCATAGGGATGTTTTTTGAACGGAAGATGCTGATTTTTTTTTTAAATTATAACTTATTTAGGAATAATTGAGAAGCATTATTATGAACTAGGTTCAGCTTATGAATAGCTGTGGAGAGGTGGGCACAAGAGCAATCAGCTGAGATAGAGCAGTAGCAAAATGCTGCAGAGTATTAAAAAACCACAACCCACCAGTCCCCAAGCTGTGACTGTCTGAAAGCTATGTAGGGCAAAATCAGAGTT
Source organism: Cuculus canorus (assembly GCF_017976375.1). NCBI lineage: Eukaryota > Metazoa > Chordata > Aves > Cuculiformes > Cuculidae > Cuculus > Cuculus canorus. Next base: position 14,432,046 of record NC_071403.1, read on the forward strand.
TCAGAGGTTAAAAGTTATAAAATATCCACACTGAGGTAGTGATACAGTATAGCTTGTGTACTTTGGAGAGTATCTAATCTGTTGTTAACAATGGTACTCGAAAATGCTTGGAGCAAAGGATATCAGGAATTCCTGATTAATATCATTAACAGGACAGCACTGCAAAAGAAACTTTACCATTTTAGGTAAATTTTTAGGTATGAATGCATTTTATTTCCAAATGCATTACTTTGCTGTTATAATTAAGAGAAAATAATATGCCAGGAAAATGAGGCAGCCCTAAAGTTGGCAAAAGAGCTGAAGGCTGGTACTCTAGTCTTCCAGAAGCCATGCATGAACCGCTGGCTCTAATTAAAGAACGCTGCCACTGAGTTCAGTGCTTCTGTTATAACACACAGCAGACTGAATCCCTCCCAGCACTTATACTCGAGCAACCCAACCAGCTTTTTCCATTGGGGTAACTGAAAGCAGAATGCACCCAAAGAAGTACAAATATTTCACTGTTACATTGGATTAGTTTTAGTTAACTAATAAACAAGCCATGGCATTTTCAGACTTTTGTCATCCTGTGTTTGCAATAAATAGTCTTTCATTTTCTTCATTTGAATGTAGCATAAGCAGACAGGAACATTAGATATAAAATGGTGTTAGCATATTTTTCTCTCCCTTTTGTTAATCTATGAGGTAAGCCATGATGTTGATTATCAACAGCCTCCTCTCCACTGTTGAGTTACTTCAGCAATTCCAACAACTGGCTAGATTTGAAGCTGTTAATTATGCAGTATAGTGCGCTCCATAAAAGCAGAAATAAGAGTGACTTGGCTCAGTTCTCATGAGAATAAATTGTAATAATTGGACCTCTGATTTGAATTCTGGCTTCACAGAGGACATGGGCATTCCATAAGACGGGCTCAGCAAGGACAAATCATTTACTCCATTAAAAAATCAGGACAGGTTCATAGTAAAATCACATACCTGGCAGAAAGCCCATGGCTCTTGGGACTCCGCAGAGGCCCGGGCTCATTAGTGGAGGGTGCTTTTCATCGTTTTGTCTGAGACTGACAAACATCTTAAATCCTCACATCTTGTAAATCAAAAGGAAGAGAGTTTATCTTTCTCTACTGCATTCACCAACCACACTTGTGTGGGTCTAGAACTGCCTGCCAGCATTTTAAAGTTACCCCATGCTGCAGTGGAGGAAAAAGGCATGGTCTTCAACACATGCTGCTCATCGAACATTAAGGCAAATGATAGGCAAGGGTGACGAGAGGGTCATATTTTCATTTAGATGCTCTGTTTAGGTTCATAGGTAAATGTAGATGTTGCATAACAAAATATGACAAGATATTTCTACCTTAGGTTTCCACCTGTACATCAAGGAAATTACAGGTTACTACTACTTCTGAAGCAAATTTTACATGTATATATCATTTTCTCTGAAAGTATGAAAACAGGTGAATCATAGAAGAAAAACCAGCTCCATAAATGGGAATGATTTTTAAATCTAGTAAGGATAAGGAGATACTATGTCAAACACATGATTGTATTTTTATAGCTGTTGCAAGGCTGTAGCAGTGTAACTGATACTAGTTGAAAGATCCTGAAAGCAGTCTTTAAGGTCCAGTATGTCACAGTGATGAAAAGTAAAATGTCATGTTTTTTCAGTTTCTTCTAAAGATTTTAAGTGAGCTATTTAAAGAAGAATAAGTCTGGAACTTCAACTGTTACTTTTTTCAACTGACAGTGAAAATAAATTACTATTTCAACTGACTCATCAATCCATAGAGCAGAAAGAGCATTAGAAATTAAACATACTAACATAATAGGTATAAGATTCCTACAACTGTTTAGTGTCATTTAAGGTCTGACGATAATTGCATAGATTTATTTGGGGTTTTGGGTTTTTTCTTTGGTTGTTTTTTGGTTTTTTCTACAAGCAAATAAGGCAAGACTTGTGGAGAAACCTTAACAGTGTGAATCAGGTTAATGCATAGCATTAGGTTTGTTATCAACAAGATATATTAAAATGGAAACAATGAACTAGCAAAGCCACCTTGTGCGTGGGATTATTAAATTCACAGTTTGCTGTTGCTAATTTGTTAGTAGGCTTCAGTTGTTTGAGAAAGCTCATATAAACTCATTTTGCAAAACTGATTATTAGATGAAATGCCCTCTGTCATTGCCACTGGAGGAATAGCTCTGAATCAGGGCTGTGTCACAGATGGATTTAGCTGAATGATCTCAGTTCAATGCCATTTACCTAACAGAATTATGAAGATGATGCTGACATAATGAATAGGTTCTGCTTAGGCAAATGTAGTCCCCTGGAGAAAATTGAAATTCAGTGCAGGGCTGTTCTCTTTCTTTGGTTGATATGAAGAGCTTTGGCTCCAATAAAGCCAGTTCTCGTGCTTTTATCGGAATTATGTTACTTTTATGATGTGACAAAGTTTGGTTTAGTGAGAGAGATGCAATTATAGAACTGTTTAGGCTTGTTTGTTCTGGAAGACATTCTCCCCTATATTATGCTCCTTAAGCAGATGTATTTTGTTCACTTTGATGTAATACGTGTTAACTGGAATAGCATGGTACTTAGAGATAATGTGGAACAGAATACTTTCATGTATCCTACAAAGAATATTGTGTTTTGTAGTTAGTGTTTCATAAGCAAAAATGGGAACCAGCCTGTATGTATAGTTGACTCTGAAGGATCCTTCCCACCATTTTTTTTTCTCACAATGTAGTTCATGTTCATACTTATGAGAAAATTTTCAGAACAAAAAATTGTTTCAGTTTTTCAAATGTTGTCAGTGAACTATATGTCAGTATGAGCCAAAGCCAAATGGTAATATTGATAATTCTTTTATCAGATATTTAAAACAAGGATTGTTTATTTTAAAACAGTGTCAGAATGAAAGCAATTAACTTAGTGTCAATGTTTAGATATTCGAAAGGAAAACTGTTCCCCAGTGTTTCACCACCTTGTTCTCAGAGCACTGAGAATCAAGAATATTTTTCTGTGGTGAGTCTTTGTGGCTGTTCAGTGGGACTGTGAAGTACAGAGAGCTATAGCTCTTGGAGTGCTAGACATTTCTCAGAGGCGTTTATTTGGAAAGAATTTCTGTTGGAATGTAAGAAATAATTTTGCTTGTGCGGCCAGCAATGTATATGTACCACTTCATGTAGAACAGACTAGAATCTTAAAATATTTTTCCTGTTAAATAGTGTCATGGGTTACAATTTGTCTTGTATATGTAATAAAATAAATATTCGTTCTTTTAGGGTGAAAAGGGAGATAAAGGAGAACCAGGACCAGAAGGCATTCGTGGAAGAGAGGTAAACTGAATGATAATGAATCAGTCAAGTTACAGTCTTTAGGGAGGATGGCTAAGCAGTGAAATTCAGAGTTTATGTAAGGAGAGCGGTGGATTTAGAAAATGTACATTCTTGGATAGTTAATATCTGCAAGGTGATTGGGCAAGAGAGGAGCATTCAGTTGAAATATGAGTTCTTAGGGCTTCAGGTTAGACAGGAGAGCTGTGGGAAAGAATATAGTAGGTTCCATGATAGTGTCTGCTGACGGCTCATGAGATAAACTGAAACAAGCATGGGGATTAAAGCAACACGATACAGATGAGAATCATTGCTGGGTGTGCAATCTGCTGGAAAAGAGGGCATTTCTGGAGAAAAGGTAAAGGTGCGTCTGGAGTCTTGGTTTCTGAAAAAGAAAATACACAGCCTGTTAGGCATTCCATCTGAGCCGTGGATCACTCACTGTGCTATGTGGCTCATATGAGAGAGAATTTAAGTTAAAATTTCACTTTTTTTCTCTGCTGGATTTCACTGCCTGTTAGTTAATTGGTCTGGTCCATATTTGAAGAACAGTATGAATCTGTATCGGAAAATACTGCATAAACTTGGTCATTGAGTTCACAATCAAGGTTGAACTTGAGCTAATGATACAGACAGAGCAGAATGATACAGACACATCTAATAATAAAGCATACTTTTGCCTGATTTATTTTTAAATTTAATTTTTTTCTGTATATATTAAATGAAGATGAGGGGGCTGAAAATCAGATATTTTTTTCAATGCAATGCTAAAAAGGCCAACCAGCAGTTGGCAGCAGTTTTCTTTATCCCTTTCCCCCCTTTCTTTCTCTTTCCTGACCTAGCTGGGGATCATCCTGGGTTTAGTTTGTAATGCAGGATATTGTTGGGTCTCCAATTGCAAAGCATTGCAGTTGAAGACAGAGAGCATCTCGCAGAGGGATCTGAACCTGACTGCCCAAAGTCTGTGCAGAATGACTGTAACTCAGATACAGGATTTTGAAAAAATTGAGCAAAGCTTTTTAAAATACTTTACCAAAAGACTAACGGAGTCAACATTTGACACAAAAAAGCTGTGATATTGTAGCTGGTTTACTGAAAATGCAGTAAAACAGACTATGTAATTATGGCATTTTTTTATGTCATCTGGCTTTCAACACACACTGTAACCATAAAAATATTTTTCCTATTTTAGGTTATTATAATTCAATGCCAGAGAAATCAGGCTATTTTTGACTAATAGTGGATGTCCTCCATGTGGAAACGTATACTATGTACTGAGCTGAAAGTACGTTTAGGTATTCAAAGAGGTATTCTGTTGTAGCCTGCCTGTCCATAAAGGTGAACTGTATACTTCTGTCCTGCATGCATATATGCTGACAGCATGGAAAAAACACATCTGTGTTTCTTTCCATAGCTCTGGGGACATTTCTGTGCTGGCCTTACACGATCTCCTTTGCTACATGGGATCTTGTTCCATAAACCTTTTAGGAAGAGTGAGGTATACCAAGTATCTGATGAACTCTAGAACATGTTTTGCATAGTGGCACTGTGGAAGTGTAAAATATCGAACCTTTATATTTTGAAATATTTACTGAACTGTTGTAATGTGTCAAGAAATAGTACACAATAATCATGGGAAGTAAATATTTTGGAAGTAAAATTGCACAAGGCAATATAACTTGAATTGTTTGAATCCACATATAATTCCTTTTAACAACACTTCCATAAAATGCTTTGGATTCAGTTATTCATGGAGATGCCAGTCATTAAGTTTAAATTTAAGGGGATGTGTATCATTAACTCTTGGTTGCTATCAGTGTCTCTCAAACTTATTCAGCATACAGAAATATATCATCTGATATTTCTGAAATAATCATGTTAATCTGCTTACAACATTGTAATCTGCAGTAGCGTATAAAGAAAGCCTGGAAATACTTGCAGCTAGTGGTACTGGCTGCTGGCAGCTGTTCTCTCTGCCTGGAGGATGGAGGGTTTCCTCACTTGCAAGTGAGGAGCTTGAAAATGATGACTGAACATTGTGTCTTGCACACGTGGTAGAAACATATTTGAATTTAGTTTAATGAAAATCAGGAAAGTAGGTGTCACAGAGCAGTTTTCTTTGCTGTTACTATTTGTGTTTTCTTACCTTGCTAGAACCAAGTAGTGTGACAGGGGAAGCAAGACTTGATTTGGAAACTAGGCTTTCTGTAACGATTAAGAGATACCTACAAAGTTTAATTCCCTCATCCCTCACCGTTGTGCTAAGTGGGTCAGTTATTCTTACTGAGAATCAGGCTTGGATGCAGGAACTGTGAATATATTTAACTGCTCTGCACATCTCTCGGTTCGTATCACGCCAGGAGTCTGAGCCAAGATCTACAACGCTGTGGCCCAGTCTGGGAGATTATTCAAGATCCATCTGACAACATGAATACTTACTATAAATACTAGTAATGCAGTTGCCATTGGTTTGAGCTTCTTAAGGAGTAGTTATAAATAATTTAATGTATTATTAATGTAGTCCTCCTGTGGTATATGTTCACTTTACATCTGTAAGCAGGTATTTGCCTGTATAATATGAGCAGCCAGTTTGAGTAGTATCTCTGTTTTATCCTTGGAGACTCTTTTATCCACTTGACATTAATAACGCTATCATTTGTATCACTAATAAGTGGCCCTTCATAGGCTCACTGTCTGAAAGAAATCCTGATAAATACAAATTTATCAGGATTACCATCACACTTGTATACCGTGAGACAAATTTGCATTAAAGCATCCATAAAACTGTCTGTGGAGTAAGATCTATGTTATATTCATGTGCTTGTGAGTTGAACTGAAATGGGAAGAAAATCTATATCATTGAAACTTTTAGACTGCCTCTGGAGTCATGTCATTTTCTTGATCAGTGATGCAGGTAAGAAGTGAATACCATGAGATACTACCAATTAATGTTTTGCTGACATAAATCAAATCCTTCAGCAAAATTAAGTGAAAACAGAAAGTTTTTTTGTATCTCTCAGCCAGTGTCATGCATATGTAGGAAAAGAATAAAACCTTTCTTGAAAACTGTATAAAAAGAGTGTAAAAGAAATGTGAAATTACAATCTGGTATATACAGATAAATATATAGATATTACTATCCTTTACATACCTGATGTCAAAGGATGGACATCTGAAGTACAGTGAGCAGTGAAAAAAAATCCCAGGTTTTCAGTGGTAAGAAAGTAAACATATTGAAACTTGTTATTTTTATGCTCGTGGGAAGAGGTGAACAGACCTCTGAACATTTTTAAAGGGATCCAGTGTCTTGATATGATAGCAACAGTCATTTACCTTCACACCTTCATGGCCTGTCTCTCTAATCTAGAACTCTCTTACTATTAGCATTATAAGGAAATAGATAGGAAAGGAAGAACCTTGTTGCTTGGAAGTATGAAGGTAGCAATGACACTTAATTGTATCTAGAGCTTAAACATTGTTAGGAACAAAAATATCAAGAGACAGTAGGTGTTGCTTAGAATCCAGAAAATTCTGTTAGTGTAGCAAGGTGAAGTTTTTGAATGACATTATTGAGAAAAGAGCAAGGACAATATTTAAAAGCACCTGAAACATAAATTGAAAAATAGTATGTTGTTTGGAGGTTGGAAATGCTATCCCAGTATATAAAGCTTGCAGATCTTTCTGTTTTTTTGTTGGGAATTACACCTATTGTCAACTGCTACACTTTACCTGTTTCATCTGTTTCTGTGATGATGTATAAGCACTGGCGGTTTCTCTCTGAGCAGATTTATAGAGTATGATAGTTTTCTCAGGCCTCAGTGAACCTGTTAAAGCATGCTAAGTCAAAATTCATCAAGTAAAGTATAAGGGCACAAAAACGATGTTTTACTTGGAAAGAACACTTAACATGACAGCTTTCTTAATGTTCCTGAGCTCTAGAAAGAGTTTTCTTATTTCAGGCAAAGTTTGGTTATTTTGATTCTCTTTTTCAGACTTCTCTGATCAAATTCATGTCAAATTTATTTTACACGCTTTGTCTCGGGGTGAGAGGTTAGTGCATGTTTAGGATATTTCCCAGCTGAGCATAAGTAAGTAACTGATGGCAGCTGAGAAAAGTCCATGGGCCCTGTCTTCTAAGGCTGCTGGTGAGGTTTGTGTAGCAGCTGATAGTTTTTCTTCAAGATGCTAAACAGGATCCTGGCTCTTGATGCCCTTTGTTCCTATGGTCTCCAGTCCAGTCCGTATGGAAACCCTTCAGTCCAGTTGTCTGCTGTCAGCCAGTGTAAGCCTTAGAAATCCTGGAAGCTCTCTGTGAGAGCTTCCTAGTAAGATTCCTCTCCTTACTCTAGCTTTCTGGAGGTTTCTGCATTGGCTGCCAGATCAGCTCATTGTCGGTCTGCTGCTGAAAGCCTTCCTCAAACCTCTCTGTCCTATCATTCTACTCCCTGTGTTTGGGCTGCAGAGTTTTTATCACTGGGATTGCCAGCTAGTCAGTCTCAGTCGGAGAGATATCTGCTCATTAAACCCTTACAAATCCCTTGTGTGGATTTTAAACTCAGCTGAACATCACAGTGTCAAGGTTAAAAGTAATAGATGAGTCTGCAAGAAGATCTTATGTACAGAAGCAGAGTCCTTTAGATTACAGGATGCTTTTCCCCATCCTATGCAAGTGCAAACACGTTTCCCTTTTAATATAACCCCTGTAGGTTATATGGGGGTATTCACAGAAGGTATGTACTTGTTCAACTTGTAATGGGCAGATTAGATGATACCAAAGTGGGCTGGACTCCTTTGTTAAGGTAATTACTCAGACACTATGGGCATAAGCAATGTGATTTCCCAGCACAAACAGCAAGCAATGAATCCACTTTTCTCTTCATCTTCTGTCTGGTTTGCTAGTAATGATAGTAGTAACAATTTGCATATCATAATGTTGACCCAAATGAATTGGCTTAGGGGAAAATATTGTTCAGTTCCCTTTTCTTGCAAAATCTTTGACTGTTCTGATCTTACCCAAATGACTGAAACCATAGTCAGTGTTTAGTTTTCTATTTCTGGTTATACCTGAGACTTCTTTTGAAGGAATAAAATGTTCTCAGACTTGGTAAGGAACACATATATCACATCATCAAGTAAAGTTACCTTTTCTTCACTGTGGGACTGCAAAGCACAGCAAGCATTGGATGAGATTGTTGCTGGCTTAAAAGGAAAATTCAAATAGAAACCTTAGTGTCGGGACACCATTAAAAAATCTAGTCCTTTAAGAACTTGTGAAACCAAGGCCCTTTTAAGAGTTTAAAGCACTGTAACTGTTTTTAATTGTTTTCTTCTCCTAATCTAGTTGGTTTTGTAGGCAGGCTAAGACTCCAGTAAACTAAAATTAGAGAAAAATCTGATTAAATCTTTGTCAAAGATAGTGTCAACAAATATGGTAACATCCCTTTTAAATTCCTTCCGCCAGAAGAGGTACCTTCATCATCCTCTTCCAAGCAAAAAGCCTGCCTTTAGTTTAATCTTTCCCCCTCTGGCTGTGATTTTGCAGACTTTACACTCTTATTTGTATTTGTGATATACTTGTTCCAGTAATTTCTCCCTTGATCAGCAAGTGTGTTACAGTAATATCTCTCTTGTTATCTTGTTAGCCTTGAGTTGGCCTTTTGCCATCCATGGAGGAACTGTGATATAAGTTTCTTCTGACCTCTAAAAAGCTGTAGTCCTTACAGAGGAGAGCAAGTAGCAGATGAAAACTCTTCATGAACTCACAAACATGTATTATTATATTCGTCCCCAAAAGCTAGAATTAGATCAGGATAGAATTCACTAATTCATTTACCCTCTGTTATGAGAGCTACGGAAATTTCTATTCAGTTCTTCAATTTCTGGCAAATCTAATAACAGACTCCTTAGATCAATAGAAATTGGTTTGTTGTTTTTAAAGCTGACCTTGTTCTCCTAAAATATTGCAGAAAACAAGCTTTTCTAATTTCCAACTTGATCAAAAATCATCCAAATTATATCTGTTTAGATAACCACATCCCTTTAACTGAAGCATCCTGTTCTGGTCTCTGCCAGAGACAGGATACTGTACTCTGCAGTGCTACAGGGGGCTACGGATTTGACTTAGCACAGGAATCCTTATTTCTTAGGTCATTTCAGAGATGGTCAGCAGCAGCTAAACCTCTCAGCACCCTTGAAAAGGGTGTCTGTAGGGAAAAACAGGTAAAGTTCCATGTGTGTTTTTTCCAAGCATTCACTATGTCTCGAACTTACTAAGATAGTATTTTTAAAAGGTATATCATGTGTAGAAGGATAAGAAATACTTCTAATGGGATAACCAGCTAAGCTTTTTCTTTTTTTTCTGATAGTACTTTTCTTTCTTGGGGTTATAGAACACAAAGGAAAGCTTAATTCCAGTCAGAAATTCTGCTTCAAACACTGGAAGGCGTGTTGTCAAATATGTAGTTTCCCTTTGTCTTTTTTATGTGGGGTTGACTTCTGTAGTCATCATCTCTGCAGTAGCTGTCAAACTGCATACCTCATCGAGGTGCACTGCGGGAACACTACTAAAAGCTTTAAACACACCAATTAGGAAAAAATTAGTTTCATAGTTTGACATGGCGTAGGTTCAGTATCTTTCACCTGCAGTGGTCTTTTCTGGTCAGTAGAGACACAGACAGAAATAGATATATAGAGAAATAGATATATATATTGCCATCTGTGAGCTGCAGGATTTTTTTGAGTTCATTTTACTCTTAGGTAAATATACAACTTAAGAGCTAATTTTATACTCCAACCTACTGTTCCATGGCTCATTTGCTAATATTGATTCTGAACTAGGTCCATACGTCTAACATACCTGAAAAATCCCTAAAATATCTTTTTAGAATATGGGGCAGTTGTGTTTTATGCAGTCTTTCAGGAAGATGTGAAAAGGTGTAGTAAATGGAGGCAATATTAAAACTATGTCATAAATATGCAGATTGTAAAAAGAAAGCATTTTTTGGCTTGTTTTTTTTATTCCATCTGCCTATTACATTTTTGTAGTTCAAACAACAAAACTACTTCTGATTTAACTATTACATATTTGGCAAGCTTAATAAAGGACAAATCAAAGCTAAATCAGGGGTATTTACAACAACCACAAATTTAATCCAAAGTGGGTACTTAAGTGCTCATATAGTTCTAAATGGTGTTCCTTCCAGATGGTGAATTAATGTAATTTTCGTAGGAAGTGAAGTTGCACAAATATGCAGTATTTAGAACATTCACTGATTTAATGTTTCTGTACCCACCAAGGCACAGATGTTGCTTATCATTTTTGTGCCAGTTGTCTCTGTCTTTCCAATTATTGCAAACTGAGGAACAGAGTTTACAAGGGCAAAAAGGGGGCTGGGAAGAACTTAAGTTAGTAAACCCTAATTCAGCTGTAGGTTAATCTTTTCTGCCCTAAACCTATTCAACTTCCACGGTAATAAAAGTAGTGGCCTTCTTGTGGAGTATCTTACCATGATTTCATCCTGTATTGCCTACACTATTGCCATTTGGTTTCCAAGTACAGTCTTTGAATCTGTAGAGCTGTCTCTTAGTTACAATGTGCGTGGTCTCCTGGCAGATGCCTCTAGAGCAATGATCAGAGAGAATGCACAAGACAAATCTCTTTGGCTTAAACAAAAAAGAGTTCCTGGTGTGTTGGTCCAGGATGAGAATTAATTCCTGTAACTGCAAAGTGGCTTGAATTTACTGGGCATATTTCAAAACTACTCATGTTTCCATGTGTTTTGCATCAAGGAGAAGATGACAAGGATTATGTACTGGGTGCTAAAGGCTTTATGGAGGGGGCCTGGACTACATGATCTTTAAAAGCCTCTTCCAACCTAAACCATTGTATGATTCTGCAAATGTAAAATTGCTGCATATGTAATGTGTAAGACTAGGCTGTATCACCTGCTTCTCCAGCTGAAGGTAGAACTAAGGAGAGCGTTATGAAGGACTCAGTTTTTTCTCTAATTGCCTTTTCAAACACTGATGAAGGTTAGAGTGTTAGAGGCTTTGCAACAGCTCTGAGTTGTACCCTGCTGCAGCTTACCAGCTCAGCATTATACCTGAAACATAGAATCCATGGCTTTCTGCCCACCAACCGATTATAGCAGAGGTCAAGCGAATGTACTAGTACTTTCCCTAGTATTTTATTTCTTGCCAGTCGTGAAAGAAATAGACCTACTGGGACCACAAAAGAACTTTGTATTTCTACACACTGCTTGCCACGATGGGGCACAATCAAGCAGATAATTTGGCTTCCGATGTGTAATTATACGTTGAAGACACATGCGGTCTTCAATACATGTTTCTCTATTCAAAAAATAATGAAAATAAAGAATTATGACATAGTGGTTCTAATAATGGGGTAGTTTTTTAAGGCTTAGTTGATTAGTATGTACTAATATATAGCACTACAGGATTTTGTCCAATGTTTTCCACAAATGACTACAAATTGCATTTTTCTTCTTTACCCAGGGACTAAAAGGTGACCCTGGTAGTCCTGGTGTGGCTGGTCCTAAAGGAGAAAAGGTACTTTTTTTTATGTGTAAAATTGTATGTATATGTGAGTGTCCATGATATTTCTTCAGTATTGGAAGCATTGCTTTAACTATGTGTGATGACCACACACTGCTGCCATTTGTGTAGCTTAAGAGTTGAAGAATATGTGCACAGAATAACTGTAAATATGGAAGACAAGTGCTCTTTAAAACAATGAATTTTGAAAGGAATTCTGATTTGCTCCATGGACTGAACCTGAAGGTCTCACAGCATGATTCCTACCTCAGTGACCTAATTCTGTGAACATTTTACAGTCGGATGTCTTTACGTATGTGAGCTGTCACACTGATTTTTAGTGGTGACCATGTGTGTGTGAGCTGCAGCTTGTAATTTAACATGCAAATGTGTTTTGAAGGGTTGCCTTTTTAAGCTGCAGTTCATTTATGCAGAGGCCTGCCATATTTTTCTGTTTAACCTGTGGTGAACTGTGTACACCTACGCCATTACTGAACAAGAATATTGCTTTACTCGTACATTTTCATAATCAGAACATGTTTGATCATTATACTGAATTTACTTCTGCAGTGGTACATATCCTCTAAAATACCTAGAGGTTAAAACCATATAACTAAAGAGATTACCGATTTGTTTATTCTTCTGTTTCGACTAGGGAGATGCAGGACCTCCTGGACCAGCTGCCTTGAGTGTAAGTACATGTAAAACAAAAAAAGATGAAAGGAAATCACTATGAGATGCTGCAGGTTTTAGCTTATTTGCCATGTAAATACTTTTGTTATCAAATTTAAGAACCAGCTGTATCACTTTAGAATGCCTTTACATTTTCTGTATTCATTGTGAAGCAGGGAAAAGGGAATTTTATAAATATAAAGAAAATAAGCATATTTAAAACATCTTGTTTCCTACCAACATTCTTTTTTTTACTTTGTGCGTAGACAATATTAGATGGGTTAAAGAGAAAGAATTCTCTTGTTATTTTTAGTGAAAAACATTTTTCAGTAAGAGCTTGCAAAAGTCATTAATGCTTTTTAAGATATTGTAAATATTGTCTGGTTATTTTATTAAGTAATTAGTTATGAGTGATGCCATATGCACAATACAGTATTATATATATAGCACACATAAGTTCAAATTGGTCATACAAGATCCTATTTTCAGAAAGTTAAGGATGTGGGCACGCGTCCAGCAGCCAAATAGATGTGAGGCTGCCACAGCTCCTTGCCCTCAGGTCCAACTGGTAGTGGGGCTGAGTGGACATTCCCGATAGGCACATAACCCCGCGTACCACATTTATATACAGGTCAGCACTGGTGGACACGCTCAGCACTCCCACTAACACAAACAACACCAGCAGCCCGTAGCACCTCTGGCTGATCATGATGATGGTCTGGTACTGGGGGGAATATACACAGCACACGATGTGCGTCCCTCCCCCACTGCAGATGCAGAGCTGCTCACTCACAGACACCCACATGAAAACACACATGTACACCTGTGAGTGTACATACACACACACACACACACTCACTCACTCACTCACTCACTCACTCATATATATTCCCCTGGTTTCCAGTCATTGCACCTTGCCAGCCAGTTCATAGAATCATAGAATAGTTTGGGTTGGAAGGGACCCTAAAGATCATCTAGTTCAAACCCCTCTGCCATGGGCAGGGACATCCCACTAGATCAGGCTGCCAGATCAGATTCAGCTTGATATTCGCTGTTGATCACACACACTTCCACTTCTGCATTCACTGTATTTGTTGGTACTGCAAAACATAGACCATTGTCATTTATGAAAGACATCATATGGTCTTAGTTCCTCACGCTACACAATAATGCCGCTACCCATAATGAAAATAATTAAAACAATTTCAGCATTGGCTTAATTAAAGTCCATTTACATGTCAGTGTTTGAACATGTCTAATAAATATTTAAGAATAACGTGTACTACAGTATGTGGAATTTTATATCCTGAAGAAGAGGTTGATAAATTCTTTTCACACAGAATAGAATTTTTTTTTTAGAGTTTGTTCTTTCAAACGGTTGCAGAGTTCTGTATCGCGGTCTTGACATCTATATAATCTTTATTTTATGTAATGACAAGACATGCATAACAAATATAAACTGGAAAGCAAAATGAAGTGTAATGTTATAACTGGGAAATGACTTACTGGATTCTTAGGAAGAACAGTATTTCAATAATATAGAAGACTACAGTTTCTACAGTTCTCAAAGGGGGAAAAGAAGCAGACACCTATCTTCCATCCTTTCTTTCCTTATAGAAAAAAAATCTGTGTATCAGACTTGGGAAGCTGCAGATTTGATCACCAAATCATCTATTCCCTTTCCTATAATTTACCTGCAAAAATATGTGAGGTCAGACGTGATATCAACATGTTTGCTACAGTTCATATCTTGTTGGAGGTAGATGTGGATAGTTTCTTACAGGCCTTGGAGAGATGACTGAAATGGAAATAGGATAATTCTGAATATAAGACACAGGAAAAAGAACTCAAGATGCCTATTTTCTGTGTGCTGTAGGACCATAGAATGGCCCTTCTGAGCATTTATTTCATAAATGGTGGAAAAATGACTACGTGTATTGATAGCAGTACCTGCATATGTTAAACCTGTTTTGAATGCATTCGTTGTCTTCAGTTGCTGACGCTTATCTTTCCTAAGAGTTATACTCAGAGGATAGTACTATGATTTTGAAATTCAGAATCTACTTTCCAATTGGCCGAACGTACTCCTGTACCTTGAGTGATTCACTTTGATAAAATCAACTGTCAAAGAGTGACATTTCTTAGATTATAAAATGCTGTGCAAATGTTTCAATTCCTTTGATTCAAGCATAGCCAAGTATCTCCATGTTGGTACATGCACTGATGGTCATCCTCACACTTTTTGAAAGGAAATATTTTAACTTTAGGGAAGCAAGCAGAAGTCTTCAGAGGGATGTTACTGACTGATGTACTGATATTTTTTTGTGTAGCTGCTAAGAGAGAGAATAAACAAGAGTGAGTGTGAATTAGTTTAGCAGCTTGTAGACAGATTACAACACTGCAGGAATATATGGCCCAGCAGGAAGTCTTTCTCTGCCACTGTAAATAGTCACATATTTCTGTTGGCAAGGACTAAAAGAAGATGAATTGTGTGCATGGTGGTGTTGCTCGGGGAACATCCAGTCTTCAGAGCTGTTTTATTTGTGTAACTTCTGTGTGGCCATGATTCTCATGATATATAATCATGGAAGGAATATGCTGTATCTTGCTGTGAATAAGTAGTAGGTCAGATAATATCAAGGTTCATGTGTCACTGAATGAGAATTTACTATGTCAGGACCGTTCATGCTGTTAGAGCCAAAATGTGACATCAGCGTTTCAGTTACGAACATTTTTAAAAAGAGAGTTTTAAAATGTTCCATTCATTTGGGACTCATGCATAATGTTAGAAATTCAGCCTCTACCTATAATTGGGTTTATTTTTTCCTAATGTGAAAATGATTTATTTCTTTTTGTCAAAATGTAAAATTAATTATTATGCGGGGGGAGGGGGGCAGGGAGGGAAGAGGAGTGAAAATAATGACACACTGCTAAAGCTAACACCAAAATGCATTTGGCCAGGGAGGGACAGAGTATTCAAAACAGTTAATTTTGCTCAAACTGGAAGGTTTGGCCTTCTGCCTCAGTGCAATTGCATAGAGAGAGGTGAGAAATGATGGCTGTACAGAGTTCTGCTGCCACGTGCGTCTCTTCCATTCCTTTGTATTGCCAAGAGGAATCATACATCAGTGGATTAAACTGAAGAAGGTCTATCATTTAGGCTGATCTCAGTATAAATTAGAGCATCCTTCCCCTGCACAGACCTATACTGTGGTCCTGTCCTCGACATGGGGAGCATGAAGGTGGCAAAAGGCAGAGACTGGTTCACTGTAGTCATTCCTAAACAGCTGGTTGGTGGTCCTTCAGTCCATGGAGAGTTGTCTGTAGGTGATTGACAGAAGCATGTAACAGCAAATAGTAAGAACTCTCACTTAGGTATTTGTCTGTGCTGTGAAAGTGTTAAAGGAAACCCTTTGAGATGCAGTAAATATCCTGCTGCTCAGAAGCAAGGTAAGCGTGCTCTGCCCTCCAACATGAAAAAATGCAGAAAAGAAGTTATTTGTTCTTGGAACAAAAAGCTGTGGTTTTAAAAGCGTTCAACTGACACGTATATCCCTTATATTCTCAGAGGAATGAGGGGTACTTGGAGGCAGCATGCATAGCAGAATTAGTAAATGTCATAGAGCTGTAACAAGCTACCAGATGAAAAGCACATCCCAAACTCCCAAAGAGGAAATAATGCCACTGCTTTTTAAGATGTAAAAATTATTTTATCAGTTTGAAATGGAAATTTCATAGATCAGAAATTGTATTGCTCTGAAAGAAAAAAAACAGCTCCCAATACTCCTGTTTGTCCATTAAGATAAAATCTGTACCAAAATCCTAAAGCATGCACGCTTCACAAAACTTGTCACTTGCAGCAGTAGCACAGGATTCAGAAAGAAATTGTTTGCCTGTGTTTCTACAGCTAATAGTGTTAGTATTAGAATTGCAGGCCATGTGTTTCTGTATGTTTCTTTAAGGCAGGTACGGAAAATATTTTTGATACAGTTTCATCATTCTTGCATTACGATTTAAAGGAAAAAAAGAAACAGCATTGTAGTAAAAAATAAGCTAAATTAAAAACAAAAGAAAAAATAGGTTCTACATAGAATACTATTGACAATAATTTCAGTAGTTTTAAGTATATTTATTTGATTCTTGCATTATTCATACAAATACATTTTAGAGGCTTGCATCACTGACTGTGACATATTTGTGCATATCTTAGCTCTTCTAGTAAGGATTTAAAGTTCTTATATGCTTACACGGAGTCAGTAAACATAACACTGACATATGTGTTTATTTTGTCTCCTCAGTTATGATGGTAGATTATGAGAGTAGTCCAAAGTCATGATCAATTCTCATCCTTTCCTTATGTTGTCTTTAATTTCTCTGCTATGTTAACTTTCTGACTTGCTCTGTAAGCACTAGGTGTCTCTGTTCTTTAGTACTTTTTGAGTGCCTTGTAATGAATGCTGGGAATATACTTTGAATTTTTCTTCCTGATAATGCCCACTTCATGCAAGGATATGTTTAGTCTTTAAAAGTTGAGGATCTCTGATAAATTGTAGTGTATTGTAGCCTAGGACCCCTCATGGAATAAACAGGAGGGATTATGCCGCTCTGTTGTATGGTTTTGTCAAAATGTGGAATTTTGTGCAGAAGGTGGTGCCTGTTTTCCGCAGGGGCACAGCTGGCTCTGCAGCTCACGCGCTCTGGTATCCCCAGCTCAAACTTGTGCGTGCCATGTCAGAAGAGTGACAGGTGAGGAAGGTAGCACAGCCATCTCTTGTAAAATATATGATAACTATTCCTCTTGACACTCGATACGCTGCTTTTAGTTCCTGAGGAAAACAAGCGTCCGTCCGTACGTTCCTGTGAACCTATCCCTTTCAGGAGTTATAAAATAGTAATCCAGATGGCACTAAGTGTTTACGCAGAAGCTGAGGCTTAAGTCGGTCACAGACAGAAGTCGCCAAGACTTGCTTACTAAACAGATAGTTGGAATGTTGGCTCCTAGGTCTGGTTAAATTGAGCTGAAGGAAGCTGGCTCACAAGTGTGGTGTGGAGGCAGCAGTGGGAGCAAGATGCCGATTCAGGCCCGGGCAAGCTCTGCCGTCACTTTTGGCTCTCCTCTCCCTAAACAAATATCAGCGACAGACTATGAGGCTTTCCCCTCGGAGCCTCAGCCGTTATTTGGATAAATCTAAAATTCACTTTTGATAATATTGCCTAGTAATTTGACAAATTCATTTGATGCAGTGCTTTAGTTATAGTGTAACTATTTGGCATTTATGCAGAACTCCGAGGAGGAGGTGTTTAGTATCCTGGCATTCTTGCTGGTAGAGCGGACAGCTGTATTTCAATAATTCTTCCTGAAAAATCATGTGCTGCTTTTAACTTATTGTGTCTTCTCCATGCAATTCCTTTCCTGTCTCACACTGAAAAATAAGACATCCGGATAGCTTTCTTTTCTTAAGAATGCACTCACCCCTCCATTAGTAAGCATCTCAGCTGATGTTATCCCCTCTTTCTTTTCATGTAATGGTATAAACTAAAGGAGAGCAATTCTAGTGAACTTAAAAAAGTACAGACAGAAGATTTTATTTTCATTCTAAATTTCTTCTTTTCATATACATCCCTCTATGAAAAATCTGTATTTTATCTATATTTTTAGTATTAAAAATTAAAAATGAAAATACTGAGCTGTTCAGTTGGTTTGCATCCAATAATGGTCATCTTTAACTCTCGTAGTATAACTTGCAAGTATTCTCTTCTTTAGAACTGTTTTTTAAGTATGGAAGCAGATCCTATTAAGATTACCCTACTGGTGAAACAGAAGATGGTTTATCAGTCTTCAGTCTTTTTTTTATCTTCCTTATGTGGTACTGTTGATACTGAAGGCACAAGTGAAGATGATGTCTTAGCCTTACAGAAAATTTGTTTTTAAAAAAATCGCAGTCTGCTAAATCAGCATGAATGTGATTTATGTGTCCTTCATTAGAAGAATGATTTGAGAACAGTTCCATATGCAGTGGACATCAATGTAAAGAATAATTTCAATTTACTCCTCAGGATTTTAAATGATACTTTTTTTTACTTGGAAAATAGACTCATGTCTACTGAAAGTACTGGGTTCATAAGATGTGAACTCTGTGAAATTACTCCTCCAATTTCCGTTTGAAATGATTGACTCTGAAGCAAAGTAGATTTCAAGCGAAGTTACCAGAGAGAGCTGCAGTAATGACCAAATCCAAAGCTTAATGAGATGAATGAGGAACATATTTTCTGTTTGCTTCAGTAATAAATTATCATAAAAATGTGGCTAATGGTGTTTTTTGGCAGACTGAAATACTTCTGCTAAATGCTGTCTTTTCCCACAGAAGTGGGTTGGCAGCAGTTTTGAATGCAAAAGAGTGGCATATTCCACTCCGAACTCCCAAGCAGGATGATTACTGCTGTACCAATAACAGCCAAACCTGGAGTTCAAGTCTTTCAATTTGCTATCTTGACTTACTTCCGTGAGGATGTGAATGAGGTCATGTTTGGAAATGCTGAAGATGCAGGTATTTGAAATAAGTGATAGTCTAATTTCCCTCAATAAAACAGTAACCCAGTAAGAAATTTTTCATCCCTCCATGATTTTACTATGCCATTTTTCCCACTTAAGCTAAATTTTGTAACAGTAAGGTGTGTCTGTGCGTTCTGTGGGTTTCCATGTGGGTGGTGACGGACAGTCTTGTGGGCAAGAAGAAGAAATGTCATAGTTTTAATTTAAGATCTTTCATTTCCTCATCCTCCTGTTTGAGCTTTTGAGGTAAGGAAACGGGAAAGTCACAGCTAGTAAAATGGCTTGAAGATACCTGTACCAACACAGTATTCACATCTTGACTGCAGAGAAGGTATTCATATTTCAGCTCCTTTGCTTGCCCTTTATTACATGAGAGAAAACCACTGATTTCCCAACGATATGGTACAAACAGTCCGAAGTGGAAAATACCTTCAAAATAGGTTAGACGGGTTGCAGTGACAATAATGACTTGCACAGAAGAACTTGTTCAGTAACACCTCGAGATAAGTACATGAATTTAACTATTAATTGAACTGCATCTTGATACATCGTGTCTGTTTACCTGTCTAGCTGAGAAATTCTTGCATGAGGGCAGCCACAACAGTACTGTCCACCCTACAAGCCAAATTTGGACGGCTGGGGAATGCTCTTTGAGTCTGTCAGGGTGTCCCAGTTTGCCATGAGCACACACTGTGTTACATCAGGCATCTGGAAATCCCTGGTCACTTTTTACCTGGCTATTTATTTGTGGGATTCCATGCTGCTGTATTTGTGGGCTTTACAGAGGGTTCGTTGTATATGTCATTCTTCAGTGTGACGGGTTTTATTCATCCTGGTTAGAACTGTGTATTGAAGAACTAGGTCAAGCCCCTGCAGTGGGAATTACCCACCAGTTTACTTGTAAAAAAAATTCTACTGTTGATTTTGTTTCAGTCACACCATACCTTTTTATTTATATACATATTTTCCAAATTGTTTAGCCAGGTAATGTCTGTTATAGATGAGTCTTTTTAAAGTAGGAAGTTTTATCATTATAAAAGCTTGCATATTCAAATGATAAGAAAATGTCCTATTCTTACATTACCACAAGGTGCTCCTGCATACCTAATTTAGGCTTTGTCTCTGTCTTTGCTTGACTCATCTCACTAAAGCACATGTGCTTTCTCCCTCTCTAGTAGCTTCTATTGCATAAAAATTGAGGTCATATGTTTGCTGGAATTGATAGTGAGGAAAAAAATGAATGAGGAAATTTATGTATAGAGCACAAAAAAAGTCTATAAAGGTCTATAATGGGATAATATGGTCAATAATGGAATATTTTTAGTGCTTTAATCAGAGCACTCTTCTTGTTGTTAACATTTGTATTGTATTTCTGATATACATTTCTGATTATACTTATTTGTCTAATATTTGTTAAATATGCTTTGGCATTGGCGATAAGCTTGCGGAGGAAGTAATGCAAGTAACAACCTTAAGCAACTTCATTCTTCAGTTTCAGCTAGGTTTTTTTTGTCGGTGGTCTTTTTCTTCGCTTATTTTAATTCACCACCAGGTCACCATAAATGTTTTGCTTTTGTTTGAAGACTGTTCTTAGGCAGTTACTCTGAGCTATTAAGTTTATCAATGACATCTCCACCATATCTCTGTTTGTCATGATGTATCAGGGAATCTGTTGTGGTTTTGTACCCACATGGCCACATCACAGGATTTTAGCCTTTCTGTAATAAGTGGCTTCCGATTAAGCAGCTAATACACTTTAAATCAATAGCTTATGGAGCTTAGAACATCTTAAGTAGCTGAACTGTTACTTGATATTTCTATCACTTCCAAATACATTTTTCTTCTACCATCTCAATTTTAAAAATTCTTATTAACTTTTATCTCCTGATACTTGCAAAAATTAACTGTTAAGTATTAAAATGTTAATTCCTACCAGATATTTTCAGTGAGATGTTCTTTTGAAAGCTCACTTATTCTACTGTGGCATTTTTTAAACCTCTCAATATTTATATTCCATCGACTAAAGATTAGTCTTAAGTGTTTGACAATATTTTATTTAAGTATCTGTGACCATATGCTTTATAGAAAGGTTTCTGATTCTTTATCTAGCTTCAGAACCCACATGTTTTCCCTTGCCAACACTTTCTTTTACAGTTTACCCCTTATAAAGGAGTTTACAAGTTTTCATTCTTAATTTTCAATATCTTGTACAACCCTCTTGTGTCTGCCTGTGCATTGTTTCATCCCTTTTCATAGGCATCCTCAATCATTGCAATACATTTTGTAAGCTTCAGATGCACCTGAGCCCATCTCCATTCACTGACTATTTTTTCCCTAAGCTGCATGGTAATATTTGAGACATATAACTCCAAAGAACTTGCCTGGTCCGTGACAGGTACAAACCTTGAGGCCTGAATACATTATTTTAGTTCACTTCTCCATGAAGTACATGGAAAGGCACCACCCTCCAACCTCGGAGGTGATCTGGCAGAGTCAGGAAAAACCTGTGCATGTTAAGCCATGTGTAAACATTCATTATATTTTACTGCCAGACTGATGCCACAGAATAGGTTGTTCTTATATCTCACTTTGCCTCGTGCTGGTCCTACGACTCTTTTCACTCATCGCCATACCTATCCTCTTGCTGATGGTAGAGTATTAGGGTGACACATAATGAATCATTTTAATTGTTTTGGATGTTGTTTACCTGGAGAGAGCATACGTGTAAAATAGATTGCCTTCTGGCACAAACATTTTCAATGCAACTGACAGCATATTGCGTGAGACCACATGTATATATTAAGTCTCTGTTCTGCCCCTGGGTGTGTGTGGTGGTGAGCTTCTTTAGTGTGATCTGCTACCTGATGTGCCTTCAGTGATTTGACAGAGTGGAGAACCTAATGAGATCTGCAGAAGTTAAATAGGGATAAGACCTAAGTCGATACTTGGGTCTACCTTCCCACAATTAGGTACTTCTTTTCTGTGCTAAACTGTTACGTTCCTTGTGAAGTTTTACAAGAGTTTAACAGGGGATGTTTAATTTGTCCCTTTAGAGAGATTTTACTGTCGAAAAGTTTTCTTTTTCATTCTTCCTGCAGGTTTCTTCTTCAGCTGTTTTTCCAGGATCTTGTTCAGTGAACACTAAACAGGGATAGCATTGCTAAGTCATTACTGCTGCCAAGTTATTATAGCTTTAGGGCTGTGTTAGTTAACATGGCCCATATTGTCCTATCACTTTTTAAACCGAAGATCCCACTGAAGCTATTGTGAACTTTTACCTCAGTTTCAATGTCAGGATGTGGCTCCTTGTACGGGGTAGTCCTCCCTGCCTAGTTACCAATTGTAAGCTGCTCTCCTCCCTTTCCTCGAAGATAAACCTCCTTATCTGGTTCCTTTTTCTTGACAATAATGTTGTAGAGAGAAGAAAAAGAATAAAAGTAGTTCTAGGACAAAAATGTTGGCTATTAATTATCATTATTTTGCAGTTACATTCTTGTGTAATTCTTGTCCCCTTGGAGCCTTATTGTAGAGATATGTGAGGCTAAATATTTCCTCCTCCATAGAACAGACGTTGCAGGTTTCCATCTCATTCCCCTGTGAAAAGTTGTCACTAGAAATGAAATATTAACAAAACTCCACCTCATCCTGAATTCCCAGGATTTCTTTACAAAAGTAGAATATTGCCAACAGTTGAAAATCTGCAGAGAATGCTGTCTGTCCAAGTTACCATGAGGAAAAAGAAGAGAACGTTTACAGAGTTCAGTCACATACTGCATTATTGATTTCTGTGATATAAACTGCATAACTGCACTGTAATCAACTTACTGTGATCTATTTGCTATGCGCTACATTGTTATGTGTTTTCTAGTTTTATAAACATTTGGGAAAGATGAAAATTGTGTGCATTAGTTGTGTAAAAGATCCTAAAACTTACCTTGTTTACGTTACAAACTAAAGTGAAAGGAGAAGTATGCTATAATGAAATAGTGTCTGAAGTACTCTTCCAGCTTTAATGATTGAAAATAAAGAAACAATAGGAATAGAAAAACTCTTGAAATTACTACTTTTATTTAAAATTGAAGTCAGACTTCATTCTAATCAACTTAAAATATCAGTGGAATATATATGAGTTAACAGCTGTGGCTTGCCCGCTTACTTTCTCAAGTCTATCATGGGATTAGAGATCATCAGACAACTTTTAAAGTTCATTTCTGGAAATCTGGACACTTTTTAAAAGCATGATTCATAAGTGGTCTTCATTTACTCTTATTGGGGCAATTAATATACATAATTGACTCTAAATAAGGAGTTCAGAATTTGACCCGAAATATAACTCAAGATGAAAAAATACCTGTGTCTGAGCAATTTAAATGGTTAAGAATTTAATGTTTTACTATTTCAACCTCTAAACATAAGTTTCAAACAAACTATACATATGTTCTTTATTTTTGTGATACTCTAAGTATATGTAGTATTATATTAAAGACTTTTTTAAATTATACAAAGTAGAACTGTTCAGTGCTCTTTGCTGATTACATCATTACTAATCAGTGCTCTTTGCTGATTACATCAAAACTCATTTCATATTTCTTGTTGCTGTAATGAAATGTTGCTATAATGGAATTTGGATAGTTTGCTCAAAGTAGTTTTTTTAAAAAATTGTGTTCCAAGGTGGCTTATAAAGCAAGAGGTGACTATTATTTGAAGGCTTTATGAATATATAATCAGATATAACATGAAAGCCCCAGCGCCTCTGAAATAGTCTGTGATTCTGAATGCAAAGGCAAATCCCTGCACTGAATTCATGAGGAAGGCTCAGGAAGTTGAGGGTATATTCAAGACACCGAAAGTTCCTGTGCCTGATCAGGGGAGAGGGTGAGAGAGAAGTGGCTCTGAAGGGTTTTGAGACG
Organism: Cuculus canorus; assembly: GCF_017976375.1. NCBI lineage: Eukaryota > Metazoa > Chordata > Aves > Cuculiformes > Cuculidae > Cuculus > Cuculus canorus. The sequence continues at coordinate 14,456,067 of NC_071403.1, forward strand.
CCAAACCAGGGACACAGAGGGAACTCCACTGGGATGGTTCATACAATACAGTGAGCATAAGGCCTTCTGCTATATTTAGTCCCCTTTCCCTCTCCTCCCTTCCTTTCCCCTCCCCTTTCAGTGGCTATATTTGAATTTTACTTGTAGAGTAAGTTCCCATTCATTCAATTAAACTTTTGGGTTTTTTTCCTTGTGTCATCTATACTTCACAAGATAAATCACTTTTCATACAAAACTGCAGTTAAATATAACTGTGCTTAAGTAGTGCTGACTTACCTCTTCATTTCCAGATGATTCAGCCTTTATAGGAATAGGAATGATTAATATTCATTGTCTGCATTTTTTTTCCTTGCACACAAATATAACATTTTCCTAAAAGTAGCTATTAAGAATAACATATTTTTATTAATAGAAATAAATGCTTTGCCTTGACATTTAGCTCTTTGGCTTAGTCTTATTTCTGTAGAATAATAGAGGTTGAAAATAAACTGAATATTATATTTGTTTAATGTTTGTGTTTTCAGGGCTTGCCAGGGCTGGAGGGTCCCCAAGGTCCACCTGGCAAAGAAGGTCAAAGAGTGAGTAAACTCAGTGAACAACTGGTGAAGTTGCTAACTGACTTTGATGTGTGAATTCTTTCTAAGCAGTAATAAAAAAAGGAAAGGTAGCAGCTGAGTATGAAGCATGCTGATGACAAACTGAACTTTGACATTTGAGGTTTCTTTTCAGTTGAAAGAGATTTAACAATTTCAGCAATTGAAAATGTTTTAATAACTGGCAGCACAGATGTAGATTTTGTTATTCGTGCAACATGTTTCTGCTGTAATTTTAAGTAAAAGAATATGAAACTTGCTCATAAATTTTCATTTTATTGTGGGGGTAGCCTGTACCTTACTACCACTAGGATATATATAATAATGTTAATTTAGGGTCATTATCTGGAAAATTAACAGAAGATGGTATTAGTGACACAGATTTTGTTGTAGATGCCGTTACGCAAGAGCCTAACATATCTATACAAAGGAGAGAAATACAGTAAAGGATGCAGGGAGAGATTATCGGAGAGATGAAGTAAACATTTGGTTGTTCAGCTTTTTAATATAGTGAAGTAACTGACTGACTGGTTTCTGTGTCAAGTTTTTGTTTTCCCTGACTTACTGAGTTTAGTAGTTCAGTAGAACAGATACCAAATGCTTATGATTGTGGTATTGCAAGAAATAATTCCATATTGAGATTTATCATCTAGTCTGCTCCTGAAAATTTGGGAGGCTCTTCAGACTCAACCACTTCAATATTTTTATGAAATAAATTATATCCAGTTTATGGTTTGAAGCTGGGACTCTCAATAATTCTTAGTTTGTTTAGGCTTCTTGATATTTAGTGTCTCAGTTAAATTATCTGAAGTGGAAGGATTTAGTATCCCTCGTCACTGATCTTAGTCAACCACAGTGAATTATTAAAGGCCAGTTCAATAGTTCCAGTAATAATTAGTAATAGTACTAATAGTAAGAGAAGACCAGCTCTTGAACAAAATGAGTGATAGTGTCTAGGTCCCTAAGCTGTGTTTTATACTGTTTTTTAAGTTATAAAAACAGTGCTAAATTTCATATAAGTTGAATGTGAAAATTTGAAAGCTGAAGTTATTTAACTTTCACAGTAAGAATTGAGAACTCGTTCTGAAAAACGAGTAAGGAATTCAGTGTAGTAAGGAAGAATCAAAAGTTACCTGGAGATTATGCTATTAAAACAAATTTAATAGCATAATAACATGCTATTAGGGATTTCATAAATATTATGACTCTTACTGTTATGCAGTTAAATATCCAGGGTACTGAAAAACTATGGAGATACAGTTTTAGCATATTTTGGAGTGGTTTTCTATGGAGTATTGATCTGCAGAAATACACGTTTTATTAGTTCTCCTTTAGGAACAGTTACAGATGTGGGTGTATTTTAGAGACATCACTCTCTCAACTTCTTAATTATCTAAAGGAAAGATGCAGTTAACACACTGTATTATATATGATGGTAGATAAATGAATTTGGAAATAACTTTTGTTTTCCATTTTGCAGTGAGAACTAAGAGTTTGATACATTCATCGTGGACATTTCCTATTTGCACGCAAAATTGAATTGCTGCCTCACTCCAAAATTTATAAAAAGCAGAACACTCTTTGTATTATAATCTCAGCCATGCACACAGTTGTCTTGAGCCGAACAATGAGAACAGCAGACTGTAGAGCCTCAGCATCTGTCTTTATCTTTCTGCCAGTGAGATGCTGACAATACTCTTTCTGCTGGCCACATCCACCCAAGTATTAATAACATAGTTTGCAATCTTAATTCAGCTCCCATGTGCATTTGCATTTCCAATACATTTAATTACCCAATAACATACTGTTTGTAACAAGATCTCTGTTCTGCTTAATGACAAACAGGGCAGTGAACATCTAACAGCTATTAAATATTCTCTTTTTATATAATTATAGATGCCATGTTCCTCTGTTCTGCTTCCAGCAGATCCTCCGAATCTTTCACGTTATATGAAGTTATTGGTTTTATTGTGGGCTGTAATTCAATATTAAATTATAATATTGAATGATGTATGTAACTGAGATTTACCGGAATTATAACATATTAGGAAAAAAACCTACTTCAGAGCATTTCAAAATATCTGTTCCATTTGGATGCCATGCTTTGAGAACCTGATTTTTTTTAAAACTTTCCATTCGAATTGTACTTGTTACATTTCAAGTTTTAACTCCCACTTACCTAAGCAGCATTTTTAAATGTTCAACTTTTGAAAATTAGCATTAGATTAATAAGGAGTTGAGATGAGAATCATTAAGGAAGTTCAAGAACTCTCAACACACATCAAAGCAAGATAAAGAAACTGAGGGAAAATAGTAATAATGCTGGTATTGTCAAAAACTCAAAGAAATGTGTGGAAGGCTTATGTTAGAACTGGTGACTTTGGTAAGCGACAGTACAAATTGAGAAAGGGAAGTAAAAAAGCCATGCCAGTGGGTTTCTTCCTTATTTGAGCTGGCCTGAGCCTTGCATTTTCATTTTCGGAGTGGTTTAAGTGGGCATTTATTAATATTAGAACTACTAAGAAATACCAAATGTGGGATCCTGTCCCAGAGTAGGCACTCATCTCCCTTTGTTTGCTATAGAGGGAACTAGGACAAATGTGCTCCTATTAGCAGGAATAGGTTTGGGTAGTAGTATTTCTTTCAATTCACAGGAATAAACTGCATCAAAAACTACATAGTAATAAGACATATAATAATTATTATGGAAGTAGGGTAACTACAATTATATATCATTATGTAGTCATAATAAACATAAAGATTAACTGAATTTTAGATTTTTAGTTCAAAGTTATGCCAACCTTAATATACTTATTGACATATATATGAAATTGTCTTACAAGCACAAATTTATAATGCAAGTGAATTAGATGATTACTGCAGGTTATTTATTTCAAGAGCAAAGGGGGATCAATACATTATTTCAAATAAAGTGGTAACAGCTTTTGTCTAGTGGGTACAGTGTAGATAGACTTAGATGGTATCACTTGATCCAACACGTGCTTATAAAATTAATAAATATGTCATTTTCTGTGGCTTGGTGATCAGATGTGTGACCACTATAGGATTGTGCTGGGATATAATCTTGCTCCCACGTCAAAGAACAGGTTAGGTTCTTTCATGTTTGAGCAACGATACGCAAATAAGTCAGCCATCGAACTTAATGTCAGAAAGTGTGTGAAACATCTCCTGTCAGAGTTGGTCTCCCTGAATGCTTTCCAGATATCCCAAATTATGAAAGAGTTTGCGGAAAACAGCATATGGTAAGTGTGATATGTTTACAGAAATGTGCTGTAGGGACATCATTCAGAATGAGAGAGGCAAAACCCTGTAAACTCTTTGATTAGATCTGTGCAGCATTAAAGAATCCTGTATCAGGATGCATGTTCTGATTTTTGGCTTTACTTAAGAGAAATTCCAAACTCACTAAAGATTTGATGTAGTGCAGTCATGGAGAAGAACTAGTGCAATGATAAATAAGAAGTGGATTCTTATGCATATTGCTTCTTTCATACTGGTGTTAGTAGCAAAATGCGTAAGTATTTCTTTTCTGAATAAACAAACACATTATTAGTCTAGCATTTAGCAAGTGTATTTGTTATGTTTATGCAAGTAAACATGATAGTTCCCATTCTTTCTCCACTTACTGTGACACCTGTTCCTCTCTTCTCCATTGTTATGTGTTCTCATTCTGCATGCAGCTGGCTTATGCCAGAGAAGAGAGCAACCTTCATGAGGAAGAGGTAGTACAAATAATGATCTTCAGACGTAGAGAGATTGTTTCCTCTGCAGAGCAATAAAAAAAGGAGGAAGAGTTGTGAGGTCAGGTGAAGCAATTGGCTTTGTTTACTACTGTCTTTCTGTATCTACTCAAAAGATACTGCTTAGCATTTGTTGTAGCTCTACCAAAAAAAAAAAAAAAAAAAGGATACTCAGTGATTCATTATACATCTTTATTTAAGATGTTAGAAGAGGAAAATAATGGTTATGGTAGAAGATGTAGTAGGTATGTGATCCAGCCATATCCAGAGACCATACAGTGAACTCTCTTTCTGATTCTTCAACCAACCTGAGACACATAGGATATTGATTTAAATGGTTTTTTTGTTGTGACAATCTCTTGAGTGAACTTAGTTAAATTTTGTATGAGTACATACTGCCCTTATGTTTCTCCTGTTGTCATGGTACCCGCTTCTACTTGTGTGCTAGCCAGCATTGTGCTTTCCTTTGGCTGCAAACAGTCATCAAGCCTTCGCTGTTCTTACAAAAAGACCAGTATTTCTCTTTGCTCTGCCACAGGTGCCTAGTATGATTTCTTAGTTTTGTTATCTTTAACAAAGTGTTTTACGTTAAACGTGAGGCCTTGCTAAGTGAGAGCCACTGCTTTTCATTCTGGTTCCTGAGAGAAGTGGGCCAGCAGACACAGCTACTCATCCCCTTTTCCTCATTCCCACATGACAAATGCTGCGTTATTCTGTATTACTTTCATACATAGTTTTTAGCGCCTGTTAGCTTCAGGCATTCAGAGCAATGTGTTACTGCTGCAGCAACTTGATACTATTATGCCAGTGCTCAGAATGACATCAGGAGCTTCAGGAGGTAATTAGATGTTACTCAGAAAAGTCCCTGGTCCAGTATTACTGATCAATAGAAAATAGAAGGATTGGGTGCTAAGCTAGCATTGTGTGGCGTGTAAACCACAGCGGAACACTATGCCATCTTTTGTGAGTTATGCAGGACTTTATTATTATTCTCAATATCCCTGTGCTTTAGTTAAGTGTATCTTTCACAGAAGTACAGTTTCCACTTGAAAGACACCAACAATTGAGACTTCATAAGTCTCCATTATATTTTTGTTCCAGTTTTTGTCAATCCCACGTTTCAAAATGTGCTTTTTATTTCGCACTTGGGCGTATAGCTTAAGCCTCCAGCAACTGGATTTTTTTTTAATGTCTGCTTTACGTTAAAGAGATATTTAGAGTTTTTTCTCTGTAATGACATCACCATTCCTACTATTTTTTTTTTTGAGAAAAATCAACTAAAGTCCTTCATCTCACCGTGTAAAGAATTTTCTAAAGTCTTCAAATAATTTTGCTGTACTTTCTTAAAAATTTCTGTTACTTATGAAGTGCATGGAGTTTTCCAGACTCTGCCCTTATTATGTGAAATGCAAGGAAGTGAAGTTTGTATTTCTGAAGTATAATTCCAATAGTTTTGGAAATTAAGCCAGTTTTTTACCAGGGATTTTCCCTGAACTTGATTAATGTTTTATAAATCTTATTTTTTATGAAAATGATTTAATTTTTTGACATAATATTTTTATTAATTCCAAAAATTCTCTTCATGCAGAGCATCAAACCCACTTTGTTAGATAGCTATACTGTGACATCTATAAATGGTCATTTTTCAATCTGGGTTAGCCTACGGAACAGCCAGGCTCAGCACACAGCTAACACACACAGCAGTTTGTGCAGCATTTTCTGGTTCTTTGAGGCTTTCTTCATGCCTTCTTGACCTTCTGGGCACTTTTTCCTGGGATTTGGGCACTTCTGGGGAAACTTCTGAGGAAACTGAGGGTGCCTGTTGCTGTCAGACGAGGTAGCTCTAGCACCTTCTTACCAACCCCATCACCTGTTCTTGATGGAAGGGTATCTGCAGCCTTTGCTCCAGCTGACCCCTGGTTAGGGTTGAGCACTCTTTTAGCCCATGCCAGGAAGAGGACTATGTAGCAGTCAGCTGTTGCAGCAGTTCGTGCAGCCATAAGAGAAGCGGGCAAGAGATGTGCAGCACTGTGCACAGCAGTTTGTACAGAAAGAGACAAAGAAGAAGCCAGCAAACTTTGTCTGACCAGCGTATGCATCCTGAAATATGATAGTCACAGGACCTGAAGTAGGCACGCTGCTCAAGTAACTGTTTGCTGTTGGACTCTTACACTCAGGTAGCTTCATGTGCAGAGGCAACTGGCTGATGTCATTGTAAGGCAGCTCTTGATTATCTTTGAGTGGTCACAGTGACAAGGAGAGCTTCCTGAAGAGTGCAAGAGAGCAAATATCACTTCTGTCTTCAAGACTGAAGATCAGAGGAACTACAGACCAATCACCCTCACTTCACTCCCTGAGAATGCGATGCAGGAAATCCTCCTGGAAACAGTTGCCTATCACATGAAGGACAAGAAGATGATTGGGATAGTCTACATGGATTTATGAAGGGGAAATCATGCTTGACCAACTACCTTGCCTTCAGCAATGAGGTGACTAGCTTGGTGGATGAGAGACGAGTAGTGGATGTTGTTGACCTCAACTTTAACAAAGGCTTTGACACTATCTATCATAACTTCATCTTATCAGTTCTATAGACAAACTGACAAAGTACAGGTTAGATAAGTAGACCGTGAAGTGGATTGAAAACCAGTTGAAAATCTGGACCTGGAGGGCTGCAAACAGTGGCACAAAGTCCAGTTGGACACACGTCACTAGTGGTATACCCCAGGGCTCAATACTGGAGTCGGGCATCTTCATTAAAGAGCTGGACAATAGACCAAGAACCTAGCAGAGAACTGGGGCAAGAGGAAGCACATTAAGTTCAACAAGGAGAAGATGAAACCCGGCATCTAAGGAGCAGTAACCCTAGGCTTCAGTATACACTGCAAGCAAACTGTCTGAGAAGAAACTTTGTGAAAAGAACCTTCTGGACAGCAAGCAGACCATGAGTCAGCAACGCATCCTAGTGGCAAAAAAAAAGGCCAACAGTATCCTTGGCTGCATTTGGAAGAGCATTGCCAGCAGATCAGGAGTAGATATCCTTCTCCTTTGCATGGCTCTGGTGAGACCACATCAAGAAGGATATGGATTTACTGAAGTGAGCCTAGAACAAAGCCATAGAGCAAATTAAAGGGACTAGAGCATCTTTCATAAAAGGAGAGGCTGAGAGAGCTAGTATTCCTCAATCTTGAGAAAAGAAGTCTTAAGGGGCATCTTATCAGTGTGTATAAATACCTGGTGTGAGGGAACAAAGAAGAGGGAGCCAGACTTCCCTTGGTAGTAGCAGTGACAGGACAAGACACAATTGGCTCGAACTAAAAAATAGGAAATTCCATCTGAACACAAGAAAACAATTTTTTTATCGGTCAAATACTGATACAGGTTGCCCTGAGAGAGATTGTGGAGTCTTCATCTGTGGAGCTATTCAAAAGTCAAGTAGACACAGCCCTGGACAGCTGATCCTACTTGAGGAGGGGGATTGTGCTAGATGATCTCAGGAGGTCCCATCCAACCCAGAGAGTTCTGTAGTTTTTATTTAAATAGCTCTAGCTAGTTCTCAGCATAACAGCCAACAACTTCTTTTTTTATGGATTAATAGGATTTTTTTAAACCTTTCATGTGCATCTAAACAGACTGATTCTCCATCTTGGTGGTTTCCCTGGCTTCTGTAACGATTTCAGGTCAAATGTTTACAAATCTTTCCATGGTACCACAGCCATGTTCTTAAATCTGTATCTCTTACAGAGTTGCAGGTGTCTTGCAGTAAATATTTTTGAACCTACTTCGTAATTTCTAATTCTTGTGTTTATAATACCAAATACTTCACTTAAGAGGAGGTTATTTTAGCATTATCTTAGTAATAAATTAAACACCTCAACATTGAGAGTCCTTTGGATTGACATATACTTCATTTCAGCATTGATTTCACTAAAATTATGTGTTTGGAGAGACTTCATGAAATTGCAACATTTTCCTTGTATGAATAATCAGTTTAATCTGTGAGATTACAAGTTTTTCTAAGGAAGCACAAATAAAATTATTAAGACACAGTGAAAAATCTTCCTAAAATAAATGGGGAGGAAGCTGTTAGCTTTTCTTAAAATAATTTAGTGTGACATTAAAATTCATTTAAATTCAGGTTGCATTTATCTGGTTTATAGAATTTAAATATTTCTTTGACATAATTTGTTTTCTAGTTCAGTGAGTAAATGTTGTACTCAACCAATTGTAAAACAAGCTTTACAGGGCAATGATAATTACTACATAGTAGGTCAGGCTCCTGGCAGAGAGCAAACAGTATTTTTCACAGCTAAAGCTCTGGAGTTTTGGAATCTCTTTTAATCTTCTCAGTCCTCCTGGACTTTGATGTAAGTCATTTTTAAATGTGTAAATCTCCAGTCTGTCTTTAAGTTGAGGTGCTCCAAGTTCCTTCACTTAGGTGTTTAATGGACTTAAAATGGTTAATGTAATAGAGAGAGATAGTTTCTAGTTTTCCTACCAGAATATTTCTACCTTAAAAGCAAAGTAAATAACCAGTAAGGCAGGATACAGCTTGAAAAAACAAAGAATATTTTCCCACTTCGGCATTTAAAAACAGGATGGAAGAGGTTGTAATTTACAGTTTTAGAGACAATTAGAAAATAGGTTTATCATTTTTTAGATTTCTTTGTTATTTTCCATTGAAGAAATTAAAATCTAACTTTTAATGGAATGTCAGAAATTATTCCATTTACAATTTTCAGGCTCCCTTCTGAACAGTCCATTATTGATATTTCTTTTAACATCTCTTAGCAAAAGGCATAGTAACATGAGAGAATAGGAAATTATTTCTAATAATTAAAAATATTCATTATAAAAATAAAAAAAATCAATTATAAAAATATGTAAATGTCATTGAAAAATATTTCTACAAGTGATTTTTTTTTTTTATTCAAAATACACTTGTGATACACTTGAAAAATTGTGATGATTTTGTGCAGAGACTTGACAAAATTGGTTGTGGCTTTTCACTTCTTGGCACTGCTATGCCTGTTTAAGGGGGGTTTTATGTTTGTTAAACAGATGTGAATGGTATTATATAGTCTGGCTCGGTGCTATCTCTTAGCACTTTATTATTACAGTAGTGAAGAAAATAGAGGTTATTGGAAATCATTCCTAAAGCTAGAAAGCCAAGGTTCAGTGCAGGAATGCTTCTGCATTAGCGTAGAGCTCCCTAGTGACTTATCTTCCAGCACAGGGTATTAGGGTCTGTATGCTCTATTCTTCTGTGAGACTTATTACTATGAAAGGGTTTAGTGGGATATGAGGTACAAGCTTTCACTGGTTTTGTGACACCGGCTTAATTTCTTGTCTTCTGGCCTGATTTCCTGTGAGTTTATTCAGGTGTAACATTTAATACAGAGGTTAATTTGTAATACACTGGTTACCATAATACATCCTCAAGGACAAGGATAATAGGATTGAAGAAGGACTTGTACATTCAAGTCGTAATGCTGAATTACTAAATCTAAAAAGGTTTTATTGACTGCAAGAGGGATTTTCAGTTTAGAAAAAAAAATATATAGAACACAGCCCTCTTTAAATATTAGCAACTTTTTGACTAAATGCATGAAGAATATTATTCTATATTGGAGGTGCTGGTCGATGAGAAGCTCGACATGAGCCGTCAATGTGCGCTCACAGCCCAGGCGGCCAACCGTGTCCTGGGCTGCATCAAAAGCAGCGTGGCCAGCAGGGTAGGAGAAGGGATTCTGCCCCTCTATTCCTCTCTTGTGAGACCTCATCTAGAGTATCGTGTCCAGTTCTGGAATCTTCAACATAAGAAGGATATGGAGCTGTTGGAATGTGTCCAGAGGAGGGCTACAAAGATGATTGGAGGGCTGGAGCACCTTCCATACAAAGACAGGCTGAGAGAGTTGGGGTTGTTCAGCCTGGAGAAGAGAAAGTTCAGAGGAGATCTTACAGCGACCTTCCAGTACCTGAAGGGGCTGCAGGAAAGCTGGAGAGGGGTTATTCATAAAGGCTTGTGGGGATAGGATGAGGGGGAACAGGTATAAACTGGAGAGGGGCAGATTTAGACTGGACATTAGGAAGAATTTCTTCACCATGGAAGTGGTGAGGCACTGGCACAGGTTGCCTAGGAAGGTTGTGGCTGCCCCATCCCTGGAGGTGTTCAAGACCAGGTTGGATGGGCCTTGGGCAGCCTGATCTAGTGGGATGTCCCTGCCCACAGCAGGGGTGTTGGAACTAGATGATCTTTAAGGTCCCTACCAATCCTAACTATTCTATGATTCTATTTGTATTGAGCATTTATCATAAATGTGTAATTTTCACTTTGTAAACTGTCAGTTGATTGGGATCCTGGAGAACGTTTTCCTGTCCCACAGGTGATTGGTAAATGCCCACTGTTGAGTAACTGTGCTGGATGGGTGATTGCACTGATTTTTGTAATTAGTTCTAATCTTCTGTTTCCAATTAGCTCTTTAACTGGTTTTCTTACTGATACTGCCATGTGATGTCTGCTTTCATTCCCCTAAAATGGCAGCCTAGCAAGATTTTTCTGGTTTAGCAATGGAGTAGAGGATGGTCACCAGCTCTGGACTGGGCTGGGATTCCCCTGGTTCGATCTGCTCAAAGCTCTGCAAGCTCCAGGTGAGCCACCAGGAGCACCAGGTTGTGGCTACAGACAGAGAGGGAAAGCTAGGAGGTTCAAATGGACTTGGTATACCAGCTTTGAGGACTGAGACAAAGGAAAGCCTATACCCTGGGTTGGCACGGGCACTGGGAATTGTCTGGCTGCTTGGTCACAGCTTTGGGCATCTGGAGAAACAGTCTCTTAACTGTGCAGAGCTCCACTCACATGGCTGCATAGAGTGCTCGAGGGGCTGGTGGGGTGTCATGGGTTGGGCACCCTGAGACAAGGGTCTTTACTTTCTGCCTGCCTTCTGCTTTGACTATATCTGTCCCTTTGTCAGTCTTGTTTTGAGGATTATTCAAGAGAATCTTAATTTAGCTTGGCAAATGAGTTATGTAAGCTTCATTAATCTTGCATAATAACTACAGTAGTTAAGACTTTAAAGCCCAGCTTCCTGCTTTCTCTAGAACTGGTTCCTGTTTTGAAATGTGGTGGTGTGTTTCAGGAACTGCTAATTAGTGGTTTCCCTTGAACATTCACATGGATTTATTCTAAGGACTTTTCCATTTGTCCTGAAGTGTGGTTCTTTACATTATTAATTCCATAAATCACGTCAGCGTTCCTACATAACTCTGCTCAGTTTTATCTTAAAATAATCTGCATTGTATTTTTAGCCCTTAGGATTAACGATCTTGCTCTTCTATAGTTAGAGATCTATGAATAGATGCATGCAACATGATAGAGCAAGGGGTTACCATGTAGATTTTAAGTTCTTGCATTGTGTGTTGGACCTGCAGCTCTGCCCGGGGGCAGCAGTCCCAACCAGAGCACAAGCTTATAGAAGGATGCCCAGAGCCTCTCTTCTGAGCAGCTTTCCATCTAATGTAAGGCAAAGTTTGTCCAGTAATTTTGATAAACCAAAATAGTAAAGGAAGAGAGAAATAAAGAGTATGGTTGACCACGTACTTCAGCTACGTACTCAGCTATGGTTTGCTGACACATATAATTTCTCATTTATATTATTTTTAATATTTTATCTTTTTTGCCCCTGACCAAGCAGGTTTTTTTGAATGTATGTATCACAGCTGAAGTTTGTCCCGTGGAGAAGAGGAATGTAGTTGACTGTCCAACTAAGTTGAGGACAGGCATTTCATGAGTCAGGGGGGACAGGATACAGTATCAGTAACATTTAGACAACTTCTTATCACGTTGATTGCCAACAAAAATACATGCAGCACAAAGGAAATAACCAGCTACTGCCTTGGTTTTCTTATCTTCATTCTAAGCAGCATTAGGCAACTTCTTGACACCACTTATCTTTTTTAAGTTAGTGTAGGTGGTATTGCATTTTTTTATTTAGTTATTTAAAGGAAGCGCGTGATGCCTAGAACATTAATGTATATTTTGAGTGGTTTTATAACCTTAGTATTTGCTTAGTGAACTCAACTGAATAAAGGTACTGGGCCTCCTGTGCCACCTGCCTGCCCATGCACAGTGGTACAGCAGCGAGCACAGGTCTCACAGGGCTGCCAAGACTGCCAAGACCTCCTTCTGAGCAGGAAATGGGAACTGTGGCTCTCAGCTAAGCCCATTCTACAAACCAGAGAGGGCAAAGAGATGTTTTTCATGCCTGCTTTCTTGCCAAAAGGAAGCCTCAGAATCAAACTGTAAATATTTAGTCATAGTCTAGCTCATGGTCTGCTCAAGGCAAGGCCATAATGGGCTTATCAAAAATATTCTTCTAATTGTTTTAATTATCCTAAAGAAAAACATAAACTATTTTTCTCTACTCGCATTCTTACTGTACTAGGTACTTACTGTTTCTTGTATACTGATACTGAGAAGTCATGGAGAAGCAGAAGTGTTGGCAAGTAGAATGAGCTGTGGGTATCCTTGATGTTTAAATATCTGTATCTGAAAGGCATTGCTGAAAGGTAGAAGCCTTTTACCTATTTCTGTGTTAAAATGAAAATATCAGACAGTTTAGAAGGGTGCTTGTAGGGAAAAAAAAGGGGACTTCTGTTTCTCTAGAAAAAGCTGATACTTCATATCGGTCTGTGTGATTGTTTTGCAGGTTTTTTGTACATACGACTCATAGTATAATGACAAATAATATAATGATTGGATAAAAAGTAGGGCAAGTTTTTCTTCTGTGTTTCACTGGGTAAGTGTTCCTGTAAGTGATAAATGACAGTGAAAGATAAGTACTCCCAATTTTTATTTTTTGATAACTGATTTTTCAGAAAGTTTCTCAAGTTTTGACTTCTCAGTATGTCATAAATCACGTTAGCTCATCTTTTAGGTAGAGATAAAATTGCCTTCCCAACATATTCCCCGTTTTCCTCTGTAATTAACACCTCGTTCACAGTTGTGCCTGCCAGTCAAAGCCCTGCCTTCTTCCCCTTGACACTTCCTTGATACTTTGTTTAGACTGCTGTGATTTTAAGTGTCATCCTCAGGATACTTTAAATAAGTCCAAACAGGAAAAGGAAGGTGCTTCAAGAAGTCAACAGTATAGATCGTTATAACTCAGAGGAACTATTTTAAAAGTATGAAGCAGTTTATATTTGTTTATCACTTACATCATTACCTCTCAATCTGGTTTTCATACTTTCTAAGGCAAGTTTACTGTTTTTCATAAAAGTCTGGAAACATTAGTTGCCATCTCTATTTCTGAAGTGGAGATTAGTCCACAAGTCTAGATATAAATAACAACAGCTCCCCTTTTCTTGCCCATGTGTTTCTTTCCTGGTGCTGTGCCCTCTATCAGAGCAGGCAAACTACTTGGTTGCCCAGTGAACTGAATCAAAGAATTGATCAAAGTTAAAAACAGCTCTTTTTTTTTCTTTTTTTTTTTTTTTTTGTGGTCTATCCTTTGTCTGGATGAATTCCCAGCTCTCTCTCATCTCAGGGCTGCATGGACAGTGTTCCAGCACAGAAAAGGACATGCTGGGGAGTGAGTGGTTAAGAGCGGTATAGCCTTGGACCCTGTAGGCAAATAGTACTGTATTTTGGTTCTGAAAATTCACCCTGAGCTGCCCCAGTTACAGCCCTGCACGTGCGAGTACTGTTGGGATTAAACAGCTCAGCACATAACATATGTCTCAGCTAGTTAAGACCCAGGAATCTGGCACTCCAAATATGCTGAGGCTTCGTGGGGTTTTTTTTTTTTCACACTGCCCTTAAAACACACTGACTGATCAAGAACCTTCTTAAAACCGTGGTGGCAGTGTGCATATTACATGGCACAGCCTAGTGGGTAAAACACAACCCCTGTTTGGTTCTTTCTTCAGCTTGAAGGGCTCCAAATCCCTCCCTCTTCTTCTCGAGAGAGCCTTTGACCTCTAGGCTGGAGGTTACCCTATTAATCTGCAGGGTGTGAGGAGGAGAGATTTTCCACCCTTATTGTCACCATCTTTTTTCTCCTCAGCATAGATCAAGATTAATGAGAGGCAGAGCATAAGAGTGGTTTTCTGAGATCAGGACTCTCACCTGTAAAGAGTGAAGCTGAGATTTCACTTGCTATTCCTTACATTACTTCTGCAGTTTTTGTGAGATCATCATTTAATAAGATGCTGAAGCAGGCTTAGAAGTAGGAACCATAGCTTATGTGTTACCTCTGAGCTGTTAGCAAGCACTGTAATTTTTTAACTTCTTAAGCCAGGTTTTCACCAGGGTATCCCCCTCGTGCTTTTTGTTAATTTACAAGGGAAAAATTCAGTCTTCATGGATATACTACTTCTTTTTTTCTGCATTCGCACCTAGATATTAGTTGTTCTTAGTTGTTGTTTCTAAAAAATATGGATCAGATTTCAGATTGGCAATAAAGATGCAAATTACTGTAAATTACTTCCATTTTTTTTGTTATCTTCCTTAAAAAAGCGTATCTGAAAACAGCAGTTGTTCAATTGAACTCTGCACTAAAAATTTTTTATAGTTACATGTGCATGTTTTTTAGAATTCAAGTGGAAAGTCTCCTGGTTAACTTAAATAGACTTTTATGGATTTTAAGTTTTAATGCAAATGTTTTTGCATGTGCTTGTATACACAGATAGTAGTAATTGCACAATGAAGGTGAATTGTGTTTGCAAATAAATCTCTTAGCTTTTCTGCTTGTTATCACATCCTGGAGGAGTATGTGTGTCAATTGGGTTATATTGCACATATTTACGTACTGTGCAAGTCAAGGTGCATCTCAGTTTAACATCCCAAGCTCTGATATTTTCAGATAAAATAACATTTCTTTACAGTTCATCAGCATACTCTGTGAGTATCCCTAGCAATGTACACTCAGATTTGAGACAGAGCTTTAAAACGTGACAGTAAATGTTACAGTGATGCAAATAATTATTAAAAGCAAACTTAAAAGTACGGAAATTAGGTAGTTTTCAGTGACTGATATAGAGTATTCATTTTGGATAGGTTTTGAAGTTTTTGCTAATAAACAAGGCAGTAAATATGTTCTTAAACAAAGTTCTTATTCCTAATCAGTCACTAGCCATAGCATGTCTGTTCTATTTTGTTTCCAGGGAAGAAGAGGGAAACCAGGCCTCCCAGGAAAACCAGGGCCACCAGGACCTCCTGTGAGTAACTAATGAGGGGAATGGGAAATTTTCACTGTATCCTGGAACTTTGTTAGCATTTTTATAGTAGGTTACCTGATCGTAATTGTAGTTGAAAACAATTGATCTGTGTGTACTCTGCTGCATCAAACAGCTCCTATTGCTCACCTTCTGATACAGCAGACATGAAAGGATCGAGTCCATAAACACAAGAGAGTGCACAGGAGGGAAAGAAAAAGATGCAGACTTCAGAGGGAGAAGCAGAAATTGTCTGGCATTTCAAAGAAAGATTGGCCACATATGCTAAATGTGAATACTGTGCATTCATTCACTCTGCAAAATGCGTGATGCTCTGTAGAAGATGGGATAATTTCTGTCTCGGAGGGGTAATTTGAAAGATGAAGGACTGTGTGAAGCATGTGCCAACTGCCTGAATGGTGGGGAGGATTATACCCAGCACTGGAATGAGCACTCAGCTGTAGTTCAAATGAGTTTACTGAAGAATTAAAAAGATTAAGAAATACATGGCTCTATGAAAGGATTTGTAATATGAGGAACTAAAAGGTTTAGCTTAGATCTAAGACATTTGGGATTTTTTTTTTTAATTTTTTTTTTTTTTTGAGATACATCCATGCCTGACTTCAAATTTGAAATAATGTGTATAAGCCTAGAATGAACACAGCCCTCCTTTGGTAGAAGAAGGCTTTTTCATATTTGTAAAATTCCCTATATTTTGTATTATAAAAATTCTGTCGTGCACAAATATAATACAGCTATTTGCCTGTAGGCTAAGAAAACTTCTACTGCTTTACATTCTTAACATCAAGCAAGGATTTCATAATTCCTTTCTGTTTATTTGAAATAGGTAGAGGCTAGTAGTTTGTGCGTCAGAACATTTGATTCGTATGCTTCAACCTTACTGCAAGGGAAAACTCATCATACTTGTAGAAAAGAGAAGAATGTACTTCTGCATGAAGTACAATAACTAAAATGAAATACATATCATTTACACTCATCTAAAACCAAAACTGCATAAATTTTATAAATATTTTTCCTTGCAAGATGTGCTTGGAAAGAGGAGTTGATGATGGGGTTTATTGATCCTGCATGAAACTGAATACTTAATTCCTCTCTCCCTCTCTTCTCTCCCATGTATAGTTATATCAAGACAAATGCCAAAATAACCTTTAAAAGAAAAAGAAAGCAAACCGTGGTAGAGGTCAATGTTAGATGTAACTTACTTAGCTTTTTCTGAGCCAATAAAAAGCTGTTTCACCATTACAGATTTCTGCCATCATAGATTTGCTGGCGGATCAGGCTTGTGAAGATGTATGATACTTGACAGACATACCAGAAATCTGGAGTGGAAGCTAAATTATACTTTTGTTACACAGACCTATTTCAGATTTCTTACAGCAAATGGAAAGCTCAACTTTGTCCGCGTGGAATCTGTATGAGTAGTTCTGCATGGGTACTGTAGCCTAGTGCTACGTATCAAAAAAGCATTTCTCAAGCAGTTATGGCTTTCTTTATTGGTTAAAAGTACTTGTTTCTGACATAACTGTCTTGGTCCTGTCCTCGCTTTAGGTACGGCTACACAAGCATCTTGTGTTCCTTTTCCAAGAATAAGAATATAACCCATAGAAAAAGCATACTCTAAAAGCAGTAATGCCTGATAATGTACGTTGACAGTAACCTCATGTTTAAAGTGCCACAGTGTGTACGTACCAAAACCACTTTAATATGATCCATTGTTTCTCCTCTCTTTTTCAATGCTCAAACCATGTGAAATTTTGCTACACTGTGCTTCCATTTACCCCTTCTCTTCTAGTAGTGAGTACTGGCAGCTTCCTCAGGCACATGGTTATGTCGTTAGCCTTTACTTTGGCCTTTCCAAAGTGTAACAGAACTATCATACCTGCAGGGTGGTTGGTGAGATAGGTTTGGCTTATACAGGGTACAAAATGCTTAAGAGATTGACAGAATGTGGGAAAATTAGACTCTCCAGAAATTTCAGGTTTGGTGTTCGGTTGATGTTTTGGAAGAATGTGAAATTTACATTTGAGGAAAAGAAGATTCAGTCGTTAATTGTTACGGTAGCTACAGTACACGCTGTGTGTCTGAAATTAATACAGTTACTTAATTTATTTATCAGTTTATGTCATGATGTTAAGTACTTAATTTAGATATTAGGAGAACAGCCAGGTGTTCAGTAACAACCGAAAAAAACTGTGAGAAGGAAAGCTCTGCCTCCTTGAGGAAAAGTCAGTGAATAGGATACAATACTCAGGGGATTTGGTATAAAGCACAGTCCTAAAAACCTGTGCGTAGGGAGGGATTCTGAGACCACATTCTGAGCTGTCAAAAGGGCAATCAAATGAACACTACTAGGTGATGTGAGTTTCAGTATATGGAAATTATAAATTTTTACCACCTTGTGGCGTGGCAGTATTTAAGATTTTCATTATATACCTGTCTCTAATCTGACTTTTCTAACCCTTTTAATACCTCATCTTTCCCCCCCCAAGGTAATTTTTTCAATTTTTTCAATCCCCCAAGGGATTTTTTTCAGTAAGATTTTTGTTTATAGTGAGTTTCTAGTCCCTTAACATCATCTGCACATCCTTAGTTAAAAAATTGTATCGGTATCAGAAATTCAGATCTATTGCCAAGTGATGCTGAAATTACTCAGTTAAAGTGAGACTCGCTATGCAGCTTCCTCCAGGTATTCTTTATTTTGTGTCATTTTTCCCTTTGGAGCAAATCCTGTCGCAAAAGGCAAGGAGACAATGAGGATTTTTATTGATGGGTTATAAGAACTATTTCTTTAAGCGTGCCTGAGTGATGATCATCCTGTGAGTATTTTATTTAAGGTTTATTAAATATTATAGACTGTAAAAGTCTTATGTTATTCCCTTCTGGTTCAGAATTCATGCTTTTCGTCCTTGCTGTTGTTGTCTTTGAGTGCTGTTGTGTTATTTCAATACTGGAGAGCTGAGATGTTAGCTCACACTTCTCTCACTCCAGCGGGTAACAATTTACGCTGAAAACAAGGAATCCACACAAGTTAAGTAGAACAGCAGCTCCCTCTAGTGCTTTTTTATCCTTTCATCCCTTTTTATCTTTTCATCCCTTCAAGAGTCTGGTGAGCAGTTTAAAGTTTCTGTTAATTATGCTGTTCATTTGAATCTCAGAAGCATTCTGGATATTAGGATTGTGAAATCAGAATAATCACATGGATTTCATACATTTTCTTGCTTGCATTTTCTTCTAAAGTCTTTAGAAAGAGATGTTGTCTCTTTCAAATGCTGTTATCCTGTTTGCGTGGCTGTTCACTAAAATGGAAACGCTGATTTATTGATACAAAAAGAAATACTGTTGTTGTAGGATTCCATGAGGTTGTAAGTATGGTATTTTGATCTGACCGAACAACTGCTACCTGCTTGGTTTTGTGTGGAATTCTAACAGAAGATCATTTATTTTCCTCTTTATACTGCTTAGAAAATAGCTGCATGATCTCTGGTGCTGTTTTATATGTTATGGTCATTTGTGGGATGTTTTGGGGTTGAGGTTTGTTTTGTTTTCTTTGTTTGTTCTTTATGTTTACTTTTACTCAAATCAGCAGCTGGATATTTCTATTCACAAAGAAGGCTAGCAGACAGAAAAAGGAATTTTACTGGTTCCTCCACTGAGTGTTAAATTTATCTTTTCTGTCCCAGTTCTCTCTGTCTCTGCCGGAACTGTTATAACTGGAAGAATTGCATTTCTCAATAGTTTGCATTTTAGTGCGGCATCAGATTGTTTTTAAGATAAAAAACAAAGTGCCAAGCTAGAGTTGAGCTACAGACAACCACCAGCATAAGAGTGGGTTTTGGGCTGAGTCTGAGTATGACCTCTGCCCAGTGTTGCACTTGGGCAGAAGGGAAGTGCTATCAGCACTGGTTTTTAAAGGTAGGAAACATGGGGGCTGCCTGATCTGGCCAAGTGCTGTCTTGTCCAAGAAGCTGTCTGTGGCAGAGCAGGAAAAAAAACTTTGGGTCTGTTAAATCACATGCTAGTGAATTGTAATCACAATTGTTCATTCTTTTAAACCTGCTATTTTCTACCAACTTGCCCAAAGTTACTGCAGCCAGTATTGATTTATTAGACAGTTGCTATAGTTCTTGATGCTCATCATTCAGTTCATCATTTACCTTCACAGGGGGCTGAACTTCATAACTTTTGTCTTCACAATTCTTCCTTGGAAGTTTAGCTTTATGTTACTCCTTAAAGTCTCAAATTAAAATAGGGCTTCATTTTTTTTGTTTGTTTGTGTTGCATGTGAAGCAGTGGAAAAGTTCACAGGCTACTTGAATTTCTTCATTTATTCCATACACTTTTGGTCTTTTGTTACTCAATGTGTATGTCAGTGCCACCAAACTAGTTATCTTAAATAGCAGCAGTTTGCCTTGGAAATCTCATTTCCTCTGCCTCAGGAAATACTGTCATTCGTCTACTAATATTTTGAAAGTGAATGAATGTTATCAGTTAATTACAATAAACAGAAAATTAAAGCAATGATAAGTGAAAATTGACAGTAGCGTTTCTGGTGTTCCTGGACTTTCAACTGCTTCTTAGAAGAATATTGGAAATGCTTACATGGCAGGATGGGAATGGCTGGCAAGAGTCGATCATATTGTTTGTTTCTATGTGTTAAATCTGTATAAAAATGAAATTTATTTCATGTATTTTATTGTGGCTGACATCATGCCTTCATCTTTCTTTCCATTTTCTCTTTGGAATAGTTATACAATGTCGCACATCTACACTAACAACTCCTGTGGGTTTTTTACATTGCAGTAACCTGAAAAAACAGTTTTCTACTTTAATGGGCAGTCTGGAATAGATGGATAAAGTGATTACACTGAGTCACTTGCAGTGCTGTGTTCTCTGAAATGGCCTGTGCTTGAGATGCAACCAGTGCCATTTACTTTACGTTTTACTGCATGGACTGTGAGACTGGGTAGACTTTTTCAGCAGTCTCATCTTTACAGAAACACAGATGAGCTATAGAAGTTAAAGGAGAAAAATGTATTCTAAACTCAAGTAATCTCACAGTTTGGAGCTATTTCCTCTTAAGCACCTGTGTTTCTATTCCTGCCTTGTCTATAAAAATAACATCTGAAACATGTTTGTGATTTTGGAAAACAATCAGGACACATTTTCAGTCCTTTTCTTATTCATGCAGTTATACTCTCTGTGTGCTTCAGTTCTCTCAATTACACAACTTGGTATTAAAAAAGAAAAAGGAAACCCCGCTCAAGTGAGCTTTCCACTGGTTTTTGGAAAGCAGCAAGTCTGAAAAACATCCAAAGTGGCAGATGTGCAAAGTTCTCCTTCAACAGCTAGAAACTGTCTGTACAATAATTCTTCAGCTCCTGTTAGTTTTAATCGCTTCTCCACTTCCAAACCAATACTACTGGTTCTTTTTCTTTTTGATGGTAGATACTTCAGAGAGTATATTATGCAGCTATAGTAGTGGAGAGAAACAGCATGGAAAGGAAGAAAGAGCCTAGAGTCTAGGAAGACACCATTGAATAAAAGTGTTTTCCAATGTTGTACACTCGTTTCAATCATATAATTTTGGAAAGAATGATGGAAAGATAAAATTATTAAATTTATATTGATTTTTTGAAAATGGAAGGACTAAAACAGAGATTTGATTTACCTCTAGTAATACAAAGGCTGTAGCATAGTCAACAACACAACTCAGATACTGTAGGTTCCTCTTTACTGCCATAGTCCAGAGATAGTTCTGGGGATTTTTGAGGTTATATGTCTGATTTTCAAAACTGTGACATGTACAAAGGCTTTCCTTTTTGTCAAAAACTATTAATTTGATGTACAAATAATATCTGAGAGATCAGAGTTGGTGGCAGACACATCATTCAATCTTTCCTGGGTTGTGAGGTTGCAGCAGTTTCATTTGTGGAAAAGCAATAGAAGAAACAATATGGTGGCAAACAGGAAGGGAGAATAAATTCTTATCTTTGATTGCTTGCAGGTTTACAGAATCCTGCAAGGATTCTGGGTTCAAGGATTTGACACTGCATGATTACATAGTTGAAATTGAGACATCTATAGTACACAGCACAGTTCGGTCGCAATTCCAGATTGCTATCTTTAATATGGATATAGAAGTAAAAATTCTGCTTCTCACTGTAGAAGTCAGAGTTCAGTGAGCATCTCAGTCAGAACATCATGCCTATACTTATCTTATTTTTCAGTGTAAATTTGAAGTCACAATTCACTTCCAAAATCAAATGTATGGAAAAATTTATGGCCTTGTATCTCTTCCAGTATTGAGGGTAACAAAGAGTTCGGCAGCAGTAATGTTTCATGTAACTTCTAAATCTTCCTAATGTCCCCAAATATATATAATATATAAGCACGGTCTTTCTGCAACCATGTAATCACAGTAAAATACATCGAATCGCATTTCCTAATTCCATGGTGATGTCTCAGAACATGCCTTTCTTGTTCTGGTGTGCTTCAATGATGCTCTGCCAAGCTCTGACTTACCCATCAATTTCAGTAACTTTTGCCTATTTGACTTTAGGAAAATGGTAAAGCCAAATTAGTTTTTTTTATATCTTCAGACTCCATGGGAAGTGTGCGATTGCCACTCTTTTATTAGTTAGTTTCCATCAGATTGAATTATTTCTCCCCGAGGAAGTAGCAGTCTGTTTGGTTAATTAAAATCATGGTTCTGTTTCTCATTTTTTGAAGTTCAATACCTCAAGGGAACTACCTTTACTGGTAAGGAGATCTGTCAGGATTTTACAGAATAATCTTATACATGTAGGAAAGCTTGGCACATTTGCCATTCTCTGCACTCCTACAGAGCAGATGCATCTTGCTGGAGAAGACTTTGCTGTCGGAATGCAAATCATGACCTACCTCATTTAAATGCTTTGTCAGAACGCTTCAAAATATGATTACATAGGGGCCAAATGATACCACCCTCAGGGTGTGCATCCTCAAAGTAGCTGTGGCATAATCAATCAATATCAAAATCAATATCAATCACCAGGCTGGTGTCTAACTTTTTATGCAATTACATTACAGTGTGGTAATTCTTAAGCTTTTAATAATTGTTCGTCAGCATAGCCTGCCACTGGGACTTAGGAATCAGCCATTGCTCCCAGCTAGAGACGCAAGCATCGTACATATTCAAAAAAGTGACCTTCCTGGAGAATAACCCTCCTGGAGGCTCTTGTTTTGAAGTTGTCTATGGTCTCTGCTGCCCTGCTCCAAATGTATTAAGAGAAATTATGCAGAATTTTGCATTAGTGAAGAAAAGCTGCCTTTAGTCTTCATCGATTGTGGCTGTGAGGTTCCATGTTCTTACCATGTTCTGGTGATGCAACAAAAGCATGGTTCATGCGTAGTGATTTTTCCTTCTTCTTACTTATTGTCCCCCCAAAAATGCTTTTAAACTCATTCAATACATATTTATATCTGTGAAGACCTAATATTATTGTCATAAAGATCATTATTTGTAAACCAACACTCATCTATACCACCACGAGAATTGTGCTTCTGTGGAAACAGAAATACTTTTAAGTTTCAGCTTTGTAACAAGATCAGTTGACCTTCTAGCCATAGTCAGGAGTTCCCTTACTTGTGAGAGCTATTATTTATAAGAGTTGAACTACACTGCTTCCACAAATCTGTTTCTCTGTTCTTGAAATTCTTTCAGAAAGGTGTATGTATAAGTATAAACTTGCAATGCCAATAAAGCTAGGATGTTAGTCTTTTGGAGAATTCTGGCATTCCTTGACTTCACTTTCTGTACTCTAAATTAAAAATCTAGCTCTTTATTCACGCTAGGAGCTTTTTCTACATCAAAACCTGTACTTTGAGTTAATGGAAAGGGTTCTAAAATGTTGCAGAGCGAAAATACTGCTCATACTGGAAGGGATTAGTATTAAAGTTGATATGGATGTCACCTCTGCCTTCTCTGACAGACTGATTCACTCAAGAGAAGTTGTCAGTTTTCGAAACTCAAGAACTTAAAAACTGACTGTTTCTCCTCTGTGCCTGAGAAAAAAAGATATAGTGAAATTGCAGAAAATAATTTATAAAATTAATCCTTTTACATGTTCTTTGAATACGTGTATGTAAACAAAGCATTAGTTAAATTTAAATGACCTTCTGATGCATGTTTTTCCATCTAGGGTCCTTCTGGATTAAAAGGAATTCTGGATTCATTGAACAAGCATTATAATGAGGTATGGAGGTTGGATATAGTGTCTGTATGTCTAGGGTTTTGGCTAAGTATGTATCTAAGGTAGAAATGACCACAGTTTTGATCCCCGTGAACCGCTTTCCAGATTTGTCCAAAAGGTAGGTCCTCCCCTTTCTCTTTTCTGCAACCCTATATAGGCTCAGTACAAGCTCCAGTCACATACCTCCTGTGTCATCTGTCTTGCTGCCATATGTCTTGCTTCCCATCCATCTTCTATTCACATATTTTTGCCTGGTATAACTCAAAAAGGAGGTGGGTGGACCACTTAACTTTTAGCACAAAGCACCAGCTCGCCATTTCCAAAGCTAATTGCTCTAAACCATACTTGA
Source organism: Cuculus canorus (assembly GCF_017976375.1). Taxonomy (NCBI): domain Eukaryota; kingdom Metazoa; phylum Chordata; class Aves; order Cuculiformes; family Cuculidae; genus Cuculus; species Cuculus canorus. The sequence goes on from NC_071403.1 coordinate 14,480,236, forward strand.
TAGTTCTTCTTTCTTGGCTTACTCTGTCATGATCGTAAGAGTCGAATAGAAAGACAAGGAGGCATAATTTTAAAAGATCTGCTAGCAATCCATGAGAATTGCCCTTATGTTTTTATTACAGACTAATAAAAATATTGTCTCAGTTATAGAACCTTCTGCAGCTACAGGAACTTAATAGAAAAAAGAAGTTAAAATTGCGGAAGACAATGTTATACGTGAAAGAGCTTTTAAATTCATACCACACATATTTTCAAATCGTTTAAGCAGTGTTAGTATCTGCCATTGTTAAGCATCGTGATTCCAAGGTTGTGCAAGTTTTCTTAATTGGTGCCAAAGTGAACCGATCTGAATAGAAAATCTTATTTCATTCAAAGACTGATGAAGCACTATTACAGGAGTATTTGCTTAATGCAGATGTTACTGTGTGCTTCCTGCCTTAAGCCATGCAGGTCAAACCTGGAAGACATCCATCTCTTTTGGTACTGAAATGTATAGCTATAAAGAACAGGTGAATTCAGGGTAGTTTTCTCTTGTAACAGACACTGATGAGTACCAAATTCTTCTTTTGAGTAGAGACTCAGGAGCAAAATTGCTGTCAAACATATCTTTCCAGTTGCTTTTACCACTGAAGTGATTTCTCTGATATTTTTTGGTATTTAATCCAGTCCAAATCAATGTATCACTTAGAACACACATTAGGAATTCAGCATAGTTTTTCATGCTGTCCTGGACAGGGAAATTTTCATACCTGGAAATTCCGTTTCTGGTTTGGGTCTGCCATTTCATGTGTATGTGTTGAAGTTTGCTATATTTTGATTTTATAGCTTTTGTTTCCTTTCCAGTTTCTTCTTCCGGCCAAAGACAGATTTCATTTTCACAGGAAACAGCCTTGTTTCCTCTATCAATACCATATTTATTATAACTGGTTCCCTGCCTTAGACTGTTAATCTTTTTTACCCCAAAGGTCCCTTTAAGGTTAACTGTGAAGTAGGAAACAAACAGTGGTAATCTTCAGGAACTGGTAAACATCTGTCTACAAAAACCATGTTTCTTATTGTAAGGCTTTAAGATTTGCTAAGTTGTCTTATATTTCCTAATTAATAATATTCTCGAAAAATGTAGACCAGGTGCTCTGTGTCTATAAATCAATCATAAAAAAAAAAAAAACCAAACCCTGCAGCTTACCAACTTTCTTCTTCCTTTGGCTGTCTAGTTTGAAGATCTTAATAACTCTGTCATGAGCGGTTAACTGTTTAACAAGGAAATGCTGTTTTGTTTTAGGTGAAAGGGGAGATGGCTTTCTGATTCAAGTAGCAGCTTTTAAATATGCAACCTTTCTGTAACTACCTATTCAGATCTTCCTAGAGAAAACGTAAATTTCCAATTGCTACAGCAAACGTATTATTTTCTATAGATTTTACTATGGGAATGGTGTAATTCCATCAACGACAAAGCAAAGGCATCAAAGATGTCATCAAAGACAAGGACAGCTTGTCTGCTTTGCCTTTGATTATTCATTTAGGCACTAGTAACTTCCTTTTTCCCCCCATTATTATGTAGTATAAGTGCTGATTATCTTTGATGCTTGGTACCTCCAAGATACACTCTCTAAACATTCCAGTATATAATTTACAATGTGCCTTGATTAGTTGCATTTGTAAGATGATATTTCAGTGATATTCTGAGATTTTTTTGAGATTCCTTAACCACAGAGAACAGTCTTGTCATTTTCCAGCAGTGAAATGCATGTTCTCAAGGGTCTCACAAGATCTTCTTTCAGTTTTGTTTTTTAAAGTATTTCAATTGTGAGCACCGTTTTGTTGCTATAGAGATTTTAACATTTTATTTTTGAGGATACAAGGATGGCCTTTATGCATTGGTGTTCCTGGGATTATAAGAAGCTGCTACCAAGAAATGGGGAGAATAGTGAGAGAGATATTAAGATCCATAGAATTAATTTTTTTTTCTACAGTTTCACTGTTTCTTAACAGATTATTTTCGGTTCTTCTGATTGCTGTATAGTGTCAGTGAGTAGTTGCAACCACACCATGTATTTATGTAATTTGTTGCAACCAAGCTTGTTCTTGTTCGGTATCAATTGCCATATCGTGTAAGGAGGCTGGAGTGCAAGTCTTTAAAAGCATAATTTACTTGATCCATGTTTGCAGTGAAAAAGTATGCTGTAAATACAATTGCTGATTGCAGCAGCAAGTTGTGCTGAATGACAAACCAAGATTAGCAGTTTTTCTTTAATAAAGGTGAGGGGGGACCTGCTGAGAATAAGTGGCAGCATTGATCCTTAATGGGCTGGGAGGCAGTGCTGGAGAGTTTCTTCCCTCATTATTCTTTTTTGTACTTGTCCTTACAAGCATGTGACTATTTTTATATCCATTCTTGTTACATCTTTTGTGTTTTCAGCTTAAATGAGATGCTTTGCATGTGTTCAATACATGTATTTTGTTCTCTTCATTATGCCAAGTAAATGACTCTGCCCTGCTCTGTAACTTACATTCCTCCAGTGACTGGTAATTGATGCCTCATGATTTGTACACTCTTCGGTCTCTATTATCATCCTTTGCCTCATCTTTCAAGGCCTCCGTTTGTCATCTTTTTTGCTTACTAGTTTTCTATACGTAGGAAGGTCACCTCAGTCAAACCTGCTTCTAAACAACTTTTGAAAAGGCAGATCAGTTTAATCTAAAATGTTCTCCAACACATAAAAATTAAAGCACAACACAAAGTAGTTGAAACTACATCACAATCTGCTCAGGAAATGTCTGAAAATCATTATAATTCATAATAATTACAGATAATTCTTGTATAATTCACTATTACTTTTGCAAGATTTTTTCTTTGGCTTATTTTACTTACACTTTGTTGTAAAAGAGCAAATGACCTATAATTATGCAAAGAGCTTAAAAGTAGTTATTCAGTCTAATACCCATTTTTCCTCCGTGTATGCAAAAGAAATGCAAAACTTAGAATAAATCATAACTTACAGTATACTACTAATAACAGACAACTAGATTGTTCTCAGTCAAGTGAAAGTCAGCTACTCGGCAATACTCAAGTTCCCTTTCCTTTCTCTCTCTTGCTCTGGAACTGATTTTGATAATTAAGGTACTAACAGTGTTACAAAGCTTAAATGCTGAAAGAGATCCTTCAGGAGATTAACATTTATGAAATAATGATGAATTTTGTTCAGGTCATATTCAGTTATTAACTTCTGAAATATTAACAGGGTGTAGATGGCACTTTCATTCATAACGATGTTTTCTCATTTGGGAGATACGGAAGTTGGAACATAGTAAGGGGAAATGACTTGCTCGGGGTTCTTATTCAGACCAGTGACTCGAGTCCAGACTTAAGCTCATTTTTCAGGGTTATTTGTTATGTTGCTTTTCCCTTGTCATCAAAATAATACATGTACCACTTAGGTAGCTGGAGCCTGGCTTTGTGAAGAAGAAACAATTGGCTTTGTGTTTTATTGAGTCTTTTCCTTGTACAGAAGAGTAAATAGATGCAGTGCAGTATTACCTGAGCAAGTGTACAACCTGAACACCTGGTCCTTAAATCTGTCTGTTTTCTGTGAGGAGCCTATTGATCATATTCTTTAACTCTCTTTCTGTCTCACCACAGTAGTAGACTTAAATTAGCTCTATTCTACATTTCATGCTGCTCAAAAGTAAAAAAGCTTGTGGTTTTGTCACAGGAGAGAAGTGATTCTTTATTCTTTTCTAACAAACCTGAGAATGTACTGTAATGATGAGCGTAGAATGTTCTTTGCATTGAGTTAAAAAAAAAAAAAAATCACAGATTTACATAGCAGTATTCAACACAGACATTTCCATTTTATGGTTTTGTTCATCTTTTGCTGGTCTGACTGAAGTATGAATGCATGACAAAGGATGTGTTGCTGCAATACATTACTTAGATATACTGCATAGGCATTTAGTATCCCTTTCTAGTAGTAAATTAGGAGTTCTGAATTTACATACTGGTAAATTACATGAAATTGCTATAGTAAATAAATTGTTACTGTAAATAATTGGTGGCGTATTCTGTTCTTTGATCTTTGTGGTGATATTTCTTCCCAGAGTGATACAAGACTACTAGGATTACTTGGGACCCCAGGACCCAAAGGCCAGAAGGGAGACATTGTAAGTATTTGGATAAATTTGAAAAAATTTGCCTATGAAACCTCCCTTTGCCACCCTTAACACAATATCTCTTGATTTGCTGTATCATAATGGTCTTTAAAAGAATAGATTTTAGATATGGCTCTCTGATCTGTGTAGTCCGATATCCAACTCCTCATGCCATCCTGCACGTGCAGCGCCATTTACCTCTAATATATGATAACCAGAAAGGAAAAATGCAGCAAGAATTATGTGTTGTTTCTGTAACACTGTCTGAGGAGCAGTCAAATGAGCTGGCCTGCCAGTTAGGGAGAAACGACTCTAAAAATATTGTAATTCAGAAAATATTTCTAATAATAAATTATGACTATTTAAAGCAGTTTCTCTGTAATGATGGAGTTTGTTATGCCAAAAATACTTATAGTTAGTTTCTAAAAAATGAGTAGGTCAAAATCTGAATGCATACCATATGAAAGTACATTGCTTATAGACTCTGTCCTGTTTAAACAGTGAAATAAATTTTTAACAACCGGATGTGTTTTAAACTTAGAAGAAAAGAGACCAGTGTCCTGGATATGTCACAGGTTTGACATTTTTTTATTGAGAAGGCTACAGATCTGCTATGGAAAACAGTCATTTAAGTTAATCCGCAGATGTTTAAATCTCAGATTTCCATTGCAATGTTAAGATTTTGTGCACTACACACAACAAAGTACAGTTGAAGGAGAGGGAGAATTTATTTGCATTTGTTAAAATATAAAAAAAAATTAAATATATTCTTTTTAAAAGGGTCAAAAAGGAGAATTGGGAATGACTGGCACAAAAGGAGAAAAGGTAAATTAATTTCTTACTTATGTGTTTACACATGGTACTAGAAGGTGGTTGAATGTACTGATTTATGAATCAAATCTTTGGAAATATCCTCAGGATCAAGAAAACTTCTTTGGGCATAGGAAAAGCTATCAGTCTCTGAATGTCCTTAGTAATTTACTCAAGCTCTTCCTTGAGAGACTATTTATGTATGCAAGTAAATTACCCTGTTTCAATAGCTAACAAAGTCCTTAACTTTCAATACATTCAGACTTTTACTGAACATAAATTTAAAATAATGTTTTTATAAGGTTATGACCAGCGATTGCCTCACTAATTAGACACCATTCATACTTCTTCAAGTTATCTTCAATGTCTATATGATAAAAAACCAGGATAAACTTCCTACCTTAGTATATTTTCATTTAAGCTTTAATTTTCCAGAAAGGTTTGGCAGGGAGGCATGTTGCTGGGGAATAGGTGTGTACTGTGTTTTTCGAGGAACAGGTAGGTGATGTACCCAGTTTTTCATCTACTCAAAACCAGACGTTTTGTTGCTCAGCTGTTAAATTTCCAGTTGGTTTCTTTGGTCATATCCGTTTGTATAAACAGATTTTATGCAGACAGAAATGTTTTTTACTCTGTCGATATGACCGATACATGATTTTGTGTGTTATAAAGCACTTGCATTTGAGAATTTGTCAGATACATATGCATATTCTCTCTTTTTAATTCATATTCCTGACCCTCCTTTGTGCTTCTGCTTGAAAGGATCACACATGTTGTGGTCTTGTCATTAAATCAACATCATCCCTCAAGTAAACTTTTCTAATCTGTATACTTATAGTTTATATAGGTAAAAAAAACAAAAAAAAAACAAAAAAAACCCCCACATTTTTCAAGGACTCTTCACCAAAACCAAATGTTTACCATTTGAAACAAATCTGTGTTGAACTTTTCCCTTTGTTTCCATAGGGAGAGCCTTCTGAAAAGGGGGACAAGGGTGATCCAGTAAGTATAGTGACATTTTGAACTGATTATATAAGTAATTTACATTAGATGTGATTTTCGTATTATATACATGCTGTAATTCTTTTCTTTGTACACATTCATTAGATTCAGTGATTATGTAGAATAGGACATATTCTCCTCTTGTCATACATGCATCAAGTTCATGCAGACTATAAATAAAAAGCGGACATGCAGTGGTTTTCAGTGTTTTTGTAGTTGATACTGAGTTTAGAGAAGACACTATTTTTGTTCCCTGAAGATTGGTTCATTCTTTCAGCTATATCACAGAATTATATCTGAGCTGAACTGTATTATTTTAATTGTTTTACGAGTTTCCAGAGTGACATTTAACATCAGGCAGTTTTCTTATAGTTGTTCTCTGTGCGCATCATTTTTTTGTTATTTTGGGGGTTATTTTCAGAACACTCATTCTGTAAGAGCCTGCTCATATGTGTTGCTTATTTTTAATTAACTATTGTCCTCTTATGACATTTAACAAAAGCTAGTTATGTTGTTTAATAAACAGCTGAAGGTTGCTCAGATACTTTTGATTAACGTATTATAATAACCAAAACAAGGCACACTGTAATAATGTGTGGGTTTGGAGATGAATACCATGTCAATAGAAGACATTTAGTGGTGAAGAATAGGCTTTAAACTGGAGAAACTCTTAAGCAAAAGTGGTGTTGACAGTTTTTCTTTAAAACACCAGGAAAACCTGCAAACAGAATTAGTTTGGAAGAGGAATGCCTTTCAGAGTTTGTGCAATACATCAGAAATTCTTTAAGGCTTTCTCAATATTTGTTAAATTTGCAAACTGTATTATAGTGTTTTAAGGTAGCAAATTAAACTTTTAGTTGATCTTAGTTAAGGTTTTAACTTTTCATTGTTGTACCTTCTGTTTTCAGGGAGAAGTTGGTATGGAGGGATCAAAAGGAAATAAGGTATTTTTTGACTTGAACACATTATTTGCATCTCTATTGTACATGCCTGAAACTGGGAGACGTAACAGTGAATACGGATTTTTTCATTTTCTCAAACAATATCTGTAGGGTGAAACAGGAGACCCTGGACCACCTGGTCTTAGTGGAAGTCCAGGATCAAAGGTAGGTGAAAGATATTTTTGTGTTATTAGCATCCATTTCATTCTGTGCTGTTGTATAACAAGGACTCTGAGTGCTGTCAGTTCTTTCGCTAGTATTAAAGGCCAGAGAATGCAATTAGTTTGTATCAAAATTTTGTACATGGATCATGGCTATTTCGGTTCATAAAATTCTTGTTGATCTCGACATCACTCAGCAAGAAATATTTATGTCAAGATCAAATGTTATTTGGTTACTCAAGAACTCGAGCACCCATTTTGCAGTTACAAATCCATTGGTAGCTGGGTGTATTCTCTGTCCATCAGTGATGCAAGGAGTAATCACTGCCACTACAGTAGCGGTTCCTATGTTTAATCCTATGAGACTGCAGGTAACATCAAAGTAGTCATTGCCTTGCTTTGAAGAAAATAACTGAAGCACAAACGTTCTTGGGAATCTGTCATGATCCCTTGAGTTGTATCTAATAAAGGTAGAATTGGAAACTGTGAAGATGTAATCTTCACCCAACACTATTCGTGTTGGATATGATAGTACTCAAGTTCCTTAGATCATCAAAAGAAGTCCCTGGAGGAGTAGTTGCAGTTATAAGTTCCACGAAAGTGTTGTCTAAAAAAATATTCTCCACTCTAACTCCTTAGACTGTTCTTTGGAGGTTAATGTTCTTCCTTGGTGGGAGCTACAGAAATCATTGTTGTTACTGCAGTGGAAATCTAGGTCACCTTCACACCATATACCTTCCAGAAGAGATTCATATGGATCCAAAGGATCATTTAAGTTTGCACCAAGTCATCCTTCTATCTCTACATCTCAATCCTCTTTTGTTTCAGTGCTTTGAAGTCCTCCTAATGAGATCTGTTCCAAAAAGTGAAGGAACACCTACCACATAGTTAAAAAAATCACCTCTAGATCTTTTTTCTTTCCAGTGGCTTTGAATTTACTTGTATTTGCTTTGTATACGTACTGTGGATTTTGGTCCTATCAGTCCAAAAAGATTTATTGGACTAAACATTAGCTTAAGGGAGAATGAGCAAAGTCTATATATCTTACTATATGTAGAAGATAGCTCTTAATGCCAGATGTTTTAATCTACTTATATAGATTTCTACTTTATGATTTCCACCAAATTGCAACAGGTATGTTGACTTCTAACGCAAGTGTGTACTGTGTCATTTCACAGGGACTGCAAGGACCTCCAGGACCCGTGGGGCCAAGGGGACTGCCAGGAGAAGTTGTACGTATTGTGCAGTTTCACCAAGCTTTAGAACTGTGGTGTGTGAACAGTTAGCCAGTGAAGCAATGCCTCGGAAGTTACCATATGTGTGTCTTTTGTGGGTGGCACTATAGCAATCAGTTGTGTTGGGGGGACACATGGTAGCAACTGATGTGTTGGGATTGCCAAATCAGTGAGGGGATCCCAGCAGAGTGAGATGCACCTGTAGTTATTATGCTTTTGGGTGCCCCACTCTTAGGTCTCCCAGCTGGTTTGAGTTGGTCAAAGTGATGAGGTCCTCCTTCATGGCGTGTTTAGTGTGCCTGTAACTGTTATGCTGCTGAGCAACAGACTGATGGGTCTGCTGGTTGATTGGGACCCCTTATAGTGGTAGGGACCACCTCCAAGACCCAGCACGCCTGTAACCTTGTGCATTAGGGCAAGAAGTGCGTGGGTGAAACTTCACTCCAGTCTGAATACTCTAGGAAACAAATTATTAGGCACCTTTATACTGAGTTTGAAAGTTTCCTCGGCACTTGGCTTAAGACTGTAATATAGCAGAAGGCCTTTTCTGAGGAGGTGGCTGCCTGGCTTCTTTCCAAATTATGGCACAATCCCTTTATAGGTGTGTATTTATGTGCTGCCTAATGCCCCATGTAAGCTGAAATTAACTTTCAGTCCACAACAGTGGTGGTATTGTGTAACCTAACAAGTGATACCCACCCTCCCTCCCTGGTTCTCCACCCTCCTCTCCTCCATAAATGATAAAATGGTTTTTAAGTAGCATTTTGGAAGTTTGAGTGGTTAGATCCAAGAAGTGGATCAAGAAAAGCAGGCATTGGAGAGCTTGACGTTAGCCTAGCATTTAGCCATTCACCTGAAAAGAAAAACCTACGTTTTTGATCTTTGCTCTGTGGGCTGTTTTTCATCTTATTTCTACAAAATCTTAATTTGAAGAGACTTTGAAGTCATATACTTTATTAATATTGAAATACAGTTCTGAGTTGTACACTGCTGGCAGACATTTTATTGCTGACCTGTTAAAAGTGTTTGGGATATAAGCAATCTGATAGCTGGAGTACAGCACCTTCAGCGCCTGGCAGGATGTAGTGATTTTATATTGTGTTACTTATTGACTATTTCTTTATACCTTATTTTCTTACTCAGCTCAGGCACACTTTTTTTTAAATTGTGTCTAATTTTTTCAAAATGCGTCTAATTTACCTATCTTCTATAAATATATATATATAAAAATATATATAAATATATAAAAATATATATAAATATATATAAATATAAATATATATAAATATATATAAATATATATAAATATATATAAATATATATAAAAATAGAAGATAGATAGCTATTGCCTTTTCTACTGTGCTTCTATTTATATAGAGATCCCAAATGTTGCTGTGAAAGATGACAACACAAGCAAACCAGAAATGCAGTATTTTGTTATTATCCCATCTAACTTCATAATTGCTGCTTTCAAAACTGCTGTTCTGCTGGATCATTGATCAAGTGATGATGAACAGACAAATATATATAAAATAAACGAAGATCCTAGTTATAGATTATCTTGAAGACTCATATTTGTAAGCAATAGTATATAGAAATGTATCTTTAAATATATTGTAGAAAAAATGTATGTAGTTCCAGTCTCATTGTTTTGCTTTATCTTCTGAAAGTGAAACTTTATGGATTAGCGTATGTAATAATTTGCCTTATGCAGCATGATGAAAATTAGGAAAGATAGAAAATTGCTTTACTTTCATTTATGTCATCAAAGAGTTTGTACTTGGTACTGCCTATCTTGAAAAAATTATTGATTTTTCAAGATTTGGAATTATTTTGAAATTAAATAAACAAATCTGTGTCTCTGACATTCTGCCCTGACAGGATCCAGAAAATAGTTTTGATTACTACATTTCAGCTTAAAGACAAACAATTCTTATATTTGATTAAAGAAGCATTCATTAACTTGTGCCCATTAACATTTTGTGTCAGTACTAATGCACGATAAATAATCCAGTGTAAACTCATTCACATCTATAATTTTAGATGATCTTTAAGGGAATAGCTATTAAAATGTGCAGTTATATTTTTGTTAATTCCAGGGTTTACCAGGAGAGCACGGGCAACCGGGATACCCAGGGATTAAGGGAGACAAGGTATGCTTCGAGTGTTTTTAATTAAGCTTGATATAGAATCATAGAACCATGGAATAGTTAGGGTTGGAAGGAACCTTAAAGACCATCTAGTTCCAAACCCCCTGCCATGGGCAGGGACATCCCACTAGATGTTAGAGGAAATGTTAGAGAGTATTAGATTGTCACCTCTGAAGTAACCTTCTATCCTTCTACCCATCCATCAAGTGGATGAGGTGCTGAGGGACATGGTTTAGGGATTGTCAGGAATGGTTGGACTCGATGACCCAGTGGGTCCTTTCCAACCTTGTGATTCTATGATTCTGTAGCACATCTGTGTGGCTGCTTTATGAATTGGTTTTAAAATGTACAAGCAGCAACACCCTGTCTGCTCCTCAGAGATGCTGCAGGCCAATTTGGCAACCTAGTTGCTCTTAAGAGTCATAATTTAAGTAATGTTTCCAGGAGGTTCATGGGGCTCTTATATTAAATCTGCAAGAGACACTGCGTGTGTTCAAGAAATAGAGGTATGAACAGGAATACAGTGAAGACCAGGGCTTTAGCGCTAGGCATAGATAAGTGGAAAAAGATAGTTTGAAACTTACTGTGAATTAATTGGCAGAGTTCAATGAACAACTGTGTATCGGGGCCTGAGGACCAAGAAGTGTAGATCAGATGCATTGGTTGCAAGCATGGAATCAGAGAATGCTACTTACTATTAGTGGTTTGGGTGGTCCGTGCTTCCTTTTCCTTCGTAACTTTTTGAAGGAAATTGTGGGTGGTTTTTACTTCTCTATTTCTTCTCATAGTACTTGCACTTTTTAGGATAAAATTCTCACATTTCAATGAGTGATTCAGATTTATCTTTTAGGGGGAGCCTGGTGGGATTACGGGACCACCTGGACTTCCAGGTCCAAAAGGTGATGTGGGGCCTCCTGGACTGAGTTTGCCTGGAAGACCTGTAAGTCCATAATCTGAAAAGGTTTTTATGACTTCATTTCTTGTAGGGACAACTGTTAAAGAATTTTTATTGTGCAATGAAAGAGGTCTGAACAAGTCTTTGTTTTTTTTATGTAATTTCAAAATTGAAATATATGTTATAGAGGTGTTGTAGACTAAAAATATAGTCTAGAAATAGTGCAAGGCTCATGCACGCTCCTAGTGACAGTGGTATTAACAAGACAGACATATTTAAATCTGCCATAGCTTATTTATAAAGGCTGGATAGCTTTTGCAGTAAAATTCAAATAATCTTTTTCATTTTGAAATCTGGGGGTTTACCTGTTTTTTTTTTATTTTGTTTTTCTTTTTTAGGGCCCCATTGGTACTCCTGGAAACCCAGGTCCACGGGGACCAAAGGTATAAAAAAAAATTTCTGTGTTGTTTTATATTTTATTAAAAAAAAAAGGTAATATGCTAGTTTGCATTTTCAGACCTGTTGTAACTGAAAGCCTTTTACCCCTCTCAGGGAGAAAGAGGACTACCTGGTGTACAAGGAGCACCTGGGGAGATGGGGCCCCCGGGAATAGGCATACAGGGATCACCAGTAAGTATACCAGCGCCCAGAATTTGGGCTTCTCACTGTGCTTCGCTGAAAAACTGCAACAAGCAAACAAAGCATAGCAAAAAGCCATGCCATGAACTCTCTTCTGATTCAACTCCAAGCTCAGCATCTTTTCCCTTTATATTTACCCAGAAAGATCTAGTGCCAAGTGAGAAATGGAAGCCTTGGGGAACTGATTGAGTCCAGATGAGCTTCCCAGTGATGTTGTTGAGACAACTTCAGATTAACTTTGTCTATTTCTAAGCAACAGTTGTTTGCAGTTGTCAGTAAAATCCAACCTGAAAACCGATACAGGAGAAGAGGTATACTTGACATTGTCCATGATAGCATTTTGAAATCCATGCTGGAAAATTACATGTGGAAAAGGTCTGGAAGCCTTTGCATCAGCTTCTAGCTTTTGCATTTGTGATGAATGCTAATTACAGGCTTGGGTCTACTGCTTACAAATCAGAACCTTACAGTGCCAGGTACTATGCCAGGAAATAGTGAAGTCCTGATTTTACACAGCTTGCATCACCCATTCCTGTGCAGTTTAAATTCAAACATGAAGCAAGTTGATGCAGTGTATCTAGACCATTCATACTAAATAACTTGCTTGGCAAGAACTGTTTCAGTTATTCAGCTTGTTTCCCAGCTTTCTCTCTTTCTGTTGCCTTCAGATAAAGCCATCTGCAGCGTCCTCAGAGTATTCAGTAAAAAACAATGTATTATATTAATAGTGTAGATTACAGGCAGTACAGGTTATTACATGAGTTCTACTGTGGTGAATAGGGCAATCTCCTTTCAGTCCAGACCAGTACACTCAACTGATATGCTTCAGTTTATTGACAGGACTTGAGCACAGAGAGAAAATATTTGAGAAAGATGACTAGAGAGTCACACTGAGATCTTATCTAAAATAATAATCCTTAAAAATAATTTGTTCACTTTAAATATTTTCAAATCTGGATTTTAAAAAATTATCCACTTATATTTAAATAATCCAATTTGTTTTCATTCAACAGAGTATCAACTTTTCTTATGAAACTCCTGGTTAAATAGCAAGTTTCATCACAGATCATAATCCTTTAGTGTTACTTGCCCTTAAAAATGGGCCTCAGCAAAGTCTTGTAGTCTATGCTTTTGGTAGAATTGCATTTTAAACCAAAGCAAGTCTTAACTGCAAATTGCGCCAATATCCCATGTTCAATATTTTTTTATGAAGTTCATCCCAAAAAGTGTAACTACTGATTATTTGGAGTTTTCCTGCAGGGTCCTATAGGTCCAGCTGGATCAGCAGGTGTGCAGGTAGGATATGTTTTCTGTTTAATATAAAAACATTATTTTAGTTAAGAAGTTTACAGTAAAATATTCTTAAATCCTAAATGACCTTTCATCCTCTTAGGGCCCTAGGGGACCCCCAGGATTACCAGGAGCTCCAGGCACCCCTGGTATTAATGTAAGTGATGGTTCCACAAATATTCAGCCAGAAATAACGTGTCCCAGGACATGATTCAAGATCATCAAATTTTACATTTGTTTCTAGGGCACTCCAGGAAGAGATGGAAAGCCAGGACTACCAGGGCCTCCAGGTGATCCTGTATGTATACATGGAAAGCTTGTGCATTTGTTTTGGTGAAAATATCTTTAATTTAAAGGGGATAAGGTAGCCTAGCAGGTCTGGAAGTCCAGTTGATTCAATTTGCTTTTTCAGTGATTATATCCTTTAGGGTTTTGTTTTGATTTTATTTTTACTTGATTATAATGCAGTATAAATTGAACTTATGTTAATGTATTCAGGATAAAGATATTCTTCTCAGGTGTTAGTTTGTATACTAGAGTTTCTGCTAAGATGTAACTTGACATAGTGTTCCTCATTCTCAGAAGCAGTTTTGTACAATGCACGTTTTCGGGAGCATACTATGGTAATTCCTGTGAAAAGATGAAGAGAAAAGTTTGGGATTTCTGAAGCTAATTTTGCTGTGCCACGGAAAGAAGACATTAATTTTTAATGAAATTCTGAGACTAGTTTATTCCTGCTCCCGTCTGGAGTCCCAACAAGAACCTTAGAACTTCCAGAAAGCAAATTTGTCTTTAGAAACAAATGCTTACTTGGGCTTTTATGACAGCAAATGAAGCTTCTGAAGTTCCCCAAGTGACTGGTCAAATAAATAAAATATAATAATATAAATAAAATAAATACAAATCTGTAGATAATTGGAAGAAACAAATCAAATCCAGAACTTAAGAAACAATTGTTAAAATCACCTGTGATCCTGTGGGTTTGACATTTCCCAAGAGATTTTAGTCAAAGGCACAGTTTTCAAAACAACAGGGAGACACAGTGATGATAATATTTATTTGAGACATACCAAAACAAGGGAAAATAAAAATTACAAAACCTAACATTTGAATTGTATTATGTCCTTTTGCAAAATCTCTGCTCCTTATCAAGGCATGAATTTGGCTAATTAATCATATTTACTTAATTATAAGTATGAATGATCAAGTGGAAAGACAAGATGGCGTTATTTATTAAGGATCAGTCATGGACTAAATCAGATTTCTGTCTTTGAAAGGTTAACTTTTTGGGGAGAGCAGGGAAAGAATCATCTGGATGCCTTGGCTTCAATGAAACTTTGTGACTGTACTCATGATGGATTTTATAAGCAAGTAAAAAATGCTCTTGAAGTAATCGCTGTATAGTTAAAGCTTATCAAAAAAAGATGGATATGAGCGTCTTTCAGCAGATTACTGTCAAACTTGGGAAGAGAGGTCTCTCCCATGCCTGGTTCTTGTTAGTGATTTCATTTTATTAGGATAAGTAGATATAAACTCTGCAATTGGTCTGGGAAAGATTGCTAGCTTTTTGAAGATCTAATCAAAACTTAAAATTCAGAGGTAGTCTGAAGTCAACAAGATTAAAGACAGAGAATGAAGTGCTTAATAAAAAAAAATCAAATCCGTAAGTAGAATAGGTCTGGAAGGCTCAGTGCACTGTAAACTAAATGTAAATAAAAAATCTGATGCCACAATTGAACAGGCAAGTCTAAATGGTAGAGTTTACAAACAGGAGAATTATTGCCTTTTGGTCTCCTGAAATACCCTTCTCATTGGAGAGAAGATTTTTCAAGGTGTGCCCTTGCAGCAGAGAGTTAGGACCCTTTTGCACTGAAGGTTTGAGGCCTGTACCATAAAGTCATATTGCAGCTAAAATAAGAACATTAGAACAGAGAAGAGACTGTGGGAATTGCACTTGTATAGCCCAGCAGAAAGACCAACAGGTGGCATGGTAGTAGGTGCCTATCTGTAAAATGTCACAAGGAGAAGGATGAAAAGTCAGGCACGTAGGGATGTACTGGTTGTTTTTAAGGCTTGTTGCAGGTTTTTAAAAGCAGGTCGCACTGTCTGTGTGCAGTTTAACTTTGCGTAGAGGATGGAGCTTATACCTCAATTAGTTATGTCCTTAAGTGTTAGGTCACTATGTCTCAGTCTAGGAAGCTTCTTAGTGTGCTTTGAAAGGTGGTGATGCTGACATGTAAATGTTGTGCTCCTGGTTACACTTACAGTTAAATACGTTCAGCAGTGCTTCTCTTGAGCTGGTATTTGATGCCCACTGCTGTGAACTGACAGTCTTTCTGATGTTCTACAGAAGTACTTACATTTTATTTTTCAACTTCAGGATGGAAATGATTGAAACAGACTGAACAATTACAGTAGCATATTTTGCATGTGTCTGATTTTATAGTATGCCATGGGCTATTTTTGCTTTAGCAATTGCAAGAAGAAGAAGAAGAAGAAGAAGAAGTGGGCACTGGTAACTGAAGACTTCGTTTGCGAGTGAAGCTGATGATAACCAGTTCAAGCAGTTTTTACAGGGAGTCTTTAAATATGTTTAATGGCAGAACTTGGGAATCTGAGATATATTGCAGTACAGTGTAAACCTATTGGTTGAGCTTTAAATGGGTTAGCTTTATTAGCAGTAGCAGTTTAGCTGTGGCATCACAGAGTTTTGCACTACTTCTTAATGTTTAAAGGCAAGAGAAAATACTATATACTTGGCTCCTGTTGCCGTAGCTGGATTATTTCCAGTGTCTGAGCTAGTTCATTGGAGTTCGCTTTGGCACTTCCACGATTCATGCTACTGTTCACAGTAGAGTCAAGGCCCAGGAGAAAGCAGAAAGAAAGCAATTGAAGATAATCAGGGGAGAATGGTCTGTGAGAATGCCCCATCCCTGGAGGTGTTCAAGACCAGGTTGGATGGAGCCTCGGGCAGCCTGTCTTAGTGGGATGTCCCTGCTCATGGCAGGGGAGTTAGAACTAGATGATCTTTAAGGTCTCTTCCAACCCAAACTACTCTATGATTCTAACTTTCGATAGCAGTGAGTTGTTGCTGGTATGCAACAAACCCATCAATATATTATTAATATTTTTAAATGAAATTTACTGTGTTCTGGAGTCATACTGTTGTCATGGTTTAAGCAAATGCATTGAAATTGTAACAGAGAATTATATTGTTAGACTGGATAGACAGTGAAATTTAACATTTAAAACTACATTTAAAACCCAGATTTTCCTTTAGAATTTTCATTAAAAAATAGCTTCAGCTAATACGTATGTAATAAGTTAGCTATTTAACAATATAAACTTTAAAAACAATGAGAAGCCATCATCTAGTGTTGAGTAGAACATTAACTGCAACTGCCTTTTTTACTTTCAGATTGCACTGCCGCTTGTGGGGGACATGGGTGCTATACTGAAGGTAAACATTTTCAGAGATCAAGTATCTTTCTTTACTATAAGCACACTTTTTAAACCACAACATACGCTTGAAAGTTTCTGTAGGTTCAATTCTGAACTGTTTGGCTAGCCTGAAATAATTTTAAGATATTTGGTTTGCTATTAAAAAATACTCAAGAAATGGATGTGATAGGAATTTTGAAAAATAACATTTGAACAGTATGTGAGGTAGGAGCCAGCAAGTTCCTGTTCAGTATATCTAGCCAACAGTAAGCATTGCTAAAAGCATAGCCCATTCTCCACTTTAGTTTGCAGCATTGATATTGGTAATACAGTAATAGGGAAAATAATCTCGAATTTCTAAGTTAGTATTTTGAAAAATAATAAAGTTTGAAGTGATCAGCTGTATTCAAAAATGAAAAGTGTGATCAGGAGGGTTTCTGTAGGAAAAGCACACGTCATTTCTGAGGAGAGAGATTACCTAATTCTACTGTCTTTTACTAATACATGTATTTAGAGTTTATTGACGTTCTCATTCCCAAATTTGATTTCTTTTAGGTCTGTTTTAAACTTTTCCCTGATTCTTTCTGTTTGTAATCATATTTTCTTTCTCCGGTGTGTGCTCTTCTAACTCTTTGTCGATTCTCTCTCTTACTGATTCTTTGTTTCATTCTTTATTTTTCTGTGTTTTCTGATTAGTGTTTCTGTAACATTTTAATTTATCTGGAAAATGCTTCTCTAAACAAAGCAGGAATCATTTAGTTTAAAGTTACTGTAGATTTCAGGCTGGTGAGACTAATGAGTAGCTTCCACTCTACCTAGCCCTTAAAAGAAATATGGTCTGCTCAAACCTAAACACAGGTTTGTCAGAGACAAGCCAAAATGAAGGGGGTTATGAATCCTCTCAAAATGAAGTTAAACATTTGTTAATGTGGTTTGAGTAGAATGTGTAAGAGATGAGGAGGGAAACTAGGAAGGATATCTGAACAAGTATTTTGTGCAGAAGAAAGGACTGAAAAGAAGGCTTTAGGGTAGAATGATCGGATGGTCACAAAAGCAAGAAGGACGCAGGCTGCATAGATCAGACCTTCTGCCCGTGCCACAAGACGGCTATATGTCACTTTGTGTCTGTTCCTTAGGGTGATCCCGGCATAAGAGGTCCTCCAGGCATCCCTGGTAGGGAAGGGCCAAAGGTAAGTTTTGAGGAAAGTACTTTACATTACTTTTAACAAGCAACAGAGGAAAAGACCAGACTCACCTCTGACAGTCATGATTTTTTTTGTCTGATCCCTCCCCTGTAGCATCTAAGCAGCCTAAAGGTTCAAACAGTTTTTTATGGTTCAGCCCTTTTCCTGTGTCTGTTTGCCTTCCTCTCAGGAAAGTGAGCGAAACAGCCCAAGTTGAAGTGCAAGCCAGGATAGCTTTTCTGTGTCTTGTTAAAGCTGGCTCAGATTTGACTGTCCAGTAGTACATTGCCATCCTTAGGCTTATTTGAGGTGATTCAGTCATGCATCAATCCTGCAATAAGGAAGGAAGCATTGCATACCTTCTTCAAGTGTGCCGCAGCTGGACCACCCTGTGCCTTTGCACCTTGTTCCTGCGGGAGTAATGCCCCCGTTTCACTGGGACTTGAAGTTTCACTGCTGTCCATCAAATTTCTCTTTCACTGTATTTGGATTAAATGCCATGTGGATTGGCATACAGATATCCCCTATAGCTGAGCTTAATTCCATAAAAGTGTACTTTCTCCGTTTTGACAAGCTTTTAAGCTCTTTGGTGTTAATAGGGTGTCTCCATTGGGTGTTTTGGCTAGTTTGCCTACTAAGTAAAAAGTGCTTATTTCCTTTCACCCCAATGGGAGACGTATTTTAAAGGTTTCAGGTAGCATTGAGCCTTTTTTTTTTCCTGTTTTAGGCACTGTTGCTGCAAAGACTTCATGCTAACATATTAAATGTGGATCATAAAATGCCCTACAGAGCATGAAAATCATTGTTCTCTAATAGAAAGTATTTTTTTGAATGTTACATTTTTATAGGGAAGCAAAGGTGAACGTGGATTTCCTGGGCTTGCTGGAGAGAAGGGCGATGAGGTAAAATTAATTCATTTCTGTAGTGGTTGCATTCTTATCTGAACCTGAATGGAAATCTAGACCAAGAACGAAATACTCGGAATGTTATTTAGTTCTTTAAAATTGCTGAGATAGTCGTGTATTGCTATAAATAGCCCCCAGGTCTGAATTTTCAACAGGATGAAATGCTATTAATCAATTAAATAATGTCTATTTAATTTTTGTCTGAGGTTTTTTGCTCATTTCTGTATTTTAAAGCCTCACATACATTTAAATGCTAGTTTTTAAGAGTACAGGATAGACTAATAAATAGGCAAATGCCAAATATTTTCAGAAAATACTTCATGTTTTATCACATATTTGCTTTCATTGTGTTAGTTCCCCGTTAGAAATCACTTTCAAAAACATTGCATTAGGCAAATGCTCTGGTGGGAATGGTCATGGCAGCAATTACTATGAAATTGAAACTGGAAAATGTTTGAAGAGACTGAATTTAAAATATTTACAGTATTTTTCATCACGTACTGCATTCTTAGAGTTATGTTTATGTCATTATGGAGAAGGAAAAAAGCCACATGACTTGTGTTGAATCCAAAATAACTGATACAGTTTTCATTTTAAATTGAAATACTAGCAGTTAACAGTTCAAGAGCAATCTCTGTCAATAAATAAATAAATTACTAAGGAGCTTTTAAGGAAACGAATCAAGAGTAAATAAATTAAATACCCAGTGACCCTAGCCAAATGAAGGAGTTAAAATAAGCAGTCTGTTACAAAATAGTTGGTGAACACTCTGAAATTCCAGGATATTTGCCTGGCACTGTTAAATAGGTATGCTTTCCTCTCATTTGGAAGTGTTGGCTACAAGAGAATGCATGTGGAAAATATGAAAAGAATTTAGAGCTTATTGATCGAGATTTTTGTAATTCTTTATAAGCGTTTCACGTTTCATTGGCGCTAAGGCCATCATATGGTAAAAATCTTCAAACTGTAGTAGAACTGGAATTATTTTTAAAAAAATCTGTGTTTATCACCATGCTTGGCTTCCAAAAGTAAACAGTTACGTGAGGAGAAAAAAGATACAGCTGAACTGTTTGATGTATATTCCTGCTGCTGCTTTGCCCCAGAATTGAGCAGACTGTCGGACTAAAGTATCATGCTTATTTTTGCTCTTGTTTTTAGACTATCTGTAGACCTCATTATGTCTTTGCTTCTTAAAAGCAAGTGCCTGCTGAGGGCATATTTAGAACAAATACTTTAAAATAATGGGGCAGCTGTAAGCAAAGCCCAAACAGTATGTTACTAAAAAAATAAATCAGAAAGTAACACATCCTTCATGTGCCCTATAGGGTACTTCTACAGTTCAACCCCGGGAGATGGAGGCATTAGCAATACAATTTCAACAATTCAGATACTATTTAACTGCTGAAAATCAAGCGAGATATTAGAGGCAATTAAGAAGGTAGTAAGGAAAAGGCAAGATTATAATGGGCAGTTAGGGTTTTTTAAAGGACTCAAGAGTAAAGTAATTTTGGATTTTTTTTATTGATTGATTGTGGTCTCTGCTGTGTTACTAAGTTAGCTATTCACATGCTTCTTCACTGTTTGATAGATAATTACCTGCCTTAGCTCTGATATTTTCAGTGTTCAGAAGCAGCTTTTTATTACAATAGTAGGAAAATGCAAGCGAATTTATTTTCAGAAACACATATGAAAGTCAAAAAGTGACTTTTTTACACACTTGAAAAGAATGCATTTATTTTCATTTTTATGATTTTGTTAGCATGGGAATGGGAAGAGGGTTTGAGAAGCCCACCAGAAGCTCTTTGAAATACGCTCATTAGCTTCCACATGCTTTTGAATAGCCTTTAATCTTCACTGAAGCTTAGTTCCCTTCCTTTTTAAAACATAGCTTTTTTTCAGGGGAGTTTTTTTCTAACATCAGTAATAAGAATTGCAGAAAACCTTCCTTTGGCTTTATATTAATTTTCTGGGTCACTCTACCATCAGAGTAAAGTAATTAAAAACGGGCAGAGAACACATTAGCCATTGGATTGCCACTCTGAAAAGCTGCAGAGACTGGAGCAATGTCCTCTGTGCAGGAGCAAGAAAGGGAAAGTCTTTCTCAGTCTCCATATATTTCCCGATTTATTGCTGTCTGAACTTTTTCCCTTCAGGGTCTCCCTCAGAGCATCTGTTTCAGGACTTCTGGTCTCTTGTTTTCTAGACTACCCCCTTAGCAATGCCTTCTTACGCGTTGCATTTAATATGCAAAATATGCCTTTTCTGAAGTGATTCCTCTTGTTAGAGGATAAGCACCCCATGCAGATAAGATGAATCACTATGGGGAGGGACATTTTTCCCTTTAAGGATTACAGAGATGAGCGAGAGTGATTAGCTTCGATATACATACATGACGTTTACATGTCTAAGCTCGCACCTGACTGAGCCTGGTGGGGCAGATTAAAGACCTCACTGACCTGCAGGCTTATCTCTAATCATGCCTGTATCCACTTTAATAAGTTGCACACCTGTAGCTTTAGGAAGTACCAGAATCCATTGATCTCTAAGCAATTAAATAAGAGCATGAAAGAAGGACACCATGTCATGTTCTGTTATCATAAAAACCCAAAAATCTAAATCGGGCAGAAAACATCATTGTATTTAGATAGCATCAGGTAACACTGAGAAGTCCTAGTAGATGTCTTCTCTCCAGAAGAAAAAAAAAACTTATAGTGATATAAAATAGAAAATTTAACTCAGCTTTTACCTGCACAGCTAGAGAGGAAGAGGTATAAAGCTAACTATGTGAAAGGCTGAATATTACTTATCAGTCAAACAATTCCTAAAAATATTGCTAATCTTTTAGATTAAAATGCCCTTTAATATAGTTATAATAGCGATGGATGTGCTAAATATAAGTAACTTATTTGAGGTATAAGTGGGAGAGGAAAGAGACACGTGTTCTTTTAATTTCCAGGGCCTTCAAGGTGCTCCTGGACTGCCTGGTATACCAGGACCCAGTGGACCATCCGTAAGTGTGTGGTGTCACCTATGATCTAATCTGTCCCTGCAGGGGTTGCTGTAGCTACCTAGTAAACTTGATATGCTTACTTTCTTGTCCTTTGTTTTAGCTCTTAGGCAACTAATAAAATCTTACCCACAGTGACTCTAATAAAAGAAACTGTGTTGTGAGTTGATGTTACTTAAAATACTGTCATTGTCTGGGCTCAAAATTTATGTAACTTAAATGAGTTTGGACTTACTAGAGACTCTGTGAGATTGCATGACTTATGATGTGTGAACTTGCAGTTAGTTATATATTTTTACCCAAGCTAGAGGAATACTGTTAGTAACCTAAAAGAAGAAATCTAAATCCAAAAAGAATTTCAACTGGGAATTCTGAAAACTTTTAAAGCTGAAACCAAGTGATTGGTTTGACAGTAAAAACGTTATGAGAATTTGGATTTTTTTTTTAAATTTTGTTTCTACATACTGGATGGATCACATCAATTAGGATGGTTGTTATTCACTCCTAGGTTGCTGACAGTGCTAATGCTTCCCTTCTTTCAAAAATTGTAACACATTGAGGAAGCTTATTGAGGAATATATAAATAGACATGTTATCAGTAAAGCATGATTCTTAGCAGTATCGAGGGATGCCGGTTAAGGTCAGTGCATTTAGTCTGTCAAGGTGAAAAAGCAGCCACAAGTTTTACCCTTCAGAGGGCTTATCGGAAGGACATAAATGTTGTAGCAAACAGAAGAGAAATACCTAAACCTGAAGGTCAACATTTAATTTACCTTCCTAAACTACAAGTTTTAAAAACTAATCTGCAATGCAAAACTACTGTGTTTCACTGTTTCTTAATTACTATAAACCAATACTGTGTTGTGTGCAGGGAGTGACGGGAAGACCTGGACATCCTGGTCCAGCAGGGCCAAAAGGCGAAAAGGTATTCCTTCTTTTTAGTCTTAGTAAATTTCTGTGAAAGGTTTTGCAATCCCATTATGCTCCTGTGTTTTGAGTATTCTTTTCACATGGAGTGCAAACAAGAGTTGATTTCATTTTTCAAATTATTTCATTTTTCAAATTTTATTTGTGTCTTAATACAAGTATTTTCCCCAAGCAATGCTGCACTAATGGACTTGTATTTTCAAGTGTGGTCCTCGTGGTGTATGTAAATTGCAGAGAATGTTCTCCAAGTATGACATTTTACATAAAATTTAGGAAGGTGAAAATGCTTCTGTGTAATAGTGTATGTCTAGTCATTACTTATTCTGCTTCTTATTCTTTTACCAGTATTTTAGTCAAGTAATTTCAAACTTTGAAAGTGCTTCACAAGTACTGAAAGTCATTGAGTATAAGTTATTTTGCAAAAATATTCCTTTTTATGTAATTTATACTGTTGCAACACTGCTTTTTATCAGTGTTTTATGTACGCTTCTATCATGCGCTTGATATCATGTATTATAACTAAGAGGTTGAATTCATTTCTTGGGAATGTCAGATCAGTGAAGTACAGCAGACACAAACTTTGTTTGCTGCAAAATACTTTCTGGGACAAGTTCTCCATTTTGTATGGAAATATACTTTTTTTAAGTCTTTTTCAGCTCTAGGCTGGAATCTTCCAGGCATAGCGTGGCCACTTCAATGTGTGTGATCTTACTAATACTCTACAAAACCTTGACTCTGGTATGAATAAGAAAGTAAACTCTTTCTTTTGAAAAGGTATGAAGTTATTTCAGTATAAAAATTGAGAGCTGTCTCCTTGCAGACCATAATAGCAAAAATTTACCAGACTTACTTCCTTTTTGTTTGACCGAATGAAAAATGCAAGTCTTTGTTAGTTCCGTCTTTACAATTCACACACAGGTGAGAATGAGAAGCCACTGCTCTATAACTAGTGTCTCATCCATCAAAAAGGGCAAAAGTCAGGTGGCTGAAGAGTGATGAAGTAAGCTGAAATATAACCAGAGTAATTTCCTCCTCCTTCCTTCACCAGGGGAACACGTTTGAGAAGTGATTATATCTTATGCTTTCTGAAGTACAGTATGTAGTCCCTCCATGAGGTACTGCAAATCACTCTATGGAGGCTGACAGTTTCCATTAATTAGCAGGACCATTTGGTAATCATCCTAGTATAATTGCAATTAAATGTTTATGTATTTCTGATGGGCTAATTATTGCTGTGGAGCACAGCTTGACTTTTACCACCTTAATCATTTTAAATATGCAGCCTGAGTGTCTCATTGGCATGTGTGTGATAAGATCCAGCAAAGTCAGTGAAAGAATCTGGCAGACTTGTTCCAAATTATTCAGCATTTTTAACTGAATCATATGATGACATTTTGAAAAGATCTTGTTTGCAAGATTTGATGTTGAAACCTTTGTGATTCTGTGATATTTGGAGACCACACCATTTTGCTAGGACAAAAGCTTGTTGGTTTTTTTTTTTTTTTAATATTAGAATGTCAGCAAAACAGACTACACATACAGATAAACACAGATTAATATTTTACAGAAGAAACCAAAATGATATTCATTATATCTTTTAGTAAAGATCTTTATTTTTATTCAATATATTTCTAATTAAAGTGAACTCCTGAAACTATAGGTCTTCTTTATTTACCTGTGAATGCTCAACTGAGGATCATTTGCAAAATGAACATAAAATCATGAAATAAACCTGTATCTGACAGTTGCCTAGAAATTTATATGAACAACTTCTTATTTTCTTTGTCTCCCCCCTGGTGTATATGAGGTGTTTTGCAACCCAAGTTACCGCTATTATTTTACTACACATAAATGCATAAATAACTAAAAAAATAAAAAAACTACTATAAAGTAGTGATTAATAACTGATCAAAAGCTTAGGCAGGACCTGGGCAGGAGCATTTATCCTTGATATTGTTTACTTATACTGACTGTGTCTCTTGTTTATTGTTGTTATGGTAAACATAGCTTGAGTATGGAATAGATCGTGACATCAGCTACTGTAAATGAATTATATCAATCTCTTGCTGTACTAGGGTAGTGAAGGTTCTCCTGGAAGACCTGGACCACCTGGGGCTCCGGTGAGATGTTTTGTTTTACATTTTGAATGCTATATTAGGCACAGTATATCTGTGGGTAAAATATAATGTAATATAAAGAGCTGACTGTCAATGTAACGCATATTAATAATGCAGGAAGAAGACACTGCCCTTTTGGTAAAAGATTTCTGTGTTCCTTTTTTTCCTTGTGATTCATCCCTGAATAAGTTCGCTAAAGCCCTACTAGAAACTTGGTCAAATGAGTTACCTTATTAACATTGAACACAAAGGTAAATTTAGACAGCTTAGATACCTGACATCAAGGAATTCAGGGAACCTATGGAAAGTTTGCAGAGCTCACTAGGCTCGAAATAAACTGGAGTAGTACCTAACACAAAATTAATTCTGGGGGATTAGAATAATAACAAATATTAACATGCATGCTGAAATTTATAAGTTTCTGGTTTTGTAATTCAAGAAAAATTCCCAAGCTGCTTTGGTATGTATCATATATTTTTACTGAAATGTCTGTAATATTTGAAAAATTGATCCAGAACAAAAAAAAGATACCACAGCTTTGCTGAGCTACAGAACTTGACCATGGCAAGAGTTTTCCCTTTATGATTCGTAAACGAGATACTTGTTTTTCATCTTTTAAAGGGTATACCTTACAATGAAAGAAATGGAATGAGCAGCTTATATAAACTCCAGGTATTTGATTTTAATGTTTTGTGGGGTTTATTTTTTTTAAAATGAACACCTAATTTTGGGCAAACTCAACTTTTAAACTTGCTGTTACAGGGCGGTGTGAGTGTTGCGAGTTATCCAGGTCCACCAGGACCTCCAGTAAGTATTAATAGAAATGTAATTTCTAATAGTTTATTAACATGGTAACAGAGGGGTTAGTTGCACGCAGTTTCAATAAGTGGCATGGAATCTGATTTTATATGTGAAAGAGAAAAATAATAATATGATTGGTATGCAGTAAATTATAAATTACGTGATTTTTGTGTGTGTGTGTTTGTCAAACATTTTAGCCCATCTGCAGAGGAGTTTCTTTGATTTAAGTATTTCACCCTAGCAAGTAAGGGATGCAAAAATGGTACATAATTTGGTATTGGACTTTACAACGAAAGCATCTTAGTATCTTAAAATGGCTACCATAATGTTTATAGTTAGTGATAGCATAGCTTTGGTGAAATTGGTGCTGGAAACGAGAAGCTTATGAATTCTGATCTCTGTTCTGTCACTGATTCACTGTGTGTAGCTACAGGGCAGAAGAATGTGTAAACCCAACAGGTGTATTTACAGGTCTCATGTCTTTCTGCACTGCCTGGTGCAGATGCACCACCTTGCAGCTGGACATGGACACTGTTGCTTTGGTTCTGCGGAGCCAAAGATGCTGTCCACTTACTTAAGTCCTTCTTCTTGTTAGCATCATAGGCAAATTCTGCTGTTTAAGATGGCTGTCATTTTGGTAACCACATAAAAGCGTTGTAGCCATCAATGAGGATTTTGTCCCTACATTATGTGCCAGTTGTAGTCACAAACTCGCAGAGTTGTCTTTCTCTGTATCCTGGAGCAGCATAACAAAATCCAAATATTACTAAGATTTTTGTAATGTATTAATCAGCTGAGAAGGCTGGACTTAATACTGATTCTAAATGCCTTACCAGTGTATCCTCATAATGCAGTAATGAAAAAAAAAATTATGTTAGTGTGTAACTGTTTGCTTTTTAAAATGCGTTTCTACTGCTTCGTTTCTTTTCAGGGTCCAAAAGGAGATCCCGGCACAGTGGTATGTATGGATATGTATATAGAGAGAATTCCCCATGTAGTTCAATGCATGATCCTAGTCACAAGTGTGGAAGAGTCCGTTAATATTCTTTAGCAGTACATCTGAAAAAGCCTTTTTAATTGCCAAGCTTGCAAATTTTCCAATTTCTGGTAAATAGTTCTAAATGATAACATAATGAATGGCTGCACATACTAACTGCTTGTGGATTCATCTCTGCTGAGGTGTCCCTGCATACACTTAAGGAGAGAGAATGTGTACTGCAGGAGGTAAGGCTCTTACTTGGTACAGGCTGGTAACAAAAGCAGAAAATACCTGAAGAGCAGTTGGATTGTTCTCAAAGTTACAGAATCACAGAATCACTAGGTTGGAAAAGACCCCTAGGATCATCGAGTCCAACCATTCCTATCAACCACTAAACCATGTCCCTGAGCACCTCGTCTACCCATCTTAAATACCTCCACAGATGATCCAACACCTCTCTGGGCAGCCTCTGCCAGTGCCCAATGACCCTTTCTGTGATAATTTTTTTTCTGATGTCCAGCCTGAACCTCCCCTGCTGGAGCTTGAGGCCATTCCCCCTTGTCCTGTCCCCTGTCACTTGGGAGAAGAGGAAAGCACCCTCCTCTCTACAACCTCCTTTCAGGTAGTTGTAGAGAGCAATAAGGTCTCCCCTCAGCCTCCTCTTCTCCAGGCTAAACAACCCCAGCTCTCTCAGCCGCTCCTCGTAAGACTTGTTCTCCAGCCCCCTCACCAGCTTCGTTGCTCTTCTCTGGACACGCTCCAGAGCCTCAACATCCTTCTTCTGGTGAAGGGCCCAGAACTGAACAGTATTCGAGTTGCGGTCTCACCAGTGCAGAGTCCAGGGGCAGAATAACCTCCCTGGACCTGCTGGTCACGCTGTTTCTGATACAAGCCAAGATGCCATTGGCCTTCTTGGCCACCTGGGCACACTGCTGGCTCATGTTCAGTCAATCGTCAACCAACACCCTCAGGTCCTTCTCCTCCGTGCAGCTTTCTAGCCACTCTTCCCCTGGTCTGTAGCACTGTATAGGGTTGTTGTGCCCCAAGTGCAGGACTTGGCATTTGATCTTGTTAAACCTCATGCTGTTGATCTCAGCCCAGTGGTCCAGCCTGTTCAGATCCCTTTGAAGAGCCTCCCTACCCTCTAGCAGATCAACACTTCTACTTATTTAATTTCAAATTTAATTCCATTAGATTTGAAGCTGATCAGGGAGAAGTGATGGTGTGCTGCATCACGCCAGCAACTAACAACTAGAAGTTGATGTTTTCATTGGAAATGGCACAACAGGTAGTTATAGTATGATCCCATTGCTTCTAGTGAGCAAGGTGAAGATCAGAGGGAGCCACTTATGCCTTTCAACTAAGCTATTTGACATTCAAAAGTAGATCTTTTTAATGGTTTGCTAATTGTTTTTTTAAGCATTGTGTTTTGTCCTTTTCACATGATCTTTCTTTCAAAATCATGCGGAGGGTAGGGACAACTAGTGGAAGAATCTTGAGGACTTGCATAGGCTAGCGTAGGGCTGAATATATCTTTCGGTACCAGCAAGCACGTCATACTCTGAAAGCACCACCTCCCAAACAGAGTTTAGGTGTGGAAATCAGGATCTGCCAAAGATATGAAGTCCAGACAGGAATTTGCTGTGGGTTTTGATTTAACTTAATGTTGCTCAAATACTGGAATTGTTGGCTGTAGTTCAAATATCAGTGGTAAATTATCTGTTGATTTTATTTTAAAAAAGAAAAATAATTACAAGGGCCTCCCCACTCTACTTGTTGAACTGTTTTCTCAAGTGAAGCAGTGTTTTCCATTTTTTCTTTCAAAATTTGAAGACCTACACAGCAACCTAGTCTGTGTGTCCCTTGCTGCAGAGTAAGCTTTGCTGTGATGTGTCTGGAAAGTTGCATGGAATTGCTCGGAGACTGGTTCTCCGACAGTGTATGCTTACATCCCAGGCATGCTTACTCCATCACCTGGAACTGCTTTAGAGCTGACTTTGGCATGCAGGAACAATTGATGAGAGTCTTCTTCATTTCATTCTTCATCAAAATTAAAACTGTTAATCCAAATATTCACACAACCTCTGGGGAGACCTTAATTTGCAGATCAGTAAAACAGGACATAACAAAATCTGTTCACTTAGTAACTAGTTAGCTGTTTTGCTAATCTTAAATTAAATAATCTGCTATTGCTTCCTGTTCAATGTTTCTCTTGTAGAGTACAGAAATTCTAATCTATACAATCCTTTTTAATTTAAAATAAATCAGGGAGACCCTGGACCAATGGGATTACCAGGACTGGAAGGACTTCCAGGGGAAAAGGTAGGACTCTTAAAAGCCATGGCTTCTTACTGGCAACTATCTACAGCTAAATATTTTATGAAACAATCATTTGAATTTTTTGTTAAAGTTAATGTTACTATATTAGCATTTTTTTCTATTTCCTTTTTTATTATTGCTTTATTGTGGATTTAGAACACATAAACAAAATTTCATTTCCTGCAAGTGGAAAATTTTATGTAGGAGGTCTTGTAGTGTTTAGTTTTCTTAACTTGTTAAAATACTACGATATAGTATATACTATATATGACTATATTATTATATTAGAATGTTCCTAAATATGGTCTAGTTCTTGTTCATGAACATCATCTTGTGCTTATCGTCTGTATTTTGTTCTAAGACTTGGGCATAGCTACAGATCCAAAGAGAAGTTTGTACCTGACTCAGTCTAGACCTAATGCGTGCACGACTTACATACAAAAGAAAAGACTCTTTCAGATGAGTGTAGAAATGTAGGAAAGGGTAGAAATACAAGGAGAGACTGATTTCCTGCAGCTCCTGTTGTATTACAGCCTGCTCCATCTGAAGGCAAAGATGAAAATCTCATTCCTTGGGCTATTGCTCTTTATTCAAGTTCCCTCTTTTCTGTTTTGCTTTTCTTGCAGGCTCTACTGCCTGTTTGATGCCACTATGGCACATCCACAACTGTAGTTCAAATCTGCCTTCCAGTGCTAGGAAATATCCTTTCCTTCAGTTGGTGGCATGTTGCAGCTTTTCACTCATTAACTGTGGAGGCTGATATGAGTGTAGAGGAAAGCTTGTAATGAAATGCTAAAATTGTCAAGATTTTGGTATTCATTTCTAAATATGGCAAAGCACACAAAATTTCAGCAGAGAATGGAAAAAACTGAAAACATTATATCAGTGGAAAGACTTTGATTTTTGCCAGTCTTCTAATTTTAGTGACAAAAAAGAAATTTTTTACAACATTAAATATTCAGGTTTATTAATTACATATTATTCAATTACTTTATGCAAAAAATAGTTTGCTGAATCTTATTTTTCATCAAAAAGCAATATCAATGAAAAGTTTTTGTCTTGATATCACTGTACATTACTCCTACTTGTGCAGAGAGTGAGGACTAACATGATCTAAGGTAAGTGTCTGCATTTGATGTTTAAATTACATGACTCTTGCTCTGGAAGACTGCAGTTTACAAGCAGTTAAGGACTAGCCTGGTTTCAAAATGAACAAACACAAGGAGATATTACAGGTCTAAACAAGACAAAGAAGGGACGAGAATTAAATAAAGGGCATAAGCAATGGAGCAGATTGTATAAACAAGCTGAGCGAGTGCTTGGCCCTTTCCCAAATAAAAAAAAAAAATCATTTTCTTAACTAAATTTGGTCAAAATTCCACACTTCTGGTGCAAATAAATGAACTGCAGTCTGCTTGCCAGTCCCAACAGCATAGCGCATGCTGGGTTTTATTTTAGACAGGTACATCTGTGTAGCAGAATGCCTTTTTCCACAGACGGCGTTGGCTGTAATTTCATGGTAATTTCATTAACTGGGTTAGGAACTTTGTGTCATCAGGGTAAAAAGTATCTTCCCTCAGCTGTGCTAACACAGTGGTTTGTGCAGCTGTGCTGTGAATCATATTGCTGAAAGGAAGAAAGCTGCAAGGGAAGTATAGGGAATTTCTAGCTTTGCTGTCACAGCTGGTGCATAAGGAAAACACATCGAGACAAGTTCTGGGTGCAGAATAACCTCAGTAACAGAGTGTAGTGCTCCAGACAAGATGCTTTGCAACAGATCCTCAGCACTCAAGTGTTCCTCACTGAGAGGTGAACTTGGCGTAAGTGACTTCTCTTTGTCTCCAGGGCAAGAGGTTGAGCTGTGGCCTGTAAGCAAACTTCTCCCTGCGGCACAAATCAGACATTTAACTTGTCATTTGTCTAGACTCGGTATAATGGAGTTAAGCGCTTCTAATTACCAACATAATCATTGTGTTACCTGAACACAAATGATGAGAATGAAATAAATCAGCTTTAGGCATAAAAACAGAAAGCAGAAATCCCGGCATCTCCTGGGGCTGCTGGCAAAGCTTTTGAAAGCAGCCCCAGGTAACATAAATTCATCTCACAAAAATATTTTCCTCTTCAGATGACTTTAACTATTTCAGGGATTACCTGACATGATTATAGAAACTAGGAGCCTGATTTTTTTTCTTACATTTTCAACCAATGTAACACTAGGACAGTGTAGTATTACAGACCAGTACATTTCAGCAGTGGATTACAGCAAATCTCATGGTAGTTTTGTCACTGGTGAGCTCCATACAATTTTTGGGTTATAGTCCTCTCAAAAGGAAAGGTGAATTTGTTTCCACTCTAGCACAAAAGCCATTGTTTTGTCTTAAGGCGTAGATGAATGTAGCCATGTGCTAAAGGGAGAAATTTTGTCCTGACTGGACCATGGCACAAGCAAATCAAGGTTGCTTGCAAGTGGATGACTGGGTAGCAGGAAGGTAAAATCTTCTTTGAAAGGTCCATCTTAAACACAGGGATGTTGATATGGTACCCTATCTTAATCTTGGTCATTGTCGTGACCACAAATGCTAATTATTTGGAAAATACAGATAAGTCCAAGACTCTCTCTTTTTTCAAGCAAAAATTTAAGTATTGTATGAAGAATGGCATGGAAATTATGACGTTGTACAGGAGAAGCTAAATAAAAGATTAAAGTTACTTGTTGGAGTCTGTAAAATGAGTCAGTGACAGAGGTAAATATTAGTATTTAGCAGAGCCTGGCTCTCGTCCTCATTTTTAGTACACTGAAAAATCCTTCCTCATGTTTTAATGTGAATCCACAAATAAACATCTGTTTTTACTGTTACCATATAAGTATAGATTTATCTTTTCTTCAGGGTGACCGTGGACCAGCTGGCGCGCCAGGAGTATCAGGGACACCGGTATGTAAATTCATTGAAGAAAACTCAGTCTGTTAGAAGCTGAAAAAAATAGGTTGAGCAAGATGCCGAGCTGTAATCTCAATCACTGTGGAACACCGGTGGTTGGGTGATCCTTTATAGGCAGGTATGAAAATGATGTGTTTTGCCTAAAGAGATTAGAGTTTAATGCCACTGAGGGTTCATGTTAAATGAAGGTTCATATTAAATGACAGCAGGGAATTTGAAGCTGCATAAGCCTAAGGAAGCATATGAGATTCTTCTCATTGACTCAGTTTAATATAGATAAAGTAATTTTTTATGTTCCTGGGCACGCACAAACTTCTGTGCGTCTTTCTTTTATGAAGAAAAATTATGAACATTACTTATTGCAGTCCATGAGGATCTGCATATCGAGTCGATCAAACATTTGCTTTAGGGGAATGCTTTGTCACCTACTTCCATGTGGTATTCAGAGAAGTTTCTGAAAGTCATCCAGAAACTTGTTTTAGGTGAAAGCAAGTGTAACTAATAATAAATTGAAATTATAATTATTCATTTGTGTTCCTAAAGGAAATGAAGACAACTTTTCTTTAGATTGCATTCATAGTTTAATAAAAAAGTTTATCCATATTTCAGGAGGTAATATGGAGTTATTTATATGCAAATACATTTATTATTAAATTTTAACTGCTACAACCCATTCAGGAGCTGTTTTTTAAATTATAAATATGTGTTTCATGAAATAAAGAGAAGGCTGTGTCTATGCACTCCCCTTTCCATTAGCCACTGATTTTACTCCATTTCCTGTGAATTCCAAGAGACAGCATCAGCTTAAATAGCTTAATTCAGCCATGTTCTCCTGAAACAAGGTAAAACTGCACATTTAAGGGAAAAAGAGAAGCATTTTTCTGAGTTTTATAGCCTGTATAAGAGTTTCAGGATTTGTTGCTTTGAAATATAGTTCATGCAGTGGGCGGTTAGGGTGAGCAAAACTGATCATTCCTTGTGTATTTCCCACTGGATATGTTCCAAAATTTATTCTTGTTGCTATCTGTTCTAGATGGATATGAAATATTTAATAAGTGCCCTTCATTACTGGTGGAATTGCATTTGGTTGATTACATTTAATTTCAATAAAATCCACTGAAATAAATAATTTGCTTTGACATTTTATGCTAAGCAGTTTTGAGAGACAATATATGTTAATTGTCTAGAAACAGGTTTTTTAAATAAATCCACATATCTCACTAGAAGACAATTTGTTCTCCTTGTCTGGCATTAGTCCCTAGATTGAATAGTGGACCCTTTTTCCTATTTGGAAATATAAATCTCTCATTTTAGCTTTGACCTTTTGCCAAGTGGGATTATCGTAGAATCATAGAATGGTTTGGGTTGGAAAGGACCTTAAAGCCTATCCAGTTCCAACCCCTCTGCCACGGGCAGGGACACCTCGCACTAGATCAAGCTGCTCAAGGCCACATCCAACCTGGCCTTGAACACTTGTAGGGAGGAGACATGCACAACTTCTCTGGGCAACCTCTGCTTGTGTCTTACGACCCTCATCAGGAAGAATTTCTTCCTAATGTCCAATCTAAATCTTCCCCCTTCCAATTTAAAGCCATTCCCCTCATCCTGTTACTCTATGTCCTTGTAAACAGTCCCTCCCCAGCTTTTCTGTAGGCCCCCTTCAGGTACTGGAAGGCCACTATAAGATCTCCTCAGAGCCTTCTCCAGGCTAAACAACCCCAACTCTCTCAGTTTGTCCTCATAGGAGAGGTACTCCAGCCCTCTGATCAACTTCGTCGCCTCCCCTGGACCTGTTCCAACCGTTCCATGTCTTTCTTACATTGGGGATTCTAGAACTGGATACAGTACTCCAGGTGGGGTCTCAAAAGAGCAGAATAGAGGGACAGAATCCCCTCCTGCGCCCTGCTGGCCACGCTTCTTTTGGATATAGTTGGCCTTCTGGGCTGTGAGCATGCATTGCCAGCTCATGTTGAGCTCAGCAGTGCTCAAGTCCTTTTCCACAGGGCTGCTCTCCATCACTTCATCCCTCATCTTGTGTTGAAACCATGGTTGCCCTGATCCAGGTGTAGGACCTTGCACTTGGCCTTGTTGAACCTCTTGAGGTTCACACAGGCCCACTTCTCCAGCTTGTTTAGGTCCCTCTGGATGACATCCCACCTTTCTGATAAAGCTTGGACTGAGATTCTGCAAGAGTTGTCACCAGTGCCTATTTCTGTATCATGAGTCCTCAGTCTTCTTCTTTGTCAAGTTGTCACTGGCACTGTTGTGTTAGATCCCTCATTTATACAAGTCAGCTGAGGATCTGGTCAAAGGATATCTCCAGGGGATATAGGTTCATGGTTGTAGATCCTTGTCTGGGACTGCATCAGGTCATTAAAAACGAGGCATCATTTAAACAAATAAAGACACTTCAAATCACCATCTAAATTATGACAACAGAAAAGATTTTGAATTGTGACAGGCTGAACATGAAGGGATGAAAAAAATTGCTGAAAAAGAACTTGAGGAAAATTCACAAGGAATATTATGTCAGTAATAAACTCACTTCAAAACAAACAGGGCTAAGAAGTACCTGAGAGGGGAAAAAAAAATCTTGACTTCACATATACAATGATAAACTCTGATCTGAGTATAAGTGCTCAAGAAGGAAATAAATTTTTTGTTAAAGCTCCATGAAGTCATCTCAATATTCAGGAAGGGTAACAAAGACCCAAGTGTGTGAATTATGTTTTACACAAGTGCCAGATTAACATGGCACAAATACTAAAAAAATCTGTTAAAATATTAATTTTTCTGTTTCAAACTGTTTGTTGAGCAGTAGCATGACCGTTCCACTCAAATTTATATCCTCTCTTATTTTTGACCTAAGAGATATTGATGTTTTGCTTCCTAGTAATTTGAATTAGTAATAATTCTCTTTCTGCAGGGAAAGCCAGGATCTCCCGGATCCCCAGGGATGCCAGGGGAACCTGTAAGTACAGATTTGAGTCCTGGACACATGATAATACACAAATATTTCAAATCTTTAATGCAAGTTTTTACATGCAGATCTGTATGTGTGTTCTTCTTTCTTTCTTAGGGTGAAAGAGGACCTATAGGAGATATAGGCTTCCCTGGACCAGAAGGACCACAAGGAAAACCAGTAAGCGATTTTATGCTGAATATATACGTTCTTTATAAAAGAGCGCATCTTAGTTTATCAGAAGTTATGAAAGAAATTATATTACATCTTGCTTTGTGTTGGGCTAGGTAACGTGGAAAACACATGATCTTGCTCAGTATTAACCATCCAGTCAAAAAATCCTGGTATTGTGATGTTTTAATAGTTAATGTTACTGAGATGGTACCTTTAAAGTTTTTATGAGGATCCTTTGGATCCTGTTGACGTAAAGGATCCTCTAGTATTTTGTCAGAGGGAGAATATTAACCCAGATACTCAACACAGACTATAAGGGACGAGATGACAAAATGCATTCTCAGTTTCAGATTAGAGGGGTGTGTTCTTCCTGAGTAAACTTTGTAGCTCTCCTGTGTACAGGCGATGCGATGCTGCAGCTGAAGCATTTGCTATTCGCTTACTGTTTGTTGACTCTGACCTCTTTTAATAAAAGTGTGACAGCAGCGTAGTCAGCACTGTCTGAGCTGGTTTAAAACAACCTTGTTTGTATTCTAGAAACAGTCCAGGTAGCATTGGTCAGAAGTCATTATCTTCCCCCGAAGCTGAGTGTTTTGGGGACAGCATGAGCTGCAGACCATTTCAGTTTGTCAGCATGCCTCCACGTTACGCTTCTGTCTTGAAAGTAGAGCCAATTTCTGTAACTTCAGCAGAAAGTTGTCCCAAGGTGCCTCATCTATGACAAACTTCACTTTACAGCATTGAAAAGGAAGGAAGTATTCCTGGTGTCTTTGCTCATGCAAATCCTTTCTCACTCAGAGGAACAGCAGTGCATGTGGCGCATGTGCAGATTCATTTATATCCTGGTAAATTAAACAGTAAATTAAACAGAGCATTTATCTTGCAGTGTTATCGAGTGTTGTGCAATCGTTAGTGCCCTCTCTGGCATTATTTCAGCCGATACCAACTAGCACCCCCTGAGACGATGCCACATCCCAGTTTGGGGAATAATGTGCGCCTGGGGCTGTTTACGGGAGATTATATGGATGAGACCACCGCCTTTGGGGAAGGAAGGGTGTTTAGCTCAGGAGGCTGAAGCTGTGCTGTGCCACAGATCCTAAGGACCAAAGTATGGAACTGGCCACTCACTCTTCAGGTGTAACCTGTGCTACAGCAGAGGGCTAATAGGGCTAATAGCTAGAATAAGAAAATTCCCTTCTGTGGTTGCATAACGACTAGGTGGGACTGGAGAAGTGCACCTACAGGTCCATATTCCATATGCTTGTAGAATTCTCATGTAATTTACCATTTAAAGTTGTGTGCTTATTGAAGCTGTTGCACATCTTGATGCTGAAGAATTTTATATTTTTCTCTGCGCTGCTCTCAGCTCAAATGTAATGTGCTTGTAGTTCAGCGCAGCTCCAAGCTCTCATTTCACATGCTTCAGAACGATTTGTGAGTATTTCAATATTTTAACCACACAAACCACTGCAACTTCAGAATATGTACTGTTACCAGCACTAAACTTTGAGCTTTATCCTTTATAATTTTTTTAAATGCTTATGCATCACCATAATTACTGAAAATGTGTTTGTTTTTCTTGTAGGGAATCAATGGAAAAGATGGATTGCCAGGTCCTCCGGTAGGAAAATGTGATTTTGCAAATTACTGTATTTTATGTTTCACAGATACTATAGCTTCTAATCCTAGGCAGTTACTTTCAGTTCTGCTAACAGGTGAATATCTAACACAGCTTTTAACTGATTATTTGTCTTTTTTCAAAAACAATTTTTCAGGGTGCTGTGGGGAGACCAGGAGACCGAGGGCCCAAAGGAGAACGTGTAAGTCCCTTGTTTTAATAACTTTTTTTCCTTTTACTGAGCATCTAAGCACCTCATTAGCATATATTTTGCAGGCAAAACTAAGGAATTAATTTTCTGTGAACTTCAAGCAGTCTCTTAGACAACTAAGAGATTTAATCCTAAACCCGACTTGGAGCAATTAGACTTCAATTGGCTTCTGCATTTAGAGGAAAAACACATTTTATAGACTTTCTAACACAGTTGACCTGGGCAGTGTAAATTGGTCCATAGGATGAAAATTTAGAAAGCAGCTAATCCCATTGTGATGCTGTCAGACTTTACAAGAGCTATAAAGCTTTTGTGGGAGCTTTGTATGTCACAAACACAAATCATGTTTTATATAAAACAATCTTGTTAACACTTAGGCAGTAGGAATGCAAGTGTAATACATTACTGCTTGCCAAAATGTTTAGACAGTTCTGTTCGTTGTAATAAGGTCATGGTGGACAGGAATCATTATGGGAGGTCATGATAATTTTGCAATAATAAAGAGAAAAAGAAAATCCTAGTGCATACCCTGCTTCTGTTATAACTTATTAAAGCCCTCATGTCCTAAATACAAGTGATACAACGTTATTTGGTGAATCAGAAAATCACCTACCAGTGTAATCTGGAAAAGGAAATGCTGCTTTATGACACTGAGGAGGCATGAGCTTTTCACCATTATTACCATAATTGTCCCTTACAGGAATTAACCATTTGCAATGTTCTATTCCTGCCCTTAAGAGTACAAATAAAATATAAGAACTGTCTTATTGTACCATCTGTTGTGTACTGCATTGCATTGCTCAGCCTTGACATTCTCACTGACAACCTGTTTGACTGCCCTGCAAACAGCGCTGTACCCATACAACCAGAGAAGAGGGTGGACCTGGAAGTGCATGACCTTGAAACATACCGACTGCACCTAAAGCTACATCCTTCCAAGAGTTTACCAGGTTTTGGCAACCCTGTTTACAAATGTCCAGAGTATACAGCACCTGAGAAATTAAGTAGTGCTGAATTACATGTTTTGCAGAGGAGCTAGGATTCATTCACACCAATTGGTCCTTTTAGCAGGGAGGAAAACATTGGAAAAGTCTGTGAGAGAAGAGAGCCTTAGCTTTCTTCATCAGAATAAAATCTGGGAGGTCCTGGGTAGAAGAAGAGAATGCATCCATTGCAATCTCATTGGTGACAGAGTACATACATACACACATGTACACATAGCTGTAGATATGAATATGGATATACGCTTTCTCTCAGAGAGGTCACACATGTCTAAATCTGCTCTCTTGGACTTATTGGATCACTGACAAACAAGGCATGATCTAGTTCTACCTGTGCAGAGTAATATGTATATATTATATATGTATATAAAAGAAATACATAGATACACATTAAAAAAATAATCAATTTCCAGAAGAACTTGTGTCTCAAGCAATAATTAAAATCTCTCACAACCTTATAAAACAGGAGACTTATAAATATGTCCTGTTCAGTATCCAAATATGCTTTTCAGAAAGCTTTCAGTTGTTCCTCACAATTCTGTAGGAAAATAAAAGCTTTGTTGATTTAACAAGGGGAGATCTGCCTAAGAAATAACTATGAAACACACAGCAGAAGCCTGCATCTTGGGTAACAGATCAGTGGAGTACTTGGAGTTGATTTTTTTTCCCTCTGGATCAGGTGTTACAGCCCTACATCTGTGAGAGAGATTGAAATGATTACAGAAAATAACATAAAGTCAGGGGTTTCTTGCAGGCTTTACTGTTAGTGCTGTACAGCACACTCCTTCAGTTTGAGACCAGATGTTGCAGTTATAGAAAAGAGAAGCATCAATATTGGAAGAGCAGAACACAATTCCTGAGGTTGTCATGTGTAATATAAGCATATCCTTGTAGAATCCATTTTAAGAAGGAAGAGTTCTCCTGGGGTGAAGTAACCTTGTACATCCTTTTAGTGACTAATCATATCATTACTCATTTATGAGCTGAGTGATGAACCAGTTGAAAACACGGTTTATATTAATCAGAAGTACACCTTTCAAGTCATTTCAACAACAGATTAAAGTACTGATGGCTGGCTCATTCATTGCTGTTATGTGCGTGCCTTGATCACAGACAAGGAAACCTCTAGACTACAGCAGGTAGAAACCCAGGCAAAACAATTGGTCTTTCTGCCCACATTTAGTACAAGATTAAATCTCAGACAACAGCAGAAAGGCAGAGGACTGAATAAATCAGCACAGTAGGCAGAGATCGCGAAACTTAAATGTCCTACTATGGTTTTTGTACAATTCATAGTGAAGGAAGTATAAGGATGAATTTGGAGGAAGATATGACCTATTTTTATGAATTTTTACAAGGACTTTCTTCCAAACACAAAGAAAACCCTGGAGGGAGTTAAAAATGCTTGTTTGAAAAATGGTTGTCATATTTGATCTGCCTCCTACACGTGGGCAGCTGTAAAATGGGAATCATTTAGAAGAAAAGCAATTCCAGGATGAGCTTCACACTGCCATAGCACCATGGTCTTAAAGAAACCTGCATTTTTCTTTATTTCTAGTACAATTACTATCCATACCTACTCTGCAGGGTTATAAACCAGAGAAATTATATATGTTTATCTATACTTTAAATGTGTTTTTAATGAAAGCTTCTTGGAAGTATAGTAATATTCAGAGAGCTTTTTTTAATATGTGTGGGTGCAGGCATGTGTGTGTGGTTTCATTTGAAAGCATTATCAGAGAAAACAGTGTGTTCAGTGGCTCCCTATAGTAGATTTCAATCTCAAAAACAGTGAGTAAGCTAAAAATTATATTAAAGGCTATATCTCTTTCAAGTTTTGCAACCACCCCATGGGGGTTTGGATGCAAAAGCTCTGTTAAGGCCAGGAAAGAGCCTACTTCCTGCAGACCACAAAAGTTCTGCTTCTAAGTAAGAGTCCTTCCTCTGCCCTGAATTTCTCAGGGTGTTGCAATGCTCATCCTGATGCAGTAGCTGTATGCAGGACAGCATCTTAAAATTTATAGAAAATTGAAAAGGTATGCCTCTTCCATCAGATTACCCTTCCACTTCCCACAATGCACATATGCACATTTTCTTGCTCCCAT
The DNA here is from genome assembly GCF_017976375.1 of Cuculus canorus. Taxonomy (NCBI): domain Eukaryota; kingdom Metazoa; phylum Chordata; class Aves; order Cuculiformes; family Cuculidae; genus Cuculus; species Cuculus canorus. The sequence goes on from NC_071403.1 coordinate 14,520,200, forward strand.
CAACTTGAAAATTTTAGGCTTTGACAAGGGTTACACATATCTTTTGGGTACCACATCATATGTTCTCTTTTTTCTACTGAATAGCTAAACTAGTTGTATGTTTGTAGGAAATCATTCATATGCTGCATGTTTAAAGTTTTGCCCAAAAGTATTAATGCCTGGAAAGTAAAACTGGAAATCAGGTGTCTGTAATATTGGCAGAATAGTTCTTTTAAGAGAAAAACAGTAAATCGAGGTTGTTTCCATGTCACACGGACTTCCCTGACTATGTGGTCACGTTAGCAGTTTGACAGGCAATGTTTGGTAGCAGGAGGCTGCAGGGCTGACCTCTGGGAGAAGACAGCAGGAGCTGCCACCATGCTAGACAGACAGTTCCATCTGGCTCCTGGACAGACCCACAACTGGCCAAAGCTGAGCACACTGGTGATGTTGTAGCACCTCTGTGATAGAAAGCACAGAAACGCTGCTCAATAGCTTAAGAGGGGAGTGAGTCAGAATATACAAAAGAAACAGCTCTGCAGATACCAAGGTCAGTGAGGAAGGAGGTGCTTCAGGCACCAGAGCAGAGATTCCCCTGCAGCACATGGATAATCGTGATGGTGCAGATATCCACTCTGCAGCCCATGGACTACTCCATGCTGAAGCAGGTGTATGTACCTGGAAGGAAGCTGTAGCCTGTGGAGAGCCCACATTGGAGCAGGCACCTGGCAGGACTTGGGGCCTGTGGAGAGGACCCCACACAGGAGCAGGTTTTCTGGCAGGACTTCTATCCCATGAGGAACCCACACTGGAGCAGTCCATTCCTGAAGAACTAGAGCCAGTGGGAAAGACCCACACTGAAGCAGATAGTGAAGGACTTTATCCAATCAGAAGGACTCCACACTGGGACAGGAGAGGAATGTGAGAAGGAAGAAGCATCGGTGACTATGTATTATGGACTGAATTCTACCTCCATTTTTCATCCCCCTGCACCACTTAGGGGAGGAGATAGAAGAGCCAGGAGTGAAGCCAAACCTAGGAAAAAGGGAATGGGTTGAGGGGAAGTCCTCCTCTGGTAGTAACTGACAGTAAATTAATCTTCCCCAAGTCAAGTCTGTTTTCCCCTGATGGCAATTGGTCAGTGATCTCCTTCTCTGTATCTTGACTCACAAGCTTTTAGTCTCATTTTCTCCCTGTCTTGCTGAGAAGAGGGAGTGAGAGAGCAGCTGAGTGGGTATCTGACAGCCAGCCAAGGTCAACCCACCACACAGGGTAAAATATATAGATGCAGGATGATGATGTCTCAGGTTTTGACGCTTCTTTTTTGTGTGGCGGACTTCCCAGAGTTCAGAACTTCTGCACTCTTACAAAAGGCAGTTTAAACTCCAATTGGGAATGCATTATGGTTTCAGTTAAGGCAATAAAACATCATAAGTCACAGTGGTCTTTGTAGTGAAGCTTAGTTATAGTCAGTAATAAGCTCTAACTCACTGGAAATCGTACAGATTGGAGGACAGATAGGTGATAAAAATGTACAATCTCCTTTTTGCATCCTTACCTTTCTTTCATTTTCAATCTTTACATACCACATATACGTGACTTAGGATTATAACTGCATTTTTATTAGTTTATCAATTAATAATGCTTTGGATCTGAATACCATTTATCAGCACCTGTTGTTGATTAAGAATGTAATTAATTCCATTCATTCATCCCTCATAAATTTAGGATCTGGATTTATCTAGTAATGATGTAGTTAGTTCTTGATGCTGTTTGCTACTTATGGTGGAGCCTAACGTTAGCTTAAGTGTTGCAGCAAGGACAGTCAGTGACCCCTAAGAGCTGTCAGCTCTTCATTAACAATCTGAATGCGTGACTTGCAGCACTCTGCTCTGCAGCTGTAGTACAGTGAAGTAATAGCTGACAGCTTAATACATTAAGTCACTCTAAAGGTCTTCTCCAGCCTAAACAATTCTGTCGTTCTGTAAAAAGATTTAATTCCTTACAAATAAATTTAAATGCTGTCTCAGCCCATGATGGAAGCTATTGTTGTCCACGAAATTTACCTTTAATTTATTTTGTTTGCAAGAAATTTATTTGTTGTAAGTGGATTTGTGTATTTGTTGCTTCTTTGATTAACTGAATCTTCTGTACGTGCAGAAAAAAGAATAGGTTTCTAGGGAAGTTTACAGAAAAAAGCCTGATAGGTTGTGCCTGAGGGAATTTGAGCCCCTAAATTCTACCTGTGCTGTGTTTGACATTTCTAAATCTTTGTATGAGGTCTGTAAACTTTCTGCACCCAAGTTCTGTTCTTGAAAAGTGGGTTACAGAGTCAAGTTATTATTTTTGTCATTGACCTCAACATTAAAACTGTGAGAAAACAAAATGTTACTTGCTGTGTTTCTGGAGACGAGATTTAGCCTGTAAAATCCGCTTCCCTGCCTGACTCATAAAATCCATCTCTGAACAGGGAGGAAGTCTCTATTTAGCATTCTTGGGTGACTTTTCCTGGTTTGTTCCACTGTGTGCAATGATTTTCTTTCTGCTTTTATTTTACATAGGGAGATCAGGGTATTCCAGGGGACAAAGGTCCGCAAGGTGAACGAGGGAAACCTGGCCCATCAGGAGAGAAGGGGGATGTGGGCCCTGTTGGGCCACCAGGAGACAGAGGCTATCCAGGATCACCAGGTCATCAGGGTCCCCCTGGCTCACCAGGACCCCCAGGGTTTCCAGTAAGTAAATGCAATTTTTTCTTGGTTGCTTGTGAAGGTAGCATATGCTGAGCAGTGGAAATTGAACTGAGCAATACCACAGTGTCAGAAAGACTTAGATATCTTTGAGATAATTCCAATGTGCAGTTAAAAAGTGGAGGAAAAAAAAATACCCAGGTGATCAAGTAGTTATTTTTAATTTATTTTTTTAAACATGTGCTATAGATAAACTTAAATTATTTCTTTAGCTCCTGACAAATTGTTATGGCTGCTCAATACTGTTAATTTTCAACTTTTTCATAAGCTTAAGATCTAAAGTGTAGGTCTTTGTAACTGAGAAAAAAAGGAGGCAGAGAAAAGTCATCCTTAAAAGAGAAATCAGCGTTTAAAAAGGCAGTGAAATGCTGCCTGTCAATTGTAGATGCCTTGGTTTGTCTCCATGTGCCACAGGCACACATCCATGTTATAGGTTCTGCCCTCAGTCAGATAGGGTAAAGCTCTGAAAACCTCTTCCAGTGCAGTCACTGGTCCTGTGATGCGCTTGCAGTTGGTAGACTGTGCATCAAAGCAGTTAGTGCCTGGAGAGGGTGAGAAGTTGGCAAATGCTATACAAAAGGCAAGTAAATCGTAGCAGGGTCACTGGACACCCTTGCTGTCTTATGCAAAAGACTTTAAAGAAACATGACATGCTGATCATGTTGACAGCTGGGAGTGCCTCTTCCACCTCACGGTGTTAGTGGTCTTCATAATATTATAACGTGTTTGCACTAAAGGGGCTTTGTAGTTAAGTACGTAACACAAATATATTAAAATATTTAAATTATGATGAAAGCTTTACATGTTTAATGATAATTTCAGCAGTTTTTAAAATTTGTAGCATCACAAAGTGCCCTCCATATATTTGTTCTGATATATATCACCTTTTTTTCCTTATCAGGCTGATGGAGTTTCAGTTGAAGAAATCAAAAAATATATCCAACAAGAGGTTCTTAAGGTTTTTGAAGGTAAGAAAATGAAGTATCATACAACTAAACATAAATCTTAAATTCTGTTCTGGATAGTTTACATCCCTGCAAACTTTATACGTATTTCTTTGCATGTCATCTAATTCACATTGGACTTAGCAGTTGCCTTGTTGCTGTAACTATCTTTAACTGTTGCTTATGTTTACTTAATATAATTTTGATATATTCTGCTACTCAAGCAGTTTTTGTCTTTATAACTAGGCTATCGTTCGTTGTATTTTCACCCTTCTCCAGACTGCTACCCCTCAGAACTTTAACCTATTATGTTTTTCAAGGGCGGTTTATTAGCTGAAATTACCTCCTTTTCCCGTTGGAATGGAATGGTAACAAGTATTTAGTCAGTAATAACAAGTATTTAGTCTTATGGGAGGTGATTAGAGGCAGCCAGCATGGGTTCACCAAGGGCAAGTCCTGCCTGACCAACCTACTATCTTTCTATGGTGGGGTAACCACATCAGTGGACATGGAAAAACTGACGGATGTGATCTATCTGGACTTCTGTAACACTTTTGACACTGTCCCCCACAACATCCTTCTCTCTAAATTGGATAAATATAGATTTGATGGGTGGACTGTTCAGTGGATAAGGGATTGGTTGGATGGTTGCATTCAGAGAGTAATGGTCAACGGCTCTATGTCCAGATGGAGATCCGTGACAAGTGGTGTCCCTCAGGGGTCCATATTGGGACCAGTGCTCTTTAATGTCTTCATCAGCAACATAGACAGTAAGATCAAGTGCACCCTCAGCAAGTTTGCAGATGACACCGAGCTGAGTGGTGCAGTTGTCACATCAGAAGGACAGGGTGTCATCCAGAGGGACCTAGACAAGATGGAGAAGTGGGCCTGTGAGAACCTTATGAGGTTCAACAAGGCCAAGTGCGAGATCCTACACCTGGGTTGGGGTAGTCTGTGGCTTCAATACAGGATGAGGAATGATGTGATGGAGAACAGCCATGTGGAGATGGACTTGGGGGTACTTATTGATGAGAGGCTTGACACGAGCCGGCAATGTGTGCTTGCAGCCCAGAAGGCCAACCACATCCTGGGCAGCATCAAAAGAAGCATGGCCAGTAGGTCGAGGGAGGTGCTTGTGCCTCTTTGCTCTGCTCTCGTGAGACCCCACACAGACTATTGTGTCCGGTTCTGGAATCCCCAACATTAGAAGGATATGGAACTGTTGGAATAGGTGCAGAGGAGGGCTACAAAGATGATCAGAGGTCTGGAGCACCTCCCGTACAAGGACAGGCTGAGAGAGTTGGAATTGTTCAGTCTGAAGAAGAGAAGGCTCCGAGACCTTAGAGTGGCCTTCCAGTACCTGAAGTGGGCATACAAGAAAGCTGGGGAAGGACTTCTTACAAGGACATGCAGTGATAGGATGAGGGGGAATGGCTTTAAATGGGAGAGGGGCAGATTTAGACTAGACATAAGGAAGAAATTCTTCATTATAAAGTTAGTGAGACACTGGCACAGGTTGCCCATGGGGGTTGTGGATTCCCCCTCCCTGGAAGTGTTCAAGGCATGGTTGGATGGGGCCTTGGGCAGCCTGGTCTAGTGGGAGGTGTCCCTGCCCATGGCAGGGGGACTGGAAGTAGATACTCTGTAAGGTCGCTTCCAACCCAAACCATTCTATGCTTCTGTTCTTAAGAAGAAAGAGTTAAAAGGTGTCCTACCTACAAGGAATAAAGGGGTTTGTCTTTATAGCTATTCCATTTTCTACACCTTATTAGTGTTCCCACATATCTTCTGGTTTTTGTTTCACTTTGCCTGTTTTCTACCACTTTGCTTGTTTTTTGTTTGATGCCCACTCTTCTCTTTACTTTTTCTCTTGAATCTTGCACCTCCACCACAGTAAATATCAGCTAAATCACGAAATGCAGAGTTAAGTTTTTTAATCTAGTATAAATGAGACAGACTCAAGATTAGTCCCTATTTTGTCTACCTCAAAGGACCACTGAAATGTTACCAAATGCACTTTATTCTACCAGCGTGAAGAGTTCATGCTGAAATCTCTGTAATTACTAATATTTGGTGAGCACTTAGAGGTTTTTTTTCACAACTGTTTTCTGGGTTTTAGCACAGTCCAAGGACTGTTTGCAATCTTTAGGCTCTACTTTGCAACTTTTTGAGTTACAAACATATAAGGTAAACTTTCATAGGGGTGTTAGGTACTAATTATTCTGTCTTCATATATTTTAAGTATTTCTGGAACAGGAGTCAGAAGTCATTTGAAATGTTGGAATACATTAGTAAGATAGAGTAGTAATAGAAACTTTAATACAAATTTGTTTAGATTATTTCAAAGGATAAAAACTCAAACATGTGTCTTGACATTTAGAAAGATTAAACACCTTGCTTTACTTACTAGGATACTTACTAGGAGTTTGGAGTTTATTTATTTTCCCATATTTTGCTAGCACATTTCTTACCCTTTTTTTCTTGTGCCCTTTTTTAATGAAGAAAGGATGGCTCAGTTTGTATCCCAGCTGAAGCTGCCTGCTGCCATGCTTGCCTCCCAAGCTCAAGGAAGACCAGGGCCCCCAGGAAAAGATGGGTTACCAGGGCCACCAGGACAGGACGGTTTGCCAGGGCCACCAGGAGAACGTGGAATTCAAGGTAGGAATTGAAAAAAAAAATGCTCCTGTGAATTGTATCTTGAAATATTTATACACTTCCTAATGATTATTAAATAAGTCAGGATTACCTATCTAGCTTTCTAATGATTAACTTTTAAAACTGTACTTATGTTTTTCCAGACTAGATCTAAATATTAACCCATAGTAAATGTGTGGATTTTACTGATTAAAAACTCCTAATCAGTGCATTTTATTCTAATAAATGATAAAGTTAATTACTGACAGGTGTCTAAAACTGACAGATATGTAGAATACTGTAGGAGGGGTTTTTTTCATAAATATTTTAACAAGGAAGGAAAAACAATGCCACCGTTCTAATGAAACTATTTAGATTATGTTCCATATTTTACTTATTTAAGTAACAAAATTTGATCTCCAAATCTGAGTGCTCTCAGTTCTGATCCTGAGACAACACAGGGGAGGAAATACTGAAGGCAAATATTGTTCTTTAAGAAGGAGTGGAAACTAAAATATTACCACATGAATCCTTCTTGCAGTGAAGTAATCTATTTTCACAAATCAGTTTCAGAGCAATCAGCTTATTCACTAGAACCCAAACAATAATTTGTACATTGCAATGCATTCAGACAGTATAGGACTCTCATTCCACTGAACTGTCTTTTACTGCAAAATTAACTTGAAGGGATCCAGGCTCTTTGTAATTGTTCTCTGCCGTAGAGTCAGCCTGTCAGAAAGAGGAGAATAGATTAAAAGGCAAAAAGAATTTATCAATGAATAGTATTTTGTGAGTAATATGTAATTTACAGTTTATCTGTAGGTAGTTCTTTATTATCTTTTGTTAGTTTGGTCTGCTCTGGAGTCAGAGCAAGTCAGACTGGAATGAAGAACATGAGAGCAAAGCTGAAGATGTGTGGATCCTAAAGCTATCAGAAGAATAAAGACTTACTAACATTGATAAGCGCAAACCCCTGACAGAAGCATGAAAAATGTGATGAGCTCAGAATGAGAAGAACAAGCATAAAGGATCAAGGAAAACAATAAAAGGCTTAGGATCTTACAACACTGATTTCATCATTACCTACATATTCAGATCTCTGTAAACACTCAACTTTAATGTCAGTGCCAGATTGTTCAATGATGATGTATGTGGTGGTTAGTCTCACATGCTTCTGGGATGTGGAACGTTGTACTAGGCTTCATTTCCAGCTAGTGAGCATCAAGAGTAAAGATGATAGCTATGCTTTGAAAAAAAAAAAAAAAGCTGCTTTTTCATGCCTTATGCTTAAGTAAAGTTAGTGCCCTATATACACAGGATTTCCATTTATTTTACTAATATGCTCAATACTCTTTTTTGATCAGTAGAAATTAAGTGAGAAGAGTTTACTTCTCTGCTACATCAAAGCATATGTAAAATTATACTTCCAAAGAAAGAAAGCCAAAAATTTGTATTGCTTCCATTTCACACTTGGAGTAAGAGATAGCACCGTGAGAGAAGCACACTTTCAAATGCCGTTCATGCCTTTCCCAGTTGTGCCTGTGCGTGTTATTGTTTTGTGCAAACAGTAAAAAGAAATTCAAATCTCTGAGTGGATTTAAAAGTGTCTTTCAATATTCCAGCTTATTTTCAGCCATAAAAGATAGAGTGGGCAAGACCTCTTGAAGAAGCATGTTATGTGCACGTGTGACAGACGATCAAGGTAGCATGCTGTGTGCACGTCTGTCAAAGTCGTAGTATGCATTTGGTATTGACTGCCAGATATTCTTTATCATGTTTCTTACTTGTTTGTAGCCCAGATTGCCAGCTGTGGGGTTTCGATCAAGTTTTGCTGTGTGCCGTAATACACATCTGGGCTGACAGAGTGAGTTAGACACTTGTCCCATCCAGCTAGTGGATTTAAGTAGGTACGTTTGGAGAGCTATTAACAGGACATCCAGAGCGCTTTGCAATGCTGAATGCTAAGCAGAAAGTCTGCTAGAGCCAGACAGCAGGAAGGGCAGGTGTCACCGTGTGTCCAAGGAGGCATTTAACTTGCAGCTTCGCAAGGGTCCCTCCATACACCTCAAGTGCGGTGCCACTTCCACTGGGAACTGGCCAGGTCTGACTTGGCTTGGCCGGATTCTGCTAGAGCATCCCTCTGCACAGCAAACCAATAGGTAGGGATTAGTTCCAGAAGCAGAAAACATAGGTACCATTGGAAGTGCAGGCATGATCTTCAAAAAGCATATTTAAGGAATTGTTAGACTCTTGGGATTAGAGTCATTCATTTCCAATGAAGTCCAGAATGTTACCCGCTAGCCTTCAGCAAGATTGTTCATATTCAGACTCTTCCCAGTGTTTCAGATACAAATAATTTTTATTTTATATGGTGGTCTTAGTAAAAATATAAACAAACAAAGCAAATACTCAAACAAAGAGTTGTAACATATATGATGAAATATGCAATTGGCATTTAAATAGACTTCATATAATAATGACTGGAAGACATACATGTATACTGCTTCATTTTAAAAAAATTGCCTATGGCATACGCATCAGCAGTCTTATTCTGTGAAGCGGCGTTACCAGTGAAAGGAACAGCAACTGCTTAAGAGGAAGCAGAGGAGCTTGTTTACTTTATATGTGTTTTAAAGGATTCTGATATCTCAGAGAGAAACAAGAAGTTTATTTCAAGATTTGAAAGCCAAGCTACAGCAATGTCATGCATTTGCAGACAGCCACCTTGTGCTGTGTTAGAGGATCTATCTCAATTAACTCTGCTGACTTAACTGGATTTTTTGAACTATAGTAGAAAGTGAATTTTGGTCCATTAGAACAAATTCCCCTTGGGGTGTTATCCTTTACGCTAATATGACTATTGTTTGGGGTTTTTTTCTCAATAGATAAAAAAAGGTTTCACATTAGTTCAACTTCACTGTTTCTATGAGACTACAGAAGAGACTTTTATAGATCTTCATATTTCATGATGACCTGGAGAAATCAAACATCCCAGCTCAGGGAAGAAAAATACCATGAATAGTTAAAATTCCTTATCTTTATTGCTGATCTCTGTTGTAAAATATATAACTTTTATTATAGTTATTAACTTGCATAGTGCGAGCATCTAGAAATCTTGGCTGACATCAGGAACTCACTGGTAATAGCTGTTGTCCAGACACAGTTGCAAGCTGCACTTGTTTCAAGCGTTATCTCCTGTAAAGTCTTCTTTGCTGTGGAGAGTGAAGTTAACCTGCTTTACTTCGATTTGAAACCCATTCAGAATATTTATTGGAGGCTAGATGAGAAGGCTTGCTTTTAGCACCCTTCCTTTTGCTTTGCAGTTGTTTGTTTTTAAGCACGCAGAGTATTTGCACAGTGAAACACAGGGAGTACTTCGGTCTCATTGCTCCCTGTCATTGGTAGTGTGTTTGCCTCGTATTTGAGTTAAAGAACCTCAGATTTCTCGAGGTACTTGACATGCTAGTTTCATTATCCTTGCATTTGGAGGAGGATCTCCATGATACAGGTGGAATACCTTTTGAAGCTTAATGAATGAAAGAACTTGTGTCATTTCCAAGTAGAGCTGAGAGAGTTGCAGTAGTGATGCCTTTCTGACTATGGAGAGCACCAAAGTGCAAGCTATATTTTAGCTATCACCTCTCATCTATGAGCATAAGAAAGCTTATCTATTTGAACACATACTTGCTACCATGTGTTTACTGTACTGCCAGCGTCGGGTACATGTTTACATATTAAAACTCTTGGGTTGCAGGAATTACAACAAAACTTCTGGAACCTGAGCGAAAGGCTTTGCTAAAGCAGTCGCCTTTTGAGTTAAGCAGGTACTTCTTACAGGAATTGTAATTCTCGCAGTAAAAATAGATAGCATCTCACATATGCCCTAGATTAAAAACAATAAATCAAAAACTGATTTAAGTGTACAGTAATACTGTCCTTTGACTGTGTTTAAGTTTGTCACTTTAAGCTCAGACAGAAGGAAATATCATCTTCTAGAAGTGTATTCATGGCCCTACTTCTGAGCAAAATATACCTCATCAAAAATCAAAAATTTTCGTGCTGGAATTACACATTGCATTGTTCCAATTGTTTACATATAAGCCTGTTTACTAATATGCCTACACCCTGTTAAAAAAAAAAAAAGCCTTATTTCTTAAAAGATATGTGAGAATTTTTGTATTAAACTTCAGTATCAACAGAACCTACCTGTCACTGTGTACAAATTACACCTTTGCATGTGTATTCAGATACAGCCACTAATGGTGTACACTACCAGGGATCATACATTTGCATTGGCAGGCTGTTCTTTGTGCTGTTGTGGGTTTTTTCCTTAATGTCTTGAACTCCAGTGATGTTTACAGAGTCTTTCAGTCTATCCCAGTCTCTTTTCAACTATAATGCCTCAAATACCTACAGTAATGGTTATCATGGAGCTTGTAAATGTGATATATCGTAAATGTGATTTCTCTCTTTTCCCCATAACTAAAGAAATGCAAACCAAATTATTAGTGGCAGCACTACTTTGTAAAACTGCAATTAACTGGGTTTGTAGTGAGGAATGTACTGTATCTATCTATTGTAAATAAAGAAACGTAGAGGTATATATAATAAATAGAAAATGTAATAGATCCTGTGGTTCTGTGATTGAGCTTCTCAAACAGTAGCAACTACTATGTGTTACACAAGATTTTCAGAGCAAACCAACTTCATGTAGTTATAAATACTGCTATGGTCATTAAAGAGCAAAATCAAGATTTGCAATTGAATACAAACACCTGCATTTTCCCTTTCTGAGTTTTTATAGCTTGTATGCATATATGCCTTGTATAGTTCTGCTTAACACAACTTGGTGACCAGAATGCATGATTAATGTTTCTCTGTGAGCTTTTTAACAGTTGATTTCCTTTTGTTATGTTATGCATGTCTCTCTGCATGCATTTTCTAATGTTTTTTTCCCCTGCAATTTTCTTGTTGGGGTGCTAAAAGAAGAATAAGATAATTGGTGCTCTGTTTTTGAAACCTAGAATGATTGCAGCAGATAATAGACTTTCTGCTGCAGTGTATAATGAGCCTGTGTTGAACAGAAAGCTTGAATACACTGTGTACCATTCCCACTTCATTGTGTCTGCTGTAAACTCTTTGCACTGAAAGTTGTCCTGTAAATTAGCAGCTTTGCCATAGACCAAGTACACTGACGAGACAACCTTTGCCATCCAGCTGCCAGAGCCTATTAATATCTATGAGAAATCAGGTGGATTGATACTATTATGCTAACTGGTCAGCTGTAACTCTTTTAATTCAAACTAAATTACAGCTCTTCACAAGAGGAAGTTTGTTGTATGGCATATGAAACACTGGAACTATACTGGTCCCTGAAGCAGAACAAATTTAATTCCAACTGTGACCAGAAGTTGGCAAATTAATCTTCAGTATATGTCACCCTACCTGCCAACTTCTAGGGTGTTAGGGAGGGGAAGGAAGAGGGTTTCCTTATAATCCCTTTTAAAATTATGAGTTGTGGCAAGTGTCACACTTTTTTCCTTTACACATGCCTCTCTTCCCTATTCTTCATAAATTCCATTGTCTAAACAGATGGATTTAGATGGATTTTTAGCTTCAAATATTAAGTGAAATGTTGCACTTAAACCTAGGAGTCCTCCCCACTAAAACAGCTAGAGTGTTTCCAATTAATACATCTTTTTTCAAACTGTTTAAGGAAAAGGAAACAGGTTGGGCTTGAGTTGCAGAATTTGAGATGACAGAAACTATTAGATAAATACAACGCTATTGCCTGTGAAAGAAATGGACACAAATATTCAAAGTATAATTAGCAATCACAGCTTGTTACAATATGCAGTCATTTGGGTCAAAGTAGGCTTTGCATGCTAGAATCTGTAATGCATACAGCTTTAAAGATGTCTCATTCCACATGAGGGCAACTGCATAACGCTGGAGGGGGAGTAGGTCTTCTCTCTCATGTAGGGGAATACTTAGGCATACAAATTCACATTTACAGTCTAAAAAGTACAGACATAAAGACTTACGTATAGTGGAGAGGGCGAAGTCTTGCTCAGTTTAGGGCCTATCAGAGAAGGGCTGGTCAGACTCCAAGTGGCCTTTGGATTGGTGCTTTGCATCACTTCATCGAACAGGTGACAGTGGAGCAGAATACGCATTTGGTTCTTTACTAGAGGAGCTTCAGGAAGGTAACTTAAAATCTTGGGGAAAGGTCCATCTTGTGAACATAGCAAGAGTCCTCTGACAGAGCATGCAACAGTTACTGCCAGAAATCTTCATATTTTCCAGGAGGAATCTATAACAACTGTCCCAGAAAAAGAGCTAAATGTGTTTTCCCAGTTACATTACCTTAATGATTTCCTGTCAGCAAGATACACTGAAGGTCACTGTTTATAATAAGAGGATGCTCTTATTTTCATATCTTTATTCTGTGTAGGTTATAGAGGACAGAAAGGGGAAAGAGGTGAGCCTGGAATTGGACTACCCGGTAACCCTGGACCACCCGGCCCTGCAGGTACCAGTCTCCAGATTTATTTCTGTTATTGGTGTTTATGAGCTAACCGGCCTTTCTCCTGCTTCTCATGCTGGTTTTATGCCAATGCCTTTCCTCCTGCATTTGGTCATAGCATGGGCTCAGACCCACCTGCCTCCTTGCAGGTGAGCTGGCGTGCAGCTGAGTGGCAGTGATGAAACATGAGGCACTGCACGTACTCTGGTGAGGACTCTGCTAATTCTAACTTTGTTTTGCCAGCTATCGGCCTGCCGGGCCCACCAGGAACACCAGGATCACCCGGACCCGAGGGGCCGCCTGGACCCAGTGGAAGATGCAATCCCGCAGATTGCTATTACCACATATCACAGACTCGGTCACGCACTAGTGGAAAATAAAACCCCTCTCCCCTAGATGCTTGGGTTCACGGTCACTTTTCACACTTCTCAATGAGTTAATTTAATCTTTCTAATATTTGGTGCATATTTTTCCCCTTGACACTGCATAATATATAGATAATTTATAAAGTGCAGAATTGAGCCTTTCTCTATGTTATTTGCAGTGTCATATTTATGAAAGGATGACATTTATTTTCCAGAGTGCATTCCATGTGTTATGTTTCTCATATTTATTTTGCTTAGAGGAGAAAATAGGCCCAAATAACTTTCATAAGTTTCTTTCTTCAGACAAAAAGTATATTATTGTTACTTAAGACAGTATGTAAGCAGGCTTTGTTTTTCTTGCTGGTGGCAAAGCTTAAGTGGAGAAAATGCATTTCTGAAGTCTTAAAGTGTACCTGTTCGTGGTGAATTCAGAACCTGAGCCGGAGCGCTGGAAACTCTGTTTGGAGTAAACATTCATTTTGGAGTAAAGCCCAAGGAGGCTCCAGCACACCTTCTGAACTGGATCTGTGTCATGCACCTCGAATGCTGCCCACCATTTCAGTCACTTCCTAGATGTTGAAGAAGGAAATGAAGATGGTTTTGGTCTCCCTCTAATCCCATCCAACATTCAGCTTCAGACTGACTGGAAATTCACCAGCTGTAGCCGTGACAAGTGTTTCTCTAGACTGGATGTTGTCCTAACTGAGGGCCTGTACATTCATTGAGTCATGGTTACGTTAAACTCTAGATATTAAGCCGTTAGGGACTGTGGTGGTGTTCCTAGCTGAGAACTGGCACATTTTCTAACTGTCATGTGGACTTAATAAGTGTAGCATCACTACCTGGAGTCAAGCCACTCTACCATTTTGTCTGCTTACAGCAAAGATGACTTCTTGCTTTAGAGCAGAGGTGGTGGGTACACAGTGAGACAATCAAAGAATGAACTTCACAAGCCTCTGATCTTACTGGTGGCACAGTTTTCCTCTTCCTCCTGCAGCAGACGTGCCAAAATAAGCTTGAGAAGAACGAGAAAACAGCCAAACGCAAAATTCACAGGTCCTAATAACTGGCGGTAAAAATCATCTGAATTCAAGAGAAATTCAGAAAAAAAGGCAAAACCCTCCTTGGAAAGGGGACAACATGAGAGAACAAAGAGAACACGATTGCTGCGTTTTGCAGGCATTCAGTAAATCCTACATTGTCAACCAAGAATGAAACAGAAAAAGGGTAAATCATCTAGAGCTCAAAGCATTAAGCAGAAGGTGGAGAAAATCCATCAGGCAGAAGCTGATTCTGCAAAGGAAGGAGGACGGTTGGCCGAAGTTTCTCTCCTGATTATTAGGAGACAGCTGATCCTAGGTTAGTCCTAGGGAATTTGCTACAGTGCAATAGAAAGTGAAGGTGCTATTGAGAGAACACGGACAGCTATAACCCTCAACCTCAAAATAAATCTGTCATAAAAAAGCAGTAGTGAGGGCTCTTGCTCCTCCATCAGGAAGCCAGTGTTCTCTTCCACTGCAGGCGGGGAAGTGGTTTGGGTGACTTCGTGCTTGGGCAGTGCTGAGCTGCCAGGGTAGCATTCCCAGACTGGAAGTGTTGGGTTCCAGAGAAGCTGTCGTGAGACACAGATCTGTGTGGCTTCTGGGTTTTGCTTAAAAACAGTTAGGAATGACTGGTGGGAGTCAAAAAAACACCAATCAAATAAATAGCTGGGGAGTGCCTTCAGGCACAATTTCTGAGGGAAAGCGTACCTTCTTGACTTGTTAATCAGCTAGATATTTGGAGGGAAGAAGGTGCTCAGCATGAGAAAGATATTTAAGTAAACACAAAGATTGAAGGTTGAGAGTAAACACCTGGGACAGGAGAGGGCAGCAGGAAGGAGGACAAGCAGAAAACCTGTGGTGTACCATGAAATCATCTCCTGAAGTGGATCTGTGAGCTGGGGACCCCGTGGGGATCAGAATGCTTTGTCCTTCATGAGGATGGGGACAGCCAGGTCAAAGCCCACAGGTGAACAACCGTCCTCACACCTTTTCTGCAATAATTGCCCCTTCTTTAGGCCAGAGCATCCTCTGCTCTGTGGGCAGTGGGCGCCCATCCCACCGGGGTGAAGGTCTGTTTGGAGGAAGTGGTCCTGCCTGTGATTAGCTTAAAATGCACTGCTCCCATTCCAGACCTGTGCCCATGGAGCATGTCTTGGTTTGCTCTGCAGCGCTGGCTGCTTATCTAGATCTGGTCCTCAGAGCGACGTAGCTGTGAGGATGCTGGGAGCTGGTGGGGCAGCTTGAAACCAAGCACTGGTTTGCTCTGGGGCAGCTGCTGCTGCCTGGGCCACAGGTCTGCCAACCTAGCAAGTAGTGCCGGAGACCTTGCGCCGATGCATATTTTGGTGTATGAACACCAGCTGGGGAACGGGCCCCACATACTGTTTTCCATTCAGTCCAATGAACTGCTGGTCAGGTAGCTTGCATGAACATTTTTTCGATTTCTTTTTACTTCTCTAGTATTCCAATATATGAAAAAAATCTAAATATTTTTTTACTTCCGAGGTTAATTTTAAACTTAATTTTCTGTGATAATATCAAAAAGGGTGCTGTCTTGTAAAGGATACCTGTGTGGCTGAGAGGTTTCCAAGCAGCCCCCATCCTGGAAGGCTGTACATAGACTATTGTGCCGCATAAGCGATATGTGTATATTTTGGGGCTTTTAGTTAGTTGAAATTGAGCATCTGTTATTTGTCAGATGCAATTGCTGTATGTTAATTTACTTGAACTTATTGGAAAGTAAAACACTTTTTATATTTGAAGAAGTTTTATTTTTTCATCTATGTTTCCTACAGATGCCTTTTTCTTTTTATAGGCTCAAATCTAAAGGACTTTTTAAAATGTATTTGAACACTTTCAATTGATTCGCAGGTAACTTTGATAATTATCTTGTTGCATTACTTTTTCTTTTTGCTAAAAGCCCACTTTAATTTTCTCATGTGAGAAAACGGGTATTTTATTATATAGGCTATCTTGATACCTTTTTATAGATGCCGCGTTCTTCACTGGGGTAGAGCAGAGTTAATCCCAGCTTAACTTTACTTCACACTGGCTTGCTCCTACTCTATGTCTTTAGAATTGAAAGCAGAATGCAGTTGGAAAGATGCTTTTACGTGGTTTTCAGGTTTGGCCCCTGAGATTTCTTTACAGTTTTAGACTGATGCTGTTTTAGCTTTGGGGGGCAGGGCTGGGGAGGGCAGAGGAGTGCTATTTTGCAATTTGCTTTATTAATTTTGCATCTCTTTTGAGCGGTCTGTGCTGCAGTAAGCATTGCAAGGAACTAAACACAGAGGGTTATTTTTTCCAGTAGCGCACAATTTTTTTTTCTGATTTGAGAATGCTTACATACAACAGGATTTTGAACTGAAATAAGTTTGGAAAATGTTTTAAACCTTTCTTAAAAGCCCTCTAAGCTTTGCTCTAGTTCAGAGTCAATTATATTTTATGGCAGGTTGCTTTATCACCTACTTAAGAAAGTGTTGGGGTTTTCTTTAAATAGCTATGTACAAAACTACTCAGTTTGCTTAAGGGAAGTAATAACTTGGGGACTACTCTGAGGCTGCAACATTCCTCCTTTTGTCCACACGATGGAGTTCAAGACCTGTTTTCAGGACAAAGGAGAAAACCGAGGCTGAACTCGCTCAGCAGCGCAAGAAATGACCCAGTGCTGTGTAGACTCACAGCCAGGAGTTAATGTTTCTGATTTTGTTCATGAGCCTCCCTTTTTTTTTTTTTTTACCCCTAAAATATTTAATTTTGCATGGCAGTATTTGCAGGAATTCTGCCTTTCTTGGGTTTTTTTTTGTTTTGTTTTGTTTTTTGCAGGTAATATTGCTTAGATTTAGATATTTACACATTATAGGAGAACATGCAGTAACAGGACGTGGTGCTTTCAGGCATATTTATGTCCAGTGTAATGCTGTTTGTCTCTAGGGGAGCAGGGAGTCTGCTGTGGTTAAAGAAAATTTACAAGAGCATACTTGGTGCAGCCAAGTCACAGTGCAGCCTACTTGGTGGTGTTTTAAAAACCAGCATTTTTGTCTTAAACTGGATTTGATTTCAAAGCTAAAAGAGCACTATGATATTGAAACAGGATTGATTGTATTATCCATCCTCCCTTTATGTTTTATGATTGTGGATTATGGCAGATGCTTGATATGTACAGCTTTGTTCATTAAGCATATTTTTTAAACAGTGGATAATCACGCAAAACATTTTGGCATTTTTTTCACAAGGTTGAAATACTATTTTTCATGTCAGCATATGCTTGATTTTCTTTTCTTTTTCTGTAATGTTTACATAAAAGTCTTATGAAAACCCCATGGGCTAAACTAGCATTTTATGAACTTATTTTCTCTAAATATGCTACTTAAAGCCAGCCCCTAAACATGCTTTTTACTAATTCAGTAGAACTGCTGCTCTGATTTGACATGTTCAAACATGAGAAGTGTCTCAGGAATCAAAATAGTGTTGGGTTTAGGGTTTTTATATCATGTGTTTGTTAGATTCTGGATATACCAAGTCATATAAATTTTCCTTGATATCTGTTATGTCCATTAAAATGAGATTGTTCTCGATGACTGTTTAAATCAATCTCTGCATACGCAGACCATGGAGAACAAGTTTAACCGTGACCTTGCCTTGATTGCTGTTTAAGTGGAAAAGTCAAGTTTCACGATACCTTAAGGAAATGTGATTTTCAAATACTAATTGCTAACAAAAACTAGAGATTCTAGACCAAAATAAGTTTAATAAGTGGCTAAAAAAGAATGTAGCCTACATGTCTTTTAGAAGTTTTATCTCAGAGTCTGTAGTTCTACAAAGATGAATGCATTTAACTATTTACTGAAGTTTCAATGTAAATATATTCTGTTTCCAGTGATTATATTTGAAGGATTTTCAATGACTTACCGTATTTTATGGTTTTCTTTCATTTCTGAATAATATGCAGCTGTCACTGAATGAATCACAGTACGTGCCGTCTGGTTGCTTCTCTCCCTCGTTATATTTTTGGTTTGCAACCTTTAAGGTTCGATTCAATGGAAATATATTAAGTGGATAGAAAATTGCTTTTTATATTATTATGTGGCCATTTACATCTAAAATAGGATTGCAGATAGAAATGGAAATGTGTCACAAACTTCCTGTATGAGGTTGTGTCAGTAATTGCAACCTTTCCTTCCATGTCAAATCACAAAAGGGAGGATGCAAGTGTGACGGAAAGAAAGGAGAGGCACAAAGCCACCTCAGGGTGCCCCATGGAGCATTTTGCACTGGGGGTGCAGGGCTGGGCTGGCTGAAATCAGGGGTGGTGGTTGCTTTTGGCCACACCAGTGTCAGACTTGTGCTTCTTACAGGCTGGTGAAACTTCAGGTTCCACATTCAGGAGGAAAAAAACATGACCATATATAGGTATAGATATAGATATATATATGCACACAGAAAGCTAATATAATCTCTGAATCAGATATATAATATTCCTGTCTGAATATGAGATAATCATGTATATTAAAGAAACTGATCCGCTGAATTATTTAACTTTAGGTATTTCCATTGTTCTCCTGCTGCCTAACTTGCCCAGGAGAAAAAAAAATGGTAACTCCCAGATCAATGGCATTTTAAAGGATGCTAGGTAATGATTTAACCTCTGAATTTGTTTTCTTTTTTTAACATTTCAAAGTGATTTTACCAAGTTTGCTTCGTCTGTTGTCCGAAGCTGCTGCAGTTTTATTAGTTCTTGCACACGCAAGCAAAACACAGCAAGCAAAACAGTAAAACTAAAGATTGAGAAGAGGGGAATGAAGCTGAAGCTGTGACAAATCGAATGGCAATAACGTGCCCAACAAAATAAAGACATTTCTTCTTTATCTGTGATCCATGAGCAGGAGAGGTGTGCAATGACTGCATTTTAAGTATAAAGGAAGCAGGGGCTGCATGGCCAAATACGAATACAATGATGAGCACGTCAAGCAAACGCATTGCATCCAGTTATTCTAGCAATTTTAAAACATTTGCAAAAATGCAGCATGTGTTTGTACATGGAGCACAACTGCTAGGCTTTGCCTGGAGGAACTAACACTGTTGTCCCTGGAACTAAAGGACTCGGTTTCTTGTTCCCTTGGTTGCAGATCCGTGTTTGGCTTTCTGTAAACTCATATTATGACTAGGGTATTCAAGGAAGCAAAATCCAGCATAATCCTCCCCAGCCTTGCTTTCTTGCCTTGTTTAAGTGCTTCATCTTGTGCTGTAGAGCCATCCCTCATCCTTTGGCTAGAGAGAGACTTTGGCCTTTGTGAATTATTCACAAGAGTGTTTTTTGGTAGCAGTTCATACCAGGTTGATTTAACCTAGTGATGGCTGTGACAGAAAACTTTATATAAACTCTCTATAAAATATAGATGTTTAACATATACATATAATTACAGTATTCAGCAGCAGTGTTACTAATACTAGTAGCCTAGTAGGGAAAGCACTGCAGTGAGCACTTTAAAATTCCAGATTGCATTGTGAAAAATTGGTAATAAATTTTTGAGGACAGTTGTTGAACATTTTTCTCTTGGTTCCTGCCTACACTTAAGTAACTGGAGGGCTAAAATATGTGTATATCTCAATGCAACTAAACCTCCAGAGTTAAAAGAGTGGCAGCAGAGATCCTGATGTCCTGGTCTGTTGTTCAGAACAAATCTTGTCACAGTACAAGATGTTGAACCAGAAGGAGTTGAGAACAAGATTTACTCGGGACTTCACCGAGATCACAAGGAGCATCTGGTTAGAAAGGGCAGCACACTGTCAGTGGCTTGTGAAACCTCTCAATCTTTTTACTTCGTGCTTTCTAAATACATTAATTTAAACTGGCACAATTTTTTCTTTATCACCATAGTTGATACACCTTTCTTTTAAATTCATAGTTCCATTATTTTCCAAATCTTTATTTACTTGATGAACCTTTATTTACTTAACAAATTTCAGTTCCTGATATTTTTTCATATATGTTCTACCACTCTTCAGATAAAATTTTTCCAGTGTTGAACAAGATTCAGAATTGGTAAATACTCAGATTAACCATTGTGTCCCATGCTGGCTTGCAATGTGCCTGAGGATTTATCCTTCAATTCTGTATTTTAAATTAGAACTTGCAAGTCAGCTTGAAAGCAGAGAATCAGTCACAACCTTAAGCTATCCACTTATATGGGTTCTGCATTGAATTGGCCCTCAGTGCTGAATGTGTTTGATTGTAATAATTCTTATTTGCTTTTTACATATGAATATTTTCTCTCATACATGAGTTTCTTTCCACTGTGGAATTTTATGCATTTTTCAGCCTGTATGTTTTAAAGCACTTCACGTTTGTATTTAAATGTTGGGGTTTTTTTGCTTCTTTTCATTCATTATGTTTATGCGTTACATATGGAAAATAATATTTTTATTCTGTTATCAGTTGGGGTTTTTTTCTTTGTAAAAATTTTACACACTTTATAGTCAAAATAAAAGTTTGCTGGTGAGACTGCAGTTTGTCATTACCACTGACTGTTTGTTGTGCTGTGTCACGAGTACTTTTGACTATGCCCTCAATCAGCAAAAAACTGACCTAATTCTAAAATTTTATGAAACACCTCCAAGTGTGAACAATCTAATCAACCTTGCATGCAATTGTCTGGATTAATTTCTTCAGAATTAAATTCTTTGCCTTCATCCAATTTGATGACTTCTTGTAGTACTACAGTAGGAGATGTAGGTTATGAAAGAGTTTGGCTAAACTGGAGGTGCAGGAAGACTGTTGTGCCTCAGCTTTGCCCTGTGTCTCTGGGAAGGATGCCAGATTTCTTTTTGCCTATTTTCTTCCCCCATCTTTTCCCTGAAATCTTAACCCAGTGCTGCTTCTGTGGCACTAAGCAGACAGCAGTAGGCACTTGTAGATAAGACTTGCTTGTAAAGAGTTAACCTGTTTTATATTTTATAATTTAACATACTGGGCTGTGCAAGGGATATAAAGAAATTATGAAAATTAAACCCATTTAACTTGTTCTCAAAAATCTCTAATAAATGTGGAAATATACCTTCTTTTAGTAGGCACCTTATCACACAATTATTCCCAGGTGATCTCTATTTGGGCATTTTCTGTCAACACGTGGGGTGCCGGAGGAGGAGCTCTTAAGTGCAGATACAGCATGAGCTTTGTTTGGGGAAAGACTTACCTATTGTCTGTTTTCAATAATTCCTTTTAGAGTATACATTATACCAGTACATGTCTCTTTATACCTTGCATGCAAAATGCATAGCTCAGTTGATGATGTTACTTCTTGTTCTCACATGGCAGAAGTCAGCTCTTTTGAACACAGACAATGAAAGGCTAAGATAAAAAGCAATGCTTAAAGCACGTGTTATGAAGTCTGTATTGGAAAATGTGGATAATTAATAGCAAAATGTAAAGAAACATCATAGAATGGTTGCATTGCCACCTTTGAGAGAGAACAGGCTTCAGAGAAGGTAAAGTCAAAACCACAAATAGTTTAATTTACAGAGAAAGAAACAAAATGTCTGCATTGCACATTTTCCTCCAAAACTTGCGTTATCTAAAAACGGCAATTTGGGATGTGAAATGGTGGTCTTCTAGCTGTTCTGTTTATTGGTATTGAATGTAAACATACATACAAAAACATATAGGGGGTTAAAACATTATTTATTTGTATGTTTTTTTTCTACAACCACAGATGTTACTTCAAAATTTGTAATCTCTACTGTAAAACTTGTTTTATTTCTGAGAATTGAACATTCCCTTGACCTTTTATTTTAATTCTAGCCTTTTCTTTTAATTTCACATAGAAGGAGAGAAGCTGGAATAGGCTTCACACAAAATTACAAATGCAACACACACTGGAGTGGAAAATGAAGAGGTTATTCCGCATGGTTTAGTCATGAGAACCCAGCAGTCATACCTTCGCTGAGATTTACAGCATAAATGGTAGCAGGTTTTCATAAGAACAGCCTCCTACCTCTGTTCCTACAGTTGAATTGAAGAGCTGATGGAGTCTTAGCATATCGGGTCCAGGACATACATAGAATGAAATGACTGTGCATAAAGTGATGTAATTTGCTCAGCAATGCTCTGGAATTTATTTTAAAAGCATGAGACTAGCTACAACTGAAGTAAAAACTGTGTTTCTTTATTTAATGGCTGAAGACATGTTATTTCACTGTACATCATACACAGAATTAAGTAGGGAGGCAGAGGAATCATAGAAACTCTTTATTTAAAAAAACCAAACCCAACAATAAAAATCAAATAGACAAGTGCCTCCCCCCCCAAAAAAAAGGGTTGCCAGAAGGCAGCACCTGTAAGCACCATTGTTCCAGCTTGTGTTGCTAAGTACCCCTTTAGAAAGAATGTACAACCGCTGGGTTAAAAATGCCTTACTGAAACCTTGGTTGAAAGGTTTCTCCTGATTTGTATTTCTCCTCCATTCCTTATTTTTTTCTCAGCTGTCTGTGCAGGAAATAAATTGATGCCGATATTTTGCATTGCCCACTCATGGCCCTTTCATGTTCTTATCAACTCTCTGTCCAGCCTGCATCCTGCAAGACGACGGCTCACAGTAGCCAGGAGGGCCGGGAGGGCCAGGAGGACCAGGAACCCCAGGTTGACCGGCCACCCCAGGACGACCACGTTCACCATCACGGCCTTCACTGCCGTAGCTGGCTTTGCCTGGTTCACCTGGAAAAGTGGATGCAGGTCTAAAAACTGGCAGCATATTACTTGCTTCTATATATGTAGCTTTACTAAACATCCTGTTCTTAAAAGCGGTATGAAGATGCCTTTTTACTGCTCTCAGTGGATTCCCCTGAGAGGTGCTTGCTCACAGGGACGGTTTTCCTCTAGTAGACAGCCAAGCTGTGTTTATACATCTACAGCAATGAAATTTCACTTCCAATCCTCTTGTTATACAGGAAAAGATCATCTGCTATAAAACACTATGCCGACCACACTGTTGGTGATGCGTATTAAGGTGTAGATGTTACTCACTTTCTTCAGCATTATGTTAGCGCTTCAAAAAGAGACATATCAAGAATTCATTTTTATTCTCCACTGAGATGTGTTGGGGAAATGTATAAAGAAGAACTGCTGAGCACTAAAGTATCTCTTTGCTTCTAAATCATCAATGGAGAGATGAAATATAGTGATTTTAGTAAGCCTCTTCCAATGATAAATTTCTAAAGAAGACAGCTCTGAGTTTCACAGGCATCCAAGGTGTCAGTACATACTAAACTGATTTTTTTTTTTCCTTTTTACAAAGAGTACAAATTTTGGTTATTTCTGTCTATCTCGAGAGACAGAAAGGAGCTGTAGTGAGTGACGAAAATATGTTTATTTTCATTCGCTGGCCGCTAGAGGCCGGTCGTGCTGTATCTATCAGCAAGAACCTGTCCTGGACGCCTGTTAGATAATACTGCAAATAATCACGACAAAAATAAAGGACAATTGTACTTTGAATGTCCTAAATTATGTGGAGATTTTTAAAGACTGCTGTGGCTGCCAGAGGGATAATCTAGGATTTGTAGCCTTTTGTTTATTCTATTTTTTTTATGGATAAGGCAATTTATATGTGTGTCGGTGCAATTACCTTGGTTTTTTAATGCTTTGTGTACATTTTTTCCTAATCTTTCTACACTGCAATAAATGGGGTGGTAGCTCTTTAGTAAAAGAGCTTTTATTTCTGATTTGTGACTGCATCTTTACCTATGAAGTAAAAATTATGACGTACTGTTACGTACTGTTATTTGGAAGCTTATTGCTTGATGGACAGCTTTTAACTTTTTAAGGCAGCTTCAGGTTTCAGTTCTGAATAATTTTTTACTACATGTCTCTTCTTTATCCTCATTCTTTTACATTTACCTGGAAGTCCTCTTGGTCCAGGGTAACCTTTTGGTCCTCTGCCTGGAAATCCTCTGTCTCCTCTTTCTCCTGGTTCACCTAAAGCAAATTCATGAAAGATTATTACAGCTTTCTTGGAGCATTACTTTCTGTAAGAAGTTCCCTCTCAGATGTGAATGGTTAATAAGCAGAGAACTCGCGTGGCTGTGTATTAATAGGATCTTTGATGTCCTGACATATGCTTTTAAGAGATATGGGATTTGTTTGGGGCTCTCCTCCCTTATTTGAGTGATACTCAAAAGCAGACATTGGAGGGGAGGAAAAAAACACCTGGGGCTGGATAGTATGTACCTTGTGCATAAGCTATGTAACGGAACTAAACCACACTCACAGAACTACACAAGCTATTTTGGAATACAGACTGAAGGTGCAGGTAAATGGCCCTTGCAAGACACGTGAACACTAATAAGTAAAAATCATTAAGTGCTGGCCCTTGAGATAGCTAGTGCAGAAAAGAAAAAAAGGAGGCTGGCTTGCAGAGATTATAGTGTACTGTTGACATTCACATGAGATGTAAAAGTATAACAGTAAAAGTAAAACAAAGGACTTTGTCCTCATGTACTGGTATTAAGGATTTGGTAGGTGCCCGGCTTTTCTTCAAATACACATTACTCTAAATAAGAACCATCTCTGTAAGAGGAAGCTTTTTTTGTTGTTTTAGTTGCAAAGTTCAAATTCAATTCACTGCATATATTCCATAGAAGTACACCTGTCTACCACTTGTGAATACTCTATGTAAACTGCTGGGGTTTTTTTCCCTGCAAGTCAAAAGTCACAAGTACGTATGTGCCTAATAATGTTTGAATAAGATTTATTTTATACTTCCATACTTTCTTGCGTTACAGTGAGGAGAGCTGGAATAGACTGTTACGTTTGGAGCTTGCCTAGAAGTGGCACAGTAGAAAGCAGGAAGCTCTGTAAAGAAACGCAGGAGTTGGTTCCAAAATCCACGTTTCAATAGAACCAGAAGTTTGGAAAATACCTTAGAGATCACCAAATTCAACTATTCCTGTCTACTACTAAATCATGTCCCCAAGCACGTCATCTACCTGCTTTTCAAACACTTTCGGGTATAGTGACTCAGCCATCTTCCTGGGCAGCCTCTGCCAGTGCTTGAGAGACCTCTCCGTGAAGACATTTTTCCTAGTGTCCAATCTAAACTTCCCCTGAGGCAGCTTGAGGCCATTCCCTCTTGTCCTGTCCCTTCCCTGTCACTTGGGAGAAGAGACCAGCACCCACCTCTCTGCAACCTCCTTTTAGGTAGTTGTAGAGAGCAATAAGGTCTCCCCTCAGCCTCCTCTTCCTTAGGCTGAACAATCCCAGTTCCGTCAGCCAGTCCTTTTAAGACTTGTGAAGATACACACAGGGTGCTAGAGGAGGCATCTTATCTCTATGCTTCAGGCTGCTTAGTCTGTATGGAGATTCAGCCTGTCTTCATCATTGTAGCTACCAGAAGCACCGATGTCAGGTATATATACTGCATATATACTTCTGCTGTTACCAGCTATCGAACACTTCGGAATACTCTTTATTGCTGGTTATTCCAAACTTCTCCAACTTCTATTTCTGATTCTGCCCTCCTTCATTACCCCAGCCTGCTCATTAAAGTCACTACAACCTCCTTCCTTGAGACAACTCTTTTTCACTTGTTGTTGATGCAGTTAAAATCACTGTACATTCTTCTTTTGCTCTCTTTCATGGTATCACATCCTTGTGTGTCTCTCTTCTCTTTACCATGCTCTTCTAAACCATTCTCAACATCCTCCTCCTTTTACCACATGTCCTAGGTATCCTTTCCCTTTCATTCCCGTCTTAGACAACTCCCCAAATAGATGGGGAACTCAGTTCATCTCTGTGAAACTCTGATAACTACCAGGAAAACAGAATGAATCACTGAGATTTTTTTCAGGGTTCCTGCCATGTACTATCATGATCGCTCTTGCACATGACAGCATTCACTGCTTCTCTTATATCTGTAATTTCATTTCAAGGCTACTATAAGGTAACTTGGAATTTGATGACAATTAAGATAGGAAACAAAGGATTTTGCTTGTTTGGGGTTTTGTTTGTGCTCTGTAGATCTTTTTAATATGTATAGACAGTGCAGCCTATTGTGTGCTGAATCACATTCAGTATATCAGACCACCTCTGTATCTCCATTTTTTTTATTGCTTCTGTTAATACAGATGATGTTACCTTAAATGAAAACACTAACACAGCTCCAGCAAAAATCCTGTTAAGGTTTGCTTTGTTTGTATTCTATTCCTTCTCTCTGAGGTTTTCCCAATTTTACTTTCAAATAAAACTTGAGATAAAAGTGAATCCTCTAATCCAGCAGCAGACCAGCTTTGTGCAAAAATACAATTTTTAAATAAAACCTTCTGTCAAGAAAACAAATCGAACCCAGGGCTGAATAGAAACTTACCCATACACAGTGGTCTTAAGACTTAGATCAAAGGTTTTTTGTAAAGTATAAGTTAAGTCAAGGTTATTATGGATTCGTTCTTGCCAAATAATCAACAGATTGTGGTACGTGGTGCAATGGCTCAAGTACTATATACAAATAAGAGGCAGATTGTTATCAGTCACTTGTAATATGAGAAACTGGGTAGACTTAGAAAAAGTAGGCTAGAGATTAGCAAATGAATCTGACTGTTTATGTTAGCTTTTAGGACTACAAGTTAGGTTCAAAACCAGCCTGAGTGGAGGAAAAAGAATCACTACTGGAACTTTCCAACATATGAAAAACACATCTCAAAAGTCCACAAGAGAGAAAATTAATATTAGGAAATTGACTCATCTGCTTACTCCTTGTTCAAGGCAGATTGTGTTTTCATATTGTATGAGTGATTAGATGACAAAAAACAGATCTATAAACAAGTCTTGCTGAGGCCAGGCCAATTTGACCACTGGGCAAAAAAAGCACATACACAAAAAAATGGAAGCAGTCAATAACTGAAAGTCAGTTACAGAATTTCTTACCTTTGGGACCTTTACGACCGATCTCACCAGGGGGACCTTTAAGGCCAGGCAAGCCACGCGGTCCAAGCTGTCCTGGGAAGCCGTTTTCGCCAGCAGGCCCTGGAGCACCTGGTGGCCCTGGTCGGCCAGGAAGACCTGGAGCACCAAATTCTGGCCTCCTAAGACTGGCTGCCAGCTGAGCTAGTTGTTCTGCAGTGAACAGGAGGACAGAATAAAGCAGTAAGTGGATCCGAATGGAGAGATTCCCATGTTAACTGAAGAAGAACATGCAATCTCCACTACAGAAACCAACAGATTACAGTACAGCACTTTCCTTATGTACAATGCTCTTTACAAAGTTGTTACATTAGCGAGAAACTACACAGACACACTATGAAGCTGGTCACTCTGAGGCCAACACCTTAAACATTTAATGTTTGCAAGCTGAAATCATTGAAATGTATATGGTTTATTTAGAAATGTTCTTACAATTTTTTGTCATTTAAATTTCAACCATATAGTAAAAAAAACTTAGTTATGCAATTGCTGCCTCTCAGAAGAGCAAATAACTCTCTTCATTAATACTTCTTAATCCTTACTAAGATCCATCTTTGCAAGAAGAAGCAACTAAAAAACATGAAGACAGTCTTCTACGTTGGCCTGCAAAGTAAGTGCAGGCCTTCTTTTTCAAAGGAAAGAAATCTTCAAATTGAGGTTGATAAATAATTAAACATTTTATGTTCCTTTCTTAAGATACATCAGCAAGAGCTTAGCTCTTAGAATAGGCATAGAATCAGGTTGCCTTTCCTTGGAATGGTCTGTTCCCTCTTCCTCATCCCCCGCTTCAGAGCACTGCTCAAAGCGTGAAAGCAGTCGTCTCTTTCCTAAGCATTTCTATTCTAGACTTCAAATCCATCTTCTAAGCGTTCCTTATAAATTACTTTCTCTGGATACAGTCACACACAACTCCACATGACATTTGCCTTAAAGTCTGTGTGACTTGGCTAGACTCATTATTTTGTGTCCGCAACCAAGAAAAATTAAGAAGATGGGGAGTGGTGAACGATCTGAAATAAAACAAGAGCAATGGCTAGCAGATACACAAGGAAGAGCAGGGATAGCAATCTGCAGGCAAAGACTACTCAGTAGCTGAACTTAGTTTCAGCTGTCTTTACACTGACATTGTTCTAGGGACACACTTTGATTAATTTCTTCTTTTTATTTCTTAAGCATGACAGTATTGACAATTATAGGGGCTTTCAAGGGTGCTCTAGTGAACATGGTCTAGATTGTTGCCATATCTTTCTCTTCACTGCTAATTCTGATTTATGAATAAATTCAAGCTTCATACCTGATTTCACTATAATCCTTCTCAATATTACTGAGTCTTCCAAGAGACCACTTTAAAAGGCCTTTTTATCCTGTTCATAGAACTTTTTTTTTTTTTTTAAAAAAAAATACCCCGCTGGGCAGTATCAAGAACAGTGATGATTACTGAGAATTTTTACATTAAAACATGAGGAGTAATTTCATTCTGGTAAACTCTTAACACTACAAAGGCATAATATCCCGAAGGGCATCTTCAATAGCAAGTACCAAAAAGCCTCTTCTGTGCTTACAGGGCAGCAGAAATTTTTAAACTCAGTAAATTCCATGCACCCGACTGAATTAGAAAAGCTCTAAATTTCTGTGTGTGTTGAGAAGAACTAAGCAAATACAATTAGCGTATTGAATATCTGCATATTCATTTCATTTTATGGTACGTTACCTACAGAAAGGCTCTCTACATGCCTCGGTTTGTACTGATTTTGCACATAGTTTGTTTGCAGTTATCTAACAGCATATGAATACAAATGGCAAAACAAGCTTTCAGTCAAGCCATGTACTTTTATATATGTAAACACAGCAAGTCATTTCTACACAAAATGTACGTATTTTATAAAAACACTATGCTCTATCACCTGGTTACTATAATAATAGTGATAACACAGTTCATTGAAGCTGCAAAGTATATATAAAACATTCTCTCATATTGTGTCCATGTTCACATGAGGAAAAAATTTCTTCCCCCTCTCCTGCTGAGGCCATGATATTTGTTCTGGATAAGAGTGGGAAAATCTTGGTTGCCCACACAGCAGTAGATTATCCTGATTTAAATGACAAGAAACAACAAATACTTTTTAGCATATTTACCTTGCATGACTCTCATGCAAACCTGCTTAATGTGCTGATCAGTTGGTTCTTTTCCCTAGGTTTAACAAAAAAAAAATAGTTTAAAAAATAGTTTAAAAACAGTTGATATCACAGTACATTTTATAACTGCACCTAATGCAAAAAAAAAAAATGCTGGCAAGTCAATAAGAGATCATTTAGTCTTTCCAAGAGCAACTATTTCAGCTGAAGTCAGTTTGACTAGTAAGGCAGATACTGTGTGACACAGCTATGTATCAGACACGGTACATGCACAGTACAGGAGTGGGGCAGGCATAGGAAATGGAGCTGAAGTGAAAGCTGAGGGCCCAAAGATCTAACTGTACACAACCCTAAGATTTTTCTGGTGAATAAATGTGTCTGTTGGGAGGTACAGCATACTTTCAACTCTGCTCTGGCACTTGCACTTCACATGTGTGCGTAGCTCCTGATGCAAGGAAAGGAGTGGCAGCTAAGCATTCAAAAGGTATCACACTAAACCAGTACTTACAGCTGGACCTTGGCTGCCAGGCAGACCTGGGGCACCCTGTTCACCCTGCAAGCCTCGTGGTCCAGGTGAGCCTCGTGGCCCTTCCATGCCAGGCAGTCCTCGAATTCCCTCAGGCCCTCGGGAACCAGGGTCTCCAGGATTACCAACCTGACCATGAAAGAGAAGATTTTTAGTGAGCTACTACACTACTGTTAGACTCATTCTGATGTATCAGAATAGTAACAGGAGATATATGCAAATGCAAAGCAATGAATGCTGGGATGCAGAGTTGTAGAACAGCTTCTTTTTAAATAAGCAACTGGATTCGGTGGTTGTGTGATTTACAAAGATAAAACGAGGTCTGTATTTCTCCTTTAAAAGGGAGAAGTGGAAAAATAAGATATCTTGTCACAAGATGCACATGGGCATCCAAAGTGACATGCACAAGACACTTTTTTTGTCAAAGAACAGATTTTTCTCTACTTGATTTCTACGTCTGCCCTCGTGCATGTCACATCCAACTTTTATAGTTGAGTGCTCCTTAAGTTACAGAAGTTCCACATCCTGCTTGGTGCAAATGCCTTTCATGTTCTTTTGTAGAGAGTACACCAATAAGTGTCTCAGAGTTACTATCAGTACAAGTTGTTGTACTGCTAACAATCAATAGTAGTACTAACAAAGGAAAAAAAAATGCAAAAGAACAAAACCCAAAAACCTAAACTGCCCCCAAAAAACCCAATCCTCAAACCAAAGCAAAAAAAGATCCTAAATACTAAATGGCTTCCCAGACCTATTAAGGGAGTTAAAAAAACCACAACATCTGCTGAAAGAGATGCATAAAACCAGGGCAAATTACTCAGCTGTGGTATCAGTTAACTCCACAAGATGGAGCCACTTCAGTTCCATCTATGGTGCGTATCAGATAGCTAATTGCTGTCCCTGTCAGAAGAATATGCTTCAATAGATATATTAAGACGAGAGCAAAATTCCCCTCTTGGACTATACAACCAGGAAGCCATCATTTCCTTCTTGCCCAGCCTGGCAAGTTATCAATTTTCCTGATGAATCCTC
Organism: Cuculus canorus; assembly: GCF_017976375.1. Lineage (NCBI taxonomy): Eukaryota > Metazoa > Chordata > Aves > Cuculiformes > Cuculidae > Cuculus > Cuculus canorus. The sequence goes on from NC_071403.1 coordinate 14,551,081, forward strand.
ATCCCTGTGTACGTACTCACTAGGATGACAAGCAGCCTAGGACCTCATCAAGAGAAGAGGATTTTCAAAATCTAGGGAGATAAAACTACAGATTTCTCTTCTACTCCACCTCCTCCTCATGTCCTTCTCATAAGATCTAGATTAGTACACATTCTATAGCTTGCATTTGCTTAGCTTCAAAGTCACTCTGGCCACTGAGAACACAAGCACAGCTCGTTCTGTTACATTCAGACTCAGTTGACAGTAACTCAGTTGATTCAACCTCAGTTGAATGTAAGGCAGAACTCTCCATATCTTGGTAGCATAGCCCAAACCGTCAGCTGCTGTAACAATCCCACTCTTCAGCAATCCTGAAATAAAGAATGTGTTCAGCTCTCAAATACTTTTTCTTATGTGATGTAAAAGCTTCTGCTCACCTTCTCCATCAAAGCTATCATTTAGTTATTTCTAAAAAAAGTCAAAAAAAAAAAAAGAAATAATCTGGCCCAGAAATACCAGAAATACTTAATACTTCTGCTTTCACAGACATCACAGTCCTGCTGCCAGCTTTTTCACAGTGTAAGGATTACAGGCTGCACGCAGCCATTGCACAGGGACTCCTTTCTATACAACACCTACTGTACAAAGACTGCATTCATTTCCTTTGAAAAATTTAAAAAAAAAAAAAAAAAAAAAAAAAAGAGATTAGTTGGCCAGAAAACTGCTGTTGAATAATGCTTCTCTTTTACGGACCTTAGAATTCGGGAATTCTTTTCCAAAGCTAATCCATTTTAATATTAACTATATTCAAAATTTAAACAGAATAAATGCTGTTGGAACTCATTCAATTAAACTGTGATATAGAGCTCAGCTCATTATTTGTATTTTCTTTCTTAAATCAGACAACCATCTATGTTATCTACTAGATCTTTGTATCTCTGTAACAGTGCTAGTCATTATACTTACAGCTCCCTTTGCTCCTGGTAATCCCATATCACCCTAAGCAAAAATAAGACAAACTATATTAGAAGAGAGTACCCATTATTATAAACATTACAAATGCAGTAAAATTGACACGATTTTTTTCACTATAAAAAAAAAGCTCTCATATTAAGTTGATTTAGGCAAAATTGCACCTCAAGTTAATTATAAACCTTAAATTTCAGATTTTTTTTCTCAGAAACATTTCTGTAAGGTACAAATAAGCCTCTTAAATCTCAGCACAGGAAAACTTTAGCTGATTGGAAGCCTCCAGAAGAAACATTATTTAATCGGGATTTTCTAGTTTGACAGAATTATGGATATTTTACAGGGTTATTTGTGTTAGCTTTGACAAAACTGCAACAGAAACCACACAGGTGTCTACCCAATGTGCTGTGAAGAAGCCAGACCCCTAGAAGTTCCTGCTCCCAGCACCCTGGCTCCTGGCTTGAGTAAACCCAAGATCCCTCTATTGCTTGACTGAGAACGGCAGTCCAATTATTTGGAATTTTTTAGTTTGCCCTTTGAATTAGAAAAAAAAAAAATGTTTCAAAATTTTGTAATCAGCTATGGAATAGATGAACTCATCTTCTTCGCTGGTTTCATATTATTTTTGGAGAGATTTCTGAAAACTGTACTTTCCCAGTTCCTAAATGTCATTGGTAAAATAATTGGCTTCTAAAAGGTCAGAAAGGCCACTCTGTCCATTAATAAATATGCCATAAGTAAAGTTGAAATAACAACTGTTATCTGTTTAAAAACAGACTGACTGGCAACACACTTAAACAACCCATAGTATTGCTTCCTGGGAATCTGTATAGTGATGGTAAAGCTGCATTACTGGGCATCTTGCTCACTGGGGCTGTTAATTAACTTTAAAAGCCTTTCAGTATTGCAGAGTAGAGGAAAGAAAAGTGCTCATTTCCAGCACACAATTTGATACCATTTTTTTAAAATAGGGAGCAGTTTACTTCCTTTTTAAAGCGCACGTTCTGGCTTTGCTGGGTGGGGCCCCATCGGAGCCACTAGATTAGAACATCTCTTTTTCTGCAGGAAAACAAATTCTCTTTACCAAAGGGCACACGACCCAGGCACCACCCATGTGAATTCACAATGTGCCGCATTCCTGCAGTATATACACCTTTCTCCAGCAGTACCATACTGCCACAGCCTCTTCCCACACCATTCTCCCTCTCCCTAACAGCCAGTTGCTACATCTTATTTCCAAAGATAAAGGCAATACAAAATATTTCCATCAAGTCCGAGTTACGTAGTTTATTTATTTTCTGTGCCTCTGTTTCACCTGAACTAAACTACCTCCTCAGCCTCGCTGCCTCAAGCATGAAGCATTTATCCACGTCTGTGTATACACATATATATATTTATATATCAACACTTGGTGTTATCTCTACATATCTATCTACGCACACACACCCCTTCAAAGCAGTCTGTACTGTATTATACATCTAACAGAATATCCATATATCAGAATTCATTCAAAACAGCAGGAATGGTGTGACCAGGCTAATGGAACTGCTGTGCTCTGCAATGCTCAGTTAGTATAAAACTGAAACAAGACTGTCAGTGATCAACACATACGCCTGAAGCATTCCAATAATACTTTGGAGTTTTAGTTTACAATAACAAAATAATAGATCAGATGAAGAGAAAATAATGCCTTACCAAGTCACCCTTTTCTCCTCCATCTCCTTCTGCTCCAGGCACACCCTATATCAAAGAAAGACATGCTATCAGCCTTCAGATTTAGTGAACATAATGTACTGCAGCATTTGGTAGCATGTTGGAAGTACCATGACCTGTAGCATGACTTACTTGTTCACCCTTAGGTCCTGGTTCACCCACTGAACCCTAAAATGTTAAAGATAAAAAAAAGTAATTAGCCACTGCATATTCAAAAGCATCCTAAATTATCGTCAACCCTCCCTACCACCTATCATTAATGCAAGAGCCCTTTAAAGCTGTGAATGTTTAAGAATGACAATGAAAGCACTTGAATTTTACTATATAATCAATCAAGCTGATAGACTGAATGCAAGTAATAGTATGGAACATAGAACCCACTTCCACACTGGATGGTGTAGATTCTGACTGGCAAACAACACAGATGCTCTGCAACTGCTACAACTCTGCTCTGCAAATTGCATAGAAGTTATAAGTAAAAAAACCCAGTAAGTGTATCAATTTTCCAGCCACACTTAAGTATTCTGTATTGCTGTAGGCTATACCAGCCCTGCTAACGTGGGATAAGCACACGGAAACATTCCCAAGTTCACTCACACTCTGCCTCGCTCGAGTTTAATTATCAATGGTTTTGAGCAGAACTGTCTTTAGAATTTTAACCAGTACAGTCAAAGCTGAATGTGTTGCACCTTAAAGTTGATATTCCTTTTTTAAAAAAAAAACAAACAAACCAAAAACGTTATACTGTTTCATCTTAGAATCCTGTACTAAATCCTGTACCAAAACACACCTATGTGGACAGGGAGGAACCAAAAGGGAATAAATTAATGACCTCTCTCACTTCAAACATATGTAATTTGTTTCTATAGTAATTTAAATAACGCACTTATACAAGAAAATCCTATTATTTGGGTTCTGTTAGAAACCAATCACACCATCCTTATATCTTCTTTGCACTCTGTGCATATCCAAACATATACTTTTCAAAAGAACTGTAACCGTGCACAAACATTTTGTTCTAAAACAGACAGATATGCAGTATTTTTTCTCCCATTTCAAATATCCATTTAATTCACATAAGGTAGAGGCACACAAACCAATGTAACATCTACAATGTAATGAATTCAGATTTGTTCTCATGTTCCTGAGGAAAAAGAGCCAATACTAAATGATTCACAAAGCTAAGCAGTGGGAATAACAGACCTATTTAACATTCTAACTTTGTCAAACAACACTGAAACTATTTTGTCTGAAGTGTTCTCAAAATCATGCCTTATTAAGGTTTTCTGTTACTTACATAAAAAGACATTGATTTACAACCTTACAATGTTTGGAGGGTTCCATTTTATCCACTTCTTTAGAGGAACAAAACTGCCAATAGATTGGCTTGAGGTGGGAGAAGCTTTGGCTTTCGTAAAACTTGGCTTGTAATAATTACACTAGCAAACACAGAAATCAATACTGAAGCTGCCTGAATCAACCGTACCTGTCTGCTATTAAATCATGTCCCCAAGTACCTCATCTACCCACCTCCACTCATCTAAACACCTCCAAGGATGGTCACTCAACCACCTCCCTGGGCAGCCTCTGCCAGTGCTTGAGAACCCTTTCTGCGAAGAAATTTTTCCTACTGTCCAATCTAAACTTGATGCCATTCCCTGTTGTCCCGTCACTTGGGAGAAGAGACCAATACCCACCTATCTGCAACCTCCTTTCAGGTAGTTGTAGAGAGCAATAAGGTCTCCCCTCAGCCTCCTCTTCTCAAGGCTTGTTAAACAACCCCAGTTCCCTCAGCTGCTCCTTGTTTTGCAGCCCCCTCATGAGTTTCGTTGCTCTTCTCTGGACACACTCCAGGACCTCAACATCTTTCTTACAGCAAGGAGACATACTGCTTATCTATTCGTAAACATCCCTCTCAAACCATGCCCAGGAACTGTTTGCAAAACTGCTAGTCAGCATCAGCCAAAACTGTACCGTGGCTACACTACACACAGCACAAAGAGTCATGTTCCATTGCCAAGGTCTGGGTCTTGGCCTGGTACTGTTCAATTTAATAGCATAGACAGAAACAGAGGGTCTGAAACCACTTCAAAATGTGTGGATCAGAAGCAGTATAAGTGGTAAATGCTTGGGTTTAGCCATTCTCCATAAGATGTCGGCATAAATACTCTCCAAGTTTCGCTTTTAAGAAAACAGTGGAAGCGGAACCCAGAACGTGAAGAACCAGTCAAAATCCTAACACAGGAATTAAAAGCATATCAGCCACAGGGGCCGTTACACTCCTGTGACCCTATTACAGCAGAATGGGGTTTTGCAGAACATGGCACTTATCGTGACCTATTCTAAACTGGTCAAACAAGCCAAAAAGGCCTTTAATATTTAGCTCAATTGCATTTAAAGAGGCAGAACAGAGATGTTCCCAGTGAGAAAAGGGATTTTTGTCTTTAGTTCAAGCAGTCAAACAAGTTGAGGAAATACACCAGGGATAACCTTTCCAAACTAGAGAGCCATTTAATTTGCCAGAAGCAGTTGTGAGAGGAATTGCACAGAAATCCATTAACAAGAAATGGTACAACTACCTGATGGGAGCAGGGAAAAAAATGCAATTGATTGAAGGACTTACGAAAGTTTCCACATTATAGATACCTATAAATACCAATCCATTATCACTAAACCAGGCATTTAAAACTTCGCCAATTCTAAATGCACTTCCCCTCGCTGAGAGAACACAAACTGAAGGCATTTGGTTCACCGCTGCTTCCACAAAGACAGTGGAACGGTAAATGGTGGCCTAAGGCTGCTGCATTAAACATTAGCACTGGCAAATGAGTAGTAGAAAAAGGTGAAGGTAGTGCACAAGCAGAAGAATTAAGTGCAGTTGTTTTAGCAGCACAAAATGGAGCATAAGTAATCTGTGTCAATTCCTACACCATGTGGGCAGATGCTGCACAATGACTTTGCCAATGGGAAGCCCTAGGTTGCAAAGTAAATACATGTCCAGTTTGGAGAACTGAAGATTGATGGTTATTAGATATACCTAGACAAGTGCCATTTAAACTAGGATAGGTAAAAGACCATGTGAAAATGACCAGCCAGGCACATAATGGAACCAACAGAGAGGTGAATTAGCCAGACTTAAGGAAATGAAAACAGCAGACGTGCCAGATCCCAAGTGGTACTGACTGGGAAAATGATTGCACCATAAATTAGGCTGCATAGGCCAAGAAGCACTTTATTCTGCAGCTCAAAAGGTTAACCTCTAGACAAGAAAACATGAAATCATCTTTGCAGAATGCCCCCAATGTAAATTAAAAGTGCAAACAGATCACCCTGCTAAAGCACCACCCCTACATCTCAAAGAAAGGGAAAACTCCTATGGTCAACACAGCAAATTGATGACATTGGTCCATTTTAAACCTTCCTTGGGAATATCCTAACAGGAGTGGAAGTCATCTCAGGTCTAATTATGGCAACTAAATATTGAAAGGCTAATAGTTAGGAAACCATCAGGGGACTATCCTGTTGGTTTTCATATCTACCAGTTGCTGATATCATCCAAAGTGACAATGGCTCACATTTTCCCAGCAAGAAAGTGCAGGAATGGGCAAAGCAGGAAGATATTCAATGGGTACTTCATACTCTCTACTATTCCCAATAAAATAGGATAGTAGAAAGAGTAAATGGTCAATAAAAAAAGGATACTTAATCCACTCAACACCCACTGGGATATTCAGTTACCTAAAGTAATTCTCTGATTGAATAACCAGTACAAAGTAACAGGGAGCCCAGTCACTCCAATGTTCTTTCTATCAGCACCTTAGGAGCACCTCCATCAGATGTAAAAATATATCCCATTGATCTTCAACGAGGGAAACCCATTAGGGCAGATATACCACAAATTGGCACCACCTCAATGACACTAACAAACCCCTTTGGCCTAGGAAGCAGAAGAAAGCAACAGAGCTAAACATTATGTTAGTACCCGGTGGATCATCCTAGCCACTAACTACAAGGGGTAAGCAGTCCATAAAAATCCCAATAAGACTTGTGTTGTTTTATTGCTTTCAGAAGCAATACCAGGAATGACACCAGCATACCTCCCCTGGAGATCAGATGATTGCTTATCCATTTCGCACAAGTAATTATCAACTGCATGGATGAACTTTGGTCCACACATCAACAAGCCCAATGCACGGGATGGAAACACCCAGTCTTTTGTTTATGCTAATCAATATGTAACTATAGTACATTTTGCACTACACATGTTTAAAATTGATTTGAATACAGGGATATTGGGAAAACCAAGACAAAACCTAACAATGACCGATACTCACAAAACGGTAAAGGCAAATAAAAGTCACCTTGTTTCTGTGACACCAGATGACAAAATCTCTATTGAATGTAATGTAACAAATTATTCAAAGGAAAACACCTGTGTGGTCATCAAAAGAACAAACTCAGATCAAAAGGCAGAGCAAACAGTTTCTCATGCCCCAACTGTATATAAATGTCCTCTTTAATGACACAATTATAGAAGCAGTTACCTGTGGACAGATACAGGAAAAGATAACAGAAATGGACTATCCTTAAAAGTCATGCTAACAACTATTACCAGCCCTCACACTACACCTAGAGCTACCACTCCTGCCTATTAACTTACTCCCTATTTTATTAGGCCCAGAATTGACGAAACTATATATCCACTGATTTCTGAAATTGGACACTATGCTATCAAATCTCCAGGGCTTTTTAATCCATCATAGTCCCTCGAACAAGCAGAGCTATAAATGCAGGTTAATATCTCCTCAATTAAACCTACCTGTTTACCATTCCTAAATACATCCTATACAGGATAGTTAGCATGGTTGCATGGACTAACCTTCACCCCTCCAAAATAAACAAGGAGGGTTGTGACTGGCATCCTAGGAACAGGATTAGGAGTATTAAACAGCATCGATGTTGAAGTTTTAGCAAACAAATTAAGTTTGGCAAAGAGTGATTTGCATAAATTAAAATATCCATTTCAATTTTCTTTCCTGGCTCTGGGAACTAGTCAACGGCTTTTAACCAAAACATCACCTACATGGGAAAGAACTAATGAGAAGGACCACCAATTAATTGTAGATGCACTATAGGTGCAAGAAAGTGAGATCCCCAGGGCCCAGTTCTTCCCTCCTAACAAAATAGAAGTAGTACTTCTATCCTGTAACTGTAGACATATGTATAGCTTTCTCAGTAGCTGCATTAATCTGTGCATTTCCATAGCAGGTCCTAAAACACAGGTAAAAAGCACTGTATCTACTGCAGACCAGGTCCAAAGTTCCAAAGCTCTTTAGTGACTAGAGACCCCGACTTAGAATTTCAGATCTGGCCGAGTCAATGATCTGCAATATTTACAGCAGTACACTGTCAAGACTTTTCCCATTTATTTTGTAAGCTACAAGTAGTTAATGGATACCTAGAGCAGTGCTTTCAAGTGGTTAACAATCTACACACAAACCAAGAAACCAAACATTAATTCATGTAAAGACTAAAAAAATGCTCAAATTATTATATTTGCTCCCAACACCAAACTGCAGTCTGTATATGCTTGTGTGTATTTCTTACCCGGTCACCCTTAACACCAGGTAGGCCTGGAGGACCTGGCAGTCCGGGAAGTCCAATATCACCCTGGGGACCCTGTAAAAATAAGTGAAGGTTATAAACTTACCCAATCTGTTTCAGAATGAACAACTAAAGGTCACACCCTTGCAAGCAGATGGGGCAGAATCTTATTCCCAGAGCAGTCCTAACTTGATGAGAGAGGATTACCTGATGAAAATAGAGCTGATCCAAAATACAGCCCTTTAAGCAGAATCTTATTATGATTTTACTGCAAGCAAACACAACAGAAATGGCTTACAGGGCTTTCCACCCTCCAGTCCCACGACGATAGTCTGGTTCTCCTAAAAATACTTCTTAAGATCTTGTACTGTGTGATTTCTCTGTAACAGCAGGCTCTTTCAGCCAAATCCTCCCCACCTATGCTTCTGACTGTTACTGTGTAAATACTGCTGAAGCACTGGTAAAAGGTGGCATTCATAATCTGCTCCATTCATTAGTTTCACATAGCTGTTAGCAAAAGCCAGCCTTTCACTGCTCCTGTTCCCCGAGTACACACAGCCCACACAGGAGCATGCAACCCAGCTTTGCACATTACAGGATTTATGGTTTTTTAAACAGAAGAAAATGTCCCACATATCTCCATATACTTTGAAACAGTGTTTGCTAATATTAGCCCAGTCACAGAGGACTGAAAAATAAACGCAGCTATTGCTCATTTCAACGTTATTTTCAGTTCCTTGTGTGGATAAATGGGTAAGTGTAGTTCCAGATGATACCTTAACTCCTTGAAACTAAACATGAGCACTGAATATGGAAATAAACTGCTTACCAATTTCCCTGGTAAACCTGGAGGACCCACAGGACCTGGCTCTCCTCTGCTACCCTTAAAGGAAATAAAATGACACCATTACTTCCTGAAATATTTCCTGTGAACAGGAAATATTTTTTTTTTCCCTACTGTTTATTGAATTACACTACTTAACAGTTATCTTTAATCAAGACTTCTATTTATTGGTGAGACAATATCACATGCAATAAAAATAGTGAACCTTCCTGAGAAATGTAAACATATTTAATTAACAATGATATATAATATTCAGTTGTCATTAACTAATTCACTCTGCTGAATGATTATGCACAATTAAATCCCCTTCATGGGATCACACGTGAGAGTTACCTGTCATAAACACAGCTACATCACTAAGACAACTCTAGTGCGCATGCTTAGCTTTAGGATTTGGCTAAGTTTAATCAACTGAACTCCCACATGACCATATACTGAAAAGCCCACGATCCTACATAAACAACAGACAAATGTGAAAGACACATGCAGAAGTCATGCTTAACAAACCCATTTGGTTTAAAGAAAAAGTCTAGACTGTGATAGGGAAGGGTAACCTTTAAAAATCCCTGTTCACAATAGTAATAAATATACATATGCTTCTAACTGGCTTTATATCTTCATTTCAGATGATCACACATTACTGTTAAAACTCCATCCCTTAATGCAGCCACATGAATATGTATTCTGGGTAAACCTGACACTAAGTCAAATTTTCAAAGATTTTGAGTGATCTTCAAACTAAAGTACTTTTCTCAAAAGGGTTTTGTCTCTTATGATTAAAGCTTTCAGAGCAGCATAATAAGTTTTATACATTTACTCTCACATGTACAGATATATACCTGTATGGGTAACTTCAAAAACTGTCCCAACACCAGCCTAAGTGGCACTTCAGACACTTTTCTTACTTTTACTGTGTGAATACATAAGGCGTACTCACTATAAAAGCATGATATAGCATTTCAGATCACAAAATATCAAGAATTTAAATTAACAGATGCGTAAGGAGATAATCTGTTACATGTAACTTAAAAATCTTGAATAAAATCAGATCTAAACATTCTGGTGCTATATTCAACACATTGTTTTAAATATAGATATCTTCTTCATACTAAGAAAAGCATTGTGAGATATTATGACATACACAACAATAAAATAAGATGGCAGAAATGGCCTTCTGCACCAGGTCATAAATGCAGTGACAAATTCTCACACGAGCTTAGGAAAACTAACTCTGAAGTTGAAAAAAAATAATTAGGTATCCTGGAGAGATCAGAGAACCAAACTTAAACAGATTATTCCATTCTTTTCCTTCAAAGTATCCTATGGTGTTAAAATCGCTGTCCTTTTAAAGCACTTTGCATAATTTCTAGAAGCATTTTTTTGTTAAAAAAAAATAAAAAAAATAAAGGCCCCCCAAATCACCTTCATCTTACAACCCAGAAGATGCATAAACCTTTTTGAAAATCTGTATTTAATCACATAATTCTGTAGTACATCTCTGATCTAGAATACTACTGATGCAGGAAAGAGAAGGATTAGAATTATGATCACTGTTAGAAATTCATCTCCTCATACATACCATAACATTCATGTTTGATTGCTATACAGCTATAAAACAAAAGCAATGTCACCTTCCATAGACTTAGAATCATATAATACACCTCTTAAGCATATCAAAGGTTCTGCTGGTCATACAGAACGCAGGGAAACTCTTCCATTTTGTTTTAAATGAAAAAATAAAATCATTTGTCAAATACACACTACAGGCACTTTTTCAAACACCAGTGCTTTTCTAAGGGGGTTAAAAAAGAAGGTTAGTTCACAGAAGACTGGAGTACAAGAGGATAGTACTTCCCATAAACATTGACATAATGTCTGTAAGGACAGACTACTTCAAACTAAGGGCCACCACAGGATCTGGAGAAGTAGTGTTTTAGCAAGAGGGGAACTGTAACCCAAAGAATAGTCAGGAATTCCATTGGCCCATAGTGTAACTTAAAAGACTGTAAAGCTTCCACCAAGTTATATGTGACTGAAATGGCCCTGGGAGAGAAGTCACATTAAGCTAGTTAACTCTTGGTTCCCTTCATAGGAGATGAAGTAAAAAAGTCATCTTGAAATGTCCTTATGTACGCATTTAAGCATCACAAGTCATATCCTAAGCATTTAAAATACATCACAAGTCAAGTCCTAGAAGCATCCACATTTTCTCCACATCCTATAAGAGGGTTTTGATAATAACTGGTTCCGCCATAAACATTCATACTGGGACAGATTAAACCTTCCTCTGTGCTCTAAGTTACTCATAGCAAATAATCAGAACAGAAGGCAGCTTGGCCACGTCCTCAGCCTCTCTTTCTTACATGGCAGCCCTATATATAACACAGTCCATAGCTGCAAGTCACTCACAAATCAATGGGCACGTTGCACCAGTTTTAATAAACAAATAAACAAAAAAGAGAATCCGGATATTTTTATGTGCTTTTGCAACCCTTCAAAATTCCTACTTTTCCTACAGGTGGAAAGTTTTGAAATGGAAAGTAACTACTTTGGTGTAGAGTGCACTGGCTTGAACTTTCCTGGCCAACAATGTAGGGAGGCAGCATGCAGACTCCCATTGATACAAGAAGTAGTTACTATTACAAAAAGTGGAATATTTTGTTATTTAAGCTAAAGTAAAGTTTCATCTAAGTAATTGTGTTCTTTGAAAGTCAGATAGAATGTCCTGCTAATTGCATGTTTTCTTTTAAAATGGTGGATTTTTCCCAGACATTGTTCGTTCTTTGAAGATGATAACATCTTGTGTGACCTATGATCTGTGCTGAACGGCTGTGTCTTCTTCTCTAATCACCTCTGTTTGGACTTTGCTGTCTTAAAGGCAAGGTCAAGTAGAGAGCTGGAGCCAGCTCCAAATTAGCAAGAGTTTTGACTGTTGCAAAGTTTCATAATAACATTAAAATTAGACCTTGGAAAGGAATAGAATATGCATAAGATTTCTGGGAAAATTTATACATATGGATGTAAGTGGGAAATAGATTCTGTAACCAGCTGTTGTCTCATTACTCATGATTGATGGAGACTACTCCCTCATGCTGCCCAGGCCTGATAAAGGATGTCTGCTTTCTAAAACTCAAAAACAAATCTTAGAGAGTTTTATTTTGGTGGTTTTGGTATCACCACCACAATTGGCCTCTGAAGTACTTTAAAGCACGGCCACTGTATAGAGATTGTTTCAGCCAATGATGCTAGAGAGCCTGGACCAAAAGCATATTCAGGACTGCTCCAGCACCTTTACAGTACAAGCAATTGGCTTCTGCTAGGTATCCATTGTTGGACATTCAAGTACTGCTGAAGACAAGGTCATTCTCTCAAGGACAGCAAGGAGCACGTGAAATGGTAGGGTATGAACTGGTGGTACAGCACCAAAGTACCGAACAATACCAGGATGTAGTCTTTCCACAACTGATGCGCTGTGTTGTGGTTAATAACAAAATCTACCTTCCTTTTGTCTCAAGGCAGGATTGCTGGACCACTCAGTACGTTCAAGTGAGGATGTCATGTCTCTCTAGTGGTGCTGTTAGATCTCAACTCTTATGCAGAATTCCCACAGGCAGTTACACAATGCATTCTTTCGTTAAAACTATTTCTTCTACTGGTTTATTGATTACCTGTTGACCAATTGATCCTATTAAGGATGCCTCTGTTAATGGAACAATAACAAGATTGAGAATATTCCTCAAGTAATTTGCATCTCACTTATCAGCCCAGATAATTGAAATACTATTTAGAATCTCTTGATAGGCAATTCACAGTGTATACTGTAATAAACTCTCCTCTACTGAATAATTTTGTTTTTATAAAACATATCATGCCAATTTTTAGTATATTCAATTGCCTAGCTATAGAGAATCAGGAATAAATTTTGGAACGGACTTTTTAAACTTAGTATTCCAAAATGTTTTGCAAAATGTAACCCATTTATTGTTTATAGGCTTGAGAGGCTTTAACTTATCACAATATTTTTATCCCAAATCTCAGAAGAATTCTTAATTTAAGTCCAAGGATTTATACATGGAAGCACCAACAAGAGTCTTTGTTTGACCTTAAATACAACACTAAAAATCACCTAAACTATAATATATTATTTGCTAGAAGAGTAAATATGCAGCAAACTTTCTCCGAGATTTTAAATGTACCTTTGTACCTTTCTCAGCGCAATAATTATAACTGTATTGCTCAGGATAATGGTAAGAGATAGTTAAGAGGAAGGTACATCGCACACTATGCCTATGCCATGCTTTGGACACAAGCAGCAGCCCAGTACCTGTCATTCTGTGATATTGTAGCCAAGTATAAAGGACAGAGCCCTTTCATACTGGCCACACCTATAGCGTTAACTGAAGTCTAGAACAGCTTTAGTACACTAACTCCATAACAAGTGCATTTTTTTACCCAGGTTACTGTCTACACTGCTTAGGAGAAGCCAACATTGGGATATCTGCTAACATCCAGAGGTCTAGCAGGCCCAAAACTCAAAGGAAATTCTTGTTGGAGGTGGAGTGGTAAAGAGTGATGTAGCAGGCAGGAATGTGAGCATGCAGTTTGGAAAAACAGGTGTAGATAGTTTGAGAACTGGAGAGACTTGGAGATGCTAATGAGGTTTGGCTGTGATTTATAGTCCATGAGAGAGGAGAAAGTGCTACTCTGCACACACTATGCTGCAGAATTGTTTAAGGTCAGAAAGTTTAGTCACATCCATCACAAGACTTAGGTTTAGCAGATAAAAAAACATACCCTGGCAGGATGGAAATTAACTTTGTTCTTTTGACTCTGCTATAGACTGTGCAACGCTAACTCCTTTAGCTGTATCTTAAGTGTAAATGTTGATTACCCATTTGTGGAACCCCTCTGAAACTGTATGTATACAAAACACATTCACTTATACCTAAACATACCATATAAACTGGGAAAAGGACATTTCATCCTATCGCACTGCCAATGCCACTAACACCAGCCATGGAAAATGACCCATTATTTCAGTTGAAGTCATGTACAAAGACAATGACTAAAAAATGAGGTTTTAGTTATAAATCTTAGGGTAACACTTCAGGGTAAGACAAATGCAACTTTAAAGACTCAGAAAATTATTTAGCTGAAAGCAACTTAAGATGCTGAAAACAGTATTCTCATCTGACTTCAGGCTGCCTGACATTTTAGAACCAAATACAAGGTAGTCTCCAGGCTCTCTCTATATAATAAGCAGAGAGATAAAGGTACTTCCAGGGAGCAACTCAGCACAACCAACCTGAGCCTCTCAGAAGTCTCTCAGAGGGGTTACGTTATGAAATCTTAGGCAGCCAGATACTTAACCTTTGCTGCTAATGTTAGGAAAACATGTATTTCATAGTAAATCCTTAACAACATATATATGCTGGCCTGCGTATACATCATTTTCTCAATTTGCTGGGCAAGCATTGAACTTTAAGTTAAATGGTTACTTAAATGTTCAAGCTCTCTTTACTGTAAAACCATAAGATAGAATGGATATTCTCCAAATGTTAGTAATTTAAAGGATAAATAGCCAAGGAAAAACAAGGAATCAAAAAAGCAGGGGCAAGGGTATTTGCTGCAGACACAACATGAAAAATTAACTCAAAAAATTAACTCTCCCTAAATCTCACCAAATATGAAAGAAAATGGTTAAGCAGCTTAGGGAGCAGGGCTAAATTCCACTGATTAGGAATGACACTGATGTTTGAGAATTGCTTCCTTTGGGCCACCTGCCATGATGACTGGCTTAGAAAGATTTAAATCACAAATGAGTTTGGTAATTGCTTGGATCAGCTAGCATACATGAAGCAAACATAAGATTAACAGAAAAAAAGAAAAACCACCCAAACAGTTAAAGTGGAATGCAGAATATGCTTGATTTAGAAACAAAAGACAAAATTTCCATGTTGCTCCAGTTATTTTTCTGTTTCACTGAACAGATGAACAGTAAACTAAATAAATGAAAGTACAACTGTTTTTCTTCTGCTTAGGTACCAACTTGAGTTTTCTACGGAAAAGCAATGATAGACTAAAATGGTACTTCTGAAAGTAATTTTCTTCTAGGGAGATTTATCAGCAGTGAGGTAAGAGTCTTTCAACACATGAGTATGCCTATTTTTAATTAGAGTTAGTTATCTTGTTTTCAACAATCTAATATCTTCCCGGTGAAAGTGTTTGGTTACAAAACTTTGGTCAAAAACTATCAACTGTTAAAGTTATGACAAAATTTCAAAATCTGGAAAAAAACACCCAAAAATATACACAAGAAAATTTCTCTCTAGAGCAATTAGAAAAGCTTTTCTCAACTTCTTTTATAACTTTCTGGTTTTAGAAGTTTGAAAATCATGGCAGAATTATTCAACTGGCAGATTTTTATTTTCCTGGAAATGGAAGAGTCCTAAAAGCTGAGGTTTAAATGTATCTACTACATGTACACGAGTCAGAAGAAAGAGAAAACACTTTTTATTCTGCCCTGAAAATAAATACAACCTCAACTTGGACCAAAATCCATTGGTTCAGTAATCTAATCCTGTGTCCTGCCAGAACAAAAAATTCTGATCATTCCAGTCTCCTGGACAAAAGTAACGTTTTTTTCAGTGTTCCCAAAAGTAAAACAGAAAGCCATTCCAGTCCAACATTGCCTGTATTCTGGAACAGAAGGAAGTTAGTTACTCTAAGAACTAAGAACATAGTTACTCTTCATAGCTTTAGAGGAAATATAGATGAGAAGTAGGTTACCGGTTTATGTTCTATATGCAAACTTACTCTATGAACAATAATTTACTTCCTTCCTCCATTTTGTATTGACCAAAAGTTTTCTTTCCATGTTTTTATTCTAATGTTGGCGTTTTCCATAATGAGTGCACTTTATAGAGAAAATAAAGGCAAGATACCCCAACGTCTTGCTGGTTTCTAGAGTGCTAAACAGAAAAATCATGGGATTTAATCTACGTATTTCTTTCTGACTAGAGGGCTACTAATAATTAACCTTGTGTGTCAACTCCTGTTCTATGGACTGATGATTTTGTAAATTCATGCTCACATTGAAAGAATTAAAAGCATAGTTTAGCAGATTACAGTGGATTATCAAAGTGGGCAATTACTTTGGTCTGATTCAATTATAATTCTTATTCCTGTTGCAAGTATACAAAGTAACAGCTCAAGAAGAACAGGGCTGAAAACAGTTTCTAATGCACCCAACACTTTCAAACACAAACAACAAAAACAAATGCTTGCAAATTGGGTATTTGGGAGGCTGAAGGTATCTGTATTCCATCCTAGTAAGCATATCCTCATAAAGTTCCCTTTTTATATCATTTATAGGTAGCTGCAGACACAGCACTCATACAAATATTCAGTCTGAAATAAATGTGATCTCATGAATTACTGCATCTAGCACACGATAACGAAAAGCACAGAAGAAAACAAAAGAAAATGAGGTCTGTTACTTGTCTGCCTGCTGCCGTATGTTTAGGAGTTAATTCAGAGAAGATATTCCTGACCCATGAAACCACACTACAAATATATCCCTACCAGAAACTCTGTAAGCCCTGTATGAGGATAACCCTACAACTGCACGAGTAAAACTGTTACGTCACTGTATGATAGCAGAGACTCATGAAATTCCGGGACAGTATCCCTTAGGGTTATCAGTCAAGCCAAGACAGAAGCTTGCAAAAGCAATTGGTTACAGACTCTGGAGCTTTGTCAACATGATCAGACTGAATTTTGGGATATGCAAATTTTCTTCAAATCGCTGACCCTCTCATCCCTCACCAAATGATTAACAGCAAAAGGAAATTAGATCAGTCTTATGTAACTTCAGTCCATGACAGGTCCACTCTAGGGGGAATCAGAAATCTGTATCCAGCAGCTCTCTAGTACGCCAAGGATGCCTCAGGAACAGCCCTCCTTTGTCTTCCAACACTAAGCCTTTTGTAATCGGTTCCCTTAGCACATTTATTTCCTGCAGGAGCTACCTGCCCAGCAACGATTTCTACAGTTTTCTGAACCTTTCTAGTATTAAGGAAAATCTCCAGTGAAAAACTACATCATCAGTGTTTCCAAATAGAGATAAATGCTACGTTTCACATCACTATAGCTACATTACTAATACCAACCAGAAAGGGCCAAGGCACAGGCCTGAGCAGCATCCCACCACCCTACATGATATAATGGTTCACGTGCTTTTGTCCCGGGTGAACTGGACTTTCCTAGATAACACCCAAGAACAGTCTGGGAACACAGGCAAGAGTCTGTTCCCCATCTGCAACTTGATTGCACCCAGCCTGATCATAGACATGAGGAGTATTAGGGGAGTTTAGCAATACGAAGACAAACTGTGCCATGCCAGAGGGGCTAAGGACAGTCTCTAGCCATTTTCTTTACGAGGTAAGGCAGACCGCTTCCTTTCCTCCATACCTTGCCTCACTGTTCACATTACGTGCATTAGAAATAGGTCCTAGCCAAAAAGATGCATCTTCTAGCCACTTAATCCAAAGTTCAAGAGTTTGCAATATACAGCTTAAGTTTCTTTAAGAGGGTGAAACAGTTAAAGAAAGGAGCAAATGATCTCCTGCCAGCTAGTGAATTCAAGCTTTTCAGTGCCAGCAGCGGGAGTTACAGTGGAAGAACAGGAGTTTGGTTCCAGCTTTTTGTCACAAACCACTCTCTATCCCTCTGTTTGGGCTTTTACCAGAAGAATATAAACAAAGGTTTAAAATTTTATTCAACACCAAAGGCAGAAACACTCACAGGACACGTTTCTGGATTTCTCTGTGCGATGATGGACAATAACCTGGCACAGAAGGGGGTTAAATAACACCTAATATTTACCTTAAAAATTAGCACTTGAGCCCAATAATATTTTTACCTTATGGTTAGCTTCAGCAGCAATAACTTGACACAATGCAGTATTGCCTACGTTCATTTAGAAATTTATTCGATACTCACTGGTGGTCCCAGGGGTCCTGTTGGACCTGCTTCTCCCTCTGGTCCTCGTTCACCCTGTTTTGGGGACAGGAAAAATGCAACAAATATGAAAAGTAACCTTTTGCACAATGCAAAACTTTACATTTTTCTAGATCTTTTGAATAATATTAATGATCCTACCGTTTTACCAGAATTTCCCATCAAACCTGGCGCTCCAGGGGGACCTCTATTGCCCTGTGGGACAAAACATGATAAATATCAGCCAAGCTAATATTCCACATTACTGTTTCATTTTAAAATATAAAAACAAACAAATCAATAATGTCTAAAAATGTTTCAGTCTGTATTAATTTTTTAACTTCCACCTTTATTTTTGGTTTTCACTTATTTTTCACCTAATTCCTTCTATCTAACTTTTCAGAACTCAGATTTCAGTTCTTTTGATGTTTAAGTACTGACAAATCCCAAACAGACTTAATTACTGCTCTCAAATCAAAGGAAAACATCAATATTACCACGTAATTTCAGAAGAAATTCACATCTCAGTCTAGCTTTCTTTTTCAGATTACTTGGAACTAAACTCAAACATTATTGTCTGAAACATTCCATAGTTTTGATCATACAATACTTTTTTAAACTTAATTGCAATTGATACTGCAATTTGGTGGTACATAAATATAGATGACAACCTCTGTGATTCAATAAATTTAGGGAAGCTACAAATATTATCCTTATTATGAGATGTCTCCTTCAAACGTGGTGAGGTACCTATGTCACATATCTCCTCTAGCAATGACTTCCATAACTTTAAAAGCAAATGGCTTTTTTTTGATACCATTTAATGCCTGAAATGATGAAATGAACATATGATGCAGCAAAAGAACCATGAAAAAGCACAGATTTAGAGTTGATAAATGAGTATTTTTCATTCTTTCAACCAAAGCCTTGTCTCATACCACAACAAAAGTAGATTTATTTTCACTGAATACTCTAGAACTTGTTAAGGAGGAATACAGTATTGTAAGAAAGTCAATACTCAAGATTATTTACCTTCGGGCCAGGAATGCCTTTCACACCTGGGGAGCCTGGTAAACCCTGAAAGAAGTAACATTTACGGTGTTTATTTGTTGTTAAGAGGACTAGAAATGGTGTTAAAAAAAACACATTTTGTCATGTTAAAGTCCTTCTAGTCCTTTTACTCTATGTTGAAGCACTTTAATCCAATAATGGACCAAGCTTGAATTCTTTCTATTTACAAAGTAACAGATTCCTACTTCATAAATTGGCAAAAGGAGCAAGAAAAAGTAAGGAGTTGTGGCTTTTTCTGGCTTAGACTAGAAACAGATTCTGGGTCTCAGTACCCTTAGACTAGAGACAGAAAGTTTAACAGATACTTTTTCTCTACATTTCATACCCTCTTCACTTTCGTGCAACAGCATTTACCAAATTTTTTTCCAACCTTAAGAGCTCACTTCGTATTACAATTTTACTTCCAGTTCTAATACAGCTCCTTCACTATATCCTCACAGCAATTACTCCTATAACACAGTGTTTAAAAGAAATTTCCATTTAGCTTTTGACAATTGGAACATTTTTCAAACTTATTCAGTCAGTGTGTGAGGATTACCTTCTTAGAGTTCTTAGATTCCCTGTACCTTCACCATAGGGGACACACTAGAAAACCCCCCTGCCCCCAGAAAGAAGTATGAGCGTGATGCATTCCAGATGTTCTGAGCAAGCAGAATTTCAGAAGGAGATGATTGTTCACGTAAGGCATGTTAGACTAGCAGGTCAGCTCTTCCAGCTCACCCTGGGAATAGGTTTGGCTGTAGTCAGTACGAGACCAGCTCTAATTGTGGGGTCACATAATAACATCCACAGGGTTTCAGATATGAGAAACGCTAAAAGAATGGCAAACTGGCCACAAACATTTTGTAAGATGGAGTTCCTCTCTACAGTACCATGAGGAGATGTAGGCTTCAGTGCAAAAGGTTTGGATACACATAGCAGAATTTCCGCTTGCATTACACACACTCTTTCTAGGTGTTTTGCTTAGGTTTTCACTTTAATGATTCCAACATTAGCATCAAACTAACATATATATGGCTTTTCTGTGCTTTGAACTGAGCCTAACTTTCAAAGATAAAACAACAGATACTTACTGGGAGCCCCTGAAGCCCTGCCTCACCTGGAGCTCCAGGTTTGCCTGGTTCACCCTGGAAAACATTTTAAGTTGTAATTAATGCAAATCAAATAAAACAGGAAATTCTATTTCTGGAACAAAGAGCTGGAGTACTTTTGGATCCGTAGGATGGGAAAGTTCATTCAGTCACCCTTATAATGCACATAACGCCAGAGCCAGCAGCACAATAAAAAGCCACAAATGAGTTAATAAATGCAGGGCACTACTAAAGCTCAGATATACGCCAGTTCTGCCTTACTTTTGCTCCAGGCATTCCAGGGATCCCTTCCCGACCATCGACTCCTGGTAAGCCCTTGAAAGAAACAAACAAACAAAAAAATAATTAATGTGTTGTTAGAGAGATTTCACCCAAGGACTCTGACATACAAATAAGCATGGCATGAAGCAAATGAAGAGATGAAAAATACATACAGGCTCTCCTTTAGGCCCAGGGAGACCATTTATTCCTCTCGAACCTTGGGGGCCCTAAGAATAATAATAATTATTAAAAATTAAGACAAACACATTGAAATGAGAAATGCAAAGAATGTCAATGCATACTAATTCAGATATGCATTACTTTGAGAATACCAATTACACTGTATGTGTATATAAGTACCAATGCTTGCAAGTCAACAGGAGTTTAAATTTGTCTGTGCTCACCCTTTCTCCCTTTGGACCTGCCTCTCCCAGTGGACCTCTCTGTCCTTGATCCCCCTAAAAGAAAAAAAAAGATTATTTTAGCAATAAAATCAGAATAAACTTACTTGCATTTATTAGCTAAAACCTCCAGTAAATCAACAATAGTACAATTCACAGACATCCTAAACTCACACTACATTTTAAAATGCAATTTCCTAAAACTGTGGCTGACAGCTAACTGCCCTTTACAGGTTTTGTTTTAATGAATGAATAATTTCCAGTTTAAAATCTGAAAAATTCCAAGCCACTTTAGTGCACAGTAGCACACAGCATATTATTGCTACTTCTTTGAAGAGGCTAAAATGTGTTAATCTACCCTGTAATCCCTTGGGGACAGTAAGAGATTCTGGAATTAACATCACTGTCATATCATTTATTCACTTGCGGGAAATCTATGGATTGGACTTACTGTCTAACTGGGTGGGCCCTGGGAAGTGTTTGTCTAAAGGACACTCTACTTACAGGTGCACCAGGAAGACCTTGTGGACCAGGATCACCATCAAGCCCACGAGCTCCCTACAAAACAAGGAGATAACAAGATATTAAAATTAAGTGCTGAAACACTAACAACTTATGCTCCTTCCTGGCTTGCTGGGAGTTGCAAATTCTCTACATCTGATGGGTTTTTTACAGCTTTAGTAAAAAAAAAAAAACCAATATGGACAAACTTTTTTGAACATATCTTGGGTTTTTTTGTGGAGTTATGAAAGCAAATATTTTTTAACTATGGCAAAATATAATTCAAAACTTACATCTAGTTCATTCTCTAAAAAAATCATCATTAGACAGCGAGGAGGTAGACCTTTTCATGCTACTTCAGAAGATGTCTGTGTGTCCCTTAATACCACTGTATCCTTCACCACATAATCGAATAGCATCAAAATCTGAACAGAAATCAACAAGTGCAGCACAGCTATTTTTCAAAGAAACAATGCAATTGCTACCTTGTAAGTGATTTTAAATGGAGACAAAAAAAAAATGTTTTCAAAATCATTTACAGAGAATAAGGAACTCCTTTGCCAAACAGATAATAGTAAATAGTTCAAACAGACAAAAAAGCATAAAAATGTAGGCAAATAACTAAGAAGACTGAGAAGATACAAAGGCCGGAAAAGCAAAGTAGGACAGTAATAACTTAGCAAATGTGTCTGAGAGGGCAGGAAGAATTATTTATTAGAAGATGCATAATCAGGACAAAGTTGAAGTTGTTTCTGAATATGGATAAGGTTTCTGTAATTTCATTTCCGGAGAAGGAGACAACAGCACGATGCAACACGTTACTCCTCCCTTACACTTAGTAAGATCCTAAGTATAGAAATGTAACAGTCAGTTTTGAAATAACACTTAGAAACACTTTGATAAAGAACAGGAAAACTACCCAGAAAAGTCAGAGCCCATGTAAACATGAATCCCACTGGCAGCAATTTAAGAGGCAAAAGTTGCAAGAGACAGAAAGAATGGAAAAAGAACAAACTCTCAATAAAAAGTCCTAACACAACTGAGATAGAGGAAGGAAAAGGCTTCAGGAAGATAAAAATCTTGCAATTGTTAATAAATTTTAGCTTTAAATAAAATAAGCTATAGTTTATAACTGCTATAACTTGTACCTTGCTAACTACATACTTGCATACATGCTGAACTACTATAAATCCAAGGATCACAGGGAAAGGTGTGAAAAGTAGGTGTATTTCATCAATCAGAAGGACCAAGCTGCCTTTCTTCCTAACAAAAAGTACAGTAACTATGGAAATACAGCTGGCAGGAGAGAGAAAATGCAGGAGGAAAAAAAGAAGAAATTTTAATAAGTTTTAAAAGCATTCAGAAATGTACATTTTCTTTATCTAAGACATTTTATAGAAAGAAAAGTTAATACTCACTTTGGTACCTTTAGGTCCCACTATACCAGTTATACCTCTGATACCTAGGATGCCCTGCAAATGAAAAGTATATTCAAATTATGCTTAAATCTTTTCATCAAAATTGTCCTAGTTTTCAGACAGAAGAGTCAGAGTTCTACATGCTTTTTTTCTGCCTACTTCTGCATTAGAATATTTAATTTATATGGTAATTTGATATTTTACAAAGTTAAGGCTTTTTAAAAGAACAACAAAACTATCAGATTGAATGCTACAACCATAAATATTCCTTAAGGATTGAAAAACCCAGTGATTTCTCTTCTTGATTACCGCAGAGTTGAAGCATTCTCCTTGTGCAGCCTGTGAGAGGAATACGTAAAGACCAGGCTTAAACAAGTGCTGTCTAAAGTTGAATATAGGAGAATGTAGGAGAAAGGTACCATTAGACTTCATAGAACTTTAGAGGCAGACAAAATTGGGGAAGGTTTTTGAGGATGCAAGTGCTAAGTTTATATGACTGCCACACCTGAGAGGCTGGACTGCGTAAGACACCCTAGTGCAGCAGGCAATATCATTAACTATCATCACCTCCCCTCAAAATAGTCTCATGGCTTCAATTTTATCCTCTTCTTGAGATACTGAAACTACATGACAGGTCTCTCTGCAGAGAGACCAAACCCCTAGCCAGAATGTGTTTCTCCTGCAACAAGAAGAATGCACAATGTTATTGAAACAGCTACAGGCACTCCAATGCAGCATAGGCAATCCTACTCCTTGACCAGACTCTAGACAGGCAGACGTTTTACTTGCTCCCAATAAAGTTAAATGGAATCATGCACAGAACAGTTAAAGTCTCATCAGCCCAATCCACAAGAAAAATCAAGACAATGCATCATTGAGTACAGCAGTCCAGCAAGGGAGAGACAGTCTAATTCCAAGATTACAGACCGAAGGAGGCGTGTTGCTGTACCTAATTTCTATCAAAAGCAACACCTCTCCCAGAAGTGACTATCTTAAGTGAGTTCTCTTGCCAATGCATTGCAGAAAAGTGTCGGATTGCAGCTGCTGCTGTGGGGAGTAGATTCCTAACACCTTCTATGGACGCAAGCCTTACATTTGTTTATGTAAGAAACATACAGGAAAATACAACACACTCTACAGCCTCTCCTTCTGCTCCTCTAAAGCACTGTCTATCCTCTTTTCCATAAGCTGTCTATCTGGCATCACCTTCACCATATTATGAATCCTACATTTTAATAAAAACCAATTATTTTAAAGCTTATGTATAAGGTCATCAGCTGGTGAAACCGTGAAGGGAAACGAGTAAGGGAAAGGAAAGTCGATCTCAAATTGGTTTTTAATTCTACTGTGTTATTACACAGTGACTGAAGAACTTTACCAAACCGAATTACATGAATTGTCCCCACAGGCCCTTCAGACAGCAGAAGCTGTATTTTACACAAGTATAATACTTCTGCATCAGAGCACCAGGGATATTATTTTCAGCATCCAACATAAGAAAGATTTCACTCTTTCTTTTACTTAGTGTCTGTTTTTTCTTTATCCTTCTCTACTCCTAATCCAGAGGTTTATGTCATTTCACATTCATAGAAAATTCTGTAATTTAGGATTTGGAAGTCATGTGAATCAAGGCAAGAATCAATGGCATTAAAGAAAGGGTTTCACATCTTTGTAAAAAAGAATAAAACCACATCAGGAAATCAACTAAAGCAATTAAACGTGTTACCACTATAGCTATTTCTCTTACTTAGAATGACTCCTTTTTATCCTGTTCCCTACTGCCAGTTCAGCTGTGGTAACCGTTAAGAACAGCTCCTCATAAGGAAACAAGCTGAGGAGGTATGTGCCAGAACAAAGAAGCCAAGTGAAGGAGGACAAGAAGATAACTCCAATGCCATAGGTGTGATTGAAGGATGCTTCTTTTGAATGCAAAAAGGAAAAAAAAAAAATTAAGGAAAAAAAAAAAATCTGTTCTACTTCCTCCTCAAGTCTTTGCTAAGCCTGAATTCCACAGCTAACCATGTTTCAAACAAACATTAGCTTTGCAAAGGTGAAGTCAGAGTCACCCAAATTATGGAAAGGAAGGTCAAGGAAAAACAACTCCACGACCACCACTAGCTGCACATTCTAAGCATAACAAAAAATTTAGGACATCTACATTTTAAAGTAAGCCTCTCCACAGAACTATAAAACTTTGAGCCAAGGACTAAAGTAGCTTTTTAGAGGGACTTAAATAATTCTACTTTCACTCAGAGATAATGTGACAGAATAAAGAGAAAGGAGATTGTATAATATCTGTTTTCTTACAATAAGAAGAAAATAAGATATGAAATAATAAAGCAAATGGGTAACACTATTTAAGAGGAAATACTTTACTGGAGGGCCTTGAGCTCCCACTTCACCAATGGGTCCTTGGTCTCCTTCTTCGCCCTGGGAAAGCAAAAGGAATACATCTGTAGCTAATCCACACCATGCATATTGCTTTCTCATTGCAGGAGGTACATTTACTGCTTCCTGTTTTCTGACACCACATCCTGCTTGAATAAAAATCTAAATGAAGTCACACTACTTCGTCAGAACATAGTTGAATGGAATGTCAACCAAAACAAGTATCTATCAGTCAAAAGGGTAATTTCAAAGCAACCCCAGTATGAAGAATGATAATGATATTTTAATCTGCTGTTCCTTTGTTTATTGGTGTTAATCTCTTTAAATTTTCTTATTCTTTCAGACTAGAAGTGTAATGAAGGTGTACTCATATATGGAAATGGACTGGACACACTAGTAGCTCTGCATCACAATGCTTTTTTGAAAATTAATGTGGTAAAATGCCTTATCTGGTCTAACTGCTATTTGATTAGATAATAACCTCTCTCATGCAATGATATTGCGCACTAATGGAACAGTATTTACTGCCAGTTTAATTTGCAAAAAAGGAATACTGGAGCATAAAACAACTGTTCCACATCCAGGAAAAAAATAAGCAAGGTGTTCCTAATCAATTAATATTCTTTTTGATATGCTTAGGAATAGAGAGCAGGGCTTTTTAAAAAAAAAAAACAAAAGCGACAAAATT
This sequence comes from Cuculus canorus, assembly GCF_017976375.1. Lineage (NCBI taxonomy): Eukaryota > Metazoa > Chordata > Aves > Cuculiformes > Cuculidae > Cuculus > Cuculus canorus. The sequence continues at coordinate 14,577,009 of NC_071403.1, forward strand.
TTTTCCAACTTTTTTCCTCCAGCTTGAAGCAAAGAGCAAGGCAGTTCAAATCTCATATTTTCTTACAGCTATTTCAATATTAAACAAGATTAATTCAAATGAAACACTTTAAAGGATTTCACACTTCAGTCTCCAAACTGAATTAGATTTAGTCTCTTTACTATAGTAATAATCTTTCTTTGCATGTGAACTTGTACTATGTCCTTTCCCTCTTAAATACGTTTTTCCTCTCATTCTTTCTGTTACCACTCATCTGTACCACAGAACAATTTGGTAAATCCATATAGTTCTTCTGCATTTAAGAATTTGGAAGCTTTCCAATTATAAATTTTACTTCAATTTTTGGCATGGGTTCCATAATAATTAAATTGAATGATCAAAATAAAGAGCAAGAGAAGTATGACTCCTGCATCATAATAAATACAGAGTACAGCTGAATAAAGAAGAAAGATGTGCCTTGGTTACTCTGGAGCATTATGATATGTAGTATATCTTCATACATTCCAGTAAAAGAGTTAATAGGTCTAACTAAATATAATACTGTTCTTGAAGCAGAGGCGAAACTACTATTAGCTTCCTAAAAACATCAGCAGATTTTCCTTTTTACCTTATAACCTTGTTTTCCTGGTTCACCAGACTCTCCTTTTGAACCTTTCTGGCCCTAAAATAAATGTAAAAAACCAAAATAAATACATAATTAGAGATTATTAAAAAATAAAATAGTGACTTTTCCAAAACAGACACAAACTCCTAAGAACTACCTTGCTGTTCCCTCTGCAATCCCCATTCACCAATGCTTCCTCACTTATCTAGTTAACAACTCATATTAGGTACCATGTTCAAAGACATCTGGTCCTGGATCTTAAAAGGCTGTATTCCTAGCAAGTTAGTATTTCTTCTTATATTACCCCATAACAAATTTCTCAGGCCAACAGCATTCCTAGAAACCAGCAAAGAATACATTAAAAAAAACCCTTACGATAAAATGGGACTCAAAAAGCATTCATTTTGATTTAGCATGTTATCCCACCTATCCCAAGAAGAGAGAAAGAAGGAAAAAAAGACTATGGATTTGGGTCAATATTTATGAGTTTCTGAAGTCAGACTGAAAATGGTCCAGAAAGTGAACGAAGCAATTCTTCACATGCTCTAATCCTTTCAGAACCACACATAAATTTTACCCTGAAGATTACAGCAGCAGTAAGAGATATCAACAATGAGAAGTTATTTTGACAGTCAAGAGTTGAAATAGCCATAAGCATCCACACTGACAGAACGTTTTTTGGAATTAACGGTGAACTGCCCTTCTGTCAAGCCAGGAATTACCTTCCTTATTGCTTTGAGACAGAATCTCTGTAAGGAACACTTGAACAAACAGACTCTCTTACCTTCATTCCCATTAAGCCAGCATGTCCGGGGCGGCCAGGTGGACAAGCACTAGGACACTGGAGAAACATCCACAGGGTTAGTACCACGTAGGTTGAATAAGGTTGTCTGAGATTATTTAAAACAAAACTAGGGGGGGGGTGGGAAGCATTGTCAACTATCTTACCAATGGGTCACCATCTTGCAGGCCAATTGTTCCCTACATTAAATGAAATTAATCGAAGTTAGTAAAAGGGAAATACCCAGACCTCACTCATTAGACAATATAGTCATTAGACAAAACAGCAAATAGTGTTATCCGAGGTTGGAATCACAATTATAATAAAGAAAAGGTCTCTGACATGAAAAGCACCTAAACTGTAGGACTTTGTGGTAGGAACGCTGGTGCCTGCAAAATCCTGCCCTCTAACTTAGATCAACTTTTCTGAAAAACAAAATAGTTCTTTCCTTTTTTAAGCTAGAACACATTTCTATTTAATGCAGAGCAAATACACACGAACTGCATGAATTTCAAACAGAATCCAAAATGATTTCTGTAATGCGGATAATTCACTTTTCCAGCTTACTACTATTCAGCAAAAGACTCGGATCTTAACAGAGAAAACAATCTTTTCCACACCACAAGTGCTAAACCCATTTGGACTGAGCCTGCCCCTGGTTGTCCTGTATATGCCACATGATGGCACTCAAGATAACCTGGCATTGCTCCATAATCTTCCCTGGCACCACAGTCAGGCTGACATGCCTGTAGTTCCCTGGATCCTCCTTCCAGCTCTTCTTCTAAATGAGTGTCACATTTGCTGATCTCCAGTCAAGTGGGACCTCCCCAGTCAGCCAGAACTGCTGTTAAATGATTAAAAGTGGTTTGGTGAACACTTTGTCAGCTCGCTCAGAACTCTTAGGTGGATCCCATCCAGCTACATAGACTTGTGTGTGTCTACATGGTGTAACATGCTCCTAACCATTTCCGCCTGTATTATGGGGGCTCCATTCTGCTCCCCATCCCTGTCTCCCAGCGCAGGGAGCTGGATACCCAGAGAACAACTGGTCTTACTACTAAAGACCAAGGCAAAGAAGGCATAAGTACCTCAGTCTTTTCCTCATCCTCTGTCACTAAGTTTTCATCCACATCCAATAAAGGATGGAGATTCTCCTCAGCCTTCCTTTTGCCGCTAATGTATTTATAGAAACATTTTTTATTGTCTTTTATGGCAGCAGCCAGATTAAGTTCTAGTTGGGCTTTGGCTCTTCTAATTTTCTCCCAGCATAACCCCACAACACCCTTGTAGTCCTCCTGAGGACTTAATGGAAGCTCTCAGGAGCCTTAAGAGGCACAACAGGGAGAAATACAATTTCCTTTAAAGCCCAGTGAAAGGGACCACATTGTTTCAGCAAAAATAGTCAAAGACAAAGGCATAACACACACCCCTCCTTCCACGAGGCTCAAAGATAGCCATTCCCCTAGAGAAGCAAAGCACTGGCGTTAAAGCTTTCTCTTGTATCTTGCAAGCAGCAGGCTTGGTTGCAAGAAGAGCATTAGAACTTAACCCACCTGGGAGCATATATTTCTGGCTTATGAGTCAAATATGAATTTTTTTCTCCTCCTAACAGAGAAAAGTCTACCTCCGCTGAAGTACTATCGGTGACGTCCAACATAAATTACATTTACAGTAATAATAGAATTCACAGGGAACTTCAAAATCTCTAAAAGTTACAGCTTAAGACCTTTTGCAGAAATGGGAAAAAGTCATAACAAATTACACATTTTGCATTTCAAACTATCTTTTACAACCACAAAGACTAGAAACTTGCTTTCTAAATGGAAGATTGAATGTTGATATGATTAAATGAGTTGTATCTCAAGACTATAGAAAATACGAATTAATATAGCCTGCTGAAATCCTGAAGTCAATATTCAGCTATAGTACTTCAGAAGTTTCCTCCAAGCAGCAACAATACATAATAGACACATTAGCACATATTAAAGGCAATCACTTACCGGAGGGCCTGGTGGTCCTGGGGGCCCTGGGGGTCCTCTTTTTCCTGGATCTCCCTAAAAAAAGAATAAAATAATTTTGTGGATTAATAATAATAATGACATTCAGCAGTTATATATTTATACCACACAACAACAGTAAGAAATTGAGTAACTACAGAAGGACAGGCTAGGTAGCCAATTAAAAAGTAAATCCACAACACAGATCCCTTAGTAGAAAGGGAAACCTGTTTTTTTCAGTAGAATTGGAGCCATGTTGTGGAACAGGAGCATTTAGATGCTTTAGAAAGTGGAAACATCTGACCATAGACTCATCTATGCACTCCTCTGTCTCAGAACCGCTAATTAAGTTCTCAATTAAAAAAATTCTTAGTAAATGGTAAAAATGCCCCAAACACAAAGAGTAAAAAAGTCCCCTTTTTCAGAGCCCAAGATGAATTTACCAAATTAGAATCTTCTGCTGTTTGTGAATTTTAAATGTCCAGAGCTTTCAGAAGAAAATACAACACAGAATTCATGCACATATTTTTTTTCTGAATGTTTTTAATTAAAATAAATTTAATACTCTGACAGGGATCACCTTTTAACTTAATACTGTCATTTCAATATTATCTTTGATATGCTAGTAAATCAATATATCATAAATGAAATTAACAAGATGAATGTAGAAAATTATTCACTAATTCTCATAATGCATGAGCTATAGGGCCATAGGTTTAAAAACATTAAAAAGATATATTACTTTTCCACACAGTGTATAATTACTCATTATCACAATGTGCTAGAGAAGCCCATGATATAAATGTAATAAAAAAGAGACTGACTGCATTAGTGGAGGATAGACTCATACATAGCTTTTGAAAAAGGATCGGCTCATATGCAGCTTTTGAAAATGGCAGCAGATGTGCAATTTCTGGTTCGGGCAGTTTCTGAACTGCCAACTGCCAAATTGTGGGACGGTATGACAAAAAGCTGGGCAGGAGTGTCAATCTGCTTGAGGGCAGAAAGGCTCTGTGGAGGGACATGGACAGGCTGGATTGATGGGCTGAGGACAATTTTATGAGGTTTAACAAGGCCAGGAGCTGGGGTTCGCACTTTGGTCAAGAGAAACCCGTGCGAAGGCTTGGGGAACTATGGCTGGAAAGATGCCCAGCAGGAAAGGACTGGGGTTGCTGGTCAAGAACTGGCTAGACATGAGCCAGCAGCATGCTCTGGTGACCCAGAAGACCAACAGCATCCTGACTTGTATCAAAAATAGTGTGGCCAGAAGAAGTAGGGAATGACTCTTCCCCTGTACCCAGCATTTGCGAGGCCACATTCGAATACTGTGTTCAGCTTTGGTCCACTTGCTACAAGAAAGACATTGAGGTGCTGGAGTATGACCAGAGACGGTCAGCAAAGCTGGCAAACTGTCTTCAGCACAAGTCTTAAGAGGAGCAGCTGAGGGAACTGGGATTGTTTAGTCTGGAGCAAAGGGGGCTGAGGGAAGACCTTATCACTGTCTACAGCTACCTGACAGGAAGCTGTAGCAAGGTGTGTGCTGGTCTCTTCACACAAGTAACAAGTTATTGGATGAGAGGAAACGGCCTCAAGGTGTGCCAGGAAGGTTTAGATTGGATATTAGAAAAAAAGTCTTTATTGGAGGAGTGGTGAAGCATTGGAACAGGCTGCCTGGACAAGTGGCAGAGCCTCCTCCCCTAGAGGTATTCAAAAACCATGTAGACATGGCACTTTGTGACATGGTTTAGTAGGCACAGTGGTGGTGGGCTGATGGTTGAACTGGTTGATCTTAGAGGTCTTTTCCAACCTTAATGATTCTATTAAAATGTCATTTTACAAATAGCCTGTACACTCCCCTAAGTACCTATTATTACACTTGCTGCAGAGAAGACAGTGAGTTAGATGGATCATCTTCTGAAACAAACCAGCAGTTTTTAATATTCTTTTCTACACTCATTTATATGACTGAGTGCCACACACAGGGACAGTTACGCATTAAAAAGAAGGCTTCATTAAAGATAATTTTTATGTTATTTCAGATTTCAAGTAAAAAAAAAACTGGTTTCCATTTGCATTCCACTAGGATACGGAGTCAAAATATGAGTGTGCTGAAAATGAGTGCACAGTTTAGCAGTAAGGTCAGTAGATGAAGTCACACCTAAAATGAGACTAAGAAGAAACACTAAATTGCCATGTTAATTGATATGAAAATGGAAAACAGAAATAGTATGTGGTCATGTAACATAATGTATATGTGAGAAGACGGGAGTAAAGCTAAAGGTCTGCATCAAATGTTACGTTTCAGACTTCTTGTATTTCTGGCAAGTCTGCTTTTTGATTTCAACTTTACTTGAATAAGAAGAGGAGTACGGAACACAATATGAAACATTTAATTCTAATCTAATAGGTGTCCCTAACTTTGTGTTATTCATTGTTCCTTGCTTTTGATGAGCTTCAAGCACAATCTTTCCTCTACTAGTAGAGAGAAAATTTCCTCTACCCGTAGAGAAAAAAAAACCTATGTTTTCAAGTGCTGCTATAACCCAAATAGTGTTTAGATGGCATAGTAATTATTTATTTTTTATGTAAGTACCTTCTAGCAATTGAATAAACCTAGATTTTTAGCAAACGGTAGTACTTACAGGTGGACCAGTACGACCTACTTCCCCGGGAAGTCCTGCTGCACCAGCTGGGCCCTATAACAAGCAAGTTAAAGAGTGTTTTTAAACAACACAATACTTCTATAACAAGCACCCGAGGAATAAAAACACGTAATTCTCTCAGACAACAAACTATGCCTTCAGACACCACTATTCTTGCCACAGACCTAAGCAACTTCAGTAGCAGCTGAACAAAGCATACATGATAGACATAAACCACTCGAATTAAGAGAGTCTTTTTTTCCACTGAATTACTTCTATTACAGTATAGTAGCTTTATTGAATGTTTAAACAGATTCATTAAACAGTAGATTTATGAATTTTAAAATGATCCTTACAGGTGGTCCAAGAAGTCCCTTGCCCTGTGAAAGACACACAAAAAAAAGGATCAGAATTGTGGGGAGGGTATCACACCTAGTCAAGCTGTTTGCCAAGAACAGAGTATTCAGAATAAAAAGGTACAAAAACCCTGATGTTTGACTCTCCAAAATCATTTTGAAAACTTGTTTAACTGATGTTAAATACCAATGTTATTTATTAGGTGATCAATATCAGGAGAAAAAAAAATATTTATTAAGTTGCCTTGCAGTAGCACTCATTTACACATATTTTCAAACACATACACTTCCACAAAGGAATTAAGGCATTGAAGCTTTTGGTTTTAGCTAATTATCAAGTACCACAATAAGCACATCTGTGCTGTAGTAATTTCCTTCTAACAGTGCTTGCCAGTGCTTCCCCAAGATCGAAATCCATTAAACCAGTGCTTTTTGGTAATCAAAAAGAACACCAAACTGCTCCTGTTTACATTTTCCATCAGTACTACTCTTAATTTTAATTAAGAGTGTGCAAGACACAAATGTGTTTCCGCCTACTTGGACAATACCCTCCCTCTAAGAAAACAGATCCCTCAAACTCATATTACTAAACCAAATCAATAATTTTACAGAGAACAGTATCAATGACGTACACAAAACACTGCCACATAAAATCACTAACAGACTTAAACCCCCAGGAGTTTAGATGTAATAAAGCATCTGTGTTGAGTATATTTTAAAAGCCACAAAATATTACACTAGGACTGTACCTGCAAGGTTGTCTTTATAAATCTTGGTATAACACACGGAAAATTTCATGCATTTATCAGAGTAATTCCATTTTAACCACTTAATACACAGAAGAACAGAACTTTTTCCTCTTGATAAACCTACATAATTCCTCTACTACTATTTAATGTTCCTTTGCTGCAATTCATTATATTATACATGGCTATATTTGACAATACAAACCAAACTTTCACTGCATCACATATCCAATATTGAAACACCACCTGTCTCTGAAAGCAAACACTTTAAGTAAAACTTGAGATATTTTTTTCTTTCAGTTGCCCTGAAGTCCAACAAATGCCACTGGATGAGCTTGAAAAACAGTGACAATAATTTAGAACTAATTAACGTTGTAGCCAAAGCTTTTGGCTTTCTGTTTGTATTGAGCATTTTAACAACTTGAGCAAGTGGGGTTTGCAAGAAATCAAGTCTTTGAATAACGATCCGGAGTCTACTCTGCGTGCAAAAGGCCATTGACTGAATTCAAAGCAGTGCATAAATGCACCAAAATACCCAATTAATCATGTAACTAGTATGCAGACTCATAAGTGTGTTCATTATGTTTCTAGTAAGCGTAGTCGCACAGATCAACCCAAGGCCTGCAAAGATTAAACACCCCAGTACTTCACACTCGTGTTGACGGATTCCTAAAAAGTCTCTGAATCTGAGAATCAGATCCATCACACACCAATACTACCACAGCCATCCTTCTTTTATCAGGTTTTTAAGATAGGTTTCATTACTCCCTCTAAATTTAATCTCACTAAAGGAGAGACGACCAGTATTGGCCATTTTGAGAAACTTCCACTAACTGCTCTATTTCCTCAGCAGCTTAGAGCTATTCATCAAAAGGAAAGCCTGTATAAACGGCATTTCCTCAAGAGAAATTTGTTTTGAACTTTAATCTTTCCACATGGATTCAGCATGTACAGGCTAACAACCATGGGGCTACCAAGTCAAAGACTGGGCCCTTCTTCCTAAAATGCGAAGTCTGAGGATTAAACTTAATAATTACAACGGTAATGACATGAGTTGACTAAGTATATCCGTCTTGTCTTTAAATAACTAAGAATTTTCATTTCCTTATTATAAATATTCCTGCGGATTCACCTTTAATCACAAGGTCCAGTTGCATATTAAGCAGAGGCAGAACAATTCCAAAGAAAATCCCTGCTGGGGTTCACTGAAGCATTATCACCTTTAGACTAAAAGTCTCAGGGCAAACAAAAGTTGCCAAAATTTGAACAATGGTCTAAAATCTCATCAGATTTATTGCTTTTACAGTCTCAAAAAGTGATCACAAAAGACCTGAACCAGGTAAGCACTGCTCAGAACATAATCAGCATTCTACCTTGACAAGTTGGTCCAGTTTGCTGCTCTCACATAGTAACATTGCCATTTCTAAGCTGAGATTAACCTTCTTTACGTATATTTTAGATACCCACTTTTTCTGAGGGCTCTGTAATTATTCATTCTCACATTAGTCTGTTAATGGTCAGGTAAAAATACATACAGTCAGCTTTAATTTCTGTTGACTAGTATTTCAGTACCTCAGTTCTAATTCCCCATTTTTTTCCTATCTCATAGTGGTTTTCATTTACACATATTTCCATATAATCTGAATAACATATCTGTCAGAATTAAGCTCTCTCTCCATTTCAGAGACACATTTTAAAGTGCATTGCAAATGACCAGAAATTACTTCCCATCCACTTTACAGCAAAAAAATGAAAAGAAACAAACCTCAAACCTGTAACAGCAAAGGGCAGGGCTTTCAGTCTACTGAGAAGATATCTCAATTCTGCTATTTTCTATGACTAAGTTTAGCTCATATATTGAGTCGACAATTTGACCAGACATTAGAAAAGTATTACATATTGTCCTGATTTTCAGGTAAAATACAGCACCCATGAAAATAAAACATGGATGTCAACATAGAATATTTCATTTTAAGTTTGCACGTGCCTATAACGTAACATCTTCAAGAATAATATTATTATTTCCTATCAGGTCAAATATCAAAATTATTGTTTGGTGTAAATTTAATGAAAATTAATGGGACAGGGTCAAATATACAAAGATACAGCCAAAGATAAAGAATTTTAAATCAAGGAGTGCTATATCAGAATACAATGTCTCTTTACATAATTCCAATGTGAAATTAATCTAATTTTATATTTAGATTTTTAGCCCTGTTACAACATCACACCTGTATCCTTGTTCCATTAATGTTTTTCCTGTAGTTTTTTCCTGGTTTCCTATAAAATCTAAGTTTCAACATGCCAGCAATCATTCACTTCTTCAATCTTGTGAAATTCACAATTACTTTCAGCCCAGAAAGATGGATATCAAAGCCATCTGCATGGCAACTGGAACAGTATTCTTCGCACATCCTTTCCCATATTTGATGATCTTCTCATGCGGAATAGCGCAGGAAGTCCCTTGCAGCACTTCAGTGATTCCATTTAAACATGTGGCAAGGATCCGAAACTCCTACTACAGAAATAACTGTAGAATGCACCTATGCAAATAAAACATAGGCTCTCCTGTCTCTACTGCATTTCCACAAATAGATGGAAGGCAATGGTGCATGTCCAAAACTTTGACCACATCACACATGCTCCCTTCCTTTGTACAGCATGGAAACCAAACATGGCCTTTCAGTAATATCTGCACACTTTGATATAAAGACAAAAATGTTCCTTAGTGTACTACTTTAATATCTTATGTGTTCTTTGAAACTTCTTAAACAGTTTATGGCATTTCTTCAATACATTTAATGGTAAGAATCTTTCATATTGATACTTAAGGTCTAAAAAGCCTCTCTATATACTAAATGTATTACTTACCGGAAGACCACGAGCACCTGGCGGTCCTGGCTCACCCTTTAAAAGATAACAGTTGAGTTTTTCAAGAGGCATTAGTATAAAGTTTTGTAAACAACATACAGGAAGATGTTCTCACCTTTCGGAGGGTACTATTTAGTGTACATATTCCGCAAGTATTATTCACTTCATTAATCCTATGCTGGTTTCAGTGAGACTTGATAGAAAAGACTCTCCATATTAGAAAGACACAGCTTCAGGCCCTCTTTTTCCTCCAAAAAAAATATTTCAAATATGCTGGTAACTCTGACTTCTGATGTATATTTATTTGTTGTTGACAAAGTCAGGTTTGATTGTTATGGTTCCCACTGTGTATTACTATGACATAATAACAGTACAAAAAGAGCCTCACCGTTACTGAAGGTTCTCAATCTTAATCTCATCAATATAATGCCATAATTCCCTATCACTGGCTGGGGAAATGGAAGCTGCTTTGCGCTGTGTGAATAAGGCCCAATGAGTCTGTATTCTAGAGATGTTTGAATATTGTCAGAAAGGCTGGAATATCCCATTAGTTGCATAACAAAAATCTTGCTTAAAATAAATAAACAAATAAAAAGCCCATCATTTCATGTATAATTTTGTTCTTACCTTTTGTCCTTTTGGTCCCGTGGCTCCACGTGAACCATCAGGTCCTGTCAATCCCTTTGGAAGTAATGTATACAATGTTAATTCAAAAGTCACGTGCTTTTCCTAATCACAACAGAAAACATTCTAAACCACAGAATAATGAAGCTATTAAATGAGATAAGTAGCTGTAGGAGACTCACAATTCAAATGCCTATTTACATGCACAGAAATAACTGCCCGAGGTCAAAGTACTACCTTCTGGTGACAAACATCAATGCCTTTAAACATTCTTTTAAATCACAATTAAACTAAACACATGATCTCAAACGATATTATTTTCTCTCAGCAGGAGATTGATGAATTTAGTTCACGTTAAAAACTGTCAGTGCTTTCCATTTGAAATAAATCATTCATTGACCACACTTGTCAATCTGGCTAAAATTAAAAATCAACCATGACGTTGTAACTATAAATTCACCTGGAGTTCTTTTGTTTTCTTTGGTTCCAACTTGTATGCCTTAGAAATTTCTATATATCCATAAGAAAAGTCTTACTTTTACATTTGTCTGAAACTTTTCTTTTTTGGTACACTTCCAGCAATTCAGTGTTTACCCAAAGGGGTGTTTTCTCTGAAAATTTGCTTTCAAAAGCCTACATGATCATTACAGGCAATTACTGTACAGTATCTTTACTCACTCCATTAAACCTGACATGGAAATAGTTTGTGAAAGAAAAACGAGATTCAAAAAGTCGGAACTGTCTCACTCATTAAACATGAAAAAGGGTATTATAAATCTAAAACCCCAATTAAAAGTTGAATACACAGTGGGAGCACAAGAAGGTCTCATGTTTTGTCTTCGAGTGAAAATAAAAAAGGTTCACCATTTCAGAACCCAGTATTCTAGTATTAGTGTCACTCATCCACTAATATGAGGGAAAATACAGAAGTCTGAACAAATATTAAAAGCTGAGTTTGTAACATTCAGTTCCATCCAGCTATGTAACCATGAATTCTGGCGAGGAAAACAAACCTGTGACTTAAGTAAAAATTATAAAAGGCAATGATTTTTATGGGGCTTTGATACGTACAAATGGGTTGTGATCTTGTATTATTTCCAAGAAAAAATGAAGTGGTGTGAGATACCACTCATGGCAAGCCCCTCCCCTCCCCTCCTACAGATTTGAAAACTGAACACTCTGTTTCAGCTCCATGTCCACTAAATCTTGTTTCAAAAGTAAATTCAAAATTAACCTTTAACAGTATTCTAGTCCTCGGTAAATATTAGGCTTTTTCATTTATATATCCTGCAATATTCTCCATTACACCAGTTTGTTGTATAGAGTCTTTATTTTTGATATTTTAAACTATAGAAGTATTCTACAAGGTAAATAAACTAAACATAAGCTTGTCTGCCTCCTGGAATGAGATCTAAGCACTAATGTAAGAACCTTGCTTCATAGCAAGAAATACTTTCAAACACTGCTCTCAAGAGAAATGTGAATGGTTTCCCCAAAATTTATAAAGGTATTTTTATTGTCACTAATTTACTCAAGAGATATAACCTAACAGGCCATCAGCACTAAATGATGTTGAAACTTTATTCTTCTACGTTATTTAGACAACAGGTTGAACATGAGCCAAGAGTTTGCCCTAGTAGCTAAGAGGGCCAACAGTGTCCTGGGGTGCATCAAGCATTGCATTGCTGGCAGATTGAGAGAGGTGATTGTCCTTCTCTACTCTGCACTGGTGCAGCCTCACCTTGAGTACTGTGTGCAGTTTGGGGCACCACCGTATAAAAAGGATATCAAGCTACTGGAGAGTTTTGAGAAGAGGGCCACAAAGTTCTTGAAGGGTTTAGAGGGGAAGCCTTACGAGGAGCAGCTGAAGTCACTTGATTTGTTCAGGCTAAAGAAGAGGAGACCTCATTGTGATCTACAGCTTCTGCACGAGGGGAGGAGGAGCAGCAGACACTGATCTCTTTTCTCTGATGACCAATGATAGGACCCAAGAGAATGGCAGGAAGATGTGCCAGGGTGGGTTTAGGTTAGATATTAGGAAAAGGTTCTTCACCCAGAGGGTCATGGAGCACTGGAACAGCTCCCCGGGGAAGCAGTCACGGTCCCAAGCCTGACAATATTAAAGAAGCATCTGGACAATGCCCTCAGACACACAGTGTGAATGTTGGGGTTGTCCTGTGCAGGGACAGGATTTGGACTTGATGATCCTTATGGGTCCTTTGGTTGTTGGTTTTGGAGTTTTTTAATAACACTCCACTGTAACATCAGGCCTTTAGGGCTGATCTGATTTTTCCTTATTATTATTTTCTCTGTTTTCAGGAACAAGATCTAAAATCACTCCAAACAACCGCTGCTCAGCCCCTTTTCCCTGAGGTAGCTGGCCCAGCCTGCCCTTGCCTGGGGATGACCGTAAGGATGACCGCAGCAGGCGCTCCTGACCACACCTTGGCGTGGATCCCCCCCTCTTGTCCTTGCTTCTCTGTTCTTCCCTCTGCAGGGAGTGAGGCTCTGACTTGAGGTTGGTTCCAGCCTCCTCCCAGCAGCATCACTGCCCAGCGCCCTCTCCAAAGCAAGCACTCAACAGCCCTCATTCTGCTCCTCAGCTGCTGTCCCAGCCGCCCTCCTCCAGGAGAGCATCTTCCAGCTTGGAGAAAAGCACCTCTCCCGCGCCTGTGCCACTGGCACTCAGCAGCAGCTGTGAGAAAGCCAGAGACCTCAAAAGAAGGTCATGTTGTCATGTCTCTCTAGAAATAGACTAGCACCAAGTATTCTACTGAAGAAGAAAAAAAAAAAAAAAAAGAGAGAGAGGAAATTCCAGAAAATCAAGCATACTCACATCAGCTCCTGGCTCTCCAGGCAGGCCAGGGGATCCTGGCTTGCCAGCATCCCCATCAGGGCCCTTCAGGATTTAAATGGACAGTTAAGTATGTTTCAGAGAGGGAAGCAGAAACAAAACTTGAAACCTCTTCTCTTGCAGAAGCAAACACAAAGTAGCTGAAATCACTCACCGGTGGACCAGGGGGTCCATTTGGACCTCTCTCCCCCTAACAAGATATGAAAAGGAAGGTATCAGTCGCAGCTACAGTGACCTTTTATGGTCCCTTATGAAAAAAACTGATTTACAGACTATCAGGGATAATCCCAAACTGATTCTTATCAATATTAAACCCACATGATCTCTGTTATAGAATAACAGAAATAATCACGGAAACCTCTAACAGGAACGGGGGGAAAATACATAGTAGATGCTATCAGGAATAATGCCACAAATCCTTATCATGCTTCAGCATGAGTGATACATAATCCCTCTTGAGATTAGAATTATAAAATGTCTATATAGCATTTAAGGCAAATAATCACAACATATGATGTTCATTACACAAAGTAAACAATCCTGTATTTTTGGTATCAGAGATAATCTGAACAGCTAATTTCTCCCCCCAACCCCAGCCTGCTACAGAGTAAGAGACCCATTAATTCCTATGTGAATCTGCAGCCAAATTCAGACTCCTCACCGTCTGACAGTGAGGACAATGCAGGTACACCCTAAGGCATTTCCTATTTCCTAGGTAGGGCATAGGAAACACTTACATCGATGCCATCAATACCGGGAACTCCTGGTGGCCCTGGTGGACCTGGGGGCCCTGGTGGACCAGGAAGACCTCTCTGACAAAGAATAAAAAAAAAGGAGAAATTAGATCCTGGCAAACCTGTGAGAGCCAGTTGGAGACGGCAGCACAATGAGAGGGGGCTTCTATGGGCTAGTCAGAGGGTCACAGTGGCGATAAGAAGCGGGGTCCTCACTCCACACTCAGGATCCATAGCCCTACAGCTATTGCTGCAACAACCAGCAACCTTCGTGGGCAAAACAGGGATGAGGTGTTAAACCCCTTCCCTGGGCTCAGCTGCCCTGTGACGCTGGCAGGGCCAGCGCAAGGCGGAGCGGGCTCAACTCCCCAACCCAGCAGGATCTGAACACCATGTGGCAGCGACAGGGTGGCAGAAGTAAAAACACTGATCTCTGAAGCACTGACATTCACTAAGCTACTCTCGTTACTCATTCAGCCAGCACAAAGGAGACAGTCTTCCTAAGAGTTCATGCAAGTGAAGAAAATTTGAAACAGCCCCTTCATCTGATTCACTGATGGGCTCAGTGTTTTTCATGTTGCACTTTCTCAAAGCACAAGGCTCCCAAGGGGAAAGCAGGAGGCGTCACCAGGCTGTGGAAACCTAAAGAAAGGCTTTTACAGGTCTCTGTACCCATAATGAGTAGCTCTGTTCTCCTTGGAGCAAACTCTGCTCACGGCCCCACTACGGTGCTCTATGAGTGGGAGACTAGCCAGGGCCTGACTCCACACCAGCCTTCCCAGTAATAATCCATCCAGAGGTAGTTGTAGATGGAGATCAAGCCCCATCACATCTCCAGCACCTGCTGGATGCCCACCAGGTGGGCAGACACACACACGGCACCCACCGCCCTGCGGCCAACACACCTTTGCCCGCACCACGCCAGGGTCAGCTACAGCTCCTGTGGCGAGGAAAGTGTCCAACGCCTCGCAGTGGGTCCATGCCAGGGCATGGCAGAGTGGGCTTTGGTCTCCCCTCACCCACACCTTTTCCCTAAGCATGGAGCACCATCCCCTCCCTCATACTGACCTCGATTTCTGTCTGAGTTATCTGCGAGGGAGAAAAAAAGAAAAAAGAAGACAGTTAAAGTCAGAATAAACTTACTTGAGCCATGCAGAGGCAAAGAGCCTGCAAGATAAGCCCCAGAGGCAGGAGCCCAGCCGGGACCATGGTGATAGGAGCAAGGAGAAGCGAGCTGGGCTGCAGCCCCTCCGTCTGCCTGGGGAGGGTCTCGGGGATTGGAGGAAAGCTGAAGGCTGGGAAGGGGAGGACTGAATGCCAGCAGCGCTTTAACCCCTTGCCCTGCTGCTGTTGTGGCTTTGGGCACCGACCCTCCCCTTCCCCGGGTTTCCCAGCGGCAGGGGCCGCTCCCCCGGGAGGATGCACGGATCCCTCCCGTCTGCCAGGAACAGCCTGGGGAGCTCTCCGGCGGGGGAGGGGAGGGGGAAACGGAGGCACGGAAGGGTTAAAGTCAGATGCCTGTGCTGCGAGGGGGGTTGGAGTTCTAAAGACACCGAATTCCAGGCAGGTATGGAAAAAACGGGCATCCCGGAGCAGAATGGGGAAAAAATAATGAGGGTCTTGTAGGCAGGGCACGATGGATCAGGGCAGGGGCAAGGCAGGACAGGGCAGGATGGAGCAGGGCAGGATAGGACAGAGAAGGGCAGGACGGGACAGGGCAGGACAGGGAAGGGCAGGATGGAGGAGGGCAGGACAGGGAAGGGCAGGATGGAGGAGGGCAGGGCAGAGCAGGGCAGGGCAGGATGGAGGAGGGCAGGGCAGAGCAGGGCAGGGCAGGATGGAGGAGGGCAGGGCAGAGCAGGGCAGGATGGAGGAGGGCAGGGCAGAGCAGGGCAGGATGGAGCAGGGCAGGGCAAAGCAGGGCAGGATGGAGGAGGGCAGGGCAGGGTGGAGCAGGACAGGACAGAGCAGGATAGGACAGGGCAGGACAGGGCAAGGCTCTCACCCGGGCAGGCAGCTCGCCGCAGCCTTCGCGCTGGGGTCGCAGAGGGTCGCAGTGAATCACCATCCACTGGACTTCGAACTGGCAAAAGAGATGGAGATCACGTTAATTCGGCATGGGGCGGGTCACAGTGGCTGAGGGTGTAGTAGGAGCAAGCATGGGCAGCTACTGGAATGTTCCAAAAGGCAGGTATTGAATCATAGAGTCGCTAAGTTGGAAAAGACCTTTGAGTACCTGTACCTGTCCACTGCTAAATCATATCCCTAAGCCCTTCACCTGCCCGTCTTTTAAATATCTCCAGGGATAGTGATTCAACCACCTCCCCGGGCAGCCCATTACAGTACCTGGTAACCCTTTTCACGAAGAACTTTTTTTTCCTAATATCCCATCTGAACCTCCCCTGGCGCCACTTGAGGCCATAAACATGATAGTGGCTACGGGCCCGTTGGAGGGCTCGGCCCACAGCAGTGCTTCACCCTGTGTTCTCCCACCCCAAACAGTAAAGGTCTTTTAAAGACGGGACATAAAGCTGCCACGGGATCTCACGAGAAGATGAGATTCATCATGTGTCATTTTTTCACACGTCCTTTATAAGCACAGATATCTTTCCTCATGCTGTGTGGCGGTTTTATTAGGCACACAAAAAGATTTTCTCCAAATGGGTAATTGTGCCTGTGAAGAATGGCGAGTCTGAGCACAGAAGCAATGGTCTTAGCGTGAAAGGTTCAAAAAGCAGGCTCATAAGCACACTGCCAGCAGTCTGCAGCTGAGTCATATCCACCTGCAAAATTTCACACCTTCTTTTTGTATTTGACACTGGAAAATGACACAGGATTGAGGCAAACCTCTTCTCAGAAGCTGCAACAAAGACTCACTTGTGCTATGTAGATTAAAAAGCATATCCTCCACTGAAAGTTACTGAATAGCTCAAACATACGGCTTCAGAGGTATATCCATTGATATATAATGGATGGCATGGAATTTTAAGTACCAGAAGCATATGAAATTGTGCATATTTATTATATCTAAGTTTTAAAGTCTTGGGTTGTTTTCCCTTCTCATCGCACAGTATCAGATTGGCTTTTGAACCACTCTTGAGTGGTTTATCCAGAGATTTCTCAGTTTGATGATAAAATTCAGAGGCTCGTATTCCTTTCTTCTCGTTATGGGTGGCTGAGTAGTTGGGGGAAAAGAAATTCTGGGTGGTTTTTTTTTTTATTTTTACAACATAGAGCCCTGTTGTGGAGAAGACTCGGATTTTTTTTTTTTTTTCCCGAGAAGCTGAAAATAGAAGGGAGTGTCTGGGGACTTTCACTTCTTGTTTCTTTGCATCTCTGAGTCTTTCTTCTTATTCTTCTTTCTTCTTCTATTGAGCTAAAGTAGCTCCTCACCATCCTTTCCACAACATAACGTCTGTTTCCTGGCTGTCTTCTGTGCTCCCTCTGGGATATATCATTGTTCTCTTCAGTCCCAAACCATAACTGATGCAGAAGGCACACTGTCATTCCGAGATGCTTTCCTCTCCTGCCACCATCCTTACATAGACTTAGTTGCATACTGACTGCTAGAGCTAACAAATCCTTTGAGTCTGAAGTCCTTTAAGATCTCTGGAAGACACCCGCATATGCACAAGTTGCTGCCTTTTTTTATGCTTTCACCTTCCCCACTTCAGCGCTACCACTCCTGAAATCCTCATTATCACATCTCTACCGTTCTATTTACTTTGCAGTCATAACAGTTCCTAAAGCACTGACACCAGAGCACAAAAAGGCAGTAGCCTCATTCCCTCTGTTATCTGACACCACTATCTGTGAGTTGATTCTCAGTCTTCTTTATTCAGTTCTCATTTTAAAACCTTTCCCAGTCGTTATTAATAGATAACCGAATGTCATAGTATACATACAAAATAACTGAATGTATACTAGAATTTAGTACTACAAGGCAGCAATACAGTAATAAAAATAAGAGAGTATCAGGAATCTGAAGAGGAAGCATAAAAAATGGGATCAAATGATTCCTATATGATAATTTATCTCATACCATACAACTAGATTCTGAGTCCTGAGTGTCTATTATTCACCTCTGAAGCTCAGTTGCAGAGGGGAAGAGGTCCATGTCCATAACTGGCTCTAAGCTGTTTATAATCTAGTTCTGATTTAAATAATAATCTGTTTCTGATTTAAATTAAGATAGACAAGGTTTTAAGCGACAGAATTTCTGCTTTTTTCAGTTTGTCTGTTTAATGTTAAATTTAAATCAAATAATATTAAAATTGAAAAGCCATCCATTCAGTAGTTAGGAAATACCATATTTAAGGTTGCCTGTTCAAATTTAATCTCTGTGTAATCTGAAATTGTGTAGTTTCACACTTTTTTCCTTAGAAAGCTTCCATCATTCACAAGACCAAATGAGCAAGGTTGTGGAAATGGTTCCCATACTGCAGAAATTGTAAGTTTGGAAGTAGATGGAGCAAAAGGTGGTAAAAAAAAGAAAGGATGACTTTGTGGAAAAAGGCAGACAAATGCCACTGAATAAGCAAGCTTTTTTTCGTGATTCTTACATAGTGCTAACAAATCATTTAAATCAAAATAGCCACATAAGAAAGCATTCTGCATGGGGCAGAAGGAAGGAATTGGATGCCTGAAATGAAGTATCTGAGTAAAGGTTATGCAAAAATGCTGATCAGTAACAATTGTAACTGAAATAAATGGATTTGAGCTGTGCTTTCAACTTATAACATGATACAAAATCTGTGAACACTGAAAATATTATTTTTAAGATATCACCAGCAGCCAGTGTCTGCATCAGGAAATTCTGGTGGGGTTTATGTGGATAACATTGCATCTTTTGGTTTTGTCTTTTTGTGTGTGTCTGGGTTTTGGCTTCTGTACTAGGGTGAGAAAGATATGAGATGGTAAAATGCTGAGTACTTGGTTGAGTTAGGCTTCAATGCATGACTGTCCAAGTGCCAATACTTGTGTTTTAAGAGAACATTACCTCGCAAATGCATATAAACTTTTTAAGTTTGAACCCAATTTTTTAGCTTTGAAGATAAGCAATATTAAAATAGAGATAAATTTATTAATGAGATTATAAGTTGTAACTGTTACTAGAGTGCAAACTTGACTCACTGAGCCAGGAAATCATTTTAGTGTCTCACATGTTTTGTTCCAATGCTCTTGAGTGGCCAACCTATCACTTTGTTTTGTTCAAGATGGGATTTGAGTGGTAAGCACTCAGCAAAAACCTGGTGCTCATGAGTTTAAGACACACGCAAAAAAATTTGTCTGAATAAATGAGGCAGAAAAAGTACCTAGTATTATTTACAAAACACTGTGCCCTAATGTGAATGTAAAAGCAGTTGAAATATTTTGAACATGCTGCTTTAATTTGACATTTCTTAGTTCACAGTTGCTTAGTCAGGAAGCATTACCTTTTTAGAAGTATACTGTGGCTGCTCTGTAAACTTTTTACTTAGAGCTTTTGTTACTGTTCTGAGTCTATATAAAGCAAAAATTGAGATGAAACCTGTCTGAAATTTTTTAAATTAAAAATAAACCTTTTTGTTGGCAAGGTAGTAGAAAGTGTGACTCTGTTGATTTAGGAGATGTGAGAGAAGGGCAAATGTGTCCCAGCTTTATTGCCAAGGTACCTTTTCCCTCCCCAGTATTTCACAGTGATCTTGTTGATTACATTAAACTGAATTAAAGGATGCCACTATTTTGAAGATACCTCATGTAGATGTTCTATTGATATCAGCACTAAATGTTATTACAGGTGAATATGGGTACAAAGATCTCAGCAATTAACCTCAGATAAATCAAGGGTAATCATAACGCAGAGTTGTTAAAATCTAATCTTTTAAGAGCTAGGGGCATTTAAGACCCATAGTCCATATCTGGGCAGCTTGATCTGGTGGGAAGTCCCTGCCCATGGCAGAGGGGGTCGAAACTAGATGACCTTCAAGGTCCCTTCCAACCCAAACTATTCTGTGTTTCCATGATTCTGTATTTCTGACATCCATTTTCCAAGATTCCTACAGGATTTCCATTTCATCTTAATTTCTTAGTCAGTACAGATATAGTTGGATTAGCCATGTCTGGCTGTTCACTGTTTTCTCCTCTTTAAAGTTCTATGGAAATGCCTGCAAATGCCCACAGCTTTGCATGTCTTGATATCAACTATGCAATTTAGTTGTCTTATTAGTACTTTAGTTGAGAGAGGTGAAAGTTAAGTAAGATGTAAATGAGAATCAAGGGTGGTATTTTCAGCATAGCATCAGTCACAGGGAAACATTTCGCTGTGTCATAGGCTTTAAGGAAAACCATGACTCTCAGTGGATGTTTGTAGGTCCCTTCTAGAAGAACTGGCTCCCTGCACCCTGCTGGGTTATTGTTGTCTCGGGTGATTCAGGGGAAATACAACTCAGCTCAGCAATTTTTGGGTGAAAGTTTCCTTCAATTTTTCATCAATGATACCTATTTTTTTTCTGAGGTAAGTCTGCTGTTTACTGTTTGTACATTTGTTAAGTGACCAAGAACAAGCTACACATATTTAAACATACCTCATTCTAGAGCTATTGTATTTTAAACATGTTTTATTCATTTTCCTACATCCGTGTAACAGGTTTTAAGGGCTTGACTTTCCTTGCATCTTTTTTCAAAGCCTTAGAACAGTACAGCAAATTCTGACTTTCCATAGTAAGGGCTCAGCATTCTGAATGTGAGATCTCACTGGGTGGAAAAAAAACCAAGATGTGACTTTTTGTATGATATAAATTAATCACTGTTCAGCAAATATTGATAAGCATCTTCCTCTTAGACGTTACAAGTCACGTAGCTGCCCTGAACTAGTTAGCAGCACTAAATTTCAATTAAGTAATGACCAAGTATAATTTCTACTGAAGTGTTCAGTGTCTGTTATGAGAAAAACAGAATAATGCCTCTGATATCACAGAAACTAAGGCAATTTATGTCATTTCACAGCAGTTGTCTTTGAGCAGTAAG
Organism: Cuculus canorus; assembly: GCF_017976375.1. Lineage (NCBI taxonomy): Eukaryota > Metazoa > Chordata > Aves > Cuculiformes > Cuculidae > Cuculus > Cuculus canorus. The sequence goes on from NC_071403.1 coordinate 14,598,226, forward strand.
AAATGAATGCCCTTACCTTTCTGTAACGAATGTGATTTAAGAAGTAAGTTTCTTTTCAGTTTTGAAATGATGATATAACTTCTATTGTTTAGAGTTTATAGTGGATTATTTGAAACTTTTAGATAAAAAAAATTTCTTTTTTATCCAAAAAAAAGATAAAATACAACTGTAAACCTGTATAAAAAATGGCCTCCATAAAAAATTCCAAAAGTCCTGGAATAAATCTCTGTAAAGTCTCAAAGACAAGCCGTAGCTTCTAATGGAACTCTATTATTCTTCTAGGCAATCATAGTAACAACAAGCAATAAAAGCTGTCTTTTAAAATGACGTGTATTACAGTGCACCTATAAGAAGTTGACCTGTTCTACAAGATAAATAGAGCACTCACAGAATGCTGCAAAAGAAAAAAAAAATGGAAACTCATACTTTATGTCCTTTAAAAATTATACCGCTAGAAGTAATATACTTTAACGATTCCCGAAAATAAATTAGAAATAGTGCCTAAGACATATTGAGTAACCAAGACTGTTGAGATGTTTAAACTGAATATAGTCAAGCAAGTTAAAGGGTTAGCCTGGAATATGCCCCAACGTGGATTTATTTACACAATTTAAGAGAAACTAACTGCACAGGATAAAACAGAAAGTTATGCAATATAAACAGCCATTTTAAAATTACTACTCTGTCAGACTGTGTAAATTTTTTGTCATAATTTCAGAGAATATGGTCTCCCCAAACCTGCTTTTTTATATCAGGTTGGACCACTACCACTGTAATTTTCGGCCTCATAACACAGGCCGTGCAATTCAATCTAGTGAGTCGTATGTCAAACCCACATGTTTTGGGGTCCTGTCTGAACTAAAGGGTATTTTTAGACATCCAGTCTTTGTTTAAAAATGTAACATGATACCTACCTTTTTCCTTCCCTGATAATTTGTTCCAGTGGTTTATTATTCTTTTTGTCCAAAAAAGGAGCATCATATTCCTGTTTTAAGGCCTACCTTATGCAACGATTTGATTTTTTTCATAAAATACACTAAATACGACTGAATCTTTCAAAAACATGCTAAAGGTGAAAACAAATATTTTGCATCTTAAATGAATTGTAAAGATGACTTAATTCTGTTTTGTCCTTTCGTCCTTGAAGAAGAGTGTCCTATATTTAACATAGCTTCACTCTAGTGCCTAATGACGTAAGTGTTTAAACATAGATAAGGCAGAACTTAATGCTAGACACTCTTCCTCCACCAGACGCCTGAAAAGCCTACGGGAATCAGCATTTCTCATTCATATACCTTGCTGAAAAGAGCAAGTCTCTGCAAAATTTGGACTAGAGAGGAAAGGGGATAAAATTTCTGATTTCCTCTGCTGCTTTTCCTGACATCTTTAATCCTAGCCAAAGGTCAGCCAGGGCACCAACAGAGAAAGGGGCAGATGTCTGAGTTCTTGCCAAGATGACTTAATACACACCTCGTTTGTAGGCTGCCATTTCTAATCATCACTTCAACAGGCAACAGGAATTCTCCTCGTTTTTAAAGGAATTACTCTGTCTAACTTGAGGATGTGGTTTACTGTAACATTTTATACTAGGAGTATATTACATTAATACCTATAGTTCTCTGTGCATTTAATCTAAATATCTTTCCAAAAAGGAATACAATAGAATTTTTTTTCACCCCACTAATGTGCATGGAACATGTAATGTTTTCATTATCCCGTCCATCCATCCCTCCATCAGTACCCCTCAGACCAGTCAGCAAAGCTATCTATGCAGCCAATTGTCACATTATCAGCACCAGCTGATTACTTTTGAATGACGATTTCAAGGACTAACTTTTGTTTTCAATGCAATAAATATAACTTTTCAGCTATTGATGTTTTCTAATCCACATCTATACCAATGCACTAGGCAACGACTTTTAGATACCTGGTGCAGCTTTCTGTTATCATTTTCAAGTAAAACTGTTTTCCATACAGTGCAATATAGTAACCTACACATACGGAGGTCATGAAGCAGGATATGCTTCTTTTGTTGCACCATTTTCCCTTTCAAGTTTACATAATGCTGGTTATCCTGTGGCCACATTTTTTGCAAGCAGCATGAAATATAGTTAACATATTATATTTCACCTCACTCTCTTTATTCCAAAGTTGATGCAACACTTCAGTGTAGGGATGTAGAAAATGGTTATAGTACATTAAGGGTCTGATTCTCTTTTGTCCAACTTGTTTTGAAATGAGTACCCTACATATGGGTATTTTACCATTCACATGTGCTATTCACATAGCACACTTGAAGAGGATCCTTGGAAAAGGAACAGGATAATATATGAAACTTTGCAATGTTTTCTGTATTTTTTCAATTGTGTTTTGAAACTATTTTCTTTTAATCTACGAAGTGAATTCAGAAATAGCTTTCCCAAATTATAAAGTGTAATTTAGTGCCACCATGGGACAAAACTGTTACATTTTTCAGCATAAAATGTAGTATAAATTATCAGCTTTTACCTTACACAGGTGTACATAATGTGCAGTATTTTAAAAGCAAAGCTAGTATTTACCTAGTTGTTATTTTCTGCTATTTCTGCTTTCAGAAAACATTATAAGATGCATCCCAAAAAAAGAAGATTAAGTTTAAAGAGCCTATAAAAAAATTTTTGCAGTAATAAAAGATTTTGGAACTTACCGGAACTGAAATTTGAGGATTACTTTTAAGTTTTCCAAGCACAGCAAAGCCATCAACGCTGATTTTTCCTTTTGGCTTTATGTTTAAGGTTTCTATTTTAATACAGTCAATGAAAAGTGTGACACTGGTTGCTTCCACACTTATCATAAGCTTGTGCCATTGGGAGTCAAACAAGAAAGGCAAATGCAAAAATGATGCAATGTGGCGACTTCCATCTGCTCCTTTATAAGAAAACTCAACACTTTTCATTTGACCGTTAACATTCACTCCAACTTGTTCTTTTCCTGAAGAATCCTGAATCTGCCAAATAGTCCAGTATTTCTGAAGTGTAGCCCCAGTCATCCGAAATGTGGTTAGAAAGGAATACTCATCAGGCAATCCGTTGGAATAGATGGCACTGTGTAGGATCAAAATACAGTACATGCATTGTGTATCTGTTCAGAAAAGTTCCATATATTACCACAGAGTAATGAGAGATAGTTACTTAGTGCAACCGTATTTTGACCAGGCATTAGACAGAGAGATCGAGTGCACCCTCAGCAACTTTGCAGATGACACCAAGCTGAGCGGTGCAGTTGCCACACTGGAAGGATGGGATGTCATCCAGAGGGACTTGGACAGTCTGGAGAAGTGGACCTGTGAGAACCTCATGAGGTTCAGCAAGGCTAAGTGCAAAGTTCTACAGCTGGGTCGGGGCAATCCCTGATTTCAATACAGGATGGGGGATGATGTGATTGAGAGCAACCCTGCAGAGAAGGGCTTGGGTGTTCTGGTTGATGAGAAGCTCGACATGAGCTGGCAACTTGCACTCGCAGCCCAGAAGGCCAACTGTATCCTGGGCTGCATCAAAAGAAGCATGGCCAGCAGGTCAAGGGAAGTGATTCTGCCCTCTATTCCTCTCTTGTGAGACCTCATCTGGAGTACTGTGCCCAGTTCTGGAATCCCCAACATAAGGATATGGAGCTGTTGAAACAGGTCCAGAGAAGGGCTACAAAGATGATCAAAGAGCTGGAGCACCTCGCATACAAGGACAGGCTGAGAGACTTGGACTTGTTCAGACTGGAGAAGAGGAGGCTCCAAGGAGACCTTACAGCTACAGGAAAGCTGGGAAGGGATTGTTCACAAAGGCTTGCAGTGACAGGAGGAGGGGAAACGGGTATAAAGTGGAGAGTGGCAGTTTTGCACTAGACATAAGGAAGAATTTCTTCACACTGAGCATGGTGAGGCACTGGCACAGGTTGCCCAGGGAGGTTGTGGCTGCTCCATCCCTGGAGGTGTTCAAGGCCAGGTTGGATGGGACCTTGGGCAGCCTGGTCTGGTGGGAGATGTCCCTTCCCATGGCAGGGGGGTTGGAACGAGACAATCTTTAAGGTCCCTTCCAACCCAAACTATTCTGACTCAGTGCAGATCTGATTTGGTTTTGAAGACATAAGAATATCTTTTGCAGATTCATTTCCTTGTTCAGGCTAACATTAACCATTGTGATAATCTGTTATCTACAACTCCATCAGAAATCATTCAACAAATCATTCATTGACAAATATACAGTTAGTAAGAACTGACACTAAAAATGTATTATGTCCTGCAACATTCAGCCACAAGACCACAAGTATCAGGGAACAGATTTGCTGCATAGAAAATCTTTAACTCTTTTGCAACTCCTATAATGTGAAATTTGGAAACTCAACAAGTTCTACCAATTGTGCCTCTATGCAAAACAGTAATGTCATTTATTTTTTTAATCTCAAATATGACAGTGAATCCAGTAGAATAATTAAGAAACATGTCTTTTCATATTCTGTGGATCATAGAATCATAGAACCATAGAATACTTTAGGACCTTAAAGATCATCTAGTTCCAACCAATCATAAAATAGTAATGTCATAATCCAATTGTCATCAATATACTATTTGCCATATACCCATGTTTAAGAATAAGTTGTATCTGAAGAAATGTCTTAAGCATGGAGACATACAGGACTGTTAGGTCACCAGCTTTCATTAGAATAGTTTCTCAGGCAAGTAGGCATTTTGAACAAAGATTACTTTAGAGTGGCAGATCAGTCCTATCTCAGCAGTAATTTAGCCAGCATTAGTGAACATCAGGCTTTAGTCTATGAGGAAAAAAATGAAAAAAAAAGTTCTTATTCTGCATGCTTGATCAATTTAGCAAGAGAGTACTTCCAGATAAAGCCTCCATAGCCTGTAGTTTGGTGTTTAAATGTCCAAAGCTGTAGTGCAATCGTGTTCCAGCAGGCGACGGCACAGCCTCAGCAAGGTTTCAGTAAGGATTTGTGAAAGCCTGGCAGCAGCACCAGCCTCACCTTATTAAACTACCTGAAATGCTGGTGTTTCTCCTCTTTCCTGACAACCCTTCACATACATCTGAAAGCTGGCATATGGGGAAGAGGAATGTTTAACTGGAAAATCATATCATTACACAAAGTGTGGATATATACCAAGGTGGGAAAAGGGGGTTCTTGCCATTATCTTTAAACTGCCAATGGTTCGCTGTGACCTGTGTCCCTGTTGACTGAAGATGCAGTAGTCTGCTCCAGCTGGATTTGTCTAATAAGATTTTGTCTAACTTGCGTTCTGTAACTGTTTGGGGTCTTTTTCAGTTTGTGTTTTGCCATCTTAAATGCAAATGTCAATGCACAGCCATTGTACTTTTCCTCCTGTTCAGAACCCTTTCGAGGGTATGCTGATGTTTCCTAACCTTTCATTAGGCTTCTGGATTAAGCAATGTATTTGTATATTTTTTCCTGTTCTAGGAACGTACTCTGTCTTCCTATCCAGACATGCATTGATCTCTTGTTAAATTCCTGATCCAGTTCAGCACATCTCTTATGGCCTTCAGTGCCCTTCTTCCTCCATATCTCTTAAACAAGTATTTCATTGTCCTCTGGTGCTAAAACTTTAGCTCACCTGAGTAATTTATCCCTTCATTTGCTGAATCCCACTGTTTGTTCTTGCACAAGTACTGGTTTTTACTACTCCTGTATAGAAAGTGACATTGTTAGGTAATTTTTAAACTACACTCTGTGACATTCCACTTTCTCTCTGTCAAGTTCAGTGACTCTGGGGGATCTGATACACTGAACTCTGCAGCTAAAGGAGTCATTACTAATCCCAGATCCTCAGAAGAAAGGTTTTCATTGTCTCTCTGCACTGTTAAGTTTTGCTGTCATGGCAATACTGGTTGAAATACCATATAAATTCTCTCTCCATCTAAGCAGATACAACTGTACTGGAGAAAAAAAAAACAAAACACAAACCAGTAAGTAAACATAGTTACACTTTTCAATTAGAAGACTGTTTACACTCTATTGGCAAAAGGAATCTTTGCACCATATTTATCTGTCACATTATTCCTTTACAAGCCATCGTATGGGTCCTCCTTCTTGTTCAGAAATTAAAATAGAAAATAAATACGTTAACTTTTTCAAGTGATATGTACAGAAGAGAAATTGTGTAAGAGCATCTGACACTCATAGGAGGAAACTAAATTATAAAAAATTAATATAGAATAGTAATGCTAAAAAGTCAGTACACAAACATAGATAAATAGTTATATTTCTAAAAACTTTTAATAACCAATTAGAAGAGCTGACTTTAGACTAAAGACTCAGTATCAGAAATATGTCTCAATATAACTAAGCACAGTATGAGACATCATCAGAAAGGTGCTTTGTAGGGGACTGTTATCTGTAATTCCACAAGTAAAACAGAGACAGCTTCTCATCTCAGTTATTCCAACAATAATGAAAAGCAAGGCCATTGGCTTTAGTGATATCCGTGTGCATTTCAGTACACAGTTTTACCAAAGCCTGTCATGTTACCATAGACAAAAACCTTGCTGCAGTCAGCAATTTAAAATTATAAATATTTGGAAGCCATTAGTTTATCCTGATATTAAAATAAACGGTTATAGAGAAGTTAGAAGTTATTTGTCCATTTCACTGCAAAGTGAAGAGTGCTGAATTCTGTAATCTTCTTCAATAGCTAATGACTACATAAGCACTTAAATTATTTCCACAACTTATTTTTAACATAAATGTTTTTAATTCCAACTTATGAAAGTAAATAAAATAATTTTAAACTTAGATTCAGGCAAATTAACAAAGGAAGAATTAATAGGCAAAATTATTTCAATTACACAGGCCAAATTTAAGCACCTGAAGAACTTTGATGGCTGGATGTAGAAAAGCCGGACCTTCAGACATAGGTATTTGAGGAACATGACTTCACAGAGAAGCTTTATTCCCAAAGTGAAAAAATAACCAGAAAATCAGCCTATGGAATTCTCCAGGTGATCCAAGCTTACTGATAAATCTTTGTAAACTTCCTATTTTCATTTTATAATTTCTTATCAGAATATGTTTGTCATGTCACTTGTTAAAGTCATGCCATTACCCCAAATATAAAAACTGTTCAGAGGCAACTTCAGTTTCTATCTTGATCTCTCTACTAAGATGAAGATGGAGGCAAAGAGGTATCACTTCTAGATTCATAGGCTACCTTCATGCTACTAAATTCAATGTGTCCAGAACTGATCTCTAATACTAAGTTCAGCTGTCATGAAAAAGTTTAAACCTGCTTACTTTCAAAATATGATGACTGTAAACTGCTTTTTGGGAATGGTCCATGGCCTACGCTAACTGCCAAACTGTGCCCAGGAAATGTTTAAAGAGTGCTAATTTGTCTGGAACCTAACCATGCCAAGGTCTTGTTTAACGTTTTTCCAGTATAGATGATGTGACTGCCTTGGAATGTTCCCTGGCATTAATTGACCTGCATGGACGTAGTGGCCTTGTGATATGGCAGTTGTGTTTGTGAAATCAAAGGATTAAGATTTCTTCCAGTACATAAAAGTAGCTAACCTTTTTCACCCATGTAAAAACACATAGTGAACATATTCCTTCAGGCCAATGTAATTTTCTAAAGCTTTCAATTAAAAATCAACACAGTTATTATTCAAATTACCAGTATAAATTTTTTACTTACTAACTGGTGGACACATACAACAGGTACATAGATTAAATTGAAAAATGACAGGTTCACTATGCCAGAGACAATGGGTATGAGTCACGGTGGTTTCACAGGTTCTTATTACACGAAGAACACTATGTTGACTCTTCAACAGATTTTACAGTAGAAGAAGTAAAGGCCAATGGGAATTTGCGTGGATGATGGAAGAAGCTTAAGTCAAGACTTGTGTGTAATCATTTCTGTTCAGTCTGGAATATACTTTTGGATCTTGGCAAGTATGCTAAGCAGCAAAAAGACCAAGCTACAATGTAGTGCCTTTTAGGGAAGCTGTGTAAGCTTTTCAAGACATAAGCTATTGCTACAGCAAAGAGTAAATAAATATGCTGAGCCGTGCCCATCCAATAGAGCTCTCATTCTCATTCCTTAGCCACTGTAATGCAGGCTTGTCTGCATTAGTATAATGAGCATATACTAATCTAAAAAATTATTTTACTGTTCCTGATAAATGCTGACTGAACAGTCACAGTCCAGCAAGCCCTCTGTGCTGGTACTGTGATTGGGTTTTTTTGCCATCTCTGCGCATGCACGCCATTCCTGTCCCTAATTCAAAAGCCTTAAATGCGTTATACCAGGGAATGGGCTTAACTGGAGAGACGCCTATCTATTTCATAAGGCAAGAGAATCAGAGAATCATGGAATAACTAGGTTTGAAAAGACCTTTGAGATCATCAAGCCCAACCATACCTATCCACTACTAAAACCTATGCCTAAGCACTTCATCTACCCATCTTTTAAGCACCTTCAGGGATGCGGACTCAGCCACCTCCCTGGGCAGCCCACCCCAGAAGACACTGACAATGGCCATCGGATTACTTGGTACTAATATGGCTCTCCATTAATGAAGGTCTGAGAGGAGGTCTCTGCAGTGGAGCAGGTGCAGAGCTTGCTGTTGTCTCATGTATTTATTGAGGGTCTCTCCTCCATGCTTGCTCCTACGGCACTTGTGCCTTCAAGCCCATGTCAGCCTCCAGCTCGGGCAAACAGTGCTGTGTGTCTTTCCCAAGCTCCCTCTAGCTTTGCCTCCTCCATCTCCTGGCTAAGCAGGAGCTCACAGTGATGGAACCTGGGAATTACACCTTATATGTGCCTACAGGCCGTGGGGCGAAGTTTCAGCACCGGGGGAGCGGATAGCTCCGCGGCTGGGGTGGCCGCGGGCGGGGCGGCTCTTGGCTCCTCCATCCCTGCATCCCTGCTGGTACCCAGGGAAGGGTCCCACCATCGTCCAATACCCCGCGTGTGAGCAGAGGATGGACGGGGTGGCTGGAGGGAAATGTAGCAGGAGTTTAGGGTTGCTGCGATGCCTGGGTCTAAGAAAGGCAGAGCTGCGCCCATGCCATTAAAGATACTCAGCTTTGCTTGAGGTGCTCTGCGTAACTTCCTAACTCCTGTCATGCTTCTCAGGCTTATCATCATCTCAAATTCGTAGCAGTAAAACCCACCTGCCGTGCCAGATTATGAAGATTATGAATGTGGAGAGTTCTGTTTTCTAAAAATAATCGTTGGAAATGGCCTAAGGTATTCCTCTCCCATGCTGTCAGCCTCAGCTACTTACTGCCAACTTCACTCCTTCTGAGTCAGCTTACTGAGACAGACACGCTCTGAAATAGCATTAAAGCAGAGCAGCAAGATCATGCTCAGTGACAGAGGAGCAGCACACTGATACAACTACAGGACTGTCAGAACTCAAGTCTTAAACTGTTCCTTTGGACAAGACACTCACTTCAAGAATGGGTGACTTGTTAGTTTGAGCCAGGGCCAAATTTCAGGTAGCATTGCAGTGTGGCAGTACAGTGTTAACTGTAAGTATCTGTCAGTGCCTTGAATGTGGGAAATTCATGCTACTACAACGCTTGATACCTGGCCAAACCCAAGGAAAGTAGTCGGCTCAGATACCTGGTGTATTAACACAGTGGTATAGGCTTGATAAGGGATAACTTGTGTATATCAAGCATATATCTCACTAGAGCCATCTGTAGTGATAAGTTTAATCTTTCTTAAAAATGAAATAAATACAGCTTTGATACACTGTTTCTGAGCTAAGAAGCATGAGTTGAAAACCTGAGGATCCCTAACTCTTAGTGAAATGAAGGTCCCATTTACTGTCTGTGGCTGCAACCTGGTTTCCCAGCAGGATGGAAATTAGTCATGAATTCAATGTAGTCAATCAGTTAAACTGTAAACTTGCTTAATCTAGTGGCTACGAAAGTAGAAACCCAGGAGGACTGCACCAAGCAAAGGTTTTCAGTCATAGCTGGCATATGACAGAAAGACTTTGCACTCCAATTATTCCTACATGAAACAGTAGTCCAATTAAAGGTCTTGCCAGTTAATTACTTAGTAAATGTATTCTTGATTACATAAAGTGCTGGACCAGAATCCAGACTTGCCTAAGTTTGGCAAAGATATCTCTACCTTGCTGTATTGTGCCTATTCATTCACTGACAGCAAGTCTGACCTGTAAAGCACAAACACAGTTAGATTACTGGATCCTGGCTCCTATTGCAACTTGACTGTAACAGTCTAAGTAAATATTTTTTGTCTTTCATAGATTAAGTGACCATAAATCAGCCAGGAACATGCATGTACTAGTTATCAAAAAATGCAAAAATATCCTTACCATATATTCAATCTGTTCTTATCCTACCTTGTCTCTGCAATCTTTATATGATCAAAAAGATCCTTTTGTGCTGGAGTTTTGAGAAAACTTTTCTGACTGTCCTTCTGTTATTTTTTCTTTGACGCTCTATCTCTTTTCAAGTCATCAACAACAACTTTTGACTTCACTTCCTAGAGGCAAATCCCTTTTTATTGGCAAATCTTGAGGCATCCTGAGTCAAAGTCTCTGAAATTCCTGTTATAGAATCAGTCTGATTTGGTGGTGGTAAGGAAAACAATGTTGAGCTCCTCTTTCCTTTCAAAATCTTTGCAAATGAGATTATCTAGCTGGGGAGAGGATTTACCCCATAAATGGTAATAATGTGAAATATGTATATTTTAAAGTCAAACAACAAAAAGCATTACCTCGTTGGGATCCTTAAGTCTACATTGGATCCCAGTTTATAAGCCACTTGTATAGAAGTGGAGCCCACTACTCTCTGGATAATTCCTTGGGAAGCAGCTTTTTCTATTTGGAACTGAGAAATCAGGTCAAAGCCTACAAGAAAAAACATACGTGTCGAGAATGTAACTTTCATTTTAATTTCATTACACAATTATACAGTCACAGAGCTGAATATAACCAGATAAAATTTCTAAACAGCAGCTTTTTCCTGAAAAAAAAAAAGGGATGCTACTTGCCTGGTAAGTCATCTTGGCCAATCCTAATAGTAGGACAGAGATCAGTTCTCTGGCTGGCACCCAGAATAACGGGTAGTCCTGCAAAAAGGGTGAATTTATTAACCATGTGCCCGTATATTGCCTTAGACCACCTTAAAAAAATCAGTGAAGCAACTGTAAGAATATTATTAAGTAAATAGTGCTATAAATGATAATCATTAGATGTATATAATAATCAATTTAAACTGTACTCAGCGAAGCCAGAGGTTTAAAAAAATAAGCCTCTGTCTCTAGAAAACTCAAAATTTATCACATCAATGATTATTTGATTTTTTTTTTCAAGTCTATGAAAATGAGAGTGTTACCTCCTCTTGAAGCACTCTAGGGTAATAGTTGTAGCACAAAAAGGCCTGCTGTGTGAATTTTTGGTTTGGAACATTTTGGTTTAAGCAAACCGTGAAAAAAAAAAGCCAGTTACCTAAATCAACAGTCTTCCTAGTCCCAAGGAAACTTAAATAAACCTCACGCCAACTAAAGAGGTTGTTGAGAAACTATTTGCATCTTTTCCATCTTTTCTGGTATTCCAGGTGTTCCCACCTTGCTCTGTACCACATTTGATCAGAGAATGGTCATTCATAAAGTACAGGGTGGGAGCAAGAACAACTACAGACCTTTTTTTGTTGACCCAAACAAGACTGTAGAAGAAATTTGTTTGAGGAATCCAAGTTTTAAAACCTAATTTTGCAGAATATTGTCTTTCAAAAAGCCCTGTAATGAGTGTAAAAAACTACCAGATTCCCCTAATTTAAGGAGGGAGGAAAGAAAAATAAGTATTTATTTGAAGAGATTGAGAGTCATGTATAAGTCCAGTATCAGGTCAATATGGAAAATGTTAGTAGGGTCTCAATGGGGAAGAATGAAGTGTGCGAGTTGGAAGGAGGTGCATTCCTAACCTACAGAGAGCCTCTTGTGTGCTGCAAGGGCTCAGCCATAAATGTGGGTTTCCTTCTGACAACACAGACTTAAAGGGAACATTCAGGTTGGCATGTTACACCTTAGAAACAGCCTCATTCTATATTATTTGATGAGACATATGGCTGACATCCAGCCATTCACATTTTATGTCCAGCAAATAAACTGCAACTATTTTTTTGGACAGTAGAATGTCCAACTAGAAGCACTGAAACATATAGGGAGGTTTGTGTCCTATATCTACCACCTATACCCAGATATCAATCCTTATCTTAAAAATATGTCTAATAGTGATCTTAAAATATCACACACAGCTCTTGCTTTTTTTCCTGTTTATCTTATATGTACAGCCACAACTGCACAAAGGCAGTTCTCCCTTTCTGTGGTGGCTACGTAGAGAGAATTTTTATTTTGAGTAAGCTCAGAATATTTCTTTAGACAGTCAAAATTACAGAAAGATGAAATGCAGATAGAGTCTGTCTCCTTACTTGATTGGTGCTGGATGGTTGCTGAGATGAAAGACCACAGAAAACTATACACGCAAAAGAAAGCTGTAATTTTCCTGTAAAAAAGAAAGAAAACTCTGGTATGAATGTACAGTTTTTGACAGATTCTGACTTTCTCCTCAGAGTCATGAATATTAAATGTATAAAAACACAAGTTAAGGATTTACTTGCAGATTTGACAAGACAATTTCTTTACATGAGAACCTTTTATCTTTGACTTATAATAAAACATGTCAATAAAACTCTCTCCATTACCATTCCCTTCATATAATGCTGTCATAATAAAAAAAAAATAAAGGCAGCAGCTGGCAAGAACAGCTTTAACTGTTGTAATCTCTTATTTACAGATTTCTCTAAACCCCACTTGTTCTCTTACCAGTTGCTTTTCATCTTTACTGCTGGCTTTCTTCACTTCTCTCATGTGAATACAGGGTGTCTATAGTCACACTCTCTGCTTCCCTCTCATTAGTCCTGTGGAAGAGAGCAGCAGTGGGGGCAGACGTCTCCTCCTGCCCCATGCAGGACCCAGCAGGGAGGGAGGCGCAGGCTTCTGGGTCTGTTTTAATCTTGCGAAGGGAAGGAGGTGGAGGCTGGACAGACATGTGTGTCCTGGTGGGCTCTGAGGGCGGATCTCTGGAGCCAGTTGAATATAAAGAAGCCAAGAAAGCAAGGAAAATGCTGCTGCTAGTGCCAGCGTCAAGGCAGGGAGATTAAGAAAATGTGAGTTCAGTGATGCCAGTCACTGAATGGTGGGATCTACTGTTCAGCCAGGTAGATGAAAGAAAAATATGTACCAGAGGGCTTGAGAAAGCTGGTGACCCTGATGTGGTGTTAAGACTTAAAGCTTTGAGAACAAGAGAACCCCACTCCTATAAAGAAAGTATTTCCATTTATTATTGATTGACTTATCAGGTGGCCTCAGGGGAGCTCAGCTGGTGGTGTCCCAGCTGGTTCTTCTGAATAAAACCAATTATTTTAAAGGATTTTTATTTCTTAAGCTTGAATCTTTTCAAGGAATATACATAGACATTACTCAGCAGATCCTCTCCGTCAGTTTTCATTGATAAAGCACTCACTTTCCATAGACTATTACACATTTGGGCACACAAACACATTTATTCATATGTGTTCATATGAATGTAAAGAGAGAGAGAGAGAGACTAAAATCTGTGTGCATGAAAAGACCAAGGAATAGAAGCAAACAACAAGAAGGTCCTGATAGTTACCACCATCAAAATTCATGTATGTATGGAAAAGTATGCTAGTTTGTGCTGATAAATCACATCTGTAAGGTTTCCCTCTTCTCTAGATACTTAACATTCTAAGGTAGTTTAAACTTCTAGAAAATATATATATATAAGTGTGTGAAATGGCAAACGCAATGATCTCTGCTGTCTGTTGAGAATCTGATGCAATAACTGTAATGAGCTATCCCAGTTTGCTGTAACTCACGTTCCCAGTGTGGGTAGTTCCAGTGTTAATGTTGTTCACGCCATTATGTCTATTGTTTGAAAGAAAGGCGCTAGGTCATAGACATGAACAGTTTGCCATGAATAATATCTCTCTTCAATGCCTCATAGGCAGGTCTCACTTTTTTCCCCTTCAGGAGAAAGGTATGCTCAGGGAACCCTGCAGTCCAGCACCACGATGGTGAACATATGATATCTGTACCAGAACTGGCATCTGAAACCACTGCAAGTAAAGAAAATTAAAAATCAGAGAAATATTAATTTGATTTCACAACAAATTAGCCCAAGTCATCACACACTTGACTCACTTATCCACCAAGAAGATACTATCTCTAGGGCACAAGAGTCTATAGGGAGCAGAAGGAGGAGTGGGACATGGAACTCACCTAAAGCTATGAGAAAGGGGAAGAGATGATGTGGCTTGGGAGGCAACAAGTGAGATCACACTGGCTTTAGAAGGAGTACCAGAAGTTTTGTGGAGGAATGGAAAAGAGCAAGGTGCCAAACCATCCCTTTCATCGTATATATACATTGCAGCATTGAGTTTACTTTTGAGACTGCTTTGTATTGTCAGTTTATTTATGGCAGCATTAAGGAAGAAAAAGCCATCCCAGTAGTTATACGGAACTAAGTGGTACCATCTTTGAGTAACTCTGCAAATTTCTTTTGGCGCTTGACATGAGGATGTCTGCCTTTGCTTGTGTGAGGAGTTACTGACACACAGGTTATGCCCTCCAAAGAGGGGGAGCCTGGTTCAGGGAAATCAGAAGCTCACATATGCTGTTTCTGAACAATCTGTAATCTGCTTTCTTCTATACATCGTTGCAGTGATTCTCATGGCTGGAATGTATTTTATGCCTGGAGTATTTTCCCAATCCAGGATCTTCAAAATCCATACATACTGAAATAAAGCATGGGGAACACTGTGTAACTAAGACTTGGAAAAAACATTTGCTATTCTATTTGTGGGCAAAGAGAAAACTGTTTAAAATATGCTAATTAGCTCTGATTGTCCTGTGTGTATTTTGATGTCTTCATCTTAAAACAAAACTCACGATCTCTGATTAACTTCCTGATTAATTGTTCTACTAATAATTATAATTTTATCTTCAAAGAGCCAGACAAATATTAGCAGAAAAACTAGTGCTAGCTGATTGAATAGCACCATGAGCCTGGCAATATTATTCCCATGTCATGCAAATGTGAACTGGAATAGATATCTTATATATCTTGCTGAGGGTCACAGAGACAGTACCTATCCAAGTAGTGCTCACATTTAGATGAGTATTTTTATATGTCTCTAGGTCACTTCTTATTTTTCTTTTTTATTAATTAGGCCAATATATTTTTTTTCAGAGTATCCCAGTGCGCAGTGATTGAGTTTTAGCCACTTGCTCAGAGATTCATCATCTAAGGATTAACTACTCAATTGTTGAAAGCAGATTAATTAAACAATATGGAACGTGATTGTCCAAAAGATCTCTACTCTTCAGCAAAGGTATAGTGACTTTGTCCAGATAATATCTCCTGAAAACAATGGGAATGTCATCACCTCATTAGCATTTTAAAGTGCACTTACACATCTGACTTCACATTCCTTTCCTCAAATATCTGAGTCCATATTTCTGTTCTTCTATGTAGCTTGGGTTGGAGAAGATGTATTCGTACAGCTGTCTGGCAAGATTGTTGCTGGATTGGTGGGAAATAGCAAATAAATTGGGTGGACCCAGCTATCCTGTGGATATAAAGCTTGCTCTCTGTGATGAAGAAGGTTACAGTGAGGTGGCTGTAGCTAGACTTTCAGAACGCGCAATGCAACACAAACCACAAAACCCAATATTTGGCTCAGAAGGAGCCTTTAAATGTTGCAAAGAAGAAGGTTCCTCAGATCAGGCTTGGGCCAACAGCAACTTAGGATGGCTAAATTAAGCCATCTCCTGATGTTTATTGTTTGACTGCGCTCAAAGGAGTTCAATGTCACTGGCTTGTACTTTTGAGCAGGATTTTTAGGAGGAACTAGGCAGATTTGTTCTTCCTCTTAAAAGTATTTGTGGCAGATATATAGGTACTGAGGATGCAAGATCGTACTTGTGGAACTGGAGGTCCAGTTTGCTCAGTAACAGTGAGGTTTCTGCCAACATGAGTGGTCTCACATAGGAGCAGCGTTTGGTGCCCCTGCCCTACCCTGCTTTTCCACGCATGGTTGGAAGGGAGAGGAGGAGCAGGAAAGACTGGATGAAGACCACTTCTTATTTATCTTGTATCTCCTGGAAAGTTACTTCTGTCTTACGTGGCCACCTCTTGTCTAACTTATGCCTCCAGTCTTTTCATTTCTTCACATTCTCGCTTCAGTTTACAATAACAAAAATCTACTTTATACATTTCGGTCTTTTTTATTCTTGCCTATAGTACAGGGTCATTGCTTTTTTTTTATGTTTTATCAGACTCTAGGATAAACGCACACCACTCATTTATCATGATTTCTTGTTAACATTGTGTTTGGCTCTGATAACCCACAGTTGACTGTGTGTGGCTATGAGTGATGGTGCTTCTGAATGATCTGCTCTTTATTAATCACTCTTTGAGTTAAGACAACTCGGACCTTTGACTGATCTCATTGACTTCAAGTGAAGCCTGAACTGACTTAAAAGCTTTTAATTAAATCAACAACAAATAATTAAACCAGCATATCAAGAGCGGAGTGCTTGAATTGACAGCAAACCTATAATCCATGTCAGGCTCCAACACATCATTGAAAGTTCAAAAATAATTTATTATCGAATACATTCTTACCTTCATCATAAAAATGTACTTTCTTGTCCAAAATTTTATTAATTTTGGCATGGGAAGGAAAACAGCTTTTCTTTCTAAGCGGTCAGATGCCATTTTTTATAAAGAACAAAAAGCTTTTTTCTAGGAGAGGCTGCTGAAAGAAACCTGGTAGGACGAGCCATATTGTCATCTCCTCAGAACAATCATCTTTCTTGGTGAGCCTCACTGTAATGGCATTGCAACCAGTTTGTGAACACCCAAACTGCCCCAATGTAGTCTCCAAAATTCAGAAAATGCCTGTGAAGTGTTCTTGGAATACAAACAGACAGTATATACACGGGGCCAGACAAACTTGAACCATAGCTCTGTGTCCTCTTGCCATAACAGTTTCTTCGGTGGATGAGGTTTACAAAACCCATTACCTTTGAATGAACATCTGGATTGTGGTATCTTTCTTATTTTCATTTCTTTCTGGGTCAGGAGATTTGTACTTTGTCTCCAGGGGTGCCAGACAGAAATTATCCCCAAATGTTACAGTCAGTGATTTCAATTATCTTAAATACAAAAGAATTTACTTTCTAGTGGAATAGAAGAGAAAATAAGGGAAAAGTTAAGTAGAACTGTGCTAATATTGCAATGAACACAGCTGTGTTTCTGCAGAAATTAGGATTTTGATCTCACTTAATTTACATCTGTGTCCATCTACTGATTTTACTGATTCTCGACAACTGAAATAAGATCAGAAACAGACTTTGCCTGTTTGTGGTAGTTACTTGGTGAGCATAAAACATAGAGAACAATTTCTCATTTGTAATAATAAATAGTATTACTAAAAGCTGAGTCCAAAATTTACAGTTGCATGTAACTAAAGACCAAAGTCCTCCAAATTAGGAAGTGTTTTCAGACAGCATAATAAGTCTTGATGATATTGTTTTAGATGTTCTCTATTGTCGCACATTGTCTAACTATTATCCCAGCCCATTAGCACGTCATTTAAATGATGAAAAACATGTTTTTTCATGTTTCAACAGAACTGGGAAAATATAATATACCTCTAAATACACTCAGATTCTTTTTGAGACAAAATTATGTTACCTGAATATAAATGTCAATTATCAAAACCAGAAACTTTTGTAATTGTTGACCTGATGGAACTTAGATGAGAAGTCCTGATGGAAGGGAAGGGAAGGGAAGGGAAGGGAAGGGAAGGGAAGGGAAGGGAAGGGAAGGGAAGGGAAGGGAAGGGAAGGGAAGGGAAGGGAAGGGAAGGGAAGGGAAGGGAAGGGAAGGGAAGGGAAGGGAAGGGAAGGGAAGGGAAGGGAAGGGAAGGGAAGGGAAGGGAAGGGAAGGGAAGGGAAGGGAAGGGAAGGGAAGGGAAGGGAAGGGAAGGGAAGGGAAGGGAAGGGAAGGGAAGGGAAGGGAAGGGAAGGGAAGGGAAGGGAAGGGAAGGGAAGGGAAGGGAAGGGAAACTCAATTCCATATGCTTGTTTCCACAAAAAAAAAAACAAATTATATTCTGATAGTGGCAACTGGGGAAAAAACTCAGGTGAAAAAGCTACATTTCACATTGTCGAAGACCATGAGGTTTCTGTAGCATCTTTTTTTTTCTAAAATGGTGATCTCCAAAGTCCCAAGCCCTCACCAAAGTCACTTCAGGCTTGTTGCAGACTTACAGCATCCACACTTATTCTAGTATCTTCTGAACAGCTCTGGAATGGGAACAGTTACAGAATCACAGAATCACAAGGTTGGAAAGGACCCATTGGATCATCGAGTCCAACCGTTCCTAACACTCCCTAAACCATGTCCCTAAGTACTTCATCCACCTGTTCCTTAAACACCTCCAGGGAAGGCGACTCGACCACCTCCCTGGGCAGCCTCTGCCAGTACCCAATGACTCTTACTGTGAAGAATTTTTTTCTGATATCCAACCTGAACCTCCCCTGACGGAGCTTCAGGCCATTCCCTCTAGTCCTGTCCCCTGTCACTTGGGAGAAGAGGCCAGCTCCCTCCTCTCCACAACCTCCTTTCAGGTAGTTGTAGAGAGTAATAAGGTCTCCCCTCAGCCTCCTCTTCTCCAGGCTAAACAACCCCAGCTCTCTCAGCCGCTCCTCATAAGACTTGTTCTCCAGCCCCCTCACCAGCTTTGTTGCTCTTCTCTGGACACGCTCCAGAGCCTCAACATCCTTCTTGTGGTGAGGGGCCCAGAACTGAACACAGTACTCGAGATGCGGTCTCACCAGTGCTGAGTACAGAGGGAGAATAACCTCCCTGGACCTGCTGGTGACCCCATTTCTGATACAAGCCAAGATGCCATTGGCCTTCTTGGCCACCTGGGCACACTGCTGGCTCATGTTCAGTCGGCTGTCAACCAGCACCCCCAGGTCCTTCTCTTCTGTGCAGCTCTCCAGCCATTCTTCCCCCAGTCTGTAGCGCTGCATAGGGTTGTTGTGCCCCAAGTGCAGGACCCGGCATTTGGCCTTGTTAAACCTCATCCCATTGGTCTCGGCCCAGCAGTCCAGCCTGTTCAGATCCCTTTGCAGAGCCTCCCTACCCTCCAGCAGGTCGACACTTCCTCCCAGCTTAGTGTCATCTGCAAACTTGCTAAGGGTGCACTCGATGCCTTCATCCAGGTCATTGATAAAGACATTGAACAGAGCTGGACCCAGTACTGAGCCCTGAGGAACTCCACTTGTGACTGGCCTCCAGCTGGAGTTAACTCCATTGACCACCACTCTCTGGGCCCGGCCATCCAACCAGTTTTCAACCCAGGAGAGTGTGCGCCTGTCCAGGAGAGTGTGCGCCTGTCCAGGCCTGTCCAGTTAGACAGACAGTTTGTTTTATAATGAAAGCTGTTTTCAACAAGGTGATGTTAGGGCCAATTCCAGGCTACAAAAGCTGGCACACACACACCTCTTATACAGAAGTTTTGACTTTTGGAATCTGCAAGATGTACTCTGCATCCAAAGAACTGTGCCAAAATGTAAAACCTGTTATTTTTCTCTCTTGTGAGAAATATAAAGCACATAAATATTTAAGAATAATAGAATAATTAATACTGGAAAGCGTAATTCTAACAGTTTGCCAGTATTTAATGGTTTACTGCAAGGCCTACATTTCCACTGCACTGATTTTGCAATTCCATTTACACCCTGTTATTGAACTTAGCAGAGCTGCTAGGTTGTGAAAAATGTTCTGTCCAGAAGTTCATTTGAACTAACAAAACTAAAAAAAAGAAAATTTAATAATGTTATTCCTTCTCTCAGTGAGTCCACCCTTAAGTCACAACCGGCAACTTCTGAGCAGTGTGCCGCCGAAACGGCAGCCACAGAGTAGCAAACAAAGGGTAGATTTAACAATCATTTTTAAAGCAGAAGGCAGCTTATGCAAAGGCCTACACCCTTCAAAGTATACATGTGATCTAGAAGGAGTGCGAATAACGAGGAGGTAACATCTACAGATACAAGAAAGTTACCTGGGAAATAAGAATGAAAGCTGAGGGGGTGAAGTTGTGGGAGGGTCTCAAAATACCTACTAAGCGTTGAAAACAATGGTAAGATTCCATATAAGTAAAGAGGAAATAACTGGCAGTGAAAAAGCAGTCCTAAAGTTACGGTACTTTCTACCATTCTAGAAAGGTGTCTCTCAGCTGTAATTGGAAGAGCTACAAAAACATAACTCCATGCTCAGTAGTGGGCAAAAAGCAAACTGGTGTTAGAAACAACTAGGAAAATGACAGTGAATAAAGCAGGCACCATCAAACTGCTGCTGTATAAACCATGGTCAGCAGGAACCAAAGTTTGGACTGGTTTCAGTATGAAAACAATTAAATAGATGAGGATTCTTTAACACTGAAAAAGAATTAGATCTATTGAAGTCTAAGTGGCATGGAAAAAGCGAATAAAGAACGATTGCTTCTGTCTTGCAGAACAAGAACCAGGGTTATCAGTGGAAGCAGGAAGACAGAAGATTCAAAACAAGCAACAGGCTTCCTCATACAACTTGTAAGCGAGTAGTGGGATCAAAAAGAGACATGGGAGATCAATGGAGGAAAAAATCCATTTGGAATCACCTCCAAATCACAAAGTCACCAGGCCACAAATAACTGTGAAACTACACTGGAGAAGTGTTCCTATATACTTGCTCTATTCCTACACACTTCCCTAGACATCCACTATTGTCCAAAGGTACGCTAAACCAGATGGATCTTTAGTCTGACCTGATAGAGCTGTTCATGTCTTCCAATACTTGAAAGACATGTAATCACAAAAATCTAAAAAGAAAGGCTGCCCTTGTAATACTAGAATACATTTCGAAGGACTTAGACCTAGCAGCACTCCTAAAAATAAAACTATGCATTGTCTGAGAAGGACAAAAGTTTATGTCTGCCATTTCCTAGCTTTTTCAAATGCAAAATACAGGGAAGTTTTGGTTTTGTATACAGAGAGCAATCTTGAACATCACCTCACAGACTGGTTGTTAGAAAAGAACTCAAAAAGAATAGAAGCACAGAAAAATTTAGACCAGGGAAGACCTGTGGAGGTCATCTCGTTCAAACTCCTCTCAAAGCAGGCTCATATTTCAGAGTCAGAGCAGGTTGCTTAGGGTCTTGCCAGGATGTGACCTGAGTATCTTCAAGGACAGAAACTCCAGAACTGCCCAAGGAGACTGCACCAGGGCATGGCCACTACCACACTGGCAACTTTTTCTGTTTGTTCAAGCAGGATTTCCTCTTCCACAGCTTTTGAACACCTCTGTATCTGTGTTAGCACTCTGGGCCTCATTCACCACTATCCTGTCCTTTAGAATGATCATGAGAAAGACTTTCACTACCTGGAACAAGTGATTTGATAGTTGCTTTCTATCTAATTCATATACCTATAAGTAGCTATCAGTGCTGCAGGAATGTGAAGAATCAAGTGGTCAGACAGTTTAGAAGCCATGTAGGGCAAGACTGCGTTTATTCATGCAAGAAAAAATCTTACAATGATATTCCAAATTTCTTATGGAAAACTATGGAAAACTACATGATGAGCTTTTATTAATAAACAAAACCACATTAAAAAAAAGGCTGAACAGAAGTGTTCATCATTTTGATTTATTTTTGAATTATTTGCTTTATAAAATTTGATTGGTAAATGTTTTACTGCAGCTCACTTAAGAAGGAATGTAGCATGCCTATAAATAAATCCATGTTGATTACCTAATGGCATAAGCGTCTCTGTCTCCCATGTTACTGATGCAATGCTCTGAAGTGTATCTCATCAGATATGATTAGATATTTCCTGTTGTCATGTGTAAATTAGTCACTCACTCTTGCAAATGTCACAGAACTTGTTTTGCTGCTTTCTCATTTATTTTTATACATCTTATAGTTGGATTGTCCAAGACAACCATAATTGCTACCATTTTTTATTCCTAGGGGGTTTTGCTACCAGTGGGTTTCTTGTACAACAAACTCGAAAAGTCCTATTATCCAAAGAAGCTATGCTTTCTGGATCTCTTTTGGTTAAATTTTTGTATGTAGCATTGAAGGATGTATTTTTTATTGTAATATCACTCAGGATTTCTCACCTTTGCTTATAGTAGAGATAGTACCAGCATTCATATGCTTTCCTAAAACTAAGTACTTTACAGTCAATTGCCAGAACTTATGTCTTTATCAATTATGGACTGATAAATCTGTAGCATTTATAACATGCAGCCAACTGTCATTTTTTTGAGAGAAGATCTTTTTTGTAAAGCCAACTTCAATTAAAAAAAAAAAGAAATGCCCTGAAAAAGGTATTAAGAAAGTGATTGTAGAAATTTGGCTGATACTGTGGCTGACAAATCAAGAGTCAAGTGACTCACCATGAAAACCAAACAGGAGTAGGAATATCTTCTGTGTACGGGATTCTTATCTCCATCCATGGCAGCTGTGCACAAAAAAATGTGAATAAAAATAACCCAACTAAAATGCTCTGAAATATCAAGCACAATTCTTCCCAAAACTCTTCTCTCCTGGGATATGCAGACTGCATGGCAAGTAACCACTCTGGAAAGCAGCCAGTTGCTGCAAAGATTTACACCACACATTAGGTACTTGACAGAGAAAGATGTGTGCTCATAGGGAAGGCAGTGGCGCAAGGGATTAACAGTGGGAGAGGACTTCTGCCGCTTCTAGGTCAGCACTCTGAGTCAGGCCTTGCTCCGAGCTGAACAAAGGTTGTTACTATCTCATGTCTTCTAGTCCACGTGAGAGGAGTTAATGATCACAGGCCAGCCCTTGGCAGACAAGCATCCCACTGCAAAATCACGTCTCTCTTCTGGAAGCCTTGTAAGAAAAGTAAGGACTAACTGGGCATGCAAAATTAATTACCTTGTCTCCCCTGACCAAGGTCTTTCCAGGCTAAGGATGAAATCAGGTTGTGGGGAAGGGTGAGAAAGAAGCTGCATCCCTGGCACTAGCAATTTTGAGGATAACCAAAGGACTTTACAGGAACCCTAAAATAATATCTTCTAAGCCTTGTAAACTCATCAGAAAAACACAGGTACATGTGAACAGCTCTCTGTATTGTAAACAGTATTCGAGACAGATAGTTACCTTTGGATTTTATGAGCATATAGAATGGTTGTAAGAATTTGAAGGACCATTTTAGGTATGAGTTCTCTTGAGACAAATCTTCAAAAATTAAGGTACTGGACTGAAGAGCGCAAATATCCTGCTTGTGTTGGGGAGTACTGGACTTATTGAAAGTGCAACAGAGATCCATGTAAACCCTTTGAAGGGATTTTTGGAGGTCTTCCAGTCCAACCCCACTGCCCAGAACAGGGTTAACTTAGGGTGGCTGAAAATCTGTCAAGGTTTGGTTATCTCCAAGCATGGAGACCTCTCAGTCTCTCTGGACAAGGTTTGATCATTCAATTACTGTCTTACATGGATACTTTGTAAACATGCTTATTTATGGCTTTCAAGCTGAACTAGCTGGCAATCCTGCAGTAAAGAAGTGCCAGGAAGGCTGCTTGCCACAATCAGCATATAAATACAAGCAAAAACCTTTCCTACACATGCTGTCACTCAGGCTGTCTCCTGTCCCTCTAGGACATTTCTCAGAGTATTGCAGAAGCTTTGATGTAATTGGGAAGAATACTCCAGGGCACTGAACACAATTTTCAGGGTAATTTGACACACAGTGTTCTCTGGCTCTGTGAAATTTCAGTCCTTTTTTTTCAGGAACTTTCCCATTTTCAAGCTATCCGTGTCTTTAAGCCTCCTCCATAATCCCGTTTGATGCACCTAAGGGAAACTTTTTTTAGGATGAGTACAGATCTGTATTAGAGAAGCTTTTCCTAGCATAACAATGTCAGAGTGTGGGATTTCTCGTGACATTTTTGTACTGGAAAAGTCCTAGTGTATATATATATATACACAACTATACCAGAGAAATGGGCTTTCGTCAACACAGTGTATTTAGCTTGCTGGAGTGGCATGAGTCAGTCCAGGAAAAGCAGAGCTTCATTTGAAGGAAATTATCTAAATTGACAATTTCTTTTCCAGTGTGAAGAGAGCACAAATAAACTGTCTGTGGCAACACGATCAGTGAACTGACTTTTCTGTCCAACAGGTGGAGTTTTATAATCACTAATGCTCAGATTCTCATGCTATGCTGTTCGTTCATTATAAATTAAATTAACCCTAATCATGCATTACTTCTGTTTAATATTGATAATACCAGATGTATGTACGCATAGCTGAATGAATTATTGGCCTTTTCCGTCTTTATGTAGTATGTGGGTTGCTAAGACACCCAAAGTCAGCAGTGTTGTTTCTATCTTTGGTTATATCACTGAGATACTCAAGAAACAGAATTCTTTAATTTTTGTTTTCAAGTACTCTACCAGATAGACACCTTCTTCAAAAAGAACTTTGCTGCAAAAATATCAGAACATTTAATGCTACCAAATATTAATAAGCTTCACATTCTTGTGTTATGTTGCCTTTTATTCATGTGAAGTAAACAACATTTCAGTCTTTTCTCCTCTCTCTACATTTTTGGTAGAATCACTAATACATGTGTTAATGATTGTAAACCTTTTAGTTACATAAAGATAATTTTGGAACTTCACTACTGTGATCCCGTATTTTCAATAAGCTGAATTCTTATTTGTTTGTATATTTGCTTAACACTCTGCATTCTGCAGAGTTTTCATTCTCTTTGCAACACAAAAATCCTCTTACTGCAACTGCACAGACACCTAAAAATAAATGCAATTGCAACAGCCAGGAGAGTGATCATGGGCTGAGCTAGGATGGATGGATGAAGAGCTGTGGACTGGTGGGTGTTCCTCAGCCTTATCAGAAATTAGATCAATTTTTATGGGGGTTTGTTGCAAATCCTCATGTTTAAGTCATGCTCCCTTATCGTTTGCTCTCCCTCTGACCTGGTTAATCTTGCATGGCTCTCTGGAGGTGGTATAGCCAGGAGCACACCTAGAATGACAGGACTTCTGTCAGTCCCAACAGATGCAAGAAGAAACTGAAGCTGGATCTCACATGCGCTGGATGTGTGTGCAACCTGGCTCGTTATTACATACAAAATAGGTGTGGTGGTACCATCAGCTGTAGCCATCCTCATTACTGTTGGTTTGAAAAGGTTGTGCCCTGATTATTCTTTCAAAGATGAGGTATGAAGATCTGATCTCCAGGATGGAGTCCGTGTTCTGGATCCCAGGGGAAGGGAGGAAACATCCTGGAGACTTGAGCCACGGACCTGGGCTCTAGGTGAGGATTTTAAGCACATTTCTGTACCCATCCTTTCCTCTCGGTTCCCTGTTTTGAGGGTGTAGGTCTTAAGGAATGCCTATCTCTCCCTATGTTCTGTGTAGGAAGTTTAGGTGACTAATCCTATGATCTGGATTCTGTTTGAGGAGGGGAGCTCTAAAATTAAAATGTTGAGTGTGCATGCATTTAAATAATTTGTTTGGTCCAGTCCATATTTCTTTTTAAAAACTTGCTGGGTGTTTCGGTCACGGTATAATCTTGGTATTTAGTCTAAGAGTCACTTGGGAGAGTTATCTTCTTCTACGTTTTGTACAAATACATTAAACTGGCACGTAAAAAAGAAAAACCTCTGAAATGGGCTTTATGAAATGCATCAGCCAGGTGAAAGAAAGTCTCTAGTGTGTCCTAATGTTGTCTGTTGAATTAACGCTAAAACTTTATTCAGCGAGCTATTACAATGCAGTAAAAAAAGCTAAAGAAAACAGTGAATTGACTGGCATCTGCCATTACTGACCATATCTTCCCATTTTGCAGCCAAGGTTGAGAAATTGCAGCTTTAGCAGGTTTTTCTCTTTGCGGGTTTTCTCTTAAACCAGGTATATTGAATTGGATAGAAGCCAAATGTAGGAATGTCTGTAAATTATTGCATGTTCCAGAGCATTAACAATTTTAGTGTCTCTGCCTGACATTCAGAAGAAAATATTACTTGACTAGCAATGTGTATCTCATAGCAAAGAGGCTGAGAAAATACAGTAAACATTGCAAGCAAGAAAATTAGTAAGTACATGCTGTACTGTGGTGTATGTGTATATATAATCTGGCATGTTGCTACAAGTAGTAAAAAGGAGCTAGAATTAGGTTTTCTTCCTAAATTACAATTGCATTTATTAATATTTATATAATGTCTCAACACTAATGTCAGGGTTATCTGGGTGCTGGGTTCATCATTACATTCTCCGTAGAACAACATGTTGATAACTGAGGGATGTCCAGAATTCTGAAATGGTGATCCATAACATTTTTCTTGCTGGGTAAATACTGATTTAGCTGGTGAAATCAAATCAGCCATAGGCCAGCAGCTGTGAGAACTGGGCATGACTGTAGAAGAATTATCTTCAAATGTACTCCAGGGTCATCATATTTTTATGTTGGATCTTAGTGACACCAAGACAGAAGACAGGAAACACACAGCCTACAGTAGTCAAAAGGGGAGATGCTCCAAAGACATCCATAAGCCCTTTTCTTGCTCTAGGTTTGCTTATGGGGACAGGGGTTTGCTACCTGTGTCTTTCAGGCTACAAGACACTTGAATGACCTGAGCCAGCTTTGTGCTCAGGCTGACCACAAAACTCACCTGATTTGATGGTTGCTACAGGAAGATGTGACAGGCTTTTGTCAGAAAGATTTAGGCCATCCTTTCAGCCTCACAGTAGATGTCACAAGGACAGGCAACAGATGTCACATGGGGTAACCTAAGGCGGTGGACTCTTGGCACATCTACACTGTGGGTAAAGACACACTCAGGACAGGTGTGGATACGAATTTTGTCAACTATTTCCTGAAAGTCATGTTTCTACCACTGAGAAAGATGGTGGAGGTCTGGACAAAGCAGACAGCTGGCGTGTAGGATCAGATATGAGATTGTATTTATGCTGTGCAGGTGTGTCCTGTGAATCCTCTGAGCACTGGTACAACTCCATCTTTCACCTGTGCAGCCACACAAAACCACTGGACAGTCACAGAAATTCAGTGGACATTCTTTCTTACAATATCTTAAAAATCTTAAAAAAAAGATGTTCTGAAGAAGCATAACATTACATGATAGAGCTAAGATTTCTATTTCTCTGGACACATTTCTGGAAGTGGAGTGAAACTGCTATGTGTTAAATGCCAGACTGTGACCTTGGGCTGCAGAGCTGAGCCAAGAGTGCTGAGTGCCAGATGCAGGTGGAAGGACTATGGTCTCTAGAGAGAGCAGTGTCCTTCCTTTAGGGAATCTGCACATTTCTGTACCAACAGGAATGACGAAATTCCTATCTTTTATTCTTTAAACACTCAGGGCTAGAACAAATTTTACTCTTAAGCTTAGTGCTTTGTAGAAACCTCATAAAATTCAACTCCATATCCCAAAGACTAAGATTAAAAAAGAATAAAAGGTTGATGGTGAGAAGTGTTTAATAGGCTACAACTTAAGAGATCTGATTTGGAGATGACTGCTGCTTGACTCTGTTTAGGGACGTTTGATTCTGCTGCAGCATCGCTGGCGCAGGGACCGATGGCACCAGGGTCTGACACAGGGTCCCAGGATAGGGCAGGGTGGGAGGAGGCCAGGAAGGAACAGCATGGCCCCATTGGAGCCCCCAGATTTTCAGATTATATATTCACAGTCTCCCTGAAAAATTTGGTGCCAAAATCTAAATAATATTTGTAACATGCAAAAGGAGCTGCTCTACCCACCGTTGGTCTAGGAGGGACTTCGGTTGTGGCTATACCAACTCATTTTAGTACACGGTACCTCATGGGTCTGCAGCCTTTTTGCTGTTTAAAGCCTGGAAAACAAGGAGGAGACTTAAGTCAACATGCAGTTCAATAAGCAGCCATGCTGGTATGCCTGAAACAAATCATGCAGCTTCAGAATCTGGGAAGGATGGTGATGGCAGGGGTAAATTTTAGTATCAAAAAAATTAGGAGATTGAAACAGTGGAATCACAAGAATGGTTAGATCAGGAGAGGGTAGATTTAAAAGAAACACTTTTTTTCTAGAGAATAAACCCCTAGATTTTTGTCAAAGCACATATATGAGAAAAATAATAGAAGAAAAATTAGAAGATCCTGAGTATATGATTCGTGCAAGGGCATGGAGTTCTGGAAATAGGGTGTTTACTCTGTGTAAGACACCTTGAGTGTATGAAGTTTCTGTGCTACCTAGGCTGTAATGGAGACTTCTCCTCTCTATATTTTTGAGTCACTGTTTTAGAAGAGCATTTTGGGCAGTACACTGGTGTCTGTGGGTTGCCTGCAAAGCAGTGGGGACAAAAATAAAGCTCTGATGGGTACCAAGAAAGTAGACAACTAGATTGAATATAAGCAGTGATGCTATCATGGCTCGGGCAGCACGTATTCAGAGAGCCCATTAACTGTCAAAGGCACTCCCCTGTGAGACAAGCTTATGTCTGCCCAAATTTTTTCTTATTTAACACAGAGATATTTTAGAATTTTTTTTATGTGTTCCCATGGAAACTTAGGCTATGTCATGCACATCTTCCTTGCTACAGGTCACATCCTATTTCATCTTCAGACATTATTATTAATGTAGACGGTGATTGCTTTCTGACCGCCTTGCAGCTCTATAGCTCGGATACTCCTAAAAAGAACCGTTAAGATAAAAATTTAATTGTCCTAATTGTTAGGATTTAGTCTGTCATTTGCTTCCATGTATACAGTACAGCGAGGAAAAGATCTTCATCAGCTTTTCTTGCCAAAGCAAGCTCACTGTTTCAAGTAAAATGTTCTAAAATAGCAACTGATGTGGTTTTCATAGGATGTTCTCATTTCCACGTCTACAACATTCTGAATCCCTAATACAACTAGTGAAGGGTCATTAATTGTGGCTCTCTAATAATTGGGCAGAAGCCACGAGACGCCTTGCTGTTTAGCGTTTTAAAAACCTGTATTTTTGAAAAATTGGCTGGTTGTGCTTCTCTTTGTTCTGACTAGTAATATTTTAGCTGTAAACATTTTCAGTCAGATGTTGTACCACTCCCACTATGACATTTTCCAGATAATTCCAGAATCTTTTACCTGTTGGACTCAGGTTACTGTAGCCCAAGGCAAAGCAATTTTCGATGCTGACTGAGTAAAAATACATATATATGTATGTATATATGTATGAATGTATGTATGCTTTTAAATAGCTGCAGTCCTGTAATTGCTTGGCTCGAAAATTGGCTTTTAGCAAAATAGCTCTCAAAGAGGAAAAGTGTATGAATGTGTTGATGAAAATCAGTTTAGATCTGGCCAAGTTTCAGCTTGCTGAAAATAACACTCTGCGCAAAGGCAACCTTTTTTTAGAATGAATACTTAAATTGAAAAATCACCGCATGAGCACACAGCTAATACAATCACATATTTTCTCTAATAACTTCTATTTCTCAAACAACTCTCTGTAACACGCAGCTTTTTTGCTGCAGATCCTTTCAGTTCTTTCTAATAAGTAGCATTCCGTGTTTCCATATGCCATACACACAATATGAAATAAGCTCAAGGAAAATGTTATACAATTATATATAAGATAAAGAAACAGCGTGTCAGTGTGTGACTGTGCAATCCTAAAGAGCTACTGGAGCAGATAGAGATTCGGTCAAAACCGACACCAAATTTTCTCTTGTTTCTACAGGAAGATTTATCCTCACTCCTTTATAACTTTAAAAGCATGGAAAACTCCACCTATCCCTATTGGTAAAGCACTGTTGTCAAGTGGCTGCCTGGTTACAATTCCTTATCACCCATAGCAGAGCGTGAGAAAAGTACAGGCAGGGAGCAAGATGTTAGGCAGTGACTCCAGGGATGCTGCTTTCCCTTTGGTGGCCTGGAAAGGGGGAAATTAAATAGCAAATTGTCTTCTTGTTCTTAGACTGTATTACAACAAAAATTGAAGTCCTGGCATACCTCTCTTTTGTGTGTTCTTCTTGCTAAAATATGCAATGCTGATGTTTTCAGCCTCCTTTCGGTGGAGAGAGATGTGGCCGCACCTTTATAATTTTTCTTATTCTTTTCTGAGCTTATATAAGGTAAAAGATCTCTGAGGTAGATCAATCCTCATAAAGGCTTGTGGGGATAGGACGAGGGGGAATGGGTACAAACTGAAGAGGGGCAGATTTAGACTAGACACAAGGAAGAATTTCTTCACTATGAGAGTGATGAGGCCCTGGCACAGGTTGCCCAGGGAGGTTGTGGCTGCCCCATCCCTGGAGGTGTTCAAGGCCAGGTTGGATGGGGTCTTGGGCAGCCTGGTCTAGTGGGATGTCCCTGCCCATTGCAGAGGGGTTGGAACTGGTCCCTTCCAACCCAAACTATTCTATGATTCCATGATTCTATGAATCTGCATAATGCAGTGCCTGCAGGTGAGGCTGCACCACTGATGGCTAATGCCTGCATTCTCTTCTTACTTGCATCTTTATCCTCCTGAGCCTCAACATGGTTCTGGTTTTCAGTGCCTAGCTGCTCCTGAGTGTGATACAGCTTTTGCTACTATTTGTCCTCTTCGCAATGAGATATTCATTTCTTTTGTGATGTTGATAGGAAACAGAAAGCAAGCCTGTGATGGCAGCCTACTTTTGAGTATCCAGCCGCGGAAGAGGGCATCCATATTGACAAAGCACCCTTAATTCTAGATGGCTTTATTGCATAATTCTAGAGTTCCCTGAATGTATTTCTGAAGCAATACAGAAGTCATCACAGTGGAAGAAAAAAAAATCTTGTTGGAATTCAGGATCAGAAACATCTCTCCTCCCAGCATTTCACGGGTCTCCTCCTCTGCCATAACGGGCCAGCTGATTTAATGGATGAGCATTTTCTCTAACAGAAAGGAAGGATGATTTTCTCCATTCTCTCTTAGAAACTGTAATAATAAAAAAAATAAATTTTAAGAACCGTTGTTCAGTTAAAAAGCAGGCAATCACACATATCTGATTTGGTTTAAGTTTTAATCTCCTAAAGCAGTGACTGGACGAAACACGATGCCTTTGCTTAGATCTAAGTCTCTTTCTGACTTTAGTAGAAATAAGATTATGCCTTTGAAATTACTTTTATATTTTCTGAACTGTTCCAGTGAAACACCTGAACATACTGCCTCTAATTTACTTAGGATGCAGTGTCTACAGAACCTGAAACTGTGTCCTGTGTTAGGAAGCACAACCCATCTTGCAAGATAAGATGAAGGCATATAATTCCAAATTATTCTATTCCATAAATACTGTTTCACAGTTGTGCTGCCTTTAAATATTCATCTTTATTGGGATGCAAGACAAGCTCAGATACAGATCGAACGAGTTAGCTGCAGTGTTACTCCACTTCCCACAGATCTTATGGTATTATAATAGGGATTCATTAAAACAGCAATGTTATTTCAAGCCTCCTGCTGTACTGCTGTTTACTCTAGATGGAGACCTGGGGAAGACAAATCTGTTCAAGGTCTCTCTTAAACTTACAGTTTTGCAGCTATGAGGTGAGTCAATCAACAGCAGACCACAGGTGAGAATAGTGTCCAGGCAAGGAAAAGATATCCAGAAATAAATCAGGATGATCGTAATAATTTAACTTACTGAAAACAAGAAGGCTCCTGAGCCATTCTACTTCCATTAACTCTAATTAATCAGAATGAATTTTTCCTCATTCTCTAGTGAGTTTTAAAGTCAGGTTTTCTTTTAAAATGTATTTTAAATGTCATTCCATTTATCTTTGATGCCCAAACTCTGCCAGCCCTCTGTATTCACTCCAGATCTACTATGGCTGTATCCATTGATACATACGTGTACAATATGTTGGGTTTGGATTGTAACATCCTCCACTAAATTTCACAAAAACAATTTGCACAAACTTGCATAGCCTCAGGCCCTTATCAGTTATGCATGACCATATAAGCTAATTTTAACTTGAAGAGTTTCTTGAATACTCTGCAAACCTCTAGTTGCCATGGAAACCCCTGCACCTCAGCATGCCCGAATAAAACTTCCACAAGGAAAACCACACAGGGAAATAGTCCTTGTTTTCAGGTTAAAGGATAGACTATTACATACATCTAAATCATCACTATTTATGCATTTCAGAAAATGACATGGTTTCACCCACAACAGAATACATGAAATGGTGCTACATGAATGTCCCACAAAACAGAAGGAAAAGCATGCTTTGCTGTTGTCATCCTGGACAACACAATATGTACTTCACAAAATTTTCATTAAAATTTACCAGCCTTTATATAAAAGTCATCTTTCCGTCCTTAGCATGCTGGGGATGAGAATTAAAAAGATTAATACTGGTTTTACCTTTCCTTATACAAACTGACTTCTCCCCATAAAACAGGCAGCTGGAATTTTGAAAGGTCTCAAATAAAAAATGCTTCAATAAACTTTATAATTATAATATGGACAAAAATCATCAGCTGAAATAAAGAATGCCCGTAGAACCACATTAAAGCGTTAGTCAATGGCCATACAAGCACGCGGTTTATGTGGGTTTTTAGCAAGGGCAGGCTAGTGATAAGCAAGAGAAACATAACACAGAAGAGAGGAAGAGGAAAGGAATATGAGCCAACTGAAATGCTCTTCCAGATGTAGCTTATGATGGGGCATCATTATTACCCACATTTAGTGCATGTTTATTCTTTCTATATTGATTGTGTCAAGATGGTTAGGTCTAGAGGTTTTTTGACTTTCTTTTTATATTGGAAAATGTAAAAATTAATATTCTAAAACATTATAAGCAGAAAAAATCAGTTAACCAATGTAAAGGTCACAAAGGATATCCTATATTCTTCCAATCCGCTTATTTTAGCTAATGCTGTTGAAACTTCCTTGCCTCTTGCCACCCCTCTGGACTTTGCCATTGCTGCAGCGGGTTAAATCTAGATTAGAATTGAGGCATGCCCAGCTTCTAGTACTGACGCTTTCTGACTGGTTTGGATGGTTCATTCAAGCCCTCTTTCTTCAGTTTCCACATTCGTAGAGTAGGAGGTCACATTATCTATATCCAGGAGGTATTTTTGTTTTAAATTAATTATATAGCATTGGAAACAGATAAAACCATGTCTATATTCATCGTTATTGTTATGCATATAAATATTATGGTTGGATTGAGAAATAAAGAAAAATAATTATATCAAATGAAGAAGCTATGTATTATTTATAGTTTCCATTGTTCTGATCTCAGTTTACATTACTTTGTAAGTTAATGTATGGATTTCTATCAGGATGGTTATAAATTTTTTATATAAAACAATGAAGAAAAAACAACTGTGGTGCAGAGCTCGCTGAGATCCATTGAGAAATAACACAAGAGATAATCCTCTATCAGTTTTGGTAGATTACCTCTTCCTGATAAAATACTTCTCTATTGATTTCTTTCCTATTAAACTCCCCAGGGTTTTTCCAGAAGGGATGCTTACCCGCTTTTAACTAATAGCATTACATCATTTCCATCTTCTCTATCAGTAATTAAAATGTAGCAAAACAAATAATCTGCAAGGGAACATCTGTTATGGAATACGAAACCGCTCTGTTCAAATTTATGTTAATGGAAAAAGGTCATGATAAATGGAAAACTAATCCAAAGTTTTTAGAAATTTTCATACACATCCCACCTGATTTGGAAGTGAGCTTACTGTTCTGAAAACACTTGGTATCCTTCATTCAGGACGTGTTTATACAGCTGTTTTTCAATCCATTGGCTGATGATGACACCAAATACAGTAAAACCAGAACCCACCATAAATAGCATCATCAGCCTCTTTCTTATAATTAAAACTATTGCAACTCCACTTTATAGGGAGAGTGAGAGAATATGTATTCATTTAGATGTTCGACTTGTTTAAAAATCCTTACTTAGGCCAGTTACCCTCTGTACCATAATGCTACAAATTCAATCATCTGGCTGAAAATATGAAATGTACAATAAATGTATGAAATTTATAAAAGTGTTTTTTTTAAAAAAATGGGTGACTAACCTGCTGGCCTAAATCCTGACTTGATAAAGATTTCTTTGATTTCGTTGGATTTCTTTGCTATTAACCATCCAATTGAAGAGAGTGACTCAGTATGTCCTTTGACAGTCCAAGAGCTTAGAAAAGCAACGGTGCCCGGCATGATCCTACAGGTTCCATTTAAGACCCTTTATAAGCAATAACAAACCACAACAAATGAAGTATAATAATGTATCAGGGAACTACAAACAGCAAAGTGCTGTATCAAAGATCAGACAATGCACCAACAATAAAACTAAAAGAGCAGCCCAGAGTCCTGACAACTTAAGAGAACAGTAATTTGTAAATTCATAGTATGGCTATATAGGTTCTGAAGAAGTTGACTTGTTAAATGATACTATGAAGATGTACATTACTATTCTCTTAAAACAAGGTGTTACGACACCTGGTTTCTGTGCTGCAGAAACCAACATCCTGAATAGTTTGAAAGATTGTTAAAGTCAAAAGAATACACTGAAGAATGTGTCAGGAGATATCTTAGTACTTCACGGACATAAAACTGTTTTTAAGTGTTGGACCATTGTTCTTTTTTTTTTTCTTTTTCATGTGCCTTAGGTAGGATCTGGAGTCTAGTTGCAAAAGGTGAGGAAGAAGAAAGTATTCCTCTGGTAAAAGTTTCATAGGATGAGGTTGAAAGAGGAAGTGCAGTATTCCTTCTATGAAGGCTATTTTATTATTTTTCCTAGTCTTTTTCTTAATTGTTTTTCTTTGTTGGTCTTTGGGTTTTTTTTTGTTGCAATCACTTTGGTAGAGATGGGGCTGGAGAGAGGGAAGATGTCAATGGAAATCATGTTATCATGCCGTATTGACTGTAGCTGCTGTACCAGACACTTTTTTGCTGGACTGAGGCCAAACTGAACCCATTTGGAGGATATGATCTTTATCTTTTCACAAGCAGCTACACTGCTGCCAATACCAATTTGAATGTAAGCATACGAGTTTGAGCTGAATATCTTTAGCTGTAAACTCAGGTACTTCAGCTCAGGTATTCTTGCACTATATGTGTAGAATCTTCTGCACATCTAACTTCTGAGCAATTTCTTTTCATTCAGAAACAGTCATATGCCAGATAACACTTAATAACTACAAGCACAGGATATGTGTCATGGGGCATGCAGGCAATCTCAGCATTTCAGCCTGCAGCACTTGTGAAGCTCATACCAAACAAAGGTGGGGAAGTCGGGGTGACTACATCAGGGCAAGCCAGGTACAAGCCAGGCCAGACTGGATAGACAAACTGTCAGAGGTGTGGGGCAGCCTCTCACACTCACATTCACACCAAAAGCAGCAGCTTCTACACAGCCATTCACTTTTGTACTGGTAAAGAAAATTCTCTCTTCCTATCATTGCCACAGGAGCTCTTGTATGTGCTTTGCATCCCAGTGATAAGGAGCTGTCTCACCAGATTTTACATCCAGTCTAGACTAAAGATATTTTTGTCTGCCTTCCTTTCTGCTAGGTAATTGATCACTTTAACATCCTCATCATCTCATTTGTCCTTTGTCCCTTCCTTCATGATTCTTTCTTTCCACCTTCTCCATGCAAAAATAAAACTGTTTCTTATTTTCGCATTACCAAATCTTCTACCCACAGCTCAAACCTCTATAATATGCTAAAATTTCCATTCCCCAAACAGAACAAAAAAGAAAAACTCAAGGAACACCAAGACATTTTTCATTCACAGTCAGATCCCTCTGCTTGTAAGTTGTATAAGGTTTTCTTATCACGTCTCCATTATGTCTGTCTAAAGCTCAAGGTCCCTGAGGCAAGAGTTGCTCATCATGTCCCAAGCCTAACTGGGAAGATCAGCTCCACTTTAAAACTGGTATTAGAAGTAAATTCGTAACAGTGATTCCTAAAGATTATAATTGAGTAAATTTTTCAGTGATTTGCAAACATGATACTGGAGGAAAAAAAAAAAAAGGCAAGACTGGCAAAGCTTAAAAGCTTATAGATAGTTGCTGAAGACATCTTTAATTTGGAAAAGAAGGGAATAAAAGAATTCATTAAAATTTTGGACAATTTTTACCAAAAATATTTATGACATAAATCACAGCACCGGGCTACTTAGTTAAAACACATACTGATATTTCCCATTAAAGTTTAGTAATCCTGTAATAAAACTTACCTCAAGCAAAAGACAACCTAGCAAAAGCAAGTCTCCAAGGAGGAAAAATACTCCTGTCAAGTAAAATCGATAAAACTCAGTTGTGATTT
Source organism: Cuculus canorus (assembly GCF_017976375.1). NCBI lineage: Eukaryota > Metazoa > Chordata > Aves > Cuculiformes > Cuculidae > Cuculus > Cuculus canorus. Next base: position 14,634,698 of record NC_071403.1, read on the forward strand.
TCCATAGTGAATAAGCTCTATGAATTGAAACATGATGAGCTTGAACATAGTGGATTAGCTGGATGAAGCAAACATTTTGACTGTTATCACGTGTACACTGCTTGCCAAAACACCAAGGCAGTTCCTATTCAGTGATGCATAATTCCTATAGCCCATATTTGTTCTACGAAGAGAGGGGAAACTGTGGGATGCTAATATTAGCTTACTGCTACTGTAGTTATTTTAGACATTCATCGGTGATTCTCATGCATCAAAAGCAAGTAAGTGTCATACAGAAGATCAGTGAATTACCTACTCAGAAACTGTTTGGGCTTAGATTATGTTTAATCACAAGCACCTGTTTACACAGCATCATATTGTACTTTGAACCCCAATCTAAAGTATTCTCAGCAGCTCTCGTGTCACACAGTCTCTCATGGTCATAGATGCCTGAAGGGGAGCATTTATTAATCCTGATTGTAACTTCACATATTTTTCTCTACCCCTTCTACATAGTCTCACTGCCTGGTCTCACTCTCTTGCCACATGACTCTCCTCCTTCTATCACAGACTTTGTCCTTCTTCCAGCCTCAGTATTGGACTTGACCTGACATCACCGTGAGAACAACAGGGTCTAGGCAGGAGCGGGCAGTCCCACAGAGCTGGCACTTCCAGCTCTGGGGCACAAGGTGTGTGCCACATGGAACGTTATGGAAAAAAAGTAGAGTCTAAGACTGTGCGTAGAGTCTAAGAGTAAATACAAAGAGCAGCCTCCCATGTAATGTCAGGAATGATATTCAATACTTTTGATTTTCATTGTTTCTATTTTCATTTATGCTGACTGTTCACTATAAAGCTTTCCAGTCGCTTCCTTCAGCTCCTCAGTTCAGCTGTCCTCAGCATGTATTGCTTCCTTCTTGATTTCCTCTCCCCCGGCCTATCCCTCTATCATTTCTCCCTCTATACTTAGCTTTCTGTCTGCTAATTCTCTTTAAAAAAAAAATCAGACCCAGGAACCAAAGCTTCCTTCCGTTTACTTGATGGAGTAGGAACTGAAAATCGTAGAAGTAGCAGGATAATTTCACATAGCCCCTCTGTTTGTAGGATTTATCCTGCCCACAAATCCTTTGTCTCTCTTGACTATTTTGTTTACATCAAAAAAAGTGAGTTTCATTATGGCCGCTTTTCCTAGGCTGGTTTGCATGATAACAGTATTTTGTCATGAAAGGCCATCCATGGTGGTCTATAATTCACTCCGATATGATCTTCCAGTTGCAGCTTCTCAACAATGCAGATTGTATCAGATATAACTAAATCCAACCTCCTATCATATAGACCAATCCAGCTAAAAGGTGGCCAATATGTGAATAAAATCCTTTTTATTGCCTAGTAGATTGGGACATAAGATTTTAGCCATCTAACGATCATAGGAAGTATTACTTGTGAATATGGAGTATGTGATAAAATGGTAGTTTAATATATGTAGTCGCTCTTTGTAATATCCCATCAAGTCATTCGGAGGATGCAAGGAGGTGTTGAAAAGGACCAGCAAAATGTGGATGTTGACACTGGACACCTGTGCATTGTCTATTAATTGTTGAACATACAGTTTCCACGGCTTCCATTAGAGGTGCTCCTCCAAACTATTTTGTTGCTTTCCTGCTTATTTCAGCTTCTGTGAAACTCAGGGAAAAAGGATTATCCATCAATATCAATAAATGAAATAAATCAGTATGGATGGACAAGAGCTTCCCTTATGTGAACACATAACGAGCAGAGACTGCAGTGAAAGGAGTTTGAATACAAAAATTGTCCATGTGCTTTAGGGCCGAGCACAGTTTTGCAACACAGTCCTTTTTTCTGTCTCCTGCACACTGCCTCATGTGCAATGCAACCACTGCTCCTGCTGGGTCTCAAATTCCTCAGTGGTACAGATTTGCTTAAACACAAGGGAAAAATGCAAAGTGACCATGGAATGTGGAATACACAGCATGGCTGCGGATAGGTAGTTTAAGGGAAATCATAGTGCAAAAAACAGCTGCTGTGTGATGCAGATGGCAAAGCCCAAGTCAGAGTTCAAGTTGCCTTTGATGGCAGCTGTCACACAATGCTCTGCAGCTTTGCTTTTTACTCCAGATTCTCAGATCATCACTGACATCTTTGAAGATGTGCTTGCATAGCCCAGCTGATAAACATCTTTTGTATCATGGAAGAAAAGAACTATTTGTTTAGAAGATAAGGCACATTTTGAAAGGCTGCATTCGGTAAATTATGAAGTAGTCTGTTTTGTCATACTCTGGTTTTGTGGTTAGAAAGTGAGTCTTGCTAGCTAAAGAAGAAGTGTTACAAAACAGCCACATTAAGCAATCATGTGTTCAGATGACTGTACAGAGACCAATTCCTGTTTAGATTTAATTAAGTACACATGGTGAAAGAACACCATTAGCTTAAGTTTTCATGTTTTTCCTACTCCAGTAATGTCATAACTTCAGCCCACAGGAAAGAACTTCACAACTTCAGCCCACTTCTATCATGTCAAGAAAGCATGTCAAGATAAGAGGTTTGTACAGTGTTCGCTGGTGGTTTTATGAAATAATTTCATGCTCAGATCTGGCATAGAGCCAGAGGTAATGGTCTGTAGTAGCTGCTTGGCTGATACAGCACACAGCCCTAACCCTCTGGCTTGGGATACTCTAACATGCTGATGTTCCTAGTGCAGGTAGGACCAGCACATTTAGCTCCAATCCCCACCTTTGCACATACAGCCTTAGGCTTAAAGGTAATTTTAGGGATAAGAGAGGTAAGTGGTGCACCACAAATTACT